>NC_140579.1:61949720-62549720 GCF_964204655.1 Triturus cristatus
TTTTCTTCTTGGACAGTCTTTGGAAGTCACGAGTTCGGTGACTCCTCCTTCGGTCCGTACTGCGCATGGGCTTCGGCTCCATCCTCAGATTGTTTTTCGCCAGCAGGGAAAAGATGGAGCGTAGTGATAATAGTAAGAAACCCGTGTGTGTTGTATCTAAATATGATAGACTGGAACGGATACAGGTAGCCGGGTGGCGGGTGGGCGTGTATAAATCTGCAGCTCTACATGCCAAGAACAGATGCATACTGGTAAGTAGCATATTCCGTTCGAGGCATATGAGCTGCAGATTATACACTTTTGCATAGATTATATAGCAGTACCCAGCCCTAGCGGCGACCACCGGTATCCGGTGCAGTGGTTTGAATTAGTGTCTTTAGTACAGCCTGGCCCACACTAGCTTGTTGTTTGGAGTGCACGTCTACACAGTAATGTTTTGTGAAGGTGTGCGGTGTTGACCATGTGGCTGCTTTGCAGATGTCATTTAAGGGTATGTAACCTAGAAAAGCCATAGAATACCCTAACTTTCTTGTAGAGTGGGCTTTAGGTGGAACAGATAATGTTCTTTTTGCTTTGTGATAGCAAATTTGTATGCACTTTACAATCCACCTAGCTATCCCTGATTTAGAGATGGGGTTGCCTTTATGCGGTGGAGAGAAGGAGACAAACAACTGTTTAGTCTTTCTGAAAGGTTGCGTTCTTTGTATGTAGTACAGTAAAGCCCTTTTAACATCAAGTGTATGTAGAGCCCTTTCCGCAACAGATTGAGGTTGCGAGAAAAAAAACGGTAACTCCACCGATTGATTAAGATGGAAGGGGGAAATGACCTTGGGCAGAAATTTTGGATTTGTGCGAAGTATCACCTTGCTGTGATGTACTTGTAAAAAGGATTCTTGTATAGTGAACGCTTGTATCTCGCTAACCCTTCTAAGGGAAGTGATAGCTACGAGGAAAGCTGTTTTCCAAGTGAGGAACTGTAGCTCACATTTATGCATTGGTTCGAAAGGCGGACCCATTAGCCTTGTAAGAACTACGTTTAGATTCCACACAGGTGAGGGCGGTACTCTGGGTGGAATTACTCTTTTAAGGCCTTCCATAAAGGCTTTAATAGCGGGCACTCTGAACAGTGATAAATGCTGTCTGTTTTGTAGATAAGCAGCAATTGCTGCTAGGTGTAGGCGTATGGATGAATATGCCAGGTTACACCTTTGAAGATGGAGCAGATAGCATATGATGTGCTGTATGGATGCATCTAAAGGGTTGATTGTATTGTTACGGCAGTAAACAACAAATCTCTTCCACTTTGCGGCATAGCATGCTCGAGTGGTAGGACGTCTGGCTTCCTTGATAATGTTCATGCAATCAGGGGGAAGATTAAGGTATCCAAATTCTAAGATTTCAGGAGCCAGATCGCAAGGTTGAGCTGAGCTGGGTCCGGGTGCCTGATTTCTCCATGGTTCTGGGTTAGGAGGCATGGGGACAGGTGCAGTTTTTGGTGTGGTACCACTGAGAGTTGGAGTAGTGTGGTGTACCACGGCTGCCTGGCCCATGTTGGGGCTACCAGAATGAGTGTGAGGGAGTGCTGCTGTAGCTTCCTTACCACTAACGGAATTAGTGGGAGAGGTGGAAAGGCGTATGCAAATCTGCCTGACCAGTTCATCCATATCGCAAAGATTTGAGTGGTCCGAGTCTTCCGGGTTTGCTAGCGTCAGGAGAGCCCTTCCTGATTCTCCCATTACAGGGCAGTTCATTTTCATTTTGGTAGTATAGGTAGATATTGTGCCCTTATGAATCTCATGAAGTAGGGACTGGGACAATTGGACAATGACTGGCCAGGAGGTAACAACTATTTGTCTGCAGAAAACAAAATGAATGTTGATGGTAGATCTGGTGTAAGAAGTGGAAAAGATTTACTTTTTTAGCGATTTTGAGGCATTAACAATTGCTAGGATAGTTTCTATTTCTTGCTGCTAGGAAGAAAGAGCCCAGCCAATTGGGTATGAAGCCTTGATGCTGGTTGATATGTGTTTGTTGTATTGCTATGGCTCTTTCCGGCTTCTTTTCCAGAATAAGGAGGTCAGTGTTTGAGCACTTATTGGCTCGCTTGTAGTGTATTGACAAATTAGCTGGGAATATGTATATTGTGAATTCAGGCCAAGTTCTAGTGGTTTTGACGAGAGAAGTTTGATGATGGAAGAAGAGATGTTGATGACTTCATACCTGATACCTTGAAGGGAGTTTACATACATAAGGTTGTCTATTGTCAGCAGCTTAAATACCTGCCTCTTTGGTAAGACCTGGTGATGACTGGTTGCCAGTTTTATTGTTGGTGAGGTTGATGTTGTTTCAATGAAGTATTTGCTGATGGCATTGTATTCCTGTAGACGGTGTGGACTGGCAGGAGCTAGCTGTATATGCATGCAGGCTGGCAGGAACAGTTTGATTGCTGTCTTGGGATTGTATGACGATGGAAGTCTAATTTGGCTTGGGTGATTTCACATTTTCAAGTTGTGCATGTTGCTTTGAGAGGGATGAGGTCTCTGTGTGTTTCTGTTTCTTGCACCAGTGCTCTTATGATCAGTGAACTATTTTATCAGAGGACACTTCTTGGCAGTACCAAGGGCTTGAGGTATGTTGTTTTTGCTTCAGAGAGTGGTGTATCGACCTGTGGGCTGATGCACGGTTTGGTGTCTTCAGCAGTGTGCTTGAAACTGATGTTGGTGCATCGGGGATTGATGTTAGTGACCCAATGGGAGAGTGTCAAAGATTATGATGTTTTTCTGTTCGTTTTATGCAAAATCACATCATCTGAAGTGTGCTTTCGATTCAGCTTACCCTGTCACTGTCTGTCTCCTGCAGTCTCCCTGTTTTTTATCCTGATTTCATTCTTGATCAGCATGTTGATCAGTCTCTCCCCTACAGGGTCACCCTCTTGATCCTGATTGCTCAGCTTATCATGCTAGTCCGTCTCTGAAGTAGCGTTTGCCACACCATAATCATTTATGTTTTTTGAGACCATCCTATTGCACTTTCGCTCCCTGGCAGGCTCCCTTCTTTCTGATCGCACATTTCCTCAGCTTATCCTGTGAACCCTTTTCTCACTCAAACCTTACATTCTGAATTTCTTCAACTCAGGCCTTAGCTTCTCTGATGCCTTCTTATCCTCTCTCCCTTTCTACTGCAGGAAGAAGACACGACCAGGCACAGTCATGAACCACTGTGTGAAAAGCTTTGATAATGAGACCTTGGTCACCTCGTCTGTCTCCAGTATCTCAGGCACTGTCGTACTGCTGCTCGCTGCTCTCATTGGAGTACCTGGCAATGTCTTCATCATCTGGAGCATCCTTGGGAAGATGAGGGGCAAGGAGAAGTCTGTCACTTGTATTCTTATCCTCAACCTGGCCGTGGCCGATGGCACTGTGTTGATCCTGACACCGTTCTTCATCACATTTCTCATCATGAGGACGTGGGTTTTCTCCCGGGTCACGTGCAAGATTGTTTATTACCTCGCCTGCGTCAATATGTTTGCCAGCATTTTCATCATCACCTTGATGAGTCTCGATCGCTTGTTGGCCATCTCTCGACCCTGGACGGTGCAGTCGATCCGCAAGAAGCATGTGGCCAGGAAAGCTCTGCTGGGTATCTGGGTAGCATCCATGCTGCTGTCAATCCCAGCCTTTGCTTACCGCGAAGTAGTGGAAGAAGCAAACACCAAGATGCTGATCTGTGAGCCTTGCCATCCCTCTAGCCGCCACACCATCTTCCACTACTCCTTAGAGACTGTGGTAGCATTTTTAGTCCCTCTAGCGATTATTTGTACGAGCTATGCTCTCATCTTACGGAAACTGAAGGCCACAAAGTTCCGGCGGCGGGTCCGTACTGAAAAACTAATCCTGGCCATCGTGTTGACCTTCACGTTGCTTTGGCTGCCTTACCATGTGGTCAATGTTATTCAGGTGGCCTCCCGAGTGGCCACAGGGAACATGGCAGAGAAGCTTAAGCATGCCTGGAAGGCAAGTCGAGCTTTAGCCACCACCCTGGCCTTTATCAGCTTCAGCATTAACCCAGTGCTTTATGCCTTTGCGGCCAGCAACTTCATCAGGGTGTTTGGTATGAACTTCATTGTCAAGTTGCTTGAGGGCACAGTTGGGGAGCTGCACCGGAGAACCAAATCCCAAAGGGACCTGGAAAAGGACTTTGTCAATGATGCCAGCACGGGAGTTGAAGTGCAGGAGTTTAATAGAGACAACAGACTAGACATCTCCCCATCTACCAAACTTCCTCCAGCTTGAAGAGCCAACACTAATGGGAACCACCACACAACATTTTCATCTCAGACAGGGATAAAAAGCACAAAAGAAAATGTCACCCACATGCAAAAGTCAATAGCAGAGTATACGCCTGAGAAAGAGTGAAGTGGAAATCTCCGGCTCATAGGCCTTTTTCAAAGCGGGATTTAACTAAGTATGGTACCTAAAGCAATGACAGGGAAATCCTTGATTACATATTTGTGGCTGGAAAAATAGACATTAATTGACACTATCGCCTAAGAAAGTGGGAGGGAAATGCCAGAATATACCTATGGTCTGTCTCAGGAAGGGCAGTCTCTTCTGAGATATTGATAGCGAAATCCTGCACAGAATGGTTAAGCCTTTTAAGTTGTCATTGCCATGCCATGCACCAAGGGACAGTGGCATATAAATATTGTACCAGACAATGGCCCTCCTCTGGAGTGGGTGTTCTCATGAAAGTGACAGAATGGCATTTTAGGATTGTTTATGTGCAGGAAGGGACACCTGTGAGAAAGTGCCATCTTTCTTGCATGGTATGCCCCCACTTTTTGCTGAATTGCTGAATGTACTTTGACTGAGTGTGCCCTGGACTCCTTCCAATCAGGGGCCCAGGGCCTATGTTCCTTCCCTAAAACCCAAATTGGCAAACCCTGGCCACATGTCAGCCCCTGGTAAATGGTACCCTAGGTACCCAGGGCCTTGTGACCAGGGAAGGCCTCTAAGGGCTGCAGCACTTATTGTGCCACCCTTAGAGGCCCTGTACCCTAACACAAACACACTGCCCTTGCAGGCTGAGTGTCTGGGTACAAGACAAAACCAAGAGTCGACATGGCCCACATCCCTGTGGCATGCCCACAACCTACACTGCCCTGGCATACATCAGCCACCCCTCTAGCTGGGTGCCCTTTGCCAGTGGTGCGGGCACAGGAGCATGAGCCCTGTGCCCCTACAGTACCCAGGTCCATTCCTGGGCGCTGTAAGTGCAGTGCTGCCATTTAAGAGTATATGGTGCTGAGAGCTCGTCAAACACAAACTCCACAGCACCATAATGGCAACACTGAAGACTGAGAAGTTTGGTATCAAACTTCTCAGCACATTAAACCCGCACTGATGCCAGTGTGGGATTTAATGTACAAAGCACTACCGAGGGCATCTTAGAGATGCCTTCTGAAACCTAACCTACAATCCACGTCTTGTCTGAGAGGCTGCCTAGGCTGCCACACAGCAGATTTGTTGCTGGACCCCTGGGTGGAGAGCCCCCCGCTCTCCTGGGCCTGCAACAATGCACATCCTGGGCGAGGTGCTAGGTCTCCTCCCCCAGGATGGGCAGGGGGAAGCTTCAAAGGCATGCTGCCTTTGTGAGCTTCTCCAGGCCATTCGCTGTACCCAGCAACTGGCCCCCACCGGTTCCGACCCCCACTCTGGCGGGAAGACTGGCCGGAAACCACAAGTAAGAACAGGGTATGTGCCAGCCTCTGCCAACCCCACCCCTCAAGTGGGGGAGGAGAGGTGAAGCACATCTCCGGGCTCCCGCCATCTTGAAGATGGGAAGCCCTGCCCAATCAGGACTAGGCTACTGCTCCCCTCCCACAGGAGAGTGGCAGGATAGGGGGTGTACCCACCCCAGGGCGGGGACCCATTGGTCCCTGCCCTTTACCTACCTGTAACGCCCCTAAATCTAGTATTTAGGGGCACCCTGAACCTTCCCTCTCCAGATTCCGAAAAAGCAAAGAAGAACAAGAAGACCTGCCTTGCAGCTGCTAAGAAGAGGAAGACACCAACTGCTTTGGCCCCAGCCCTAACGGCCTGTTGACCCTCGAACCTGCTCCTGCTAAATCCCGGCACCTCCTGTGGCCAGCAACCTCACAAACCCCGGAGGACCTGGCTACCTTGTGACTCTGAGCATCTGGGACTCCCATGAGCAGTGGTTCTGCTCAAAGCAAGTTTCTAACCCCTGGCATCAGCCCGGAACCGCGAACCCTGCACACTCTGCACCCGCCAAGCCTGGCCTGTGCCAGAGTGGACAAAGACCCAGAGGACGTCCCCCGGCGACTGTGACCCCGAATCTGGCACCCAAGGACCCACCTCGACGCTCCTGATGACGCATGCAGCCTCCGAACCAGGGGCCCCCTCACCGCGATCACAGAGAGTAAGATCTCCGGACATCAAAAGGCACCCCTGCACCCGGCGCCCTGCGGCCCCCTGTGCCAGACTCCTGGGTACCTACCTATCCTCCAACTACCCAACTTACCTCTCAAAGTGGTGGTGGCACCCGAAGAATCTTCGTCCCCGAGCTTGCAGCCTTTGTTCGTCCTTGAGCTTTCCCATTTAAATCCATTGAGCGCCCGAAGGCTCAAAAGCACCCTGCACCCAGCCGCCCGAGTGGCCCTAGCAGTGCAACTTCTACTCCTACCTACTTCCCCAAAACTTTATTTGGTGACAAAATATTGTACGGTCACTTTTTTACACTAAAACTCACTATTTCTCACTTTTTTTAGGGAAAAAAAAAGTTCGCAGATTTTTTTTTAAATCGCCCGATTTTTATAAAAAATGCTCTTGTTGGAAGCCTTTGGATATAAGGCCACATAAATAAAAGGAATTTTTCAAATATCTGTTTCTCTCACTTTTTTATTGCTGTTTGAATATTCAGACTTGACCTTTTGCATCATTGGTGATGCATGCTCTTATTATTGAGCTTGGGAAAAATTTTAAAAAATCGACTTTGGGGATTGTTTACTAGGGCAAGTGATACATCAATTTAAGACTCATATTAAACTGAACCTCAAGCTGGAAAAAAAACAAAATAGCATTTACACTCACTATTTTATAATCAACTTTCGCAATTGTTTTTTAGCTATATAAAAACCAAGGTAAAGCCGTAAATTTTAGGAATGAGATTTTTTCAAAGTAACACATAGGTTTGACTTGCCTTCACATTAGGCTTCATAAACAAAAGAAAAAACACCTCTATGTGTTAGTTTCACTTTTTTGTAACACATTTTCGTTTTAGGCATAAGCAAAAGCAGCATTGGTAATGGATGTGTATTTCAATAGGGATTTTTAACGTCTACCAAAATACGGTTTACCAATGCATTTTCATTATTTTCTCTTTAGTATCCCATTATGCACATGTTAAGAAACATTTCCATGCATTATTCGCTAAATAGCATAAAAACACACTGAATTATTAACAATATTCTTTGGGAATTGGGTGACCAGATGGCCGGAAATCGGGGACAATGCCCCCAAGCCTATGTTTCCGGCTCCAACTCTGCTTGGACGACACAAAAGGAAGTCAATGAAGACACTTCTAAACAGGCAAAGTGAGCTCAGGTTTTCCAGTTCCAGAGATATGAAAATGTCACATAGTAATGCATTGCCAGAGTTAGTTCAGGGTACTACGAGGGCCTGCAAACATGGCGAAAGCCAGTTTGATGCGAAAAGGTGGAACTTGTTTTCAGGGAATGAAGGATGGTTTGTACAAATGTTATGAAATAATCTGTTTTATTTTTAAACTCTGATACCTGACCAAGCATGCATTAGTTATTCATGGTTACAATACATATTATAGTATTGTATAGGCTTCTTGCATTTTACTATTTCTTCTGTCAGCAATTCTGCCTTACTTGCATACAATTAGAAACCATTTAGTGGCAGGTGGAGCCAAAATTCAGAGAAAACAAATTCAGGAGACTACAGGGCATGAGCCCTGCTGCTTCTGGGAATACCGGTACATTCCTTGCCCAAAAACAAGTTCCGGTACTCAGGGGGAGAAAACTGAGAAGTGCCGGTACTCAGTACCGGTCCTTTTAAAGCACTGGATCCTAATGCTGATTTTTTTCTCATAGGTGAACACATATCATGCGGGGGCGCCATGACACAGGTCTGTCTCACGGTATGCTGTCTTGTTGGACCAGGAGGGGCATCCAGCTATCCTTATAGTGGTAGAAGGCTACAGCCTTTGTAGGTTTTAAGCAGCACGAGGGCGGTGGTGGCAGCATACTGTGTAGTGATCAGTAGTAGTGAACAGGTCCTTTTTACCCTGTCACTGGAGTGAGGCCTACAGCTTGACCTTTTCTCAAGCCGAAAAAAAAAAAAGAGGTGCTTAATCTATGTATTTTCACGCCCTCTTTCATATGCACCCCCCTTTTTTCAGAAAAAAATATTGGGGTACCATATTTTCTAGCGAGCATCACCAGTGATGCATACTCCCCAAAGGTGTTTTTTCCCCTGGGCCCCTCCCCCAAACAAAAACACATTGACCTGAAGCCTAAGTGTATTCTGAGTCAAAAAAACTTTATTTGGTGAAAAAATATTGTACGGTCACTTTTTTACACTAAAACTCACTATTTCTCACTTTTTTTAGGGAAAAAATAAAAGTTAGCGGATATTTTTTAAATCGCCCGATTTAAAAAAAAATGCTCTTGTTGCAAGCCTTTGGACATAAGGCCACATAAATAAAAGGAATTTTTCAAATATCTGTTTCCCTCACTTTTTTATTGCTGTTTGAATATTCAGACTTGACCTTTTGCATCATTGGTGATGCATGCTCTTATTATTGAGCTTGGGAAAAATTAAAAAAAATCGACTTTGGGGATTGTTTACTAGGGCAAGTGATACATCAATTTAAGACTCATATTAAACTGAACCTAAAGCTGGGAAAAAAAACAAAATAGCATTTACACTCACTATTTTATAATCAACTTTCGCAATTGTTTTTTAGCTATATAAAAAACCAAGGTAAAGCCGTAAATTTTAGGAATGAGATTTTTTCCAAGTAACACATAGGTTTGACTTGCCTTCACATTAGGCTTCATCAACAAAAGAAAAAACACCTCTATGTGTTAGTTTCACTTTTTTGTAACACATTTTCGTTTTAGGCATAAGCAAAAGCAGCATTGGTAATGGATGTGTATTTCAATAGGGATTTTTAACGTCTACCAAAATACGGTTTACCAATACATTTTCATTATTTTCTCTTTAGTATCTCATTATGCACATGTTAAGAAACATTTCCATGCATTATTAGCTAAATAGCATAAAAACACACTGAATTATTAACAATATGCTTTGGGAATTGGGTGACCAGATGGCCGGAAATCGAAAATCGCCTCGTATGGATTCAACTTCCATTTTATGTACTTTCTGTGTGGGCCACATGCATAAGAATTGGTACCATAATGCGTACATATCTCAGCTACAGTCTACAACTGAAATTAAGTCTTACCTTATACGCTTCAAGAATTATAGGGCACATTCTGCTGTTTTGGGTTTTGAGTTTGTCCGGGCATTTATTATTCAAGACCTTGTGAGCAATGCATAAGGATTTAAACTTTACCCTAACATTGATTGGTAGCCACTGGATCTGTGTAAGGGACTCTCTTACCGGGGTGTGCCTAGGAACATTAAGCAGGAACCTCGGGGCTGCGTTCTGCACCATCTGCAGCATTTTAATCACATACTTAGGAGATCCTAGGTAAAGAGAATTCCCATAGTCCAGTCGAGAGCATACGAGGGCCTGTAGGACTGTTTTCCTTAGCTGCTCTGGGATAAGATCCAGTACCTTTCTGAGCATTCTTAAAAGCCTGAAACAAGTGCCAGCCAGTTTAATAGCCTCTTGATTCATTGCAAGGGAACTATCCAACCAGATCACTAGGTATTTGACGACCGGTCTGGGAGTAGGTGGATTTCCCAAGCATGAAGGCCAGTTATTCAGAGGCCTGGGGATGGGCATATTCCCCAGAATCATGATTTAGGTCTTTTCTCCATTGAATTTAGGGTAATTGTTTGACATCCAGTGGTATAATTTGGTCAAACATGGACCCAATTGAAGATTGTCTTGGTTGGGAGTGCTTGGCATAGAGCCGATCAGCTGCGTGTCGTCGGCATACGACACACATGAAATGCCTGCGTTATAGAGGCTAGTTGTCTTACATAAATATTAAATCAGGTGGGGCTAAGGGAAGAGCCCTGTGGCACTCCGAATTTTATGGGCTGGGGGTCTGAGAGGCAGTCCTTTTCCATAACTTCGAAGGATCGAACGTCCAGGTAAGAGCCGAGCCAATCCAAAGCTTTGTCCCTGATACCGATCTCCCTCAATCTATCTTTCAGTATGGCATGATTGATGATATCAAAGGCCGTACTGAGATCCAGAAGGACGATGGCTGCAGCTTCTCTGTTATCTAATAAGGCTTTTAATTCCACAGTGACTGCGAGAAGAGCTGTCTCCGTGCCATGGAGGGCATGGAAACCCATCTGTGTTGGATGGAGTAATTTATTCTTTTCAAGGGAGTTAACTAAAATATGGTTTACATGCTTTTCCAACATTTTGCTAAGAAGGGGAAGAAGCGAGATATGTCGCAAATTGCTGAAAGTTTCAGGATCCAGCTGGGCCTTTTTGAGGATAGGTCTTATCACAGCATGCTTCCACGATTGTGGGACCCAGCCAGACTCTAGAGATTTATTGAGGATCCTCCTTAGTATAGGGAGTATTGTCTCAGTCACCTTGAGCAGGGCGTGCAGGGGTGCTGAGTCAAGCGGGGAGCCTGATTTCGTAGGCTTGATTAGTTTGAGGATAGCCTCATCCTCTAGTGGAGGGAATTGTGAGAGACTTGGGGTTGATGCCGGTTCACAGGCTATGTATACCTCCTCTTGCATTGGCTGAGGGGGCTTCTGGAAGAGACTATAGATATCTAACACTTTCTTGTGAAAGAAGGAGGCTATTTCATTGCGTCGATCTTTGGTGGGCTTTATGGATCCATTAGCATCCCGGGGTGATGTCAGGGTTTTAACTATTCTAAAGAGTTCCTTAGGGGAGTTCATAGACTGAGCGATTTTTTTCCTTAAGGAAATCTGCTTGCACTGTTTTTAGCTCTTTGTGGTAGGATCGGATGGCAGTTTTATATTTATCTTTTAGTACTAGATCGTACTCCTTTCTCCAGTCCCTTTCTAGTCTCTTGCATTGCTTCTTTAGTGTAAGCAGGAGATTATTGTAACATGGGGTGTTCCTAGGCCGGGTGTTTTGGTTAGACCTCTTTTTTTAGAGAAGCACAAGACTCCAGCGACTGGCCAGTCCAGTTTTCCCATTGCTGGTAGTCCTCCTCTATAGTGTCCTCCACCAGTGGCATTGATTTCCTCAAGATGATTTGAATGAGCTGAGGGACTGTTGGTGGATCCAGTGGCCGGGACCTGGATGGCATCAGAATTGGTAAAATAAAGTGTACATACCTTAGCTACAATCTGCAATTCAAATTAATTATTTACCTTATACGCTTCGAGAATTATAGGACACATTCTACTATGTATTGTATCCTATCCATTTCAATGGAGTGACCAGAGGACCTCCAGGGGTGAATTATTGAAGTTTTTGGGTTTTAGGGGGCAAAGTCACTTCTTCCACCCAGCCCAAGGTGCTCAAAATCGGGTACGATATCAGGTTTTTCCCTTGGCTGGAAGTTGGAAAAAAAACTTCCGATAATACCAAGGGTAGATAGATCACATGAAAGGATCAGACCTGACCTTTCTAAGAAGTGTATTTATATCTTGTGCACTCAAACAGTGTCTCTGATATCCAGCCTGAGCTATTTGACAAATTAGCAAAACTCGCTAGAAGTGCTCACTTTTAGCGAGTTTTGCTAATTTTCAGTACCAACCCTAATGACTGTTTGCAGGTTGGGTGCTAGGACGGCCAGGAGCTGTCTGACGCACATGCCCACCATGACGTCAGACGGCTCCCAGCCGTCCGTCGCACGCAATGGGTTCAAGTACAGAGAATAGAATATCCACAATATTTTTGATGTAGTAAACCATCCTTAAAACTCTAAAAACTGTGGGGCTCATTACGATGATGGGTGGACTTGGTCCTCCTGCCACCATAGTGGTGATTGGGGCCGGCTGCCAGACATGTGGCAGTCCCACCACTGCAATTAGTATGCACCCTCCATACTGGCGGGCGCATCGTTGGCCTTTAACATTGTGGGTGGTGCTGCTGGCTGCAGCACCTTCCGCAAAGTGAAAGGTGCTTGCACCGTATTTCCCTGCACCACTTGGCAGGCACCATGCGGTGCCTGCCACTTGGTGCATGGGCCACTTGGTGCATTGAAATGCAGGGGGGTACCATGGGTATCCCCCAGTGTAGCAACACCCCCCCCAGGTTGGCCACAACGATCCCCCAAACCTAATCCCTGCCGGCCCAGCGGTAGCGTTCCTCCCGCCATCGTAATGAGCCCCTAAGTATTCTGTGAATTGTCCTTAATCAATGCAGGGTGGCACCTGGCCTCTGTGAGCTTTTGTTGATAGAACATAGTCATAAGTAAGATCACAACTGATCTGAATAGTTTGCAACGCAACAAATAAAATAACGTATCTCAGCTTTTCATCTCTTTCAAAAGTCTCAAGAACTGGTTTGACGTTAAATTTCTTTTTTGATGTCCGCACTAGCTTTCCAGGAGTTTCCAGTAAGGGGTGACATGAGCATGGACTGTTTGTGGCATCCATGCAATACCGTTCCTTCCGATAATTAGTAAAAAAGAAATAAGCTGTTCATTTTTTTTTTAGGCAGCTCATTTATCTTCTGTATTCCTTCTGTTGCAGATATTCGCTCCCCATGAAAATCGCGGACCACCTCTCCTTTTTTAAATATGCGTGATGCAACGGCCTTCCTTCTTCATCAACAACAGAAACTTCACTCCACCGTTGGTGACTCAGACATGAGTTAATTTGTTTATCACCCATTGGTGATGTGCTTTCTGTCATTGGTTTCCAATTCTGGATTAGCTCTGCAACTTCTGGTAAATTTTTTCTCCATTACATTTTATTATAAAACTTTAGTACACATTTTTCTCTTGGTTGCCTTCGCGGTAACTGTTCTGTGATTGAAAGAAACAAAATAAATTGATATCAGTTTCTAAAATTTTAACTTTTCAATATATCTCAGCATATCTAAATGTTTACTTACTCATGGTTTCCTCCTTTCTTAGAAGTTGCTGTTTCAGTCTCCACTTATCATATGCAAGCCGCTCGTGATCACCAACCAGTGCAATTCGGTCTTTTTTACCTGGTGGATTCCCATTCAGTGTCACAGGAAATTCTTTTTCAAAATGTATGAATACATCATGATTTTTTTCACCAGGTACTTTGGATGTAGAAGGCCCATTGTGCTGTGCCCTTTAAGTACATAAATAAGACAAAATTAAGCATTAGTAAATGGTTCTGTGTTATAGAAAGTGAATATTTTTCATTTTGCATATATGCAAAGTGCATAAAATCTATAACTGTCAATAGCCTAATACTGAAACAGTAGCTTACAAAATGTATCTGTAAATTAGACCATGCAAAACACATACGATCGACAAGGTGGTCATAATTTATGACAGAGATGATTGTATACGAAAAACAAAGCAGCACATTCTACGTAGCATACCTTTGCCGTCTCTTATCAAGTGGTTGTCTGCAATGTATAGTATTATCTTGTTTCAAGAATCTGCAAACAAACACAGATAGTAAGAATGGTTCACAAATGTTCAAAATAAATATCTAAATACAATAAATAGTTGCATTAAAAGCATAAGGATTATGAGTAAAGTAACTGTTTTCTAAAAATCTGTGAGATGAAAAACAATGACCTATTCTATTACCACTTCCGTAAGATTCCAGGTTTTTCCCCATGGCTAGAAGTGAAAAAAACCTTCTTATAGTTCATAAGGTCCACAAACCCCTTCAAAGTATTAGATCTGAGCTTTCTAACAAGTATATTTAGTTCCTGGGTACTCACAAAGGGACTGTGATATCCATTCTGAGCTATTTGGAAAATTAGCACATTTTGTCAAAAAAACATTTTTTGACAATTTTTGCTAATTTTCAGTATCAACCCTCATGACTGTTTTCAGGTCCCTGTAGCCACCAGGACCCCATAATATATCTCAGGTGATATAACAAGAGTGGCTAGGGCTAATTTCCAGCATCCAGGTACATGCCTGACTCTTATTTGTGACATTTCCAGGTGTTTGGTGTCAAACTCATTTTTTCCATTTTAGGCCATAGAGCTCAGAGTAACATCACATTTCTAGTTCTGGACCCAAGGACCCCATAGTATACCTCAGATGACATACCAGGAGTGTCTAAGACCGATTTCTGGCCTCCAGGGATGACTTTTTGAAGTCTTGGGGTTTAAGGGGGCAAAGTCACTTCTTTCACCCAGCCCAAGGAGCTCAAAATCGGGTACGATATCAGGTCAACATGTGGGCGTCGCATCATATCACCCTGCTAGCTAATAGGGCAAGCATCCACATATTGTGCATCATTGACATCCTTTACTGGACTTCCGTCCGTGTTAGAGACGTTAATTCATTTTCAACTATCTAGCTCTAAATTTCACTTACACAAAAGCATTCAAGTGGAAAAATAGTTGTTACTTTATTCCAATGTTTATGTTTAGGTTTTTGTTAAGCATATGGCTATCCAAGGGCTTCCAAGCGCTGATTGAAAGTGCTGACAGAGAGGGGGTGACTGGTCCAGGTATGGGGCTACTGGGAGAACAGGCATGCCTTGAGCTTTTTCCTAAAGCTGGGCTCTTCTTCCAGCAGTCTCAGCCCAAGGGGCAAGGAATTCCAAAGCTTCGGGATCAGATGTGAAAATGATGTGCCTCCCCATCTCGATCTCTTAATTCTTGAGGTTCTTAGAAGGCGGTCATGTGCCAATCTTAGACATCTGGTAGGTACATAAGGGGAGACAAGACCTCTGATTTTAGGAGGACCCTTGCTATTTGTTGCTTTATGTGCAAGGCAGAGTGATTTAAATGTGATCCTTGCAGCAATAGGCTGCCAATGAAGCAATTTCAGAAGCTCCTTCACTGAAGCACAGCTTGGAATTTTAAGGAGTAATCTGACTGCTGCATTTTTACGACCTGCAGTTTTTTTGTGACATAAATTGGTGATCCTAGATAGAGGGAGTTGCCATAATCCAGGCATTCTTCTAAGATGTTCGGGGTAAGCATCAGAATCTTCTGGATCATTCTGAATAGTCCAATGCATATTGCAGCAAACGTTTTTGCTTGATCGTTTGTCGTTAGCGCTTTGTCCATCCACATTCCTAAATTCTTTATGAGGTAAGAGGGGACAGGAGGATTTCCTATACAGCTCGGCCAACTGATCATTGGCCTAGGACTGGGATGGTTTCCCAAAATAGACAGCTCTGTCTTGTCGCCATTTAGTTTCAGACAGCAAGTTGCCATCCATTTGTACACTTTTTCCCAACAGGGTACTAAATGTTGGTGTTCCAAATTCGAACCATTTGAAAAGGAAACCACCAACTGCATGTCATCCGCATAGAAGACTATGGACATACCAAACGCCTGTACAATTTCCAACAGCGAACTCATATAGACATTAAACCAAGTAGAGCTCAGTGACAAGCCCTGAGGCAGCCCACATATAGATGGCATATTTTCAGGGAAGCATGTGGTTTCCATAATCTGAAACTATCTATCCTTTAGAAATGAAGTAAGCCAATCCAAAGCTTTGTCATGGATCCCAACTTCCCTCAGCCTTTCTATTAGAATTGTGAGGTCTATGGTATTGAACGCCGCACTTAAGTCTAGAAGCAAAATTGCAGCAGACCGAAGTATGGTTTTGAGCTCCTCAGTGACCACCAGAAGAGCAGACCAGGGCTACGCTGTGAGCGAAAGCCTATCTGTGTAGCATTTAGATAATGGTTATCTCATGACAATGCATAGTTGACATGTTTCTCTAGCAATTTTCCATAGAAAGGTAACAAAGAGATAGGACAGTAGTTGCCCAGCATCACAGGATCTAAATGGGATTTGTTCAACAGAGGCCTGATGATTGCATGTTTCCAATTCTTTGGAACTATCCCTAAATCCAGTGATCGACTGAGCAGCTCAACTATCGATTGGAGAATAACCTCCATACCCTTAGATAAAATATGAGGTGGTGCTGGGTCTAAAGGGGATTCGAATCTGATTTTACTTATAAGTACACAGGTGTTCTCCTCATTCAATACTAGGGAAAGTGTTAAGGCTGGTGAGGTCAGACACACAGTGATGTCCTCTGTTTGACTGGGGTCTCTAACTATATTATACCGAAGTAAGTCATAGGTATCTACAACTTTTTTCTGGAGAAAAGAAAATGCTAGCTCATTGCATCTTTTCTTAGCAGACTGCGGAAGAGTGTTACCCTGTTCTATTGTTGTAAGTGCTTTAACAACCTTAACTAGTCCCTTAGGGAAATTAGAAGCCTGGATGATCTTCTCAGAGTACATAGCCTGGGCTTTTTTAATTTTGTCATGATAAAGTCTGATGGTAATTTTATATTACATTTTTAGAAATGGATCATAGGACTTTCTCCACTTCCTCTCAAGCTTATTACAATTTTCCCTCAGAGCGACTAAGTTGGTATTAAACCAGGGGGCTCTTTTAGTATTACATTCAGGCTTTATTCTGGACTTTGGGATACATTCATCTAACATATGTGCAATTCATTGTTCCAATTGAGTATAAGCCACTGCCAAATTACACTTTAAATTTGGAATGGAGGCCTCTAAGGTCTTAACCCAAGCTTTGGGTACAAGTTTAGACCAGCCCTGTGCAGGGCTAGAGGAGAAATTAGATTGCATTTGTGTTGATGGCTTTGTCAACATTAATGGTATACATGTTGATTTGACCATGGTACACGGATGGGTGAGTTGACCTGAATCTTTGGATAATTAGAAAAAATGGGGTCAAGGATGTGTCCATTCTCATGAGTGGGTGCACCTACTTGTTGGATTAGCTGCACCGCCACCAAGCCCTGTGACAGTCCCTTAGCGGAAGTGTTATTCACTTCGTCTAGGTGTATATCTAAATAACCTAGGGTAGTAATGTGACCTTTCCTCAAAAAAACTAGACTAGCTAAAATGTCTGGTAGGACATCAGTGGATTTCATACTCGACCCTGGAGGTCTGTTGATTAGGGCTCCCAAAAAAATGCACATTGGGGAAAATGTTATAACAAATTGGAAAAATCCACAATCTGATCAGTGGCAGCTGGCAGGGGCAGGCAGACAAAATATTTCAAAACAAAAATAAAACACTTACCTCCACGCGCCGCGGCCGCCTCTTCTCCCTCGTTGCTGAAGAGTCAGGAAGCACACAGGCTTCCCTGAGCCAATCACAATGCTGCAATGCAGAGTTGTGATTGGTCTGTGCGCCGTGGTTCGGCGCTCAGACTGGGGACTGGGACAGGTAGCCTGTGCATGTTCCCTACCCAGGATGTAATGCAGCCTGTGTGGGGAACATGCAAAGTGCGAAGGACTGTTTGGCCGGCCAATAAGTCCTGCACACTTAGGGTGCACAGTCCACTCCTCCTTCCTGAGCCACCAGCCCAGCCCAGCCCCACCCTAACCCAACCCCGCAGAAGAAATGCGTTACTTACCTGTAACTGCAGTTATCCAGTATTGG
This sequence comes from Triturus cristatus, assembly GCF_964204655.1. Lineage (NCBI taxonomy): Eukaryota > Metazoa > Chordata > Amphibia > Caudata > Salamandridae > Triturus > Triturus cristatus. The sequence goes on from NC_140579.1 coordinate 61,967,465, forward strand.
TATCTTTCATAGATTCACATGCCTGAATCATTCCCCGTCGTCGGGATGGGAGTTCCCGGTACATAAATAAAGTAATGTCTCATAAGACATAGAGAGTAATAGGCCTAAGGCCTCACATTAGTAACATATCCAGGCCCTTTTGTAATAAGGACCAAACTCTAGAGAACAACCAATCAGCTGTCACCACCCTCTGGAACCTTCCTGGAAGGAGCTCTAGTCCCTCAGATTTTCGTAAGCACTGTGCTATATAGATGTACAACTAAGAGTACTAGGTGAGCCCTTCCTAGGGAGGCGGGTGGGTTGCATGTGAATCTATGAAAGATACCAATACTGGATAACTGCAGTTACAGGTAAGTAACGCATTTCTTATCCTGGTTGGATTTCTTACATAGATTCACATGCCTGAATCAGAATAAAAAGCAATGATAAGCACATTTCCTTTTGTAAAGAATGCAAAAGTTATAGAATTAACAGAGAAATGTGCGTATAGAGAGAGATAGAGGTTGGTGGGAAGGAAGGAAGAAGCACCTTTATTTAAATAGATGACGCAGCACCGCCTGTCCCACCGCAGCATCCTTCATTAGCTCCGAATCCAAGCAGTAATGCTTGGTAAATGTATGCGGCGTCTTCCATGTTGCCGCTCTGCAAATGTAGCCATAGAAGTAGAAACTGCCCTAGTGGAATGGGCACGAATTCTTGATTGTAAAGGTTGACCAGCTTGTTGGTGACAGAAGACAATAGACCCAGAAATCCATCTAGAAATACTCTGTTTTGTAAGGGGAAACCTTTCCTAGGTAGACTGTAATCCACGAAAAGTTGGTTGGACTTGCGGAAAGCTTGTGTCCTGTCAAGGTAGAATTTAAGGCAGCGTTTCAAATACAGTGAATGTAGGGCTCTTTCCGCTGCTGTTTGGGGATTTGGAAAGAAAGTCTTTAGGACAAAAGGTTCGTTAAGGTGGAAGTCCGACGGGACTTTGGGTATAAATTTCGGATTAGTACGCAGAATTACCCTATCGTTCTTGAATTGAAGGAATGGGTCTTGTATCGTGAATGTGAGAAGCTCACTGACTCGTCTTGCTGATGCAAGGGCCAGAAGAAGTGCAGTCTTCCAGGAGAGGAATTTGAGGTCAGCTTTGTGTATCGGCTCAAAAGGATGTCTCATAAGTTGAGCAAGGACGGTGTTGAGCTGCCATGTTGGAGGCGGAGACTTTACAGGAGGGAAAATCCGAAATAGACCCTTGAGAAATTGTTTGACCAGTCTATTTGACCAAAGAGAAGGTCCTATAGAAGACCTCCTGAAACGGGAAATTGCCACCAGGTGAACTTTGATGGAATTTCTTCAGGAGAGGATGTGAGGGGATGCACCTTAGCCGATGTACACATGATACAGAATCTTTCCATTTGAAAGAATAAGTTCGATTTGTACTATCTGCTTGAGCGCGAGATTGAACTGCCCTGCAGTCTGGAGGAATGTTTAGGCCCTGAAATTCGTGGAACTCAGGAGCCAGGCGATAATTTGAGAGATGCTGGATCCGGGTGTTGGACTTGTCCCTGGTCCACTGTGAGGAGAGATGGAAACGGTGTCAACGGAATCTGAGTCTGCAGGGAGAGGACATGGAGTTCCGTGAACCAATGTTGGCGAGGCCATGCTGGCGCTATTAGAATCCGTGTTCAGCGATCTGCCTTCATCTTCCGGAGGACCCTGGAAATCGGGGGAAATCGGTGGAAAGGCGTAGGCAAATACGCCGAACCATGCTATTGAAAATGCATTCCCCAGAGACCCCTTTTGGGGATGCCAGCTTGTGAAGTGTTGGCATTTGGCGTTGCGTTGTGTGGCAAACAGATCCAACAGTGGTTCACCTCACTGAGAGAATATGCTGTTGAGAGTATCTTGGTTCAACTCCCACTCGTGGAAGGTTGTCTGCAGCCTGCTTAGTGAATCTGCCAATGTATTGTCTTTTCCTGGAACATACTCCGCTCTCAGGGAAATTTTGTGTTGAAGTGATCAGTTCCAAATTTTTTGAGATTCTTGAGTGTGTGTGAGCGAACGGGTTCCTCCCTATTTGTTCAGGTAGTGCATCGTTGTTGTGTTGTCCGTTCTGACGAGCACCAGTGAAGCTTTTATCCTGGGAAGGAAAGCCAGGAGGGCAAGATATACAGCTCTCAGCTCTAGGAAGTTTATGTGCAATTTTTGCTCGGAAGATGACCACTTCCCGCTGATCTGAAGCTCCTGAAGGAAGGCTCCCCAACCTTCTAGAGACGCAGCTGTGGTTATCACTTGAGGAGAGGCTTGAGTTAGAAAAGGTAGGCCTCGAGAGAGAGATTTTGTGGATGAGTCCACCAGTTTAGAGAGGCGACCATCTGAGGAGTCACCTGTATGATGTCGTCGAAGGATCCGCTGATTTGAATCCACTGAGTGGAGAGAGCCTCTTGGAGAGGATGCATGCGGTGGCGACAGTAGGGTACCAGGAGAATGTAGGAGGACATAATTCCAAGGAGGGATTTGAATAGGCGCACTGAAAGAGACTTTCTTTTCTTTATGCGCTCTGCTAATTGCCAGACTTTTTGTTGCCGTTCTTGTGATGGGTAAGCTTTTTTCAGGACTGTATCCAGGACAGCTCCCAGAAATGTTATTCTTTGAGAAGGTTGCAGGACCGACTTGTCTGGGTTGAGAGGGAGACCCAATTTTCTGAAAAGCCGTAGACAGGCTCTGGAAGACTTCCTCGCGCCGGCGAGAGAGGGCGCCTTGACGAGCCAGTCGTCGAGATAAGGGATGACTTGGTGATGCTGCTGCCTGAGGTATGCAGCCACTGGGGAAAGACACTTTGTGAATATGCGCGGAGCTGACTTGAGTCCGAAGGGCAGAACTCGAAACTGGTAGTGCCCAACGGCCACGGCAAACCTCAGAAACTTTTTGTGTCTTTTGTGGATAGGAATATGAAAATAAGCATCTTGGAGATCCAAGGATACCATGTAGTCTTTCGCATTGAGAAGCTGCAGGACTTCTTGAATGGTGACCATGCGAAACGACTGTTTCTTCAAGAATTTGTTTAGACTTCTCAAATCCAGGATTGGCCTCCATTTCTTTTCCTTTTTGAGCACCAAGAAGAATCTGGAGTAAAAACCTTGCCCTCTTTAATGAACAGGAACCCTTTCTATGGCTCCCTTCTGGATCATTGATGATATTTCCAGGAGTAAGAGGTGCAAATGTTTGTGAGCCATAGGTTGAGGAGGCGTCGGTGGAGGAGTTCGCACAAATTCTAGAGAATGTCCAAACTGTATCAGTTGGCGAACCCAACAATCTGTTGTGATTTGTTCCCAATTTTGAAGATAGTGGGATATCTTTCCTCCTACTTTGGAGGGTGGAGATGTAACTGGGATCGGCGGTAGAGAGAAGTCATTGGCGTCAGGTGGAATCCTTCTGTTGTCCGGCCCTTCCGCGAAAGGAAGACTTGTTGTATGAAGTCTGTGTCTGTTGCCTTTGCTGAAATTGTGGTCTGTATTGTTGGTTAGAAGAGGAATAGGTAGGATACCATTATTGCTGGCAGCCTCCTCTGTAAGAAGATAGTCCTCTACCCCTTGAGCCACGAAAAGGGGGCGTTTTATATTGAAGGGTACCCAAAGCTCTGGCTGTATCCGTATCCTTCTTGATCCCTTGGAGGGCTTCATCTATATGAGCTCCAAAAAGGAGTTGTCCATCATAGGCCATGTCAAGAATTTTGGTCTGGATTTCAGGCCTGAATGTTGTTGCCTTAAGCCATCCTTGGCGCCTTAGGACCGCCGCCCCAGCCAGTTGGTGGAAACCAGTGGACGCGATGTCCATCACACAGTCTATAATTTCAGAAGCCGATCTTTCACCCTCTAGCAACACCTTTTTTGCTTCCTCTTTAGACTCCTGCGGCAGGGTCTTAAGGTAGGGTGCAATGTCTGACCACATCTGCCTGTTATAGCGTCCCAATAACGCCAACAAGTTAGATGCCCTTACAGTTAACGCCGACATGGATGAAAAACGCTTCCCAATATTGTCTAAGCGCCTGCCCTCTTTATCCGGAGGTGCGGACAGTGGGGCAGATGGGTTTTTTGATCTGCGTTGAGCTGCCTGAGTAATCACCGAATCAGGCTTTGGATGGCCTATAAGGCAGGCTGGAGAGTTGTCAGGAGCTCTATATTTTATATCCAACCTTGGCAAGTCTGGAGGAACTGTAGAAGGGTTTTGCATTATTTTTAAGCCTTGATCCCAGATATAATCTATGATAGGCATAGATCTAACAGATTTCTTGAAAGGTTCCTTGAAATCGTAAAGGAAACCGTCCTGTTGGTGAGAAGGCATTGGCAGTTGAAAACGTTGTGCCGCTCTTTCCAGGAGGTTGTGGAATCCTCCGATATCTTCTGGAAGCGAGTCTGCCTGACGACGCTGGAAGAGGGATAACAGTCATCCCATTCGTCATGATGAGATCCTCCTCGTCGTCCGTAGATGGAGGAGGCGGCACAGGCAGTTCAATGGCAGGAGGCGGCGGAGGTGGAACTTGCGCCATCTGAGGTGGAGGTGGAGAGAGAACTGGAGCAGGAGACTGAGCCGAGGTAGGGAACCTCTTTTTGTAGTCTGAAATCATGAACTGCAGGTCACAGGCCAGGGCTGAAGGAAGACAAACCATCTGAGGCTGCTGATGATGGGTTTGTTGATAGTATGACTATTCATCCATATCTTGATCTTCATACTCAGTCTTCCTGATATTTAACATCGAGTTCAGAAGGACTTCTTGCAGCCCGAAACATACTGTCCTCGTACAAATCATCATCTTCATCCAATAGATGAGAGGGAAGCAATGATTGGACCCTACTGGGTGATGTCAGGCAAGGCGTCAGCCTCTGCTTGCTGAATTTCTGTTGAAAATGTGTACTTTCTGTCCTAGATTTAGGTGTCGTTGACGAGGCCGTCGTCGGTACACTCGTCGTCAACGACGAAGATTCATTGATGGTAATACAGGGCACCGTCACTGATGAAGGAACTCTCGTCGACGAAGTCGTCGTCGACGGAAAGGTCGTCGACGGTATACTCTTTGTCGACGTTCGTACCATCGTCGACGAAGCACTCGTCGTTGCGCTCGTCATCGAGCGAGCCGTCAACACTATCTTCAATGTCGACGAAGATTTCTTGATAGTCGACGACAAAGGGGTATGTGCCGTCGACGAAGACGTCGTCATCGACGACGAAAGAGATGCCGACGAGACGGAAAGTGTGGAAACTGTCGTCGACGACGAAGTTACTCCAGCAGCTGTATGAGGAGATCTTGTCATCGTTAAAGCCATCATCGACGAGATGGTAGTCGACGAGGCTGAGGAAGGCTTTTTAAAGGTGTGTTTCACCCTCGGCGGAGGGGTTAGAGGGTCTGTAGCTGTAGTTTGCAATTTTTGAAGGGGAGGAGACTCCCTGGCTGGCAAATCCTTAAGTTTTGAAGCCTCTGAAGACTTTTTGTGCGTCTTCTTTTGAGGTTGCTGCAAAGAAGGACCTGGAGACACATCTCTGGGCCTTTTCTGAGGTGTTCTAGAAGAGGATTTCGATGAGGTCTCACTCTCCTCAGAGGACAAGGGGTCTTCTTTGTCCTTAAGCCTCTGCAGCCAAGTCAAAAGCCTTCCCTCACGGTCTTTTAACGTTTTTGTAGAAAAGGTACGACATACCTTGCAGTCTTTAGGTGAGTGGTCCGCATAAAGACAGTAGAGGCAGTCTTTATGTTGGTCATCGACGTGTAACCTCTACTTTTTGCAAGTACCACAGGGCCTAAAAAGGCCTTTTTTCGGCGCGTCTGACATGGCGACAGGAAGAACTTCACTCAGACAAAGAGAATCCTGAAGAAAAATACCTTGTAATCCAAGAATTAAGGAAAACCTGAGCAGAGCTCAGTGGAGACTCCCTTAGCACGACGTGCAGTAGAAAATCTGAGGGACTAGAGCTCCTTCCAGGAAGGTTCCAGAGGGTGGTGACAGCTGATTGGTTGTTCTCTAGAGTTTAGTCCTTATTACAAAAGGACCTGGATATGTTACTAATGTGAGGCCTTAGGCCTATTACTCTCTATGTCTTATGAGACATTACTTTATTTATGTACCGGGGACTGCCATCCCGACGACTGGGAATGATTCAGGCATGTGAATCTATGAAAGATACCCTAATACTGGATAAACGAAAAATACAATAACCTTCTTCTTATTATTGTATTTTTCACTTTACCACTGCTCTGAGAGCAGTGGGGCGACGCTCCACCGCCTTAGCGGAGGAGCCACCCCTGAATCCGATATTGGGAGGGGTGTGGCAACATATCTAAACTCATCTTTTAGTATAATGGCAATACCACCCCGTATTTTGCCTACACGATGCTGTCTGCATATTTGGACTCGAGGAGGAAGGGCCATTAGTATCTCAGGGACGGAACTCTCATTGAGCCAGGTTTCCATAATAAACAGGACATCCAGATGTTCCTTTTCTAACAGTAAACTGATCTCTTTTTTATGACCTGGAAGTGATCTACTATTAATTAAGCCCTTCTTCCAGAGTTCTCTGTTCGTTTGTGTATGGCTTGTGTTGTCTTGCCGAGCCTTGCATGTCCCTTTAGTACATGATTTCAATGAGCGCATACCTCTTCACTTTTATCCAGCCCAAGCATAGATGCAGGAAGTTTTATCTAAAAGTTGCTAATGTGATCATGTCTAGCATTTTATATGAAAGGGCAAATCTGACAAGAAATTCAGTATAGGTGTGTATAAATGTAAGGCAATAGCATTTCTAACACAGCTGCCAATGTTATGGTGGTGTAGTGCTGCCGTTCAAATTGTGCAGAGTTCATCCTAGACTGTCAGTGTCATCTCTATGCTGCATTTACACCCCACACAAAAAGATTACTGTGCTATGTAGCACTGCAAAGAACCTATTATGTGCAAAAGTTGCAAAGGGACAGGCTTCGGTATAAATCCAAAACAAATCTGTATATCAGTCAGTTTCGGAACACCACTGAAACTCAACAGCGAGAATAGAAGAAGTAGGAGCAAATTAATGCCTGTGGGTGAGTGAGGGCGGCCCTGGTGTGTGGCAGACCTGTGCTGGAATCCAGCTATGGATAGGATAGCGGGCATGGCTAGTGGATGCTTGTGAGGGGACCTCACCATGGTGGTGCATAGTGAGCTTAGTCTCCCAAGCGATGACACTGCCTGCTGCAAGTGCATAAATGAAAAGGAGTTCAGAGCCTACAGACGCAAAACAGGAAGATTCAGTGGACCAGTTTCCCCACACAGGTACCTATCCCGACCCAGGTACATATCTTGACTGCTGAAGACATGACCGCAGTGGGGGCTGCAAGCTATGAACTGTGGTACAGTAAGTGAAGCTGGGCCCTGCTCCCCGGGGGATCTGGCCCAACTGTGCAGTGGGTGCAACAGCGTGGCCCAGCACCAAGCATCTTCTTGTGAAAGTGCACACAGGTTGAGACGAGGGGCCCCATTGAGATCTGGAGTACATGGCCTGATGATGTAAGATCTTATGCAGCCACTTTTCAAGAGAAAGCTCCCTGTAATGTTTATCGAATCCTCCCCGTTTCACCAGTGGTATGCTAATACGCCTGGGGCTAAAATGACTGTGATACCAAAGGGGATGATGGACGGAGCGTTTGAGCAAATCAAACACTCACCCCAGTCAACTGATCTGGGTTTAATCCATCATCATTGTTTAGCTCACTCCACCACCCCAGTTCAGACATGGCCATAAGCAAATCAGTCTGACCCTGTGCCTCATGGGAACAGTCCAGCCCGAACTGCCAAGCCATGTCTTTGCTGGACCGGAAACAAGCATCCTGGGACCGGTTTCTGGCAATTCAGCCGTCTTCAGCCAGGCTTGCTTGAATCCAGTGGCAAAGTGAGCAAGGGATTCATGTCTGAGCATACCCTGCCAACTTATGGCGAACAAAGCAAAACCAAAGGAAATGATGGACGGAGTGTTGAACATTGCAAGCACTCACCCCCAGTCAACTGATCTGGGTTTAATCCATCACCGTTCTTTAGCCCACTCTGCCACCCCAGTTCAGACATGGCCATATGCAAATCAGTCTGACCCTGTGCCTCATGGGAACAGTCCAGCCCGAACTGCCAAGCCATGCCTTCCCTGGACCGGAAACAAGCATCCTGGGACCGGTTTGAATCCAAGACGCGAGGTAATGGAGATAGAAAGAGGGGGATAGAAATGCTCATCCTACTCGGAACGGTCACCATTTTAGAGTGGTGGAAGAAAGTCAAAAGGCTAATTTGCAATACATCTTAGTTGTACATACAAGTAACGGAAATAGAAAGTCGACACCTAGTGTGAGAGAGACCACGATAAGAGTCCATTTATCCACACATCCTCCAATTATACGTATACATAGTCCGTATATCTCCTTTCCTCCCCAATATTGACACAAAACACCGAGGTTCCTGACTGTCCTGATACTATCTTTTTGATCACATAATTTTACTAATTAATACAGTCGATGTGAGGGAAACCATGGACACCTTGGTATTCTTCTAATTACGTATGTGTGTTATGATGTAATACATAAAACAGGGCAACCCCAAAGTACCGCTAATGTTTGCCAGTATACTTTCATACAATATGAGTATATATTTGATCCCATTATATTTCACCTTTGTTGAACCACAACATATATTGTTTGCATGCACATCGGTCTCCGCACATTTTGACAGAGCGTATTGTTAAAAAACATCAACGTGGAGAAGAATAGAGAGTATAGCATCAGTTCTCACATGTACCATGAGCTTATATGCATATTCCAGTGACATCTTAGCCTCTAGACATTAACATAGGGCGACTATCCATGTGATAGGGTCCCTATCGTATCTCTGTAGACATAGATGTTACCTATGGCATTGGGACTATAGCAGAAACAGCGGATCGTTGTCATGTAAAAAGTCTCTATCACAATTCAGTTAGACTCTTTATTGCAGGAAAGTGTGTAATTCTATGTCAGGACCGGAGGCTCCGATTATGCTTCTCATTTCTTTACTATAAGCTCACAGCAGCCAATGAAAAATACAATAGAAAACCTTGTGATGAACCATAGAGTCCCAGGGTATATAAGGACCCTGCATGAACACAGAGTCCTCTTTCTTTGCTGCTCCGCAGCCAGTTAAGTGCCATTATTTTTTCCTTGTATTTGAAGTGTTATACGAAACTGTGGAGGAGTGTGGCTCAATGGTTAGAGCGGCAGACCCAGAAGCAGAGTTCTGGCCAGGGACCAGGGTTCGATTCCCGCCTCGGCGGGGCTCGGGCTCAATTTCCTCGGACCTGTCTATTCTCGCCTCGGTGCCTATTCTAATCATGGGCCCCACGCTGCAACTCTGGGCAATAGCTTGCTTAATCTCCATAACGGCCCCAACAGCGCTAAGGATTCCTGGCTTCACCCTGGGGGCGCCCAGGAGTGGACACTTCACAGGGAAAGCCAGGAGGGGTTCCACAGCGGTATGAGTATCAGCGCCAGGAAACCGCAAAGGCGACACCGCAAGGTGGCCTTCTGGTGACAGTGCGCTCTATAAGTACCTTGACATTTACATTATAACTGTGACGAGTGAACTTAGATTGTAAACGTTTGCATGACGATTGCTGTGGATTCTCTAAATGCCATATTGTGTTGGTCGACTACTTTGCCTGCGCGCTGAGCGTTGAATTTGCTCTATGCTTTTATGCTTGCTGCGCTCGCCGCTCACCGTGCTTGTGCAGCGCGCTTGTGGCTCTGTTCGGCGTTATATCTCCAGTGCAGCGCGGGTGTCTTTCGGCGCCGGAGTTCACGGCTTTGTTGTGGAGCGAGAGATCCCGGGGAGCGAGGGCACGCATCTGAAGGACGCGCGACCCTGTTTCTATTTCACCGAGCCTCGGCTAGCGCTCATGCGGCGGCCATCTTTTGCCCTGTATCTCATTATCGGGCATTTAGTGAACGCAGAAGCAGCGTTTTGTGCTTCAGACCCTTCAGTTATTGTATTTTCTGCACATTTAAGGCTCGTTTGGCTCCCCTGACACCCTATATGTTTGCACACACTGTGGGGCTGCACAATCACGCATAGGCTTTGCCTAGAGTGGGCAATCAGCAAGCTCTTCCTCCCTCCACGTCCTAATTTGAGCTTGATTATCACCTTTGGTGAATTGACTGGGCATGCTTGGGGTTACCACTCCCCCTGACCTCTTCAGCATATCATTTACCAGCCTGGTTGACCGGGTTACAGGCCACAGTTCTCCAGGGTCAGTGACTTGGTGTACTAAGATGGCTCATTATTACGAGGAGGACTATTACTACTACGAAGAGGATACCGCGGGGCTTATAGAGCAAGACCTCGTAGAGGCACTAGACGCGGGTGTCCAGCATTCCGTAAATTCTGCGCTGGTAAGGGCGATTGCACCCTTGAAACTTCACACTTGCTCCTATGCCAAGCAAAAAGGATGGCTTCCCCCTTCGGGGTCTAGAGCTAGACCTGGGGGTCATGGTAGGGCGAACCCCCATACTGCAAATTTTACTAGATTGGCTAAATCTCTGGCCGACCAAGAACGTTCTGCCTCTAGCACAGAAGCCACGATCACCGAAATACCTCAGTACGACGATGATCAGGATACCTCCTCGAATCCTTCCACTGATCAGGAGGAGGCTCCCCGCCCTTCCAAAAAGGAAGAGAAACATTCACACCCAACCCTGTCTCCTAAAGTCCTCACTTTTGAACCTGCGGATATTATCCATCCTAACTCTACTGCTTGGCTCCCGCCTCAGGAGGTGGCAGATTATGTCCAGTCCCATCTGCGCCAGGCGTTTGATAAAGAAGTGCGGGCAAGACTTCGGTCTGAGTGTCCTAGGCCTGATCTAGCAGATAAAGTGGCGGAAACGCCAGAGGTGGACCCCTCGATGCTAACCTACCTAAAGAAATATTCTAAGGACCCCAAGAAGGGCCTTGACAGATCGTGGAGGTCCTGTCAAGACAAACTGTTGGATATAGCTGGTCCCTTGACCAAAATTCTTGAGCTTGGCTTCAGGGCCAAAGAGTCGTCACTCGCCATTGATCCCGACGAGCTGATTGGCTGGGCCCAGAGGGCGGTGTGCCAACTTGGCAATGCCAACTGTGCACTTTCGACAGAGCGACGCCGTTCCATTCTCCTGAAATCGGATCCCAAATTGGCAGAACTGTCCACATCTGAATCGGGATCTCTGGCACAAGGTCTTTGTTTGGGCAACCTTTCTTAAAAGAATTGACGAAATTCGTGGCCACCTTCAGCGGGCTAGATAAGGCCCAGGGCTCGCTCAAACAGGTGTTCCACCCAGTTTTTGGCAGGGCCGGATGCTTTCGTGGGCGCTCGTTCGGCCGAGGGTACAGCCAAGGCGCCCAGCGTGGACAGCAAAGAGGAGGGTACCAAGACAACTCCAGTACTTCTTGCTCCTTATACCCTACTCGAAGATCCCGGAACAGGTTCCGCAAAGGTGGTAGATTTGGCGGCAACTCCAATAATCAGCAGGACGCCGGAAGCTCAAGTGAGCCTGATCCCTTGTTCCGAGGTGATATTGGGGGGCAGAGTAGGTTGTTTTCTCGACAACTGGCACAAGATCTCTCAGGATGCTTGGGTGTTGGAAACGGTTCGGGGATACAAGCTAGAGCTGTACGATTCCCCATCACAGACAGTTCATCCTCTCCCCCTGTCTTTTTCCCAACAAGATCAGACCTTTATTTCAACAGAAATCGAGTCCCTACTACGGAAAGGTACAATAGTGGTTTCCACTCTTCATTCCCATGGTTTTCTAAGCAATGTCTTCCTAGTAGAGAAGAAAGGGGGTGGGTCCAGACTGGTCTTAAATCTCAGAGAGTTCAATTCATGGATTATTTAAAGACACTTCAAGATGGAGGGTATCCATCTTTTACGCGACCTCCTCCAGGAAGGAGACTGGATGGTCCGGCTGGACCTGAAAGATGCGTATTTGTCCATTCCCGTCTTTCCCCCTCATCGCCGGTTACTTCAGTTTCTGTGGAAAGGGGTTTGTTACGAGTACAAAGTTCTCCCGTTCGGGCTGTCGTCAGCACCTTGGTGCTTCACGAAGCTTCTGAGACCAGTGGTAGAATCGCTCAGAGCCTGGGGAGTCCGTCTCATAATATACCTAGACGACATTATCATTTTAGCGACATCCCCCCAACTTGCTCAAATGCACCTCAATTGGGCTATCAGTCTGTTGCTAAAGTTGGGGTTTATTGTCAATCCCCAAAAATCAGTGCTGTCCCCGATCGAGTTTCTGGGTTTCCTCGTCAACTCTTTGTCTTGCCAGCTCCTGCTCCCGATGCCAAAGATCAGGGCCATCAAACGGGAACTGAAGTCTACACTGCACAAACAGACGATATTCTTGAGATCATTAGCCCGCATAGTGGGTTTATTGGCCTCGTCCATTCAGGCGATCTTCCCGGGTCTCCTTCACTACCGGGCTCTTCAACGGCTCAAGATCCGCCACCTCCGGAAAGGCCTCAATTACTCAGAACAGATTCCTCTCTCGGAGGAAGCGAGGCTGGAGATGGTCTGGTGGTTAAACCACATGGAGGCCTGGAACAGCCGAGCATTATTCGGATCAGCCCCGGATGTGATAATCGAATCCGATGCCAGCCGGTTGGGTTGGGGAGCCCGCTACGGTCACTTGTCCACGGGTAGTCGCTGGTCGCCGGAGGAACTACAGTTACATATCAATTGTCTGGAACTGTTAGCTGGTTCCTTTGCAATCCGATGTCTATCTCCCCAGAAGACAGATTGTTGTATCCTTCTTCGGATGGACAACATTTCGGCAGTTCGATATGTCAACAAACTGGGTGGGACCAAGCCTCGGATGTTAGCGGAGATTGCCAAAGACTTTTGGCATTACTGTCTCCAGAACAGGATCTCGGTAGTAGCAGAATACCTCCCGGGCTACAACAACGAGGTGGCAAATTGGCATTCCCGCCATCTGCAGGACTTCAGCGATCGGATGCTGTCTCCCCAAGTCTTTCGGAATCTGATCCATCTATGGGGCCCCTGTCAGATAGATTTGTTTGCATCCCTTCTCAACAGACAAGTTCCCCAGTTTTTCAGTTGGAGGCCGGAACCAGAAGCTCTAGCCTCGGATGCATTCCTGCAGGAATGGCCAACGTCCTTGTGTTATGCATTTCTCCCGTTTGTGATGATCCCCAGGGTTCTTGCGCAAGCCAGGGCTTATCGGGCGGAACTCATCTTAATCACTCCGTTATGGAGGGAGCAGGCATGGTTCCCAATAATTTTGGAAATGTGTTGTGCGGTCCCAGTTCTTCTCCCCCGGATAGAGAACCTATTGCTGGACCCTCTTCAGAATCCTCATCTGTGAGAGGGATGGGTGAAAGGAAAGCCGAGGAGGCCGAATTCGGGGATCAATGGTGATAAGATTTATTTTAAAAAAAACAACACAGTTATAGGTATTCCGTCTGATGATTAACTGGATGTCCTCGAACACCTCCTTTCCTTTGTGGGGTTTTTCGCAGGGCTGTTTCTCACTGGCGGACAGGCTTGTAGTGGATGCACACCCCGGCAGCCTCAGGAAAGACAAAGACAGAAAGGGCGGTAAGTTATCTGGCCTCGTTTCTCTACAGAAGGAGAACCCTTCACTGCAGTAGGATACACCCATTGTGTCCATTCAGGAGTCCGGCTGGTAACAGCCAGATCGTGCCAACAATACAGGGAGGTAGAGTGATACGAAAGTGGCAGAGGTAATAAAGGAAAATAAAAAAAAAACTAACAAAGATTCAGGACGCACAAGCAGAGCAGCTTATGCAGGTTGTTGGGGTTTGGTGAGAGTTCCCCAAGAGGGATAACACGTGCGCTCAGAGATGAGAAAAGAAAACGAAGAGCTGTGCTTGGTGCTCACAGACACAGGGGATATAACAGTGGAGTGCCAAAAGAAAAAAAACGTTGTGCGTGCAACACTATGTACAGTGCCCCGGTCACCCTGCCATCCTATAACCCTCCCCGTTCTTCCTCCCCCCCTTCCCGTGTCACGTACCGCGAGAGCCGCAACCCTTCAGAGTTGCGGCAGCTCGTCAGCGTCTACCGGGGTGTCCACCACTCTTCGGTCCAGAGCTCCGCTTCCTCCTCCTTTCCGTGAGAAGCGCCAGGGCTGGTTTCCTCGCTCGTCTCTTCTGGTTGTCCTCTGTTTTCCTCGCTGCTCTCGTTCTCCGTTTGTCTCCTCTCCTCGCTGTTCCGCTTTCCTCCTCCTTCCGGTTCAGGGACCTCGAGCTGTTCTTCCGGGGTGCTTTCGTACTCCATTAGTCCCGCCTTCCTGTTGTCCCATTGGTTCCCGCATTCGTCCGACGGGACTCCTCCCTGTGAGCAAGAGGCAGTGGCAGAGATTAACTCTTTCTCTCCCTGCCTTTGAAAGACGGATTGATGCGAATTCAGGTGCGATGGTAGGAAGGGAAGGGGGTCTACGGAGGTCGCCGCCTCACATCATCCATTGGTGATATCGGGCCAACTTCCTTTAGTGGCATGGCGGGTTTCAGGGACCGATGGAAAATTCCGGGCCTTTCACGTGAGGCTGACAGATTTATCAGCGAGCCCTGGTCGGTCACTACCCATAAGAGATATGCTTCCTCTTGGAAGAGATGGTGTGATTGGTGCTCTCAACGGGACGTGGATCCCTCTACAGCATGTCTCTTTATTTCTGGTGCTGATAGCAAATAAAGCTTAAATACGGTTCAGCCGTGTCCAGCTGGTATGCAGTTTCTTGTTCGTTACAAGAGTGAGTTATCCAGACTGAGATCCAGTTCGAGCTTCCAACCCTGTTGTGCCTTCAGTTCTTGGTTGAAGAAGTCCTAGTCTGCCGGTGACCCTTCAGGAGCAGGTCGTGAATGGACTTAACTGTTATGGGACTCTATGGTTCATCACATGGTTTTCTATTGTGTTTTTCATTGGCTGCTGTGAGCTTATAGTAAAGAAATGAGAAGTATAATCCTCGCCTCCGTTGTCCTTAATAGAATTGAAAATTCTTGTCACAAATGTTCGCAAATTTTTAATTCCCTGTCTAAATTGAGGCCCATGTCTACTGCCCTAAGTCTTATAAGCGACCTACTCTCTAATTGTCTGAGGTGTAAAGTTCTGTCCCCACCTCTCCCGGAATTTGTTAATGTTTCAATCCCATAAAATGTGATTTTCATTTGGCCCTCAACTGAGTGCATGCTGTTGTAATGTACTGCCAGGGGGTATTCAGTGTTCTTATTTTTAATGGCGCGTACATGTTCCTGAATCTGTTCCTTTAAGGGTCGGATAGTGCTGCCCACGTAGATCAAACCGCAGCAGCATACAATACAGTATAACACATATTTTGAGTTGCAGTTGATGAAATCGTTGATTGTGTATGTTTTTTGTGTGTTATACTGAAACTTTGTCATTTTGTTTCTCGCTAGGCAGCACATATTGCATTGTCCGCACTTATAAAAGCCAGATGGCAATGATGGAAGCCAGGTAGTAACTGGGTTGGGTTTCAAGTAGCTATGACACAGGGTTTGTCTGAGTGTCCTCCCCCGATTGTGTATGATGTTTGGCTTTTCTGTGATGGTCTTACTCAATGTCTCATCCAGTCTTAAGATATGCTAATGCCTGTATAAAATATTGTGTAAATCAGGACTAGCCGCACTGAAAGAAACCACAAGAGCAGGTTTCTTTTCCTTGCTGTTCTTCCCTGAGTTTTGTCTATTCTGTAAAAGATCTTTGCATTTTACTTTGTCGATCCTATGTTTTGCTTTTGATATGATCTGTCCAGAGTAGCCCCTTGTTAGATTTGGGGGTCTCTAGTTGGCAGAGGTAGGTACCTTTGACCAAATAGGGGCCCTTGCGTCTAGTCAGGGTAAGGGGGTACACTCCTAAAATAACCCCTGCTCACCCCCTTGGTAGCTTGGCACGAGCAGACAGGCTTATCTCAGAGGCAGTGTGTAAAGCATTTGTGAACACACACAGTAACTCAGTGACAAAACTACAGATGGACCCCACACACGTTGTATATTAAAAATAAGTATTCTTTGTATAGTTTTAACACACGACCATAAGCGATAAAAATCCACAATACTGTACTTAAAATGGTAGAATTAGCTTAGTTCTCTTTATATGTTAAAATGCGACACTTTGAGTTCAATGTACCTTAGGATGCCTAACGCTATACAACGAAAGTGTTGCAGGGAAGGTGATGCATCGGTTCCTTACACGCAAGAACGGTGATGCGTCATGTCCCTACTGATGCGTAGGGGATGCGTCGGTTCTTCTCTGCGAGGGGAGGTGATGGTTTGGTTTCTTACTGCGCTTCCGTGGCGTTGCGGCATGCAATGCCGTGATGCAATGAAGATCCAGTACAATACAACAAAGTCTTCTTCTTGATGCGACACGATGCGTGCACACCCGATGGGCGTGCTGTAACTCAATGATTTTTCTCCGCCGCGACAGGCCCTGCGTCACGCTTTCTGGTGATGCGGCAGCGTCTGATGCGACGTCGATCCTCTTCTCCGGTGAGGCGAGGCGCGTTGGCAATGATGCAACAGCCGTGCGGCGACTCAACGACTCAACGATTCTTCTGAGCCGCGACAGGCCCTGCGACAGGCTTCTCGGTGATGTCGACCCTCTTCTCCGGCAATGCAAGGTGCTTCGGCAACGATGCGACAACTGCAGCGGTGGCGACACGCTTCTCCATTGATGCGGCGGCGTCTGATGCGACGTTGATTCTCTTCTTCGGCGATGCGACGATAGCGACTGCGACGGCGACACGATTCTTCTTCGTGAGTCTCGCTTCCAGCTCATTGCGACACGGGAGTCCTTCAGAAAGTCTCGCACAGCAGCAGGCACTTCCAGAAGAACTCTTGGGGAGCTGGTGGGTGAAGTCTGTTGTCCCTGAGACTTCAGCAGGAGGCAAGCTCTCTCTCAAGCCCTTGGAGATCCTTTACAAGTTGATGAAAGTACACACAAAGTTCCTCTCTCCTTTCTTTGGCAGTTTAGGCAACCACTGCAGGCTAATCCCCCAAGCAGCACTTCAGCTTAGGGATAGTCACTCCTCAGCAAAGGTTTCTTCTTGTTTCCCAAAGTGATCTAAAATTCTGGAGTCTGGGTCCCCCTTTTTATACACAGTTTATCTTTGTTCTCTGAAGGCAGAGAGGCCTTTGCCTAGTCCAAACCAGTTCTGGTCAGTCCTGGAGCACTCTGTTTACATGACTTCTTCTTTCCTTTCACAGTGCAGGGCAGGGACATCAGATGCACCACAGGAGGTGGAGCCAGCATTGTGGAGGGAAGGCACAGTCCTATTCAGGTCCCAGGTGCAACTCCTCCCACCCATCTACATGCAGATCTTCCTATTCAGCCCTGTGCTGACTCACACTGTCTCCTGGAATCCCCCAGCCCCTGTCACCCAAACTCAAGACAAGGAATACACAACCTAGCAGAGGCAGGCTTGGATGGTTAGACAAGAAAATACCTACTTTCTAAAAGTGATATTTTCAAACACAGAATGTTAAAACCAACTTCACTAAAAGATGTATTTTATCATTCTGAGTTCAGGCATACTAAACTCGAATTTCTATCATGTTCCCTGAGTCAGTTTAGGATTAGAAGATGTAATATTCAAACTGCCCATTCTGGCCTATGGAGAACAGGTAGCCTTGCAATAGTGAAAAACGAAAATGGCTGTAATTCACTATTAGGACATGCCACACGCATCAGGGCTTGTCCTACCTTATACTTACAATGCACCCTGCCCTTGGGCCTGCCATAGGGGTGACTGATATGAAGCAAAGGGAAGGTTTAGGGACTGGTAAGTGGGTGCACTTACCCAGTCGACATGGCAGTGCGAGAGTACACGCAGGCTCTGCGATGGCAGACCTGAGACACACGTTTACAGGCTGCTTCTGTGGGTGGCACAAACAGTGCTGCAAGCCCACCAGCATCATTTGACTCACAAGCCCCGGGCACCTCTTGTGCACTGTACTAGGGTCTGACAGTGAATCTAATATACCCAATCATGGAATCACTAATCCATACATCAATTTATAATAGGGAGAGCATGTGCACTTTAGCACTGATCAGCAGTGGTAAAGTGCCCAGAGTCAAAAAATAGCCAACAACAGGTCAGAAAAAATATAGGAGGAAGGCAAAAAGTTCAGGGATGACCCTGCAAAAAGGGCCAAGTCCAACAGTAACATTTCCATCCCAGCTCCCAAAAACGAAAGCATGTGGTGGTGGTAACCAGTAAGGTTTCCTTCTACACCTATAAAAAGCAGACTGGTTTTTTATCCAGGCATTAAAACTACTTTTTAACGCTGGACATGCCAGAAAACCATTCCTTCTCACAAGGTCCACATTATCTGCAACAGCTCCCTTTTCGTGGTCAAGTTAAGAGCAACCATGTTAAAATTACATTTCAGGTGAAGAATCAATTATTTGTGGATTCCTTTTCTCAATCCAGTAAATGTCAACTTCCATACCATTGATACGTCATTCTTAAGACACCTTTAGGTGAGCTCTTAGAAATTTTAACAGCACGGCAACTGCATCCCGTATAGATTGTGCCAGTCAGCCTTTGAGAGATTTTGGTAATTGGGTAATTTCTGTTCCTCAAGAATCAGAGTGCTCAAAGGTGGAATACTTTACAGGAGTTGTCCTTTTCCCTTAAAAGGAAAAGTAGATTTCATGCAATGGCATGTGTGAATTTGGGTAACCAGATGAAAAGGTCAGTATAAAATCAAATTTAAAGGCAGGTCTTTATTTCATAAAAATATACGGTTTTATATTTCAGTATCATATATGGTCTTATATAGCAATGCAAATTATTCCATGCCATCAATGCAATCCGTTAAGAATTGTTTTTGCAATATGTATATCCAATGTTTATGCTGTAAGTCCCTTCTTGGATGTGTTGTTTTTCAGATTATAACCAGATTTGACAACAAATTATGCGTTCTCATGTATGGCCTTTCATTGCTGAGTTCATTGCATTTTCTCAGTACAAATATTCCGAGGTACAGCAGACACGCTCTAAGCAGAATGTTCTTTTTAGTGCTTCCTTAAGGCAGTAACCAATGACGGGTGAAGAAAAAAAAGTGAAAGCAAGCAGAACTATATGACGGGTTCTAATTCCCTGTTAGATACTGAAGGGAGCATGTAGGGTAAGTGAGTCAGATGAACATTCCATAAAGTTGTGATGAGTATGTGCAACACAAAATGCTTGTAAAGGGCATTGCAGTAGTGAAGTTGAACCGTGTATAGTTATAAAAAGATGTACCTGCATGTAAACAAAAATGGCACCAAGTGATTTATGTAGCAATATAAAATGGATAGCGTTTAATGCAAAACACTACTGTGTGGAAAAGAGGGACACACACCGTCAAGTAGGAGTGGGTCAGAGACTAAGTAGTTAAGAATAAATAGTACCAAGCTAAAGAATCCAAGGGAAATTTGTGACCAGACAAGAAGTTACATGAATGTAAATGTAATTTAGGTCATGCCATACAGATTAAGAGTAGATTTTAAGAGACACAGCTTTCAATAACCTGCTCATCAACATCCTGTTGTATATTCAACTACCTCACTATTATTTTATACTCTCCTAAAACAGCCACACAACAAATAACAGATTACGTATTTGTGCTTCTTTCCACAGTACTGCTGAATTGGTCAACAATAAAAGGGTTAAGAAAGCTCTATAGGGTCACTCCAGGTGCTGCAAAAGGCATGACATCTGTACTTTGGAATATTTATGTTTAGCAAACATAATGGGAACATGAACTTCAATATTAGGATTTAAAAATCCGTAAATCTGGTGACAAATAAAAAAAATTAATGCATGATAGAATTGACAACATGTATTGGATCTTACATAATGTTAATAATGTTTTTTTCTAAAATGCACATTTGGATTGAAGTCATCTAGCATTGAGGAACTAGTACTACAAAAACGCAACAAATTGTAAATTTTTTCACTGCGTGCACTTGCAGAGGTTTGCCGCTCATTTGCAGTTTGAAGGTCTCCTCATACCTATGTAAATTAGCAGTATGCACATTTAGAAGGCATAAAGATTGCCGAGGGCCTCGTGTCCATAAGGCCCAACTCTAAGTTCCCAT
The DNA here is from genome assembly GCF_964204655.1 of Triturus cristatus. Classification (NCBI taxonomy): domain Eukaryota; kingdom Metazoa; phylum Chordata; class Amphibia; order Caudata; family Salamandridae; genus Triturus; species Triturus cristatus. The sequence goes on from NC_140579.1 coordinate 61,987,610, forward strand.
GTGTCCGGATCTTCATCGCTGCCCATTGCAGTGGGGAAGGAGGGACCTTCTCTAGATCTTTGTTCCTTAGAAAGTGGTCCATATCACTATGCTAATTTCCTCATTGACTAGACTTGGAAAGTTCCTCAAGGGCCCACATGTTCGTGGCAATCTCCTCCTTCAGACGTGCGTACTCCTTCACTATCAACTCAAACTCGGGACCCAGGCTCTCATAGGGGTGCAGCAGCATGCGAGAAGTCATCACCTCTTGCTCTTGGATAAGGATTGCCTTTTCCAGACTAGGCCTGAAACACAAAAGTGGAAATGAGAGGGGCACTGTGAGAAGCTGGCCTGGTATATGATGTACACTTATGTAAGTGGACACCCTGCATAGGTCCAGACAACCCATATTGTGATTTAGGAGGTCTTAGACAACCATAGAAAGCTCTCTAAATGGTAGCTGTGGAGAGCAGCGTTAGTGCAGAAAGAGCGTAAAGCAGCTTGTTTTACTAGAACACAATCTTGTATGTATAGATTAAGTGGAAGATAACCACACAAGGTATTTATAAAAATATGAATTTATTATATAATACGCTCTAACACAGAGGTGTCAAACTCAAATTCATCGGGGGCCGCATCAGCAGTTTGGTCACCCTCAAAGGGCCGGTTGTATCTGTAGGAGTATGTGTCCACTCTTTATTATCATAAATTATTGTCACTGCATTCAATTATTACTGTTTTTTGTAATAATATGTAATAACTAGCTCTGAAAGCAGAAACATAGTGAGAATAATGGCAAGTAGATATTCAAATGTACAATTATTGTACAATTTATTGAAAAAAGATTTTTGGTAACAGACAGTAATTTTTAAACATACAAATATTGCCAAACACTGTTTATTCCACATATGGCAAACACAAGCCATTAACTTTTTTTAACTTTTCTGACTAGATGGCTGACATCGTTTTCCTGGGGTCAGTCCATCGATGTCTGGCGTTAGGTCTTGTGCTGTAGCAATCCGCAAAACAGCATGGAGGTTATCTCTGGCTTGGAGGCTGCTGCGCAATGCGCTGAAGAGGCGGCCGCGCATGCGCTGAAGAGGCGACCGCGCATGCGCTGAAAACTGTCCATAGGTAGACGTAACCAAAAAAGAGGCAGTACAAATGTTTGCAAAGGCCTCACAGTAAGTTGTTGCGAAAAAACTCTTTTAAATAGTGGCTCATGCGACTTCTTCAATCTACACCAAGATACGTTTGCTAACTGAGTTTACAATAGCAATCAGAAAAGCAATCAGTTTAAAAAATAAATGGAGTGAAGACAACCCGAACACTAACCCTCAGGGTGAGGAACAGGACAGCACCCCTCTATTTCCTGAAACAAGGGGACACGGGGGTGGAGGGAGAGCTTACCTGCGTTATCCAAGCTCCGGGCCGGGGGTCACATAAGTTCCTCCTCCTCGGGATCCTGCGTGCGGGGCAATCACAGCTCGCAATCCAGGAAATGAAAAGGGAAAGCTCAGCCGAGCCAGCACCTGGGGCGCGGGAAGGCGCTGCGCGGGCGGACGGGGCAGTCAGCTCATCTGATCTAGTTCAGTGGCAGCCCGGAGAAATCTCAGCGCAGCCTTCCCTGGCAGCGCCGCTGGAGGAGTCCGCTTGTCCGCCCGCGGCCAGCGCCAAGAAGCTAAACAACAATCCACACAAACAGTGACACACTGTGGCTGCCTGGGCTGCAGAAGCCGAGACCAGCGACCAGGAGCCTGCGGAGCAAAGGGGCAGAGTCAGCGCTGGCTGGGGCCCTGCAGGGCAGAGGGACGCGTGCTGCACTCGCGGCTCCCAGGGCTGCTGCACCTTCCTGCCCGCCTCCTGCCCCTCCTCCTTTCACTCCTCTCTCCGGTGCGTGGTGCGCTCCCAGCTCCGCAGGAAGGACAGCGACACTGGAGTTAAATATGAGGCACTGCAGCTCCCGTCGGGGGTTCATTGCTTACACATGCTTTTGGTTTCTTGTTTAGCTTATAAAAAGGGTTTGTTAGTATCAGGAGGACTGTAGTATATTACAATAATTACAAGTTTGTGTTCTACAATAAAAAGCGAGAATAAAAGGCTGGCGGCCGGCGGCGGCTACACGGGCCACATGACGAGGTCTGGCGGGCCGGATTCGGCCCGCGGGCCTTGTGTTTGACACCGCTGGCTTAGCACCAGGGAAACCTGTCAGAATTCATCCAGGTGTCAGAGAAGAATGCGAACGACTTGCAGTGGTGGCTGCTGGACCCTAATTAGACTGTGGCAGGCCCATCTCTTTACCTGTCCCAGAGCTCAGATGCATGCATCCGTCATAACTGAGGCATTGTTGCTGGGTTGGGAAGGTCATCTAGGAGAGGAGGAGATCAGAGGACTCTGGTATCCATCAGAAACCTGTCTCCACTTCTAACTGTTAGAGTTGTGGGCTAGAGCGATTCTTTTGGCAATAGAAACCTTCCTTCTGACTATCAAGGGGGAACAGGTGCAGATCCTCCAGGACCACACCACCGCAATGTGGTACTGCAACCATCAGGACAGAATGGGGTCATGGGTCCTGTGCCAGGAGGCTATATGCCTCTAGAACTGGCCAAGTCATCAAGGCCTTTCCCTGATCGTTCAGCACCTGGCAGGATCTTTAAACGCCAGGGAGAACAAACTCAGCCGATGTTGCCAAGCAGATCATGAATAATGGGTGACTCTCTTTGACAACTGTGTGACTACAGGTGACTCCGTTTTTCCTCCATGGGGTGTTTTATATCTAAATACAGGGAGTTCCTTATAAGAAGTGTATCAACTACAACTAATACTACATGCATTATGTGTTAGTGAGTGTGATTGCATGCTAGGGGTGAAAGTCAATTGCCAGTAGGGATCACGGTCCTGAAGAAAGATGTGGACTCCTTTTTGGTGGGGGGGCGGTTAGAATTGGCTGAAACATGTTGATATGGAAACAGTAATAATCCCAGTTATCCCCGCCTGTTGTTTTTAAATATCCCACTAAAAGCCCATAATAAACTCCCAGTTTATTCTCAAAAATACCTTGGTAGATAAAATGCCGGATGCCGTAGATTTAAAATATGTACATGTAAATTGATTTCTTCATTTCCATTCTGTCTGTCCTTTTAAAAACTTTCTGTATAAGTAAGTAGTTTCTTGCCTTACTCAAACTGCAGTACGGGACTATGGTGCGTTCAGTAATATTGAATGATTTTAAAGGCTCAGAGGTGGCATCCTGCCCCTCTGCGCAACTTTATGCTTTACCCAGCGGTGTCAAACACAAGGCCCGCGGGCCGAATCCGGCCCGCCAGACCTCGTCATGTGGCCCGTGTAGCCGCCGCCGGCCGCCAGCCTTTTATTCTCGCTTTTTATTGTAGAACACAAACTTGTAATTATTGTAATATACTACAGTCCTCCTGATACTAACAAACGCTTTTTATAAGCTAAACAAGAAACCAAAAGCATGTGTAAGCAATGAACCCCCGACGGGGGCTGCAGTGCCTCATATTTAACTCCAGTGTCGCTGTCCTTCCTGCGGAGCTGGGAGCGCACCACGCACCGGAGAGAGGAGTGAAAGGAGGAGGGGCAGGAGGCGGGCAGGAAGGTGCAGCAGCCCTGGGAGCAGCGAGTGCAGCACGCGTCCCTCTGCCCTGCAGGGCCCCAGCCAGCGCTTACTCTGCCCCTTTGCTCCGCAGGCTCCTGGTCGCTGGTCTCGGCTTCTGCAGCCCAGGCAGCCACAGTGTGTCACTGTTTGTGTGGATTGTTGTTTAGCTTCTTGGCGCTGGCCGCGGGCGGACAAGCGGACTCCTCCAGCGGCGCTGCCAGGGAAGGCTGCGCTGAGATTTCTCCGGGCTGCCACTGAACTAGATCAGATGAGCTGACTGCCCCGTCCGCCCGCGCAGCGCCTTCCCGCGCCCCAGGTTCTGGCTCGGCTGAGCTTTCCCTTTTCATTTCCTGGATTGCGAGCTGTGATTGCCCCGCACGCAGGATCCCGAGGAGGAGGAACTTATGTGACCCCCGGCCCGGAGCTTGGATAACGCAGGTAAGCTCTCCCTCCACCCCCGTGTCCCCTTGTTTCAGGAAATAGAGGGGTGCTGTCCTGTTCCTCACCCTGAGGGTTAGTGTTCGGGTTGCCTTCACTCCATTTATTTTTTAAACTGATTGCTTTTCTGATTGCTATTGTAAACTCAGTTAGCAAACGTATCTTGGTGTAGATTGAAGAAGTCGCATGAGCCACTATTTAAAAGAGTTTTTTCGCAACAACTTACTGTGAGGCCTTTGCAAACATTTGTACTGCCTCTTTTTTGGTTACGTCTACCTATGGACAGTTTTCAGCGCATGCGCGGTCGCCTCTTCAGCGCATGCACGGCCGCCTCTTCAGCGCATTGCGCAGCAGCCTCCAAGCCAGAGATAACCTCCATGCTGTTTTGCGGATTGCTACAGCACAAGACCTAACGCCAGACATCGATGGACTGACCTCAGGAAAACGATGTCAGCCATCTAGTCAGAAAAGTTAAAAAAAGTTAATGGCTTGTGTTTGCCATATGTGGAATAAACAGTGTTTGGCAATATTTGTATGTTTAAAAATTACTGTCTGTTACCAAAAATCTTTTTTCAATAAATTGTACAATAATTGTACATTTGAATATCTACTTGCCATTATTCTGACTATGTTTCTGCTTTCAGAGCTAGTTATTACATATTATTACAAAAAACAGTAATAATTGAATGCAGTGACAATAATTTATGATAATAAAGAGTGGACACATACTCCTACAGATACAACCGGCCCTTTGAGGGTGACCAAACTGCTGATGCGGCCCCCGATGAATTTGAGTTTGACACCTCTGTGCTAAGCCATTTGAGACTGCATATACAACTGTAGAGCCTGCATGTGCCACCTGGCTTGTTCCTGCAGCAGGATGCAGGAGACAAAGAGCCCAAGAAGTTTCAGAGCTGCTCTAACTGAGACTCGGGTCAAAGATTGAAACATTTAGATCATAGACAAGATGTCATGGACTTGAGGCGAAGGGAAGGCCCGGAATAGCACCATATTCGGGATGGCTCCGATGAACTGGTGCCTCTTTGTAGGAGTCACATGTGATTTGAGCACATTGATGGAGAAATATAGGAATGTTAAGAGGCTGGCAGTGGTCTGGAGGTCGTTCATGACTGATTGAGGTGAGATCGTCTTCAACAATCAGTCGTCTAGGTCTAGCATGGTTGATATTTTCAATCTCCAAAGATGTGCAGCGTCCACCACCATCATTTTCTTGAGCACTCAGAAGGTGCTGGTGATACCAAGAGGAAGCACCGAAAACTGGAAGTGCTTGTGACCTCCTTGAAACCGCAGGTAACACCTGTGGGACTAAAGAACGGGGATGTGAAAAACGTCGTCCTGCAAATCCAATGCTACCAACCAATTTGCATGGATGCAGGGCAGCCAGAACTTGTGCCAGCGTGAGCATCTTGAACGTGATCTAAAATATGATGTAGTCTTCTGTCTTTTTCAGCACCACAAAGTACCAGGAGTAGCGAGCACTTCCGATTTCTAATGCTGGCACCCTTGTTATGGCTCCCTTGTCCAAGAGAGCCTGAACGTCTTCAGTAGAATGTATAAGTGGTCCTCTGGAAGTGATGTAGCTGGCATGTTTGGAGGGGTGGATAGGAAGAGTAGGGCGTAGCCATTATGAATGATATGACGCACTCATCTGTCCAATGTGATGCTTGGCCACCCATGGAGGAAATAACTCATCCTGCCTCCAACTTGGTGACAATGTGCCGCTGAGGGCAATCTAAGGGGGTTTCCCTGGGGCAGGGGATTTGGCAGCACGTCGCTCATGAGGCTTTGGATGTTGTCAGCCGGGTCACAACTTTAACCACGAAAGGATTGGGAGATATGTTATTGAGGCAGCCATGAGCATTGCCTTTGCTGGATGCCACTTCCTAAATCTTGAAAAAGTTGCTATTGTTGGGGACTGCTACACAGGCACTGAAAGGACGTGGGCCAGTACTGTAACCATATTCACTTATAAGCTATCCAGGGCAGAGTCCGCCTTGAATCTATAGACTGGTGCCATCAAATGGCATATCCATAAGTGATGCGTGGTTGTCACTGGAAAAGCCTGTGGAACTAATCTATGCTCGAAGCACCACGCTGGTCAGAACTGCCCTACCCAAACAGTCGGTAGGGCCCAGGCCAGACCTATTCATGTACTTTGCCATATCTTGGACATCTTATATTAACTGCTGCAGATTGGCTCCGAAGTAATCAGTGTTTGGGGGCAAGAAAGATGTCCCTCAACAAGTCCCACAACACGTGCTAATAACGCCCCAAGGGGCAACTTGAGTTCACAGATCTGAGGAAGAGGCTGATGGAGGAGAAAATCCTTTTCTCAAAGGTTTCCATGCGTCTGGACTCTGTCTGCAGGTGTAATTGGGAAAGAATTGAATATGCTGGAGTAAGCTTGTATCACAAGAGTTTCCGGTGTGGAAGCTGGATGAGGAAAGATGGTCCCCCCGGAGCCAGCCTATGCCTTTTATCTATCTGCCTGTAGACAGGTAGGGGGCGTGGGCAGGAGGGGTGGGTGTAAGTCCCCGGTTTTGCCTAAGGTCTCCGTGAGGTCCTTGTTAAAGGGGAGTAGAGGCTCTGATGAGGTCTGCCCTGGCTGCAGGATCTCTGGGAGGACATTCGTTTTTATCTCTACTGAAGGTAGCTGGAGGTGGAGGACATCTGCCGCTCTACTGTTCACTATGGCAAAGGATGCCAATTCCTCAAGAATGGGCCAGGTGGAGACCAGTATCAGGGATTGTATCCAGGCCAATGGCCTTCTGGAGATTCAAAAATAAGCTCTATCATCATCTTCATGGACATCCTTGAGTGGTTTAGTGTTTAGAAAACATTGTGCAAACAGAAGCGTACGTTCACACAGGTCTTTAAAAGACCATTTACTTGTTAATGAGGCTTTGTTTTGTTTTCACCCCTTCTTAGAGCCCCTGCATCTCCACTGTGCATATGGCTGGATGAATTAGCCCCCCCCCCACCACCCCGAAATTTGACTCTAGTTGGCCTCTGTTTAAAGTCGAGGTAGGAGAGAGATGAGTTGGTGTGATGTTTAAAAGAGGGGTAAACGAGGGATTGAAGACGCTGCGTGGTGATGGTCATGGGCGTCTGCAGGGAGTGCAAGGAGGGGTGCTCCAGGGGGGGGCAAGCGCCCCTCCTTGCCCCCCTCTGCGGACGCCCATGGTTCAGAGTCTGACTTGGTTGAAATGGGTGCGTTGTCAGCCGGGGTCGGAGAGATTTAGCTTTAGAGTCGTTCCTTCGGTGGCATCGGCGCCAGCGTCAAAGCACAGGAAGTCAGCACAGAACTTGGCGCCTGAAGAATTGGGTGTCAGCTGGACACAGGTACTGTATCAAGAGGCACAGTCGTGATCAGAGACAGATCGGCCTGTGGTAACCCGTGCTAATCTGGCTAATGACCTCCTAGGAACCTTGGGGCTCATAGGTATGGGAGAGGGATATGAAGGGGTGCCAAAAATGTGCAACATAAACTTTTTAAAGGCTTGTATCTGTTGCAGTGTCGCCGAAAGCCCCGGTAATTCAGGCAGAACTGGGAATAGGTTCCTGCAGCAGGAGAATGGGAGCGAGACCATGGCGTACCCTAAAGTCAGAGTTACTTCTCTTGACGATTTTGGCCGGAAAAAGAGAAGTAACGCTTTGACTTCTTAAGTTTCTTTTTTGAGTTTGACTTGCCTGAGGATTTGGAATCTGGTGACAACCTTTCACAAGACCTGTCTCTGTAGAGATGAGGGGTCTAGTGGCTGTGTGGGCGGAGCAGTATGGGCGGAGATAGGGGAGGACTGGGATGACAGGAAGAGGCGGAGTGGGAAGGTCAGGTCGGCAGTTGGGGGAAAGACATGCTGGTGTAAGGAACGCAATAAAGCACATGAATAGAGAACCCTCTGTGTCTGTCGTCATTGTAAGCGAGTAGACACGACAGCTGGCGACGAGGGTGGGATGGAGCTTGATGCTCTCCCGAAACACCAGCACGCCGAGTAAGCTGGCGAGGGGCTGGTAGCAAGGAACCAGCGAAAGCGCCGCCACCCGTGACAGCGTGTGAAGAGCCTGCGGCTGAAGGGGCGAGCGCTCTGTGGAGAAGAGGACCGCCGCCGTGACAGGCAAGGAAAAAGTGAAAGCGCCGACGCGCGTGTCTCCCAGGCCGGATCGGAGCAGTGACTGTGAGGACCCCGCCCGCCCGCCTGTGAAGCCGTGAGTGAAAAGGAATAATAATAAATGAAACTGACCACGAGAGGAGCCGTCCAAGCAGCGCGCTGCCCCCGGAATGAATGACTCGAGAGCCCGGCACCACGTGGGACGTCTACACACGCTCCCCAGCCGGCGGCCATCTTAAAGTCAGGCGGACTCCCAGACGCCCCATGCAAATAGGCCCGGGCGGCCATTTTGAAGTCAGGCAACAGTGAAATTTCATCAAGCACAGGCAAATACAAAAAAAATAAAAAAAATAACAAGAACGTGGGGACCTATCTAAATACAGCGCACGACTCCACGAGGGATCCCCTGGGCCTGCTCTGCGCTGCCGCTGCGCGCATCACACGCACACCGCGATGTCGAATCAGGGGTCCCCAGCCCATTCTCCAGCGCGCCAAGATGCGAAGCCAATCATCATGGGGCTGTCGCACCTGCGCCCCCCAGAACCCCTAGCGCTCGTGGTTGGGAGCAGCATGGGCCCGCGCTGGGAAGAGTGGATTGAAGACTTTGAGGACTACATTAAGGGCTCGAAGGTGACAGGGGACGAGGATCAACTGATCGCACTTCGAAACCTCGTGGGCAAGGATGTCAGCAAGATGATAAAGGAACTCCCCGCCGCGGACGCAGGAACATATGCGAACGTGCGCGCAGCCCTGGATCGGAAGTTTGTGCACAAAAAGAATGTAGACTATGAACGATACGTATTCCAAAGAGCGCGACAAGAAAAAGATGAAGTCATGGGCTCATACATCACAAGGCTGCGGCGCCTGGCGCGCCACTGTGAGTTCGACGAGTTCTCGACGGACGACGCCATTCGCCTACGGGTGATCGACGGCTGCCAGTCGGAGACGCTACGCAGGAAGTTGCTAAAAAAGAGTCACACGCTGGATGAAATAGAAGAGATCACGAGGCTCCATGATCAGACTGAAGAGCAAGCCAAGACAATGGAGGCAGGACGCGTGGACCGCAAGGAGGTGGTCTGTCAAGTACGCACCGACCGCCCTCGCCGGTGGTCGAGAGAGCGGGAACGACAAGCTCGCCCGCCATCGAGACACCACCGTCGCCCCGGTCATCGACGGCCTGATTCGGGGAAGAGAAGCAGGCGCCAGGATCATGGGAAGAAGGCGCCATTGAGAAGATGTTACCGATGCGGGTACGACTTCCCACACATCGGAGCGTGCCCGGCCCTGGGACAGAAGTGCCACAAGTGTGGTCGCAACAATCACTTTGAGACCATGTGCGGTGACTACCGCCGGGAGAAAGAAAAAGCCTCCACGAGGTCACCAAGAGGCGAGACACGCCGCCACCACGCGCGAGCGGTACGTGACCGCCGGAAGTCCTCCTCCAAATCCTCCCAGTCCAGCAGGGAGTCACGGTCTTCAAGATGGTCTAGAAGATCACCCTCAAGAGACTCCGAATCACCTTCGAGTGAACACGAATACTCTGTAGAATATGCAAACATGATTGCCGATCCCGATCAGCTCAAAAAATACCCTCGGTTGGACATTTGCGTTGGCACGCATCCCACAAAGTTCGTGATGGACAGCGGGGCATCCCTCAACTACATCCCAGTGACTGAATACCAGAAAATGAACCCTCGGCCTCGGCTCGACCCCGCACATGTGCGTGTCTACACCTGGATGTCCAGGAAGCCGCTCCCATGCTTGGGGAAGTTTTCAACGACACTACGGCATCGAACAACATCCATTCCGGCCGTGATTCACGTCATCGAGGGACCGGAAGCTGACTGTCTCCTCAGTCTGCCAACCGCTGAACGGTTGAAACTGGTGGAAATCCTGTACCGCGTCACTGGTGAAAATGACACCGTGCACAAGTTCCCAAAGCTGTTTTCTGGACTCGGAAAAATGAACAGAGGCCAGATCCGCCTTCACATAAATGACCAGGTCCGCCCGGTTGCCCAACACCCGCGGAAAGTTCCGTTCCACCTCCAACAAGCGGTGGAGGATGAGCTACAAGACCTGCTGGACGCCGACATCATCGAAAGGACGGAGGGCGCCACACCGTGGGTATCTCCCGTCGTGATCGTACCAAAGAAAGGCACACCTGGGAAAGTGCGGCTCTGTGTGGACATGAGAATGCCCAACACCGCCATTGAGAGAGAGCGTCATCCCGGACCTCATTTAAGTGACATGATTGCCGCCCTCAATGGGGAGAGGGTGTTCTCTAAATTGGACCTAAACAAAGGCTATCATCAGCTGGAACTACACGAGAGCTCCCGCTATATCACAACATTTGCAACGCACCTAGGGTTATTCAGATACAAGAGACTGAATTTCGGCATTTCATCAGCCGCTGAAATATTCCAAGAAGCTATCCGGCAAACGATACATCACATCCCAAATACGCTGAACTACAGCGATGACATTCTAGTCTACGGGGCGACGCTCCAGGCCCACGACACGGCCCTAGACAGGGTTTGCCATGCTCTCCTGGAGGCTAACCTCACGCTCAATAAGGAGAAATGCGAGTTCCATCAGTCGCAACTGAAATTCTTTGGCCACATCTTTTCAGGAGCCGGAATGAAACCAGACCCTGCCAAAGTGAGTACTCTGAACAACACCAAGAGTCCACTTGACGTCAGTGATGTGCGATCCTTCCTTGGCATGGCGAGTTACTGTTCAAGGTATATCAAGGACTATGCCACAATAAGTCACCCACTTCGCACGCTCACCAAGCAAGGACAGGCCTTTGAGTGGACTCCCGAATGCGAGCAGGCTTTCCAGGACATAAAGAGAGCGGTGGGCTCGGTGGAAAGTCTGGCCTATTTCAGCCCAGATCGCAAGACTGAAATAACAGTGGACGCAAGCCCCGTCGGGCTAGGAGCCATCCTGGCTCAATATGACAAGGACACGGACCACCGCCACATTGTGGCGCACGCCAGCCGGAGCCTTTCCGACACGGAGAAAGCCTACTCCCAACCGGAAAAGGAGAGCCTTGCGGTGGTGTGGGCGTGTGAGCATTTCCACGTGTTCATCTACGGGAAGCATTTCACCATGGTAACAGACCACCAAGCCCTCGTCACCATCTATGGCAACCCCCGGTCCAAGATGCCACCCCGCATCGAGAGGAGGGGACTCCGTCTGCAAGAATACACATTCACAATAGTGCACAAGCCAGGGAAGGCTGCCAACCCGGCCGACTATATGTCGCGCCACCCGGAAGACTCACAGCGACACACACCGTCCATGGCAGACGAGTATGTCCACTTTGTGGTGGACCAAGCGCGGCCACCGGCGGTTCCCCTAGAGGCCATCCTGGACGCCACCCAGCAAGACACCATGCTGCAGCAGGTGATCCGAAGGGTCCGAACGAACAGGTGGAGGACGAAAAAGGGGATATCACAAGGCATCAGGAGTGGCAAGCATTCCGGAACGTGTGCGAAGAACTATCCGTCACACCTGAGGGCCTACTGCTGCGAGACATTCGAATTGTAATACCCCAACAACTGAGACAGGGAGTCGTCAACCTGGCACACGAAAGTCATCGAGGAGTAGTCACGACGAAAAGAGCGCTTCGTGAACGTGTCTGGTTCCCCTTCCTAGACAAAATGGTAGAGCACACCCTACAAGACTGTCTGCAGTGCCAAGTGGTAAGGCAAGGAGACCCACCCGCTCCACTCCGGATGACGCCCCTGCCACCAGGGGTATGGCAAGAACTGGCCATGGACTTCTACGGCCCCATGTCATCGGGCAAGTATGTGTTAGTTATAATAGATGAGTACTCAAGGTTCCCCATCGCCCGGTTCGTCCCATCCACCAACGCAGCTGCCACGCTCACCGTCCTGGATGAAGTCTTTGCAGCCTGGGGCCTACCCGCGGAGGTGAAAACAGACAATGGGCCTCCGTTCAATGGCCGGGAATTCAGTGATTTCCTGACGCTCATGAATGTGCGACACCGACGGGTCACACCACTATGGCCGCAGGCCAACGGCACAGCGGAGAGATTCATGGCCACTTTAAAAAGGACATTCCAACAGGCCGCTCTAGACAAAAGAGACCCACAAGCAGCCCTCAATGATGTACTCCGAGCCTACCGGACGACGCCGCATGCCACCACAGGCAAATGCCCTGCTACACTTATGTTGGGGCGCCCGGTCAGGACCCGGATACCCACTTGGGAGGGAGCGCTGCGACCCATTTCTCCCAACCGTATTCATCGAGAGGTTGAAGCCACCGACAAAGCTCGCAAAGAAAGCATGAAAGCGTACGCAGATGGCAGACGGCGGGCTCGCTCTCTCTCGTTCCACGAAGGTGACTGCGTGATTGTCAAGCAAGAACAATGCAAGAAGACAGACAGCAGGTTCAGAGCGGAACCTCTGACGGTCACTCCTCAGAAAGGCACCATGCTGACCGCAGAGTCAGACACCAGGCGTGTAACCCGGAATGTGTCTCACTTTCAGAAGTGCAGCCCGGCTCTGCAAGAGACTCTAGCGTCACAACCTGCACCTTCAAAAACTCTGCAACCCGAGGCACAGAGCAAGGGTGACAGTCCAGTGGGGCAGACACCCGGAACTGAATCAGATACAGTGCCTGAAAGCCGCACACTCCGTCCACGACAAACTATCCGTCAGCCCAAGCGGCTGATTGAGGAGATGTAACTCTTGGTGACCCCGTTCGTTGCTAACAAAGGGGGAGATGTAGAGATGAGGGGTCTAGTGGCTGTGTGGGCGGAGCAGTATGGGCGGAGATAGGGGAGGACTGGGATGACAGGAAGAGGCGGAGTGGGAAGGTCAGGTCGGCAGTTGGGGGAAAGACATGCTGGTGTAAGGAACGCAATAAAGCACATGAATAGAGAACCCTCTGTGTCTGTCGTCATTGTAAGCGAGTAGACACGACAGTCTCAGGAGCAAGAACTTGTCCGTGCCCTCGACTTTGACGTTTTTCTGCGGTGTTCTGCAACAGAGGTTGGCTTCCGGTCTTGGATGGCCTTCAGGTTCATCCGTGCTCAAATATCGCACGATTTACAGTCAAGCCAAGAGCCCAGAGACAGACCTCATGGGGTTCCGTCACTGACATCTGTTTGTGGCAATCCTCACAGGGTTTAAATCTTATTGTTTTTGAGGATGATGGTGGGTGGTGGTAAAGGTCCTCCCGAAATGGCAGCCCAATTGAAGGACAGATGCTTAGGCCAGACATTTTGGGTAATACACTCTCCTGATACAACCCGAAGCCACCAAGATGACTTGGGCCTGGTTTTACCTGATCTTCAAAACTCTAGAAAAGGGGCAGAAGCACGAAGGCATATAGACGTCCAGTGGTCCACTCTAGGTGGAATGCATCTCTGAGAGAGAATCTTTTTGAGAACTCCAGAGTGCAAAAGTGCTGATGTTGCGCTTTCTCTGAGGTGTCAAAAACATCAAGTCAGGGCTCACCACAGTGCTGAAGATGCCCTGTACCAACTCAGGTGTAGCTGCCATTTGTGATCTGCTAGGCATCGCTGGTGAAGTCCATCCTCTGACAGCACAATTTGAAGGACCCACGTGTCGGGTGTAATCCTCTACTTAGCTTTGATGTAATCATTTATCCTCCTAAAGTACTTAAGTGGCTTGGAAGAGGTGGGGCACTTGGTAGAATTTTGTCCCTACTGGCCTGGGCATTATTGGCTGAATCTCAGACCCTGGCTTCAAAAGGACTGGAGGGTCTGCTGCTGCGGTGATTGTCCTGGATATTTTCTGTACACCGTGCACATTGTGAAGCTGTGAAAAGAGTGAATTTATTGGGGATACAGTCACAAGGGCACAGAAAGGCAGAGGTAATGTGCTGTGCCCTGCTTTCTTTGAAACATTCTAGTGCAGAGTCTGCTCTGTGTCAATACAGAGCTATACCATCATATAGCATGTCCATTAAGGATGCCTGGACGTCACTCGAAAAACCTGTGGAACTCATCCAAGTGTCGTGCCAAACCATCACAGTGGATCCAACCACTCTGTCTAAACAGTCAGTAGTGTCTAGCCCTGAATGGGTGTCTTATTTCACTGCATCTTGACCATCCCCAATGAGCTGTGTTACTTCGGAGTGGAATTCATCTGGGACTGTTGGCAAGATCTTGCTGACCATGTCTTATAATGCATGTGAGAATCGTCCAAGAAGACAGAGACACAGTGAATGGCACGGCTGGATGAAGAAAACATGCTTTTCCCAAAAGCACCTATACGTTTTGACTACTCATCAGGTGGAGTCAAAGGAAACACGTTTGGGTTCACCCTACATGTAGGCGCCTGGACCACTAGGCTCAGGCGTGGGATGCTGAGTGAGGAAGGCAAAGGCACCAGGGGCAGGACTGTGGTGTCTAGCCGCTTGCCTAATTACCATCGGGGAAGAGCAAGGATTGGCCCAAGTGCTCAATAATGGCTGCGTGAGGGCCTCATTAAAAGGTAAAAGTGGCTCAGTCGAAGGCTAAGCAGGCTGCAGAACCTCTGTCTAGACAGTTTTTACCTATCCAATGGAAGCTGCAAGTCTAAACCTTCAGCAGCACACCTGATAACTACAGCAGATGATCCAAATTCTTCAGCCAAGGGACTAGAGGAACGCAAAACAGTGACAGAGAAAGTGCCCAAATCACAGGCCTCTTGTAAGTCCATAAGTAGGTTATCTAAATAATAGCTGGATGCATCATCCTAATCACCTCATTGCCCAGGCCAGGTTGGCTATGCTCAGATTCCAACCTAAAAAGATCATGGAGTGCTTGTGAGCGGCTCCTAAGTAAGGGCAACGTCCCGTCGAAAGCTGCACAGGACGTGACACTGATTGCGGTCGTATTGGATTGGTTTCAAAATTTGACAAAACAATTGGGTCCTCCTCTGACGTCGGGGCTGGAGTAGACATGGCAGAAACCAGTGTGGATCTTGGCGTCAGAATCAAAGTCTGGTTGGTGTTTGGTCCTGGAGTCAGGGTGGACCCTGCCATGAGGTTAAAAGGGGCAGGATGGATCTGCCAATGATAATCTAACTGGAGGCCTCCTCCGGTCAGAGGGGCCCGAAGGCACGCCAGAGGGATCAGGAAGGGTGCTGAAGATTCGCAACATGCCTTATTTGAAAGCCTCTATCTACTGCATTGTCACCGACAGACCTGGGAATTCAGGATGCATCAGTATAACTTGGGGAGGCACATGGACATCCACAAGACTTAGAGCAGCAATTGGTTGACCATATCAATGGCCTTGGAGAAGTGCACACAAACAGGACACATGAGCGTTGCATCACAACCTTCTGTTAGGTAATAGGGCAAATGTCAACACATTATGTATCATTGACAGGTGTGGTGGGACAGGGAGAAATGTTGCTTCATTTTCTGATTTTCCTGTTTTTTTGGCTCACCTGAGAATTTCTAATGTAAGGAATATCTTTTGCAGGAACGGCCAAAGGAGTGGATCCATGCATTTAGCTTGGAACGGGAGCAGGGCTTACAAGACTTTCGTTGGTGTTCTGAAGCACAGTTTGCCTCTGTGATCCCGGATCGCCTTGGCATTCATCAGGGCACAGTCCTTGTAAGACTTAGAGTTGTGCGAAGACCGTAGACACCAAAGACACATCTCATGAGGATCTGACACAGACATCTGTTTGTGACAGTCCCTACAAGGCTTAGATGGGGGTATGTTCCCTTGCATACTGTGAAAAGAATTTGACGAAAGTTTGTCAAAGATGAGGATAAACGTTTGGGAGCAAGCTCCAAAATCCACATCTGAAGATATGGAAAGAAAGGAACAGAAATCAACGTGCAGAGGTGGCACCTGTATGCTTCTCGTATGCCATTTCCGAAACGCGAAGAGGCATACGAGGAGCCGTATGACGCTACCTGCTAGTGCATGGGAGCAATACTCTGAAAAATCTCAGGATCCAGTCTGGCGCCTGAGGGGTATTCACAGTTAGATGGATCTATCAGAATAGACAATACCCAAGTATTTTTTTAATTTTAGAATGAGAAAATTTGGGAAAGGAGTTTGATGCCTCAAATGCACTGCATCTTTTTACATTAGGGCGATAGTGCAGAAGGCACAGGGGCAATGGTATGACTCATCTGCCCCACACCAATTATTGATGTTGTTTCTAGATAACTACTGTACTATGTGCAGACCTGTACAATTTGAATATAATTCTGCCTGCTGATATGTGAGCCAATGACTTAAAGAAGAGAGAAAGGGTATTGAAGGGAATACTCCTGGTCCCCTTATAGTATATGTATCAAACAATTGAAGGAGTATACCCTGAAGACAAAAAATGTCCACGTGGTATAAGGGAAGACACACCAAAGGAGAGAAGTTCTCCTTCTCTAAGAAGACCCCTCACTCACCAACCTAGTTGATGACATGCTTCATCATGGGGGTCCCACCCGAATAGCCGAATGCTTTCCGGGTGTGCTTCAACACCTGATTACAGTGGAGCAGGTTTTAATCGTAACAGTGGTGCAGGTGAGTGAAAACAGGTGAATTAAAAATTTTCCTAATTTAAATCCCTAAAATGCTTTAATATGGAGTGTTGGACTTGGCCCTTCTGGCAGGTTCACCCCTGAACTTTTTTGCTTTTTACTGATGACTTGGTGTGGTGATTTTTTTGGTTTCCTGCGCACTTTCCCTGTGTCCCAGGGTAAAGTGCGTGCGTGCTCTGAGTGCATGTGGTGAGATAGGCCTGCCCTCCCATAGGAATGCATGGGGAATGTATGTGTCCCTAGTAGTTCCTGATGCGTGGGGTGTGCAGGCCCGAGTTTGGTATGTGCGGACTCGTGGGAGTGAATGCTGCGCAATGATGTGTGCGGCGTGCATGTACCTAGTGTGGAAGTGCCACTTCTAGAAGTGGGCACTTCTGTGTGCAGTGTGTCTGTCGCGTGATTGGCTGGTCATGTCATGTGACGGGCTAGGGATTCCCCAGTGTCAGGATGAGTCACCCAGTGGTGAATGGGGAGATCAGCAGCTAGATGGGTGGGAGGAGTACACCTGGGTCCTGAATAGGACAGGGTTTTCCACACACAATGCTGGCCCCGCCCCCTGCGGTGCGACTGACGACCCTAGCCCTGCCAATGAATAGAGTGAGGGGCTGAGCACATCAAGGGTGCTCCCCAACCAGCTGCGACTGGTTTTCCCCCTCACCCTGAACCCAGAACAAAGGGGTTTGCTGTATAAAAATGGGGCTGTGTCCCCACAGAAACTGTTCTCTGCCAGGATCTTACCTGAGGGGGGCTGCTGCTGCTGCTGGACCAGAGGACCGCCACTTGGATTACCTCCCTGCCTGGAGGCCCAGTGAGCTGGCTCTGGGTCCAGCCTTGCCCCCCACCCCTGCCCTGCTGCATGCAGGGAAGAACTTTGCTGGACTTTGTGGTGCTTTTTTTATTTGCAGTTTAGCGCCGGAGCGCTTTATTTCTGAAAGCCGGTGCCCACCCGGCGTTTGCCCCGTCTTTTCAGGTTACGAATTCCCCTGGCAGGTGCCCACCCTGCCAGGGACATTGCCGGGGTCGTTGGCGGGTGCCCACCCCGCTTATTTGTCGTAATTCCTACGGCGGGTGCCCACCCCGCCGTATATCACATCGCGAGGGAGCCTACCCCTTTTATTGCCATAATCACCGCTGCAGCCCGGGCCGGGACATCCAGGAAGTCAGGCGGCCTTTGTTGGGACGTGGGCGGGACGTTAACAGGAAGCCGACGGGAGCCTACCCCGCGCTCCTGCAGCCGGAAGAGGAAGAAGAAACAAGACGTCCGGAGCTCGGCCGGCTCCGATCCAAGTCCCGGGTCCCAGGAGGGGGCCCGGGCGAAGTACGAAAGAAGCGCGAGGCTCCCATCTACGAGGGAAGCCCCGCGCCGCCTAAGTGTGCTGCCAGAGATCGGCGTGACCCCGTTCCGCTCGCCAGGTAAGCGGACGCGTGTGTGTGTGTACAGGCAGTATCCTTGAGCCCCCGAGAGGCTCCAACGTGAGGGGGCATTCTTTCGAGCCGGCGAAGGCTCCAACGAGCGGGGGCATCGTGTGCGTGGCCAGAGCGCCCTGCGCGCTCCAACGTACGGGGGCATTTTTCTCCTGTGAAGAGCGGCCCCGGAAGGCAGCGGGCCGCTCCAACGTTGCCCCCACATTTGTTCAGAGCCCACGAGGCTCCAACACGCGGGCCACATTGTTTGCTAGAGCCTGAGGGCTCCAATCCATCGTGAGGGGATATTATTTTAGAGCGCTCGAGGGGCTCCAACGTTACGGGGCATTCTCGTTCTCAGAGCCCACGAGGCTCCAACCAGGCGCATTCTTCAGGAGCCTAGGAGGCTCCCAGGGGGCATTTCTGTTGGCCATTTCGAGCCCCAGAGGCTCCAACGAAGGGGCATATTATTATTTAGAGCCTGCGAGGCTCAAGGGGCACATTATTGATTCAGAGCCCAGACAGGCTCCAACGACTCCCATAAGTGTTCTAAGGGCCCCGAGGTGCCCAGGCCCCAGTCCCTACAGCTGCCCAGCACTTAGTGGGCAGCTGCAACGTTTAGGTTGTGCAGGGTGCGCCGGGCTTGCGCAGCCTGCGCAGTCGCGCCCTGACATTATTGGATTGGTCATTTCTGCACCCCTGAGAGGCCAGTTGGCCTGGGGGACAGTTTTTCTGTATTGTGTCCTCCCCTAGGGTACCTGGTGATTTTTATATATGTACTTTTGCGCCTGCGCAATGTCTTTATGATATTCTCCTTCCTAAACTGTGTTATGCATTGGAGATTGTTTTACTAGTAGTAATTATGCTAGTGTGTTCTTGTTTCCTTTCCTGCACCTCTGAATGTGTTTATGTGTCATGTGCTTTACACCTCTAAATGTATTTTATGCATCCTGTGTTTATGTGCTTAGACCCCTACAGGTAGAGTGATACTTAGGTGGTTGTTTTCTCCTTAGTACAGGTGGTCCTAGTAAGGTCCTAGTTCCCTGCGTGATATTCCTAAAGGTGGTTAGGGTTGCGTAGGTGGTACTTTCTGGTTACCAGTAGTTACTGGTTGTGTGCTATATGTTCTATTTTTAGTGCTACAGTGATTGTATGTGCTATGTTCTAAAATATTATTCCTACGTTCTAAGTGCTATTTCTAAAGAGTGCTAATTCCTGACAGTGGTCCATGTGGCCCTGTCCCCTGTATATATAATCCCTTGTAAATTCTGCCCGTGCCTGTTGGCACATTGTAAAGTGTGTGTTTTTATCTAATGTGTTGTGTATAATACAAAGGTTATTTTTATATAATACCTTGTGTGGAGTTTCCTTTGTGGTGGGCCTTGGGTGTTGTTGCTGGGTGCGTGCGCAAACGCTTTACACATCGCCTCAGGGATAAGCCTGTCTGCTCGTGCCAAGCTACCAAGGGGGTGAGCAGGGGTTATCTTTGGCGTGTAACTTCCTTGCCCTGACTAGAGTGGTGGTTTCTGCCTGACTTTGGCGCAAGCCTTAGCCAACCAGAAATCCCATTTCTAACATGGAGCAACAGGACAACATTAAAAACAGTGTAAGATAGCGTGCTCGGTTAGATTGACCTCTGGTATCTTTGTGGTCTACAGGTTTCAACCTATCGGCGATATTACCAGGTTTTCTTCAGGACCTAGCTATGTGACCCGAGTGGTATACACGCGCTAGGGTGTACCCAACCCTTGGTCAATCTGATACCACACCGTGTATGGCGACCTCTCAATTGCTGAAAGGAAAACATCTGAAAGAGAAATAAACAAGCACACGTATTTCCAATCAATAACGTGTGTCTTGACCTTAAGTTGTTATTAGTGTTCCTCCCATACAAGGCTCAGAGTTAGAGTTGTTTAAATAAACATGGGGCACATAGTGATTCGGGCATTTCATGCACGGCCTGCCTTATGTCTGTGAGCACTGGATGAGTCTGATTGGATATATAGGACACACAAAGATTTCATCCTGGAGTGCGCCAGATTGGCCCTGAAGAGGAATTTCTTTGAATTAGAGGGAGCTCTGTACCTCCAAATTGGGGGTACTTTGATGGGGAGCACTTTCGCCCCTAGTGTGGCCGGGCTCTACGTCTTTGAATTTGAGCAGAAATTCATACTTAATGACCTGAACCCTTTCTCTTCACATATCATGTTCTGGAAGAGATACATCGATGACGTCCTTGTCATCTGGCAAGGACTGAACGATGCTCTGACTGATTTCATTACATGCATCAACACCTGCGATCGAAACTTGAAGTTCATCCACACAACAGACCCAAACTGCATGGTGCTCCGGGATGTTGTGATCACAAAGGAGAACGGGTGCCTGGAAACAAAGACCCACCACAAACCTACTGCTAAAAACAACTTGCTCAGATACAAGAGCAACCATTCAAGGCCACTGAGGGAGAATCTGCAATACGGCCAGTACCTTTGGTTACGCTGCAATTACAGCAAAACCAGTGATTACTGCACCCAAGCAGTGGACCTCATTAAGAAATTGACAGATAGAGAATACCCTGAAAGAATACTTCACAAATGCCAAAAAAGAGCACGTAACCAACCGAGAGAGGCCCTGTTGAAAGACAAGAGAACTACAGAGGAGGAAATACCACTTACATGTGTCACTACTTATAGTACGGCTTCAAACCAAGTGACACAGTCCATCAATAAACACTGGGGGATCCTTAGGACAGGGAACCTACACTGGGAGAAACCGTTGTTTTCTTTAAAAAAAGACTCCCTAGTGAGCACACGCACAAGGAAGAAAGAACCGGAAAACTCACCAACAGTTCTTAACGCATGTGGCCTACCGAACATCGTGGGCCATTTCCCGTGCGGGAATTGTAGCGTGTGCCACCTCACCACCACAACGAAAACGCTCACACTGGAACCTGGGAAAGTGTGGACACAACGGGCACACATGAATTGCAATAGTGCGAACGCAGTGTATTTGACAACATGCCCGTGCGGCCTCCAATATGTAGGCATGACCAGCAGGAAAATAAAACAAAGAATCTTTGAACACCGCAGCACCATTAGATTAAAAAAGTAATAACTAGACTGACAGAACACTTTCTTCACATGAACCACACAACCAATGATTTGAGGTGGAGAATAATTGAGCAAATAAAAACTGTAGAAAAGATCCAACAACGCTCATTTGAGAAAGAACGTTGGATATACAGATTGTCCACACACAAAAACGGGTTAAACGAGAATATCCTGTGGAACTCAGTACTACAAAGATAACGTCCTGCCAAATCACAAGCCTCACTAGGGTCACTGATAACATTTAATGACTGAGTGTAATTGTGTAGCTTTTATTAGATGGGCACAACCACCATGCTAACCACTAAAGCCTCAGGAGAGTCATTGACGCATGGCACATACACATGGCCCCTTAGTGTAACCACATTCTGTAACCATACATACCATATTATTATTTAGGCACTCAACAAGACACCTGTATGCCTGGATCACTTTACAATTTGTGTTTCCATCTCCACTAGCGGTAATGCCTTCCTGGCTTACCACAAGGGGTGTATTCACAATAAATAACTTAATACCTCAGAACGACTTAGTCTCGATCGAATAATTCAGCTCGTCCACTAACCACTATGTTAAGATACATGGCCGCTTTTTGCTTGCGGTCTAGGGAGTTCCATTCCCAGTAGTCACTATTGTTCTAATAATAAGCACTGCGCTCATAAAGATTTTAACATTGAATATATCAGTCCGTCATAAATATCAATGCTATTTACAGCCCCGTCGCAGGATTCATTGGAACGATATTGAGTGCCCCGCTATACAAACTATTATCACACCATGTGAGCATTTTGTTCAAAAGCTTCACCACACGTTCCCATTCAAACACCTGGCCATGCCCCCCACTGACGTAGTCACACGCTGCCGTGACCACGTGTTCAAGCCACACGTGATGTACCCGGATGGACCCTGGTACCGGTGCGGGTTAAAATACCGGTGAGGTGCACACACAGTGATCCTCGGGTCGCCATGAAGGGTACACACAATAGGCAGACAAGCGGGCGCCATGGTTTGACGGAGGAAGTAATCCTGGTATCATGCCGGTGGGCTCTGCTGCTCCAAGGACCATTGTTAAGGTATGTGCTATGCGAATTGTAGGAGAGTAGGATCTGCACTTATGTTGCCCCCACTTTTTTTCTGATGTTAACACTGGTTTCTGGCTATAGTGTGGCTGGGTCCCTGCTAATCAGGGCCCCAGTCTCACTGTTCTCTCTAAACAACTTTGAGTGCATACTAGATGCACTAGTGATTGGATACTGTGGTACCTTATGAGCCCCTAGTATATGGTAACCTAGGTACCAAGGGCCTAGGTACTTCACAGGCCTACCAGGGGCTGAAGCATGTATTATGCCACCCCTGGGAAGCAGACTAAATCTGACACCACAGGCCTGCTACTGCAGCCTGGGTGAGGTAGTGTTAACACTCCTCACTGAGGTATAGGTTTCTATATCTCATCATACACACACATATAAACCTATCAGTCACCCCTAAGGCAGGCCCTATCAATCCTGAGGGCAGGGTGCTTGGTTTACAATGTGAGGGGGTGCCTCTGCATGAGCAGAACCCCTCTGCAGCTGGCAGAGTCTATGCTCTGTGGCTGTTTGTGGATGCGGTTAAACCATATACTCTTAAGTGCATTATAACCTACCGGTAAATGCTAACTTTGGAATGACTGCATCAAAACATGTCGTGTTTGGTGTCAAACAACTTGGAATCATACCCCCACACCGATCCCACCCTTCTAGAGGGGACGACATGTACCCACTGTGGAAACACGGTAGAAATCTGAAAGAGCCCTGGCATCACAAAATGGATGCCACCAGCACAGACACTGGGCTGCCCTCCTGCTGCTGACGACTGAAACTCGCAGTGGAGGAGGCCCAATAATAGGCATCCTGTCACAGGGAGGTGTCACCACCTTCCAGACAGGATTTAGTGTATTGGGGCTGGGTGGGTGCATTCCTAGAGTGCTTTGAAGTCCTGCACTGGGGGAGCAGTAGGCTCCTCTGTGCATATGCCAGCTCAAACCGGTTCAGAGGCTACCTGTCCCTGCTCTGGTGCGAAACTGGACAAAGGGAAGTGGGTGTAACCACCCACTACCCTGACCCTCCCAGAGGAGCGGTCATAAAGCTAGTCCCTCCCTTTCTTTTAGTATAAGATAGGGAACCCATGCCATTGCAAACTAGATATCCCTGGACGACGCTTTACAAGAAGAATCCTGGTCCTTCGACATTCCACTACCTTTGGAAGACGGAAGAATCTCCCTTGGAGTCAAGGAGTGACTCCCCTGCTTGGCAGGCACCAAAACTTTGAATCAACGGTCGCAAACTTTCCCGCTCCCGTCAGAGTCCGAAGTCCCTGCAGCCCCAGAAGTAGATTTCCTGACTTCTCGACGGCCATTGTGAGTCCCCAGCAGAACTGAGGCGAGTGGACCCCACGAGTGACGAGGAACAGCAATACCCGGGTACCGTGCACTTTTGTCGAGTGCAACCCCTTCACGACATTCTA
Organism: Triturus cristatus; assembly: GCF_964204655.1. Classification (NCBI taxonomy): domain Eukaryota; kingdom Metazoa; phylum Chordata; class Amphibia; order Caudata; family Salamandridae; genus Triturus; species Triturus cristatus. The sequence continues at coordinate 62,011,333 of NC_140579.1, forward strand.
CAAACTTGTGCTTTGGACCATTTGTGGCCCAAGCCTCCAGCAGGTTGTGCACTGAAAATCAGAGGTCTACCCCATCCTGAGTGACCGTGGGCTCCTGTAAAGAATTTCCTCACGAGGCGTCTTTGCAATCCCTTGCCCGTTGGCTTGTGGGTTCCCTGAAGACTTTCTTCTCAAACCAAAGGGCTCCCCTGGTTGCTCCAGGCCTGCCCTCACTCACCCTCGCTGGGTGAGTCCCTCAGACCTTGCTGGTCTACACCACTGACTTTATTCACTTTCCAGGAGACTTGCTGTTGCCAAGGCTGGTCGGCTCCAATCCGGTTGCAGACACCTCAGTAAGCTGCAGACGTCGTGGGACACTCCGAATCCAGCTGCTGGTCATCGTCGATGCCTCCTGGACCTCGTGGGCAAAGAGTCAAAACACCCTTGATCACCTGAAATCACCCGACTTCCGTGGGCATCCATCTTCCTGGCCCCGGGTCACTGGCAAGTGACTGTGAACACTGTCCCTTCTGCTTTCAGGTCATCTTCATCCTGAATCCAGCCTTGGATTCCACCGGACACTTCTTCAGTCTTTGCAAGCAGCAAATCTTCTTTGGCTTCCTTAGAAAACAGCGACGCGACCCGACACCAAAAGACACCTATGCACCCGGCTTCTCTGGGTGAGGTAACTCGTGCACTCCGGTGCCCTAGTGTGTGTTGGCCCTCGAATTACTTACCTTGTAAGTGGCTTGCTTGTAGACTTCCTCGAAGTACCCTAAAACTATAAAAATCCAAACACGACTTGCTCCATTGAAATCAATAGGGAACCCGCGGCTGTGTTCTCACACTGCACGCGTCTCCCGTGGGTCTTTTACTTACCTGCCTTAGGTGGATTAGTGAAGCCCCAGCGATTCTACAGGCCCTAAGCCTTGTCCCTCTGCAAGTCGACATTCCTAAACCTCTTTTTTAGTATATGGTCTGGTACGCCCCTAGGGCCCCAGCCATATTTGTGCTTAACTTATTGTGAAACGTTGATATTTGAATGTGTTCGTGACTTCTAATCTCATAAAGAGATTAGTAGAGTGTGTCTAGTAATAAATACATATATATTTGATATATATACCTGTGTGGTGTCCTTTCATTTGGTAATTCAAGAGATTGTAAGGTAAAACAAGCTGCTTTACATTCCTCAGAGACTTAGCCTGAAGGCTGCTCTCCACAGCTACCACTAGGATAGCTTTCTTTAAAATGTTGTTCTATCTACCATAAGAGTCGAATTGGACTGGTGCAAGGTGGCCACTATAACTAGTGACCAGCAAATGCCAGGCCAACTTCTCACACGAACGCTGGAATCTAATGTCTCGCTTACCTCCAGAGTGTGACTAGAGCCAGCGCCATAACCCCGGCTTCCATGAGGCACGACCGAATCGAGTCTCTAGTAAGCCTTAAATCTTCTCATGTTCCATTTGGCAGTCTTTTTAAGCGCACAACAAGCATGCATGCTTTTTTAACAGAAAACCCTTTCTTCAAATATACACTCAATCATTGAATCGAGCGTTTAGACACCCACCGTAAAGAGTGTTGAAAGTGGGTTGCAATATCGAATTGGAGTGACTACCAGCCCAGAGTGAATGGACAATGGGCAGACACCATTCACTGTTGTCTCACAGACGTAAGGCACGCCGTGCATGGAATGCCCGAATCAATATGAGCACCATGTTTATTTAAACGACTAACTTTGAGACTTGTATGAGAGGAACACTAATAACTCAAGGTTAAGACACACGTAATTGATTGTAAATACGTGTGATTGTTTCTTTCTCCTACAGATTTTTTACTTCCAGCAATTGATGAGAGGTCGCCATACTGTGAGTACACGGTGTGGTATCAGATTGACCAAGGATTGGGTACACCCTGGCACGTGCATACCACTCGGGTCACATAGCTAGTTCCTGAAGAAAACCTGGTAATATCGCCGATAGGTTGAAACATGTAGACCACTTTCACTTTATCACCACAAAGAAACCAGAGGTCAATCTAACCGAGCACGGTATCCTTCACTGATATGTGAGCCAATCCACGCTGAATTAATATAGGCATTTGGATGAAGCATTTATTGGCACTTCTAAGACAAACTTCACTTGTCTGAGGAAAGTGAAAAATAACTTTGCTCTTTTCTGCTTACCTTGAAATTTGGAGTACCTCAGTCATGATTGTAAGTGGATAGTGTGGCTGTAGTGCAGATGGTCTCCCAAGGCTTTCTATGCGTCCTGTCGAATATGTACAAACGTTCTGGGTACTTTCTGCATAACGATTATAGCTCCAAAAACTCCTGACCATTCTTTTACTAGGAAAATCTTAAGAGTTTTATTAAGCCTGGTATTTTACTGCCTGTAATTCATCTCCTGTATTATCACTGGTGCAATGTCCTCACTGGTCTCTTGGGGTGTCTGCAGAGTGCAGGGAAGCAGCTCTGCTGCTCCACGGGAGTTCCTGGTTCGTGGATTACGTGCTGGCACGTCTCCCAGGCTTTAGAAACACAACAGCTGCAGGACACGTCGTCTTTAGCTCCATTGTCAAAGTCAGAAGATAGACCGGCAAGTTGGCACCAAGTCAGTTGCTGTTTCTCTGCTCTTGTTTATTGTGACTCTTCACGTCAGTCTTCTTTCAGGTTGGCAGGATCTGATTTCCTGGTGCCTGGTCCTCCCCTAAATACTAGATTTAGGGGCGCTAGGAGTGTAGGGTAGCAGCCAATGGGCTACTTACCCCTGGGGTCACTACACCCCCTATATGACCACTTCCTGTGGGTAGAGGGCAGAATCCTGCCCCAGAGTTGCTAAGTTTGCCATCACAAAGCTGGCAGACTCTGAAATTTCGTCTTCACTTCAGGTAGCCCACCTTAGGGATGGAACTAGCCTGAAGGTGAACACGACTCTCTGACTACTGATTTTCCTGCCTGTCCAGGTGTCAAATGGGACCTAGACAGGAGGGGGGGGGTGGGGGGGGCGTTGCATCTGCTCTGTGAGGAAAGACACATTCGCATACCAAATGCGGTTGGCTCTTTGAAGCTCCATGCTTCAAAACAAGCTGCTTTACATTCCTTCAAGACTTAGCCTGAAGGCTGCTCTCCATAGCTACCACTAGGATAGCTTTCAATAAAGGTTGTCTTTAACCTAGCACCTCTAAGGGGTTGTTTGGACTGGTACAGGGTGCCCACTATAACTAGTGGACAGCATATACCAGGCCAACTTCTCACATTGACAATTAGCACATGCACAGCAGGTCTGAACATAACACTATCCACTGACTCAGTCCTGATTTAGAGACCGGCTAGCCCAGCTACACAAAGATTAACTAATTTATTTGTCATACAAAAAAGGCTTAATCAGTTACAATAGTACACAATGGCTCTACTTGTACTTGAAGTGTGGCAGCATACTACCTAACAAAGAAGGTAATTTTATCATTCACCAGACAAGAAAAGGTGATACCAGAGTGGGTAGAAAGCTCACATAAGAAATTATCTTCAATTATAGCTCATCATTGGCCACTGTTTGCAATTCACTGACTTTCATAAAAACATGATGGCCACCAGAAGAACAAGGCACTTGGCTTCAGTAGCGCTCTTTCTGGTGCTTCCTCTACCTGGAAATTCCTCATCTGTTGAATATTCCCCAGGGCGCTAGACTGCATCAAGACAATCTTCAGCAGTAGCCGTACCCTCTGGTAGGTGGCATCGTGCCGTTCCGCACTGACCTCGTTCCACTCCGCACATAAAGGGCCTTATGTAGGTAAATTACATTTATCGATTCTTAAATAACGAATTTTACCGATTCGGTATTTATGAATCGGTAAATGTAATGTAGGTAAAAAATACCGATTCGGTAAGTGTCGGTATTTTAGAATCGGTATTTACCGATTCGGTAATGGTAACCTGTATCTCATTGATTCCTATGGGCCAGGAGGCCCATAGGAATCAATGGGAAGCCAGTTACCATTACCGAATCGGTAAATACCGAATCGGTAATGGGGGGAGCTCAATCAAGGGTGGCAGGGTGTCACATTGACACCCTGTTGCACCCCTGATTCCTGCATGTGTGCACATGTGGCACACATACATGCCCTGAGGGCATGTGTGTCTGCCACATTGCACACATCTAAGGGCCAAATAATGCATTTACAGAGACATTCGTCATTTACCACCAACTTTCAGTTGGTGGTAAATAACGAATCCGCACACCCACCACACACTCCCCCTACATCTCATTTCTGTATTTGGTATTTACCGAATCGGTAAAATTACCGATTCGGTAATTTTACCGATTCGGTAAATTACCGAATACAGAAATGATCCCCCTACATATCAAAAGCCTAAATACCGGTCGGTAACGGTAGAATTACCGAAAATCGGCCGTTACCGACCGGTATTGGGCTACCTACATGAGGCCCACAGTGTGGAGTTGTACATTGCGCCATCTATGTGTACTGACATCAGGTGCTTTCTACTCTGTCTGGATCCTTTTCACTAGAAAAGAACCCAGTGCACAGAACGTGGAGGTGAGGGGGTCAGTGACGGATCTGCAGTTAGAGTTCCACCAGAAAGAGCATTTGTGAAGGTAACTTGTTCTCCCAATCGATACTTCTAACTGAAGATTGGTCTCCTTTTGAATCAATACCAAAGCAGTACCTCCCCGAAGGCTTGTCTGTGAACTGTCTCAAAGCAGAAAGTACTGCATCGCTGAGTAGTCAAAATGCCTTTCTCGTCAGGAATGGTAGTTCAGCCAACAGTGCTTTGTGAACGCGTGCAGTGACGCCCACGTAGCAGCCTTGCAAATATCCAGAACAGGCACCCTGTGTGCCAATGTATTGGTGCAGCCTTGGATCCAGTGGAGTGAGCCCACCAGCCTTCTAGGGGCTGCTGAACTAGTGCAGAGTACTTTGTAAATAAAAAGAACAATCTAGGGACGAATGGTTCGTTTCTGCACTGCTCTGTCTAAGTTCCAGCGGATCCAACAAAGAGCTGACGGTCCACATGTTGTTCACAGGTACGATCAAACTAGAAGCTGTGAAGATGGAATCTCCTTCTCTTTAAAGGGGTGAAGTATGCTTGGAGGGTGATGTTTTGACATAAAAAAGAGTTACCACCGGGGCCTCAACACCAGCTTGCCTGCAAAGAATGTTGTGCATGGTGGGTTGAAAGAGAGGACTTGTAGTTCACTCACACACCTCGCCAAATTTATGGTGCTAGAGTAAGAAGCTGCAATGGACAGCTGTGCAGTGGTTCAAAGTGAGTACACATTAGGAATGTGAGAACGAGAACTAGATTCAGGTCCCATTGGTGCATGAAGAAGGGTGGTGAGGGAGGATACAGATATTGCAGCCCATTCAAAAATGTATCACAATAGGTGATTTAAATAAAGAGGCTAGTCCGGGAACTATCCACAAAAGCTGACAAAATGACTCAATTAATGTCCACACAGTAAGCCAGAGACAACACAAAGAGATAACACAACACTTCGGAGAATTTGGCTTAAATTTGGTCATTCTACTGAGTATCACACTAAGCCACCAAGTTGTCTCAACGGCAAGCGTATACTGATTTTGTGGAAAGACACCTGACTTCCAGAATGACATCAATTAATTCGGAAGGAAGTGTAATGCAGTCAACTGCTGCAGCTTAATCTCCAAGCATGGCGATTAAGTTTGCGTTGTGCCGGTTGCAGGACCTGCCCTGCTGCTGCGACAGAAGACCTTTCCGACGCGGCACGCTGATCGGAAGACCGATGCTCATGCCAAGTTGCTCCAGTTATAAAACTTCCCCTTACCCAAACCAGTGCCACTTGGATGGCTTGGGCTGGCCGTTCCAAGTTCTAAACAAGCATTTGCAATGCAATAGGTCTCGCATTTACGCGACACCTATTACATTGCGAATGGTAGTCATCACAGACAATGGGAGGGGGCGAGAAGGCATGGACAACGGGTGTGTGGGCGGGGGTAGGGGAGGAAAGGCACGGACAACAGGAGTAAGAAGGCAGTAGTAGAGCCACATTAAAGAAAATAGTGCTCACAGTCTAAATATAATTCACCGTGTAACACTCAAAGTAAAGGGGTCAATCGCCATGGGTGGTAACAAATTAAGAGGAGGTGGTACTAAGGTGGTGCTAACAAGCCTATTGATGAATCAAAAGTCAGCATTTAGGACAGACAATGACACAAGCCAATGGCAAACATGGGCAGAGAGTGCGCGGGGCTTCTATTCGCTACTCGCCTACAGTAAGTCACGCAGAGCAGCGCATGCGCGCTGGCTCAGGCTCGTCCTAAAAAGAATCAGGGATAGGAAAGGTAACAGAGCAAAGGCGCCTGACCTGGGGTTCACGTGCTGCCAGATAGTATGCCATCAAGAAAATCCCCTAGTGTTCCAGCCATTTCCAGAGGTGGAGTGCCTTCTGACACAGGGTTCACAACCCCACCTCGCCCAAGGGAGAAGGCGGCTGATGGGAACGTACGTTGGGAGATTAGTGCGCTCAGGCGTTCCTGATCCCTTTGCAGAACTCCCAGTAGAGGGAGGTAACAGTGTAAAGGTGCCTGACCTGGCGCGCACCCCAGCCTGCTTGTTGCAGTACTACATGGAGGTGGTGTTGTCCACAACTACCTGCAGCAGCCATCCTCTGATGGATGGCAAGAAGGCTCTCAACGCCAAGCAGATGGCCCGCAAATCCAGAAGGGTGATGTGGAGACAGGTATCCACCTGAGACAAAATGTCTAATCCCCACTGCTCCAAGATGGCTCCCCAATTCAAAAGTGATGCCTCAGTTGCCACTGTTCACTCTGGGCAGGGTAAGGGATCTGCCGCTGGCCCAATCGCGGACCAGCAACCACCACTGCAGACCTAAATCTTGACATAGTTGGGAAGATCCCCCTGAGGCTGTGTTCATTTGGATTTCTGATGCCGCTGCAGAGCCTTATCTGTAGGATAAAGAAAGCCAGGAACCCAAACAGCCTCAGTCAGTCACACTGAGATTCAGATGCCAGCTGCAAAGAACATTTGCTTGTGTGTTCATACGTTTTCAGGCGACAATAAAAATGTAAAGGTAACTTTGGCGAATAAAGTTCCTGCGGGAAAGAGATGGAAGTATTATCTAGTGGCTGTTTCCACTTATGCTGAAGTAGCGCAGAGGATTAAGATTCCTGCTGCAAAGAACATGTGCTTGTGTGTTCATACGTTTTCAGGCAACAATAAAAATGTAACGGTAACTTTGGGAATTAATGTTGCTGCAGGAGACAGATCGGAGTTTTTTCTAGCTGCTGTTTCCACTCATGCTAAAGTAGCGCAGAGGATTAAGATGCCTGCTGCAAAGAACATGTCCTTGTGTGTTCATCTGTTTTCAGACGACAATAAAAATGTAAAGGTAACTTTGGCGATTAATGTTTCTGCTGGAGAGAGATGGAAGTTTTATCTAGTCGCTGTTTCCACTCAGGTTAAAGTAGCACAGAGGATTAAGGTGCTTGCTGCAAAGAACATGTCCTTGTGTGTCTGTAAGTTTATAGGCAACAATAAAACTGTCACGGTAACTTTGGTGATCAAGGTTCCTGCACGAGACAGATCGGAGATTTATATAGAGCCTGTTTCCACTCATGCTGAAGTAGCGCAGAGGATTGAAATGCCTGCTGCAAAGACCTTGTCCTTGTGTGTTCAGAGGTTTTCAGGCAACAGTAAAAATGTCAAGGTAACCTCGGCAATTAATGTTTTTGTGGGAGAGAGATCAGAAGTTTTATCTAGTTGCGGTTTACACTCATGCTAAAGTAGTGCAGAGGATTAAGGTGCTTGCTGCAAAGAACATGTCCTTGTGTGTCTGTAACTTTATAGGCAACAATACAAATGTAACTGTAACTTTGGTGATTAATGTTCCTGTAGGAGACAGAACGGAGTTTTATCCAGTGGCTGTTTCCACTCAAGCTAAAGTTTCGCAGAGGATTAAGATGCCAGCTGCACAGAACATGTCCTTGTGTGTTCATACATTTTCAGGCGACAATAAAAATGTAAAGGCAACTTTGGCGATTAAAGTTCCTGTTGGAGAGAGATGGGAGTTCTATCTAGAGCCTGTTTCCACTCATGCTGAAGTAGCGCAGAGGATTAAAATGACTGCTGCAAAGAACTAGTCCTTGTGTGTTCAGAGGTTTTCAGGCAACAATAAAAAAGTAAAGATAACTTTGGCGAATAAAGTTCCTGCGGGAAAGAGATGGAAGCTTTATCTAGTGGCTGTTTCCACTCATGCTGAAGTACCTCAGGGGATTAAGATACCTGCTGCAAAGAACATGCTCTTGTGTGTTCATAGTTTTCAGGCGACAATAAAAATGTAAAGGGAACTTTGGCGATTATTGTTCCTGCTGGAGAGAGATGGAAGTTTTATCTAGATGCTATTTACATTCATGCTAAAGTACTGCAGAGGATTAAGATGCCTGCTGCAAAGAACTTGTCCTTGTGTGTTCATACGTTTTCAGGCAACAATAAAAATGTAAAGGTAACTTTGGCGATTAAAGTTCCTGTTGGAGAGAGATGGGAGTTTTATCTAGTCGCTGTTTCCACTCAGGTTAAAGTAGCGCAGAGGATTAAGGTGCTTGCTGCAAAGAACATGTCCTTGTGTGTCTGTAAATTTATAGGCAACAATAAAAATGTAATGGTATCTTTGGTGATTAATGTTCTTGCAGGAGACAGATCGGAGTTTTATCCAGTGGCTGTTTCCACTCAAGCCAAAGTTTCGCAGAGGATTAAGATGCCAGCTGCAAAGAAAATTTCCTTGTGTTTTCAGAGGTTTTCAGGCGACAATAACAATGTAAAGTTAACCTTGGCAAATAATGTGTCTGCGGGAGAGAGATCAGAGTTTTTTCTAGTGGCTGTTTCCACTCATGCTAAAGTAGTGCAGAGGATTAAGATGCCTGCTGCAAAGAACATGTCCTTGTGTGTTCATACGTTTTCAGGCGACAATAAAAATGTAAAGGCAAATTTGGCGATTAAAGTTCCTGTTGGGGAGAGATGGGAGTATTATCTAGAGCCTGTTTCCACTCATGCTGAAGTAGCGCAGAGGATGAAAACGCCTGCTGCAAAGAACTTGTCCTTGTGTGTTCAGAGGTTTTCAGGCAACAATAAAAATGTAAAGATAACTTTGACGAATAAAGTTCCTGCGGGAAAGAGATGGAAGATTGATCTAGCGGCTGTTTCCACTCATGCTGAAGTAGCGCAGGGGATTAAGATACCTGCTGCAAAGTACATGCTTTTGTGTGTTCATACGTTTTCAGGCGACAATAAAAATGTAAAGGGAACTTTGGCGATTAATGTTCCTGCTGGAGAGAAATGGGAGTTTAATTTAGTGGCTGTTTCCAGTGATGCTAAAGTAGCACAGAGGATTACGATGCATGGCTGCTGCAAAGAACATGTCCTTGTGTGTTCAGAGGTTGTTAGACAACAATAAAAATGTAAAGTTAACCTCGGCAATTAATGTTTTTGTGGGAGAGAGATCAGAAGTTTTATCTAGTTGCTGTTTACACTCATGCTGAAGTAGCGCAGAGGATTAAGATGCCTGCTGCAAAGAACATTTCCTTGTGTGTTCATACTTTTTCAGGCAACAATAAAAATGTAAAGGGAAATTTGGCGATTAATGTTCCTCCTGGAGAGAGATGGGAGTTTAATTTAGTGGGTGTTTTCAGTGATGCTAAAGTAGCTCAGAGGATTAAGATACATGTCTGCTGCAAAGAACATGTCCTTGTGTGTTCAGATGTTTTCAGGCAACAATAAAAATGCAAAGGTAACTTTGGCGATTAATGTTACTGTTGGAGTGAGATAGGAGTTTTATCTAGAGCCTGTTCCACTCACGCTGAAGTAGCACAGAAGATTAAGATGCCTGCTGCAAAGAACCTGTCCTTGTGTGTTCAGAGGTTTTCAGGCAACAATAAAAATATAAAGGTAACTTTGGCGAATAAAGTTCCTGCGGGAAAGAGATGGAAGTATTATCTAGTGGCTGTTTCCACTCATGCGGAAGTAGCGCAGAGGATTAAGATGCCTGCTGCAAAGAACATGCTCTTGTGTGTTCAGAGGTTTTCAGGCAACAGTAAAAATGTAAAGGTAACTTTGGCGAATAAAGTTCCTGCGGGAAAGAGATGGAAGTGTTATCCAGTGGCTGTTTCCACTCAAGCTAAAGTTTTGCAGAGGATTAAATTGCCAGCTGCAAAGAACTTTTCCTTGTGTGTCTGTAAATTTATAGGCAACAATAAAAATGTAATGGTATCTTTGGTGATTAATGTTCTTGCAGGAGACAGATCGGAGTTTTATCCAGTGGCTGTTTCCACTCAAGCCAAAGTTTCGCAGAGGATTAAGATGCCAGCTGCAAAGAACATTTCCTTGTGTTTTCAGAGGTTTTCAGGCAACAATAACAATGCAAAGTTAACCTTGGCAAATAATGTGTCTGCGGGAGAGAGATCAGAGTTTTTTCTAGTGGCTGTTTCCACTCATGCTAAAGTAGTGCAGAGGATTAAGATGCCTGCTGCAAAGAACATGTCCTTGTGTGTTCATACGTTTTCAGGCGACAATAAAAATGTAAAGGCAAATTTGGCGATTAAAGTTCCTGTTGGGGAGAGATGGGAGTATTATCTAGAGCCTGTTTCCAGTCATGCTGAAGTAGCGCAGAGGATGAAAACGCCTGCTGCAAAGAACTTGTCCTTGTGTGTTCAGAGGTTTTCAGGCAACAATAAAAATGTAAAGATAACTTTGACGAATAAAGTTCCTGCGGGAAAGAGATGGAAGATTGATCTAGCGGCTGTTTCCACTCATGCTGAAGTAGCGCAGGGGATTAAGATACCTGCTGCAAAGTACATGCTTTTGTGTGTTCATACGTTTTCAGGCGACAATAAAAATGTAAAGGGAACTTTGGCGATTAATGTTCCTGCTGGAGAGAAATGGGAGTTTAATTTAGTGGCTGTTTCCAGTGATGCTAAAGTAGCACAGAGGATTACGATGCATGGCTGCTGCAAAGAACATGTCCTTGTGTGTTCAGAGGTTGTTAGACAACAATAAAAATGTAAAGGTAACCTCGGCAATTAATGTTTTTGTGGGAGAGAGATCAGAAGTTTTATCTAGCTGCTGTTTACACTCATGCTGAAGTAGCGCAGAGGATTAAGATGCCTGCTGCAAAGAACATTTCCTTGTGTGTTCATACTTTTTCAGGCAACAATAAAAATGTAAAGGGAAATTTGGCGATTAATGTTCCTCCTGGAGAGAGATGGGAGTTTAATTTAGTGGGTGTTTTCAGTGATGCTAAAGTAGCGGAGAGGATTAAGATACATGTCTGCTGCAAAGAACATGTCCTTGTGTGTTCAGATGTTTTCAGGCAACAATAAAAATGCAAAGGTAACTTTGGCGATTAATGTTACTGTTGGAGTGAGATAGGAGTTTTATCTAGAGCCTGTTCCACTCACGCTGAAGTAGCACAGAAGATTAAGATGCCTGCTGCAAAGAACCTGTCCTTGTGTGTTCAGAGGTTTTCAGGCAACAATAAAAATATAAAGGTAACTTTGGCGAATAAAGTTCCTGCGGGAAAGAGATGGAAGTATTATCTAGTGGCTGTTTCCACTCATGCGGAAGTAGCGCAGAGGATTAAGATGCCTGCTGCAAAGAACATGCTCTTGTGTGTTCAGAGGTTTTCAGGCAACAGTAAAAATGTAAAGGTAACTTTGGCGAATAAAGTTCCTGCGGGAAAGAGATGGAAGTGTTATCCAGTGGCTGTTTCCACTCAAGCTAAAGTTTTGCAGAGGATTAAATTGCCAGCTGCAAAGAACTTTTCCTTGTGTGTTCAGAGGTTTTCAGGCGACAATAAAAATGTAAAGGTAACCTTAGCAAATAATGTGTCTGCGGGAGAGAGATCAGAGTACTTTCTAGCGGCTGTTTCCACTCATGCTAAAGTAGTGCAGAGGATTAAGATGCCTGTTGCAAAGAACATGTCCTTGTGTGTTCATACGTTTTCAGGCGACAATAAAAATGTAAAGGCAACTTTGGCGATTAAAGTTTCTGTTGGAAAGAGATAGGAGTTCTAACTAGAGCCTGTTTCCACTCAGGTTAAAGTAGCGCAGAGGACTCAGGTGCTTGCTGCAAAGAACATGTCCTTGTGTGTCTGTAAGTTTATAGCCAATAATAAAAATGTAACGGTAACTTTGGTGATTGATGTTCCTGCAGGAGACAGATCGGAGTTGTATCCAGTGGCTGTTTCCACTCAAGCTAACATTTCCTTGTGTGTTCAGACGTTTTCAGGCAACAATAAAAATGTAAAGATAACTTTGGCGAATAAAGTTCCTGCGGGAAAGAGATGGAAGTTTTATCTAGTGGCTGTTTCCACTCATGCTGAAGTAGCGCAGGGGATTAAGGTACCTGCTTCAAAAAACATGCTCTTGTGTGTTCATACGCTTTCAGGCGACAATAAAAATGTAAAGGGAACTTTGGCGATTAATGTTCCTGCTTGAGAGAAATGGGAGTTTAATTTAGTGGCTCTTTCCAGTGATGCTAAAGTAGCACAGAGGATTAGGATGCATGGCTGCTACAAAGAACATGTCCTTGTGTGTTCAGAGGTTTTCAGGCAACAATAAAAATGTAAAGGTAACTTTGGCGATTAATGTTCCTGCTGGACAGAGATGGAAATTTATCTAGATGCTATTTACACTCATGCTAAAGTAGTGCAGAGGATTAAGATGCCTGCTACAAAGAACATGCTCTTGTGTATTCATACCTTTTCAGGCAAATATAAAAATGTAAAGGTAAATTTGGCAATTAAAGTTCCTGTTGGAGAGAGATGGAAGTTGTATCTAGTGGCTATTTCCACTCATGCTGAAGTAACACAGAGGATTAAGATGCCTGCTGCAAAGAACATGCTCTTGTGTGTTCAGAGGTTTTCAGGCAAAAATTAAAATGTAAATGTAACTTTGGCGATTAAAGTTCCTGTTGGAGAGAGATGGAAGTTTTATCTAGTGGCTGTTACCACTCATGCTAAAGTAGCGCAGAGAATTAAGATGCCGGTTGCAAAGAACGTGTCCTTGTGTGTTCAGAGGTTTTCAGGCAACAAGAAAAATTTAAAGGTAACTTTGGCGATTAAAGTTCCTGCGGGAAAGAGATGGAAGTTTTATCTAGTGGCTGTTTCCACTCATGCTGAAGTAGCACAGAAGATTAAGATACCTGCTGCAAAGAACATGTCCTTGTGTGTTCAGAGGTTTTCAAGCAACAATAAAAATGTAAAGGTAACTTTGGCAATTAAGGTTCCTGCAGGACGGAAATGGAAGTTTTATCTAGTGGCCGTTTCCACTCATGCTAATGTAGCGTAGAGGATTAAGATGCCTGCTGCAAAGAACATGTCCTTGTGTGTTCAGAGGTTTAGAGGCAACAATAAAAATGTAAAGGTAACTTTGGCGATTAATGTTCCTGCTGGAGAGAGATGGAAGTTTTATCTAGTTGCTGTTAACACTCATGCTAAAGTAGTGTAGAGGATTAAGATGCCTGCTACAAAGAGCATGCTCTTGTGTGTTCAGAGGATTTCAGGCAACAATAAAAATGTAACAGTAACTTTGGCGATTAATGTTCCTGCAGGAGACAGATCGGAGTTCTATCGAGTGGCTGTTTCCACTCAAGATAAAGTTTCGCAGAGGATTCAGATGCCACCTGCAAAGAACATTTGCTTGTGTGTTCATATGTTTTCAGGCGACAATAAAAATGTAAAGGTAACTTTGGCGAATAAAGTTCCTGCAGGAAAGAGATGGAAGTATTATCTAGTGGCTGTTTCCACTTATGCTGAAGTAGCGCAGAGGATTAAGATTCCTGCTGCAAAGAACATGTGCTTGTGTGTTCATACGTTTTCAGGCAACAATAAAAATGTAACGGTAACTTTGGGAATTAATGTTGCTGCAGGAGACAGATCGGAGTTTTTTCTAGCTGCTGTTTCCACTCATGCTAAAGTAGTGCAGAGGATTAAGATGCCTGCTGCAAAGAACATGTCCTTGTGTGTTCATCCGTTTTCAGGCAACAATAAAAATGTAAAGGTAACTTTGGAGATTAATGTTTCTGTTGGAGAGAGATGGAAGTTTTATCTAGTCGCTGTTTCCACTCAGGTTAAAGTAGCGCAGAGGATTAAGGTGCTTGCTGCAAAGAACATGTCAAGTTTATAGGCAACAATAAAAATGTAACGGTAACTTTGGTGATCAGTGTTCCTACACGAGACAGATCGGAGTTTTATCTAGAGCCTGTTTCCACTCATGCTGAAGTAGCGCAGAGGATTAAAATTCCTGCTGCAAAGACCTTGTCCTTGAGTGTTCAGAGGGTTTCAGGCAACAGTAAAAATGTCAAGGTAACCCCGGCAATTAATGTTTTTGTGGGAGAGAGATCAGAAGTTTTATCTAGTGGCCGTTTCCACTCATGCTAAAGTAGCGTAGAGGATTAAGATGCCTGCTGCAAAGAACATGCTCTTGTGTGTTCATACATTTTCAGGCAACAATAAAAATGTAAAGGTAACTTTGGCGAATAAAGTTCCTGCGGGAAAGAGATGGAAGGATTATCCAGTGGCTGTTTCCACTCAAGCTAAAGTTTCGCAGAGGATTCAGATGCCAGCTGCAATGAACATTTCCTTATGTGTTCAGAGGTTTTCAGGCGACAATAAAAATTTAAAGTTAACCTTGGCAAATGTGTCTGCGGGTAAGAGATGGAAGTTTTATCTTGTGGCCGTTTGCACTCATGCTGAAGTAGCGCAGAGGATTAAGATACCTGCTGCAAAGAACATGCTCTTGTGTGTTCATACATTTTCAGGCGACAATAAAAATGTAAAGGTAACTTTGGCGAATAAAGTTCCTGCGGGAAAGAGATGGAAGTATTATGTAGTGGCTGTTTCCACTTATGCTGAAGTAGCGTAGAGGATTAAGATTCCTGCTGCAAAGAACATGTGTTTGTGTGTTCATACGTTTTCAGGCAACAATAAAAATGTAACGGTAACTTTGGCGATTAATGTTCCTGCTGGAGAGAGATGGAAGTTTTATCTAGTCGCTGTTTCCACTCAGGTTAAAGAAGCGCAGAGGATTAAGGTGCTTGCTGCAAAGAACATGTCCTTCTGTGTCTGTAAGTTTATAGGCAACAATAAAAATGTAACGGTAACTTTGGTGATTAATGTTCCTGCAGGAGACAGATCAGAGTTTTATCCAGTGGCTGTTTCCACTCAAGCTAAAGTTTCGCAGAGGTTTAAGATGCCAGCTGCAAAGAACATTTCCTTGTGTGTTCATACGTTTTCAAGCAACAATAAAAATGTAAAGTGAACTGTGGCGATTAATGTTCCTCCTGGAGAGAGATGGGAGTTTAATTTAGTGGCTGTTTCCAGTGATGTTAAAGTAGCACAGAGGATTAGGATGCATGGCTGCTGCAAAGAACATGTCCTTGTGTGTTCAGAGGTTTTCAGGCAACAATAAAAATGTAAAGGTAACTGGCGATTAATGTTCCTGCTGGAGAGAGATGGAAGTTTTATCTAGATGCTATTTACACTCATGCTGAAGTAGTGCGGAGGATTAAGATGCCTGCTGCAAAGAACATGCTCTTGTGTGTTCATACATTTTCAGGCAACAATAAAAATGTAAAGGTAACTTTGGCGAATAAAGTTCCTGCGGGAAAGAGATGGACGTTTTATCTAGTGGCTGTTTCCACTCATGCTAAAGTAGCGCAGATAATTAAGATGCCGGTTGCAAAGAACGTGTCCTTGTGTGTTCAGAGGTTTTCAGGCAACAATAAAAATGTAAAGGTAACTTTGGCGATTGATGTTCCTGCTGGAGAGAGATGGAAGTTTTATCTAGTCGCTGTTTCCACTCAGGTTAAAGTAGCGCAGAAGATTAAGGTGCTTGCTGCAAAGAACATGTCCTTGTGTGTCTGTAAGTTTACAGGCAACAATAAAAATGTAACAGTCACTTTGGTGATTAATGTTCCTGCAAGAGACAGATCGGAGTTTTATCCGGTGGCTGTTTCCACTCAAGCTAAAGTTTCACAGAGGATTAAGATGCCAGCTGCAAAGAACATTTCCTTGTGTGCTCAGAGGTTTTCAGGCGACAATAAAAATGTAAAGGGAACGTTGGCGATTAATTTTCCTGCTGGAGAGAGATGGGAGTTTAATTTAGTGACTGTTTCCAGTGATGCTAAAGTAGCACAGAGGATTAGGATGCATGGCTGCTGCAAAGAACATGTCCTTGTGTGTTCAGAGGTTTAAAGGCAACAATAAAAATGTAAAGGTAACTTTGGCGAATAAAGTTCCTGCAAAAAAGAGATGGAAGTTTTATCTAGTGGCTGTTTCCACTCATGCTGAAGTAGCGCAGGGGATTACCATGCCTGCTGCAAAGAACATGCTCTTGTTTGTTCAGAGGTTTTCAGGCAACAATAAAAATGTAAAGGTAACTTTGGCGAATAAAGTTCCTGCGGGAAAGAGATGGAAGTTTTATCTAGTGGCTGTTTCCACTCATGCTGAAGTAGCGCAGGGGATTAAGATGCCTGCTGCAAAGAACATGTTCTTGTGTGTTCATACTTTTTCAGGCAACAATAAAAATGTAAAGGTTTATTTGGTGATCAAAGTTCCTGTTGGAGAGAGATGGAAGTTGTATCTAGTGGCTATTTCAACTCATGCTGAAGTAGCACAGAAGATTGAGATACCTGCTGCAAAGAACATGTCCTTGTGTGTTCAGAGGTTTTCAGGCAACAATAAAAATGTAAAGGTAACTTTGGCGATCAATGTTCCTGCTGGGGAGAGATGAAAGTTTTATCTAGTCGCTGTTTCCACTCAGGTTAAAGAAGCGCAGAGGATTAAGGTGCTTGCTGCAACGAACATGTCCTTGTGTGTCTGTAAGTTTATAGGCAACAATAAAAATGTAACGGTAACTTTGGTGATTAATGTTCCTGCCGGAGACAGATCGGAGTTTTATCCAGTGGCTGTTTCCACTCAAGCTAAAGTTTCGCAGAGGTTTAAGATGCCAGCTGCAAAGAATATTTCCTTGTGTGTTCATACATTTTCAGGCAACAATAAAAATGTAAAGGGAACTGTGGCGATTAATGTTCCTCCTGGAGAGAGATGGGAGTTAAATTTATTGGGTGTTTTCAGTGATGCTAAAGTAGCGGAGAGGATTAAGATACATGTCTGCTGCAAAGAACATGTCCTTGTGTGTTCAGATGTTTTCAGGCAACAATAAAAATAGAAAGGGAACTTTGGCGATTAATGTTCCTGCTGGAGAGAGATGGAAGTTTTATCTAGATGCTATTTACACTCATGCTAAAGTAGTGCAGAGGATTAAGATGCCTGCTGCAAAGAACATGCTCTTGTGTGTTCATGCGTTTTCAGGCAACAATAAAAATGTAAAGGTAAATTTGGCGATTAAAGTTCCTGTTGGAGAGAGATGGAAGTTTTATCTAGTGGCTTTTTCCACTCATGCTAAAGTAGTGCAGAGGATTAAGATGCCTGCTGCAAAGAACATGCTCTTGTGTGTTCAGAGGTTTTCAGGCAACAGTAAAAATGTAAAGGTAACTTTGGCGATTAAAGTTCCTGTTGGAGAGAGATGGAAGTTTTATCTAGTGGCTGTTTCCACTCATGCTGAAGTAGCGCAGAGAATTAAGATGCCGGTTGCAAAGAACGTGTCCTTGTGTGTTCAGAGGTTTTCAGGCAACAATAAAAATTTAAAGGTAACTTTGGCGATTAAAGTTCCTGTTGGAGAGAGATGGAAGTTTTATCTAGTGGCTGTTTCCACTCATGCTGAAGTAGCGCAGAGGATTAACGTGTCCTTGTGTGTTCAGAGGTTTTCAGGCAACAATAAAAATGTAAAGGTAACTTTGGCGATTAAAGTCCCTGTTGGAGAGAGATGGAAGTTTTATCTAGTTGCTGTTTACACTCATGCTAAGGTAGTGTAGAGGATTAAGATGCGTGCTGCAAAGAACATGCGCTTGTGTATTCATACGTTTTCAGGCAAAAATACAAAATGTAAGGGGAACTTTGGCGATTAATGTTCCTGCTGGAGAGAGATGGGAGTTTAATTTAGTGCCTAATTCCAGTGATGCTAAAGTAGCGCAGAGGATTAAGATGCCTGCTGCAAAGAACCTGACCTTGTGTGTTCAGAGGTTATCAGGCAACAATAAAATGTAAAGGCAACTTTGGCGATTAATGTTCCTGCTTGAGAGAGATGGGAGTTTAATTTAGTGGGTGTTTTCAGTGATGCTAAAGTAGCGCAGATGATTAAGATACATGTCTGCTGCAATGAACATGCTCTTGTGTGTTCTGAGGTTATCAGGCAACAATAAAAATGTAAAGATAACTTTGGCGAATAAAGTTCCTGCGGGAAAGAGATGGAAGTTTTATCTAGTGGCTGTTTTCCACTCATGCTGAAGTAGCGCAGGGGATTAAGATGCCTGCTGCAAAGAACATGTTCTTGTGTGTTCATACTTTTTCAAGCAACAATAAAAATGTAAAGGTTTATTTGGCGATTAATGTTCCTGCTGGAGAGAGATGGGAGTTTAATTTAGTGGGTGTTTTCAGTGATGCCAAAGTAGCGCAGATGATTAGGATACATGTCTGCTGCAAAGAACATGCTCTTGTGTGTTCAGAGGTTATCAGGCAACAATAGAAATGTAAAGGTAACTTTGGCAAATAAATTTCCTGCGGGAAAGAGATGGAAGTTTTATCTGGTGGCTGTTTCCACTCATGCTGAAGTAGCACAGAAGATTAAGATACCTGCTGCAAAGAACATGTCCTTGTGTGTCTGTAAGTTTATAGGCAACAAAAAAAATGTAACGGTAACTTTGGTGATTAATGTTCCTGCAGGAGACAGATCGGAGTTTTATCCAGTGGCTGTTTCCACTCAATCTAAAGTTTCGCAGAGGATTAAGATGCCAGCTGTAAAGAACATTTCCTTGTGTGTTCATACGTTTTCAGGCAACAATAAAAATGTAGAGGGAACTGTGGCGATGAATGTTCCTCCTGGAGAGAGATGGGAGTTTAATTCAGTGGGTGTTTTCAGTGATGCTAAAGTAGCGCAGATGATTAAGATACATGTCTGCTGCAAAGAACATGTCCTTGTGTGTTCAGAGGTTTTCAGGCAACAATAAAAATGTAAAGGTAACTTTGGCGATTAATGTTCCTGCTGGACAGAGATGGAAGTTTTATCCAGATGCTATTTACACTCATGCTAAAGTAGTGCAGAGGACTAAGATGCCTGCTGCAAAGAACATGCTCTTGTGTGTTCAGAGGTTTTCAGGCAACACCAAAAATGTAAAGGTAACTTTGGCGATTAAAGTTCCTGCGGGAAAGAGATGGAAGTTTTATCTAGTGTCTGTTTCCACTCATGCCAAAGTAGCGCAGAGAATTAAGATGCCAGTTGCAAAGAGTGTGTCCTTGTGTGGTCAGAGGTTTTCAGGCAACAATAAAAATGTAAAGGTAACGTTGGCGATTAAAGTTCCTGCGGAAAAGAGATGGAAGTTTTATCTAGTGGCTGTTTCCACTCATGCTGAAGTAGCACAGAAGATTAAGATACCTGCTGCAAAGAACATGTCCTTGTGTGTTCAGAGGTTTTCAAGCAACAATAAAAATGTAAAGGTAACATTGGCAATTAAGGTTCCTGCAGGACGGAAATGGAAGTTTTATCTAGAGGCTGTTTCCACTGATGCTAAAGGATTCAGATGCCTACTGCAAAGAACATGTCCTTGTGTGGTCAGAGGTTGTTAGGCAACAATAAAAATGTAAAGGTAACCTCGGCAATTAATGTTTTTGTGGGAGAGAGATCAGAAGTTTTATCTAGTTGCGGTTTACACTCATGCTAAAGTAGTGCAGAGGATTAAGGTGCTTGCTGCAAAGAACATGTCCTTGTGTGTCTGTAAGTTCATAGGCATACAAATGTAACTGTAACTTTGGTGATTAATGTTCCTGCAGGAGACAGATCGGAGTTTTATCCAGTGGCTGTTTCCACTCAAGCTAAAGTTTCGCAGAGGATTAAGATGCCAGCTGCACAGAACATGTCCTTGTGTGTTCATACGTTTTCAGGCGACAATAAAAATGTAAGGCAACTTTGGCGATTAAAGTTCCTGTTGGAGAGAGATGGGAGTTCTATCTAGAGCCTGTTTCCACTCATGCTGAAGTAGCGCAGAGGATTAAAATGACTGCTGCAAAGAACTTGTCCTTGTGTGTTCAGAGGTTTTCAGGCAACAATAAAAAAGTAAAGATAACTTTGGCGAATAAAGTTCCTGCGGGAAAGAGATGGAAGCTTTATCTAGTGGCTGTTTCCACTCATGCTGAAGTAGCTCAGGGGATTAAGATACCTGCTGCAAAGAACATGCTCTTGTGTGTTCATAGTTTTCAGGCGACAATAAAAATGTAAAGGGAACTTTGGTGATTAATGTTCCTGCTGGAGAGAGATGGAAGTTTTATGTAGATGCTATTTACATTCATGCTAAAGTAGTGCAGAGGATTAAGATGCCTGCTGCAAAGAACAAGGCCATTGTGTGTTCAGACGTTTTCAGGCAACAATAACAATGTAACAGTAACTTTGTCGATTAATGTTCCTGCAGGAGACAGATCGGAGTTTTATCCAGTGGCTGTTTCCACTCAAGCTAAAGTTTCACAGAGTATTAAGATAACAGCTGCAAAGAAAATTTCCTTGTGTGTTCATACTTTTTCAGGCAACAATAAAAATGTAAAGGGATCTTTGGCGATTAATGTTCCTCCTGGAGAGAGACGGGAGTTTAATTTAGTTGGTCTTTTCAGTGATGCTAAAGTAGCGCAGAGGATTAAGATACATGTCTGCTGCAAAGAACATGTCCTTGTGTGTTCAGAGGTTTTCAGGCGACAATAAAAATGTAAAGTTAACCTTGGCAAATAATGTGTCTGCGGGAGAGAGATCAGAGTTTTTTCTAGCGGCTGTTTCCACTCAGGTTAAAGTAGCGCAGAGGATTAAGGTGCTTGCTGCAAAGAACATGTCCTTGTGTGTCTGTAAATTTATAGGCAACAATAAAAATGTAACGGTATCTTTGGTGATTAATGTTCATACACGAGACAGATCGGAGTTTTATCTAGAGCCTGTTTCCACTCATGCTGAAGTAGCGCAGAAGATTAAAATGCCTGCTGCAAAGACCTTGTCCTTGTGTGTTCAGAGGTTTTCAGGCAACAGTAAAAATGTCGAGGTAACCTCGGCAAATAATGTTTTTGTGGGAGAGAGATCAGAAGTTTTATCTAGTGGCCGTTTCCACTCATGCTAAAGTAGCGTAGAGGATTAAGATGCCTGCTGCAAAGAACATGCTCTTGTGTGTTCAGAGGTTTTCAGGCAACAGTAAAAATGTAAAGGTTACTTTGGCGAATAAAGTTCCTGCGGGAAAGAGATGGAAGTGTTATCTAGTGGCTGTTTCCACTCAAGCTAAAGTTTCGCAGAGGATTAAGATGCCAGCTGCAAAGAACATTTCCTTGTGTGTTCAGAGGTTTTCAGGCGACAGTAAAAATGTAAAGCTAAACTTGGCAAATAATGTGTCTGCGGGAGAGAGATCAGTTTTTCTAGCGGCTGTTTCCACTCATGCTAAAGTAGTGCAGGGGATTAAGATGCCTGCTGCATAGAACATGTCCTTGTGTGTTCATACGTTTTCAGGCGACAATAAAAATGTAAAAGTAACTTTGGCGAATAAAGTTCCTGCGGGAAAGAGATGGAAGTATTTTCTAGCGGCTGTTTCCGCTCATCCTAAAGTAGTGCAGAGGATTAAGGTGCCTGCTGCAAAGAAAATGTCCTTGCATGTCTGTAAGTTTTTAGGGAACAATAAAAATGTAACGGTAACTTTGGCGATTAATGTTCCTGCAGGAGACAGATCGGAGTTTTATCCAGTGGCTGTTTCCACTCAAGCTAAAGTTTCGCAGAGGATTAAGATGCCAGCTGCAATGAACATTTCCTTATGTGTGCAGAGGTTTTCAGGCGACAATAAAAATGTAAAGTTAACCTTGGCAAATGTGTCTGCGGGTAAGAGATGGAAGTTTTATCTTGTGGCCGTTTCCACTCATGCTGAAGTAGTTCAGAGGATTAAGATACCTGCTGCAAAGAACATGCTCTTGTGTGTTCATACGTTTTCAGGCGACAGTAAAAATGTAAAGGTAACTTTGGCGAATAAAGTTCCTGCGGGAAAGAGATGGAACTATTATCTAGTGGCTGTTTCCACTTATGCTGAAGTAGCGCAGAGGATTAAGATTCCTGCTGCAAAGAACATGTGTTTGTGTGTTCATACGTTTTCAGGCAACAATAAAAATGTAACGGTAACTTTGGGAATTAATGTTGCTGCAGGAGACAGATCGGAGTTTTTTCTAGCTGCTGTTTCCACTCATGCTAAAGTAGTGCAGAGGATTAAGATGCCTGCTGCAAAGAACATGTCATTGTGTGTTCATCCGTTTTCAGGCGACAATAAAAATGTAAAGGTAACTTTGGCGATTAATGTTCCTGCTGGAGAGAGATGGAAGTTTTATCTAGTCGCTGTTTCCACTCATGCTAAAGTAGTGCAGAGGATTAAGATGCCTGCTGCAAAGAACATGTCCTTGTGTGTTCAGACGTTTTCAGGCAACAATAAAAATGTAACATAACTTTGGCGATTAATGTTCCTGCTGGAGAGAGATGGGAGTTTAATTTAGTGTCTGTTTCCAGTGATACTAAAGTAGCGCAGTGGATTAACATACATGTTTGCTGCAAAGAACATGTCCTTGTGTGTTCAGAGGTTTTTAGGCGACAACAAAAATGTAAATGTAACTTTGGCGATTAAGGTTCCTGCGAGAGTGAGAAGGAAGTTGTAGCTAGTGGCTGTATCCTTGAAGGAGCATGTGGGGATGTGTGGAGTCTACAGCAGAACTAGATTTCACTTTACAAAAAAGTGTTGGAAGAGTTTATCTGGTAATGCGGAGGGGGCGTTTGTGAGGCAAACGGTGGGTGAGTCTAGAGTCTTTTTTTCGGGGGTAGAATTTGGTGCATTTATTGTACTTTATGGGGAATAGTAAATTTCAGACATTTAAAAAAAAAAAGTTGCTAGATCATTGCAATGAGTGACTGTGTGTTCTGGGAAATTGCCGCCAATCGATGCGGTTAGAGATTTAACAATTTGGAAACACAAACAGCAAAGTAAGAGTTAACAACAGGCCGGTAGTTTCGTTGTTTTCAATCGATATTTTACTATTATAAACATGTTAGATTGGTCCATGGAGCCATGCATATTACATTTACCCTTATTGCCTTTTCAATAGTTTGTAGACAAGCATTATTGATCTAATTACAATTGGGGATTTTTGTTGTAAAGATGCATATGCCACCCACATGCACCCCAGCACACTACCCACATGCATCCCACCAACACACACTTTATAACAACACAGCACACCATGCCACTGCCCCACGTCACTGCACTAGACAACAAGTTTGCAGTACACTGCTCCACAACATACCTAAACACTTACAAGCTCCTAAAGCCGAGACCTGTTGGCTATGCCAATGCTTGTTTAATTCTGCAGAGACTTTATCATATGTTACATGCGGTTTGGTGCATAATTCACATGACAAACATTGTCTGCCCTTGTTTTAAAAATGTACAAGGAAAAGAGATACATAGTTTCATGTGAGGCTTCTGGTTGTCATGGAAACAGGTCAGAGGGTCCTTGTGAAGAA
The DNA here is from genome assembly GCF_964204655.1 of Triturus cristatus. Lineage (NCBI taxonomy): Eukaryota > Metazoa > Chordata > Amphibia > Caudata > Salamandridae > Triturus > Triturus cristatus. The sequence goes on from NC_140579.1 coordinate 62,035,015, forward strand.
GGTTCTTTGGAATGTTGGTGTTTGAACCGTGGATGACAGTTGGGGGGATGGAGGGGGGCTCACACCAGCCTCAGCTTCGTTCCTTGATAGAGACCAAAGATGGGGAAGAGCCTCTGTGTGAAGGGCGCCTGCGGGAAGGAGTAGAGAAGCTCCATGGAGTCAGCATTGTACAGGGACAGCCGTCCCCCCTCGTAGTCCAGATACACCCCCAGCTTCAGGGGCTTCTCACGAGGGGACAGAGGGGTCGCAGGGGAGGTGAGAGCCTTGTACTGACCCTCCCACCCCTTCACACCCCAGACTCCCCCCTCAGGTGAGCATGTGAAGTCTCCCTTCCTGTCCACAGACTCTGCTGCGACCCCCACATGCCACCCTCCCCCCTCCTGCAGCGGCTGCACCTCCCAGTAATGTCTGCCGGAGGTGAACCCCTCACTCCCCAGCACACAGGGGCCGGAGGTGAATCTCTTGGGGGGGTCCGACAGGGTCTGTGCGGTGTCCGTCCGTCTCACACGTCTCCGCCCCTCAGACAGGAGGAGCCGAGGATGAGCCGTGTCAGGATCCAGAGTCACCATCACTGCAGAGAAGAGATTCACAATTAGAGATTTAACGACACAAAGAAAGGCTGTAATTACTGCTTCTGTTTTACATGTGATTAATGTACACCACACCTGGATGGAGCACGCAGCGCTAGAGAGCGCGGCACTAGACTGATCACTACACTAAAGCGTGGGGCAATAGAGTGCTCACTACACTAAAGCGTGCGGCACTGGACTGCTCACTACACTAAAGCGTGCGGCACTAGACTGATTTACACAGTGAGAGAGTTACTAGAAGTACACTGCATTAGATGGAACAGAGTGAGAGACCCACTTCAAGGCATTCTGTACTGATCAATACTCTATATTAGATGGTACACAGTATGAGAGCTACTAGAAGGTATACAGTACTAGTCAGCACTCTATAATAGATAGTACAGAGTAACAGAGCTACAACAAGGAAAACAGTACTAGTCAGTACACTGCATGAGACGGCACAGAGTAAGAGAGGTACTAAAAGTGTACTGTACTAGTCAATACACTGAATTAGATGGTATGGAGTGAAAGAGCTACTCCAAGGTGTACAGTACTAGTCAGTACACTGCATTACCTGTCACAGAGTGACAGAGGTACTGGAACGTATACTGTACTAGTCAGTACACTGTATAATATTGCACAGACAAAGAGAGCAACTAGAAGTTATATAGCACTAGTCAGTACACTGAGTTGGATTGCACAGAGTAACAGATCAACTAGAAGTGTACCGTACTAGTCAGTACACTGTATTAGATGGCACAGAGTGACAGAGCTACTACGAGGTAAACAGTACTAGTCAGTACACTGCATTACCTGTCAGAGTGACAGAGGTACTAGAAGTGTACCGTAGTAATCCATTAGATGGTACTCTATATTAGATAGTACAGAGTAAGAGAGCTACTAGAAGGTATAATGTAGTAGTCAGTATTGAATATGCTACTTACCAGTATGCACCTGTTCTTGGCATGTAGGGCTGCTGACATTCATATCTGTGCATAGATCGCCGCCTAGTGTTGGGTCCGGATGTTTGCACATTGTTGTCCTGGAAGAGTCTTCGAAGTATCCTGGGATAGGTGACTCCTCCCCTGGACCACAGTGCGCATGGGCATCCTCTCCATCCTTAGATTGTTTTTCGCCATTGTGGCAGTGATGGAGTAGATACAGTAAGTGATGACCATGCTATACAGTAATTCTGAGTGCTGCAGCCGCTACAGGCGCCGGGGAGGAGGGTGGGCGATATGAATGTCAGCAGCCCTACATGCCAAGAACAGATGCATACTGGTAAGTAGCATATTCAGTTCGAGGCATGTGGGCTGCTGAATTCATATCTGTGCATAGAATACATAGCAGTACCTCTTATTAGCGGCGGCTGCCCGTGCCAGCTGCAGCAGTCTGAAAAAGAGTTTTGAGAACAGTCTGTCCTACAGCTGCCTGCTGTTTTGAGTGTACATCTACACAGTAGTGTTTGGTAAATGTATGTATAGTGGACCATGTGGCTGCTCTACATATTTCCTGTAAAGGAATGTTTCCTAGGAAAGCCATGGATGCCCCTAACTTTCGTGTTGAGTGGGCTCTTGGGGGAATCGTTAATGTGCGTTTAGCTTTTTGATAGCAAATTTGAATACATTTAACGATCCATCTGGCTATACCTGCTTTGGAAATGGCGTGGCCCTTGTGTTGTGGAGAAAAGGCAACGAAAAGTTGTTTTGTTTTCCTAAAGTCCTTAGTTCTGTCTATATAGTACATGAGGGCCCTCTTTACATCTAGTGTATGGAGCATTCTCTCTGCGACATTCTGTGGATTTTGAAAGAAAACAGGCAGTTCGATAGTTTGATTAATGTGGAACTGCGATATGACTTTGGGCATGAATTTGGGGTTGGTACGTAGTACAACCCTGTTTGCGTGAACCTGTATAAATGGCTCTTGAATGGTTAGTGCCTGGAGTTCACTAACTCTTCTTAACGAAGTGATTGCTACTAGGAAAGCTACTTTCCAGGTGAGGAACTGAATCTCACATGAATGGAGAGGTTCAAAGGGTGGACCCATTAATCTGGTGAGGACCAAATTGAGGATCCACACTGGTGCCGGTGGGTGTCTTGGGGGAATTACTCGTTTGAGTCCCTCCAAGAAGGCTTTGATGGCAGGCACTCTGAATAAAGAGAGGTGCTGCCTGTTTTGGAGATAGGCCGCTATGGCGGTTAAATGGATACGTATTGAGTTGTACGCCAGATTGCATCGGTATAGGTGTAAGAGGTAACAGATGATATTTTGAATGGATGCGTCCAGCGGGTTAATGTCATTGTTGTTGCAGTAAATGACAAACCTCTTCCATTCAGGTGGCAGGTTTAGGTAGCCAAACTCTAAGACTTCAGGAGCCAGATTGCCAGGTTCAGCTGTTGCGGATCTGGGTGCTGAATCTCGCCATGGTTCTGCGTTAAAAGTGCGGGTTTGATCCGCAGCCTTGGATGCGGCACCACGGAAAGTTCTAGAAAGGTGCTGTACCATGGTTGGCGCGCCCATGTGGGAGCAACTAGGATGAGTGTCAGTGAGTGCTGTCGCAGTTTGCGTGCCACTAGAGGTATTAGTGGCGCTGGGGGAAAAGCGTACGCAAATCTGCCGGACCAGTTCATCCATATCGCATTGCCCTGCGACTGTGGGTGTGGGAACCTGGCGGCAAAGCTTTGGCATTTTGCGTTTTCGTTTGTGGCGAATAGGTCTATCTCTGGATGACCCCACTGTTGGAAGTACGGTTGGAGTACTGACGGGTGTAGCTCCCACTCGTGCATCTGGTGGCTGTGTCTGCTGAGCAGATCCGCCATCTGGTTGTCCTTGCCGGGGAGGTGTTCCGCCATGAGGAATATGTTCCTCTGAATGGCCCACTTCCACATGCTCTGAGCCAGGTGAGACAACTGTGGAGAGTGTGTTCCTCCCTGCTTCTGTATGTAGTACATGGCAGTCATGTTGTCCGTCCGGATCAATACGACTTTGTTGCACAAGTGTACTTTGAATGCCTTCATGGCTAGGAAGATTGCCATCAGTTCCAGAACGTTGATGTGCATCTTCTTTTGTTGCGTTGTCCATAGTCCCTGCACTGTGTAAGTGAGTATATGAGCTCCCCAACCCTGGAGAGAGGCGTCCGCTGTCAGTATTATTTGTGGAACAGGCTCTTGGAACGGTCGGCCCCTGCAAAGGTTTTGTGGAGTCCACCAATGCAGAGAGTTGTATGCCCGACCGCTCACCAACACTAGGGGCCTCATGTAGGTAGCCAAATACAGGTCGGTAACTGCCGATTTTCGGTAAATATGCCGTTACCGACCGGTATTCAGACAAGTGAGATGTAGGAGTCCAAAAACCACTTTTCGGTAAATATGAGGCGGTAAATACCGATTCATATTTACCGAATTCCAAAATACCGATTCAGATTTACCGAATACATAATTAACGAATCGGTAAATATGAAGTGGTAAATATGAAGTGGTAAAAATTAACATGACATGTAGGAGCACTCGGAAATTAAGAAATCCAAGAAAATCGGTAAATTAGAGTCGGTAATTAACACGGATTGAAAGCAGGTGGTAACCATCAACAGTGCAGATAAGCAATCCCAAAATGCAACAGCGTGGACAACATGCTCGCTATGTACGTCATTGCAAGGCGCCTACATCTATAGGCAGCAGGACTGAGGGTTTGGCGACGGGAGGAACGCATCTACAGACAGCGCATCACACTATTCCAGCTGACTGATGCAGAGATACATGACAGGTACAGGCTACACCCCGAAACCATCATGGACTAAATCAGGGACCTGCACCCACTCCTGGACCAGCCAATAAGAAGGGCGCACGCCATACCCCCACATGTGCAGGTGCTCTGCAGCCCACTTCTGTTGGCATCCGGCAGTTATCAGGTGGTGACAGCTGCGGTGGGTGGGGTATCCCAGAGTTGCCCGTCCCGTTCCTTCAGGAATTTCCTGGATGCCATGATGCAGAGAATGCACCACTACATCAGCTTCCACAACACACAGGCTGCACTGCAGGAAACAAAAACAGACATTTCTCACATGGCACAGTTCCCCCATTTCATTGGCTGCATTGATGGTACACACATCCCAATCTGTCCACCAGCTGACACAGAGCACATCAACAGGATCAGGAAGTCCACCCACTCCATCAATGTGCATACCGAATTGAATGATTTTGGGAATGGTCCTGTGGGTGGCTGAACCAAAAGGTGGGCGTATGCTATATACAACGAAGACTGCAAGTTGTCGCACAGTGAGGCGGCTTCCAGATTGAGAGCTATTGACCAAGCAAACATGGAGAAGGCCTTAGCCGTTATGGATAATAGCTCTAGCACTCTCACTTCTAGGATTCATACATGAGACAATAGGCACATGCAAGTACACGGCGCATGCAATGTACAAGCCCCGATTTCGGCGTGCGTCCTACGAGGTATCCCAGTGCCTGTGATTACACCTTCTTTCACTCTGCTTGCAAACGGTATTCATTTAATTATGATTAATGAAGCTTGCTGCGGGATGTGAGTGGGAATCCCGTACATAACTGTCTCGCATAAAGTTGTCTGCTGCAATACTGTTCTTTTCCCACCCCCGCATGGGCGGCGGGATGTTTCCATCTGGCCTTCGATTCCAACCTTGAAAGCAGAGTTCAACAAGTTGAGCAGAATAGAGCGCCATTGTCCCACAAAGAGGTGCCTTTGACTTCCTCTCGTGAAATATTTGTCCTTCACGTTGCTACTACGCGCACTGAGGAACAGGCGCCTCTGAATACTGACCTCCCCCTGCATTTCGGCTCTTTGATCCAAAGTATTATCAATGCCTCGTCCACGACCGGCCTGGCTCAATTTTTTTAAACATGTGGGCTCGGGTCTCGTGACCTCTTTCCAAACTATTTTTGGTGTAATTCCGGCATTTGTACATTCACTTTTCTCGAGCATCTTTGGAGGTGTTCCGCTGCTTCTGGCGCTAGTGGCAGGTGTGCTGCTTTTCCTTTTCATACTCCGGAATGGCTGCTCCTTCTGTGCCACACGAGCACCTGTCCCGTCTGCATCTTCTTCGTGATAGGATGCTTGACTTCTATGGGACTTTGCCATTGGCGACTTTGAGCCTGGCTTATGGATTATCCTTCAGGTATTCCTACTTCACCTGCGTACAACCTGTATTACACTGCCTGGATTGTCCCTTTGAATGGCCTCTGGATTTGTGCTTGACCAACATGGTGTCTCCGGTGCCGGATTTCGATCGACTGATGCGGCCCTTAGTGTCTCACGAGTTGGCCTGTTCTGGTGTCCGGATCATGGCGTGTGGTGCGGCGCATGGTATCCTGGGTAATTGGGACATCTCAGCGGCAGCCTACGACTTCTTGTCCATGAGCTATTTGGAGGAACATTCCGGGTGCCCTCTGATTGTGCTAGAGGCTCCGTTGGTTGGAGAACACGTATGTTCCTTTTCTTCACTCAATTGGATGGCTGAGACTTTTAGTGGCCCTGAAAATGATTTCTTGTTGGAAGCCGTGGCCACATATGCTGCCTATACATTCATGGATTAACTGGATTGTCGTCCATTGCGCCTGTGCTACTGGACAGCACCCTGGCGCAACATTCATTTCTTTTATTTCTCGTTTTTCTCTTCCTGATGGTCGGCTTGAGTTTTTCACTATACTTGCATTGTGTTTTTTGGAATGTTATGCTGCAATTAATTGGACTTTAGGACTTTGGCGCTGCATTGGTTACGCCTTGTTCTGCTCTGACGAAACTGAACTCTGCGTTCTCTCTTTTCTTGCCTATTACATATTGCTTCGCTCAAGGGGGCGTGTAGTGAGTTCTCCCTGAATACGTACATACATTGTTCAGTTAGCATGACCACGTTGAATGTTATGTAGCCATATTTTTGTCTTTGCACACGACACTGCGTGTACATGTTCTTTCTTGATTAAACTGCTGTCTCGAGACTTCCTTCAGACGAGTGCATTCTGTTGTTCCCATCCCAAGCTCTGCGCAGCGACCTTGGTCTGTACATGCTGTGACACACAGTCTGGAATTTTACACAATGCATGTTTTCCACTCTAGGTTGTTCGACCCACGATTTAGCCATGGCACACGCGCAGCTGCACATACCTGACAGTTGGTGCTTTTCATATCACAGACATCATGTTTATTGTTCAGACCGAAGACGAGCCTTCCTGCGAGACGGCTCCTGATGCTCCTGTGATGTGATTTCACTGAGCTGATTTTTGAGGTATGGGGTCCCCTATTCAAGCCTGAGAGGCCTTCTATAATAACATGATTATGATATTGGCTACTTAGTTAAGGGAAGGTGGTAGTATCCTCGGTATTTTCCGAATCGCTAAATACCACCTCGGTATTTACCGATTCGGTGAATTCCGATTCGTATTTACCGAATGTTACCGAATCGGTAACTGTTACCGAATTTTTACCTACATATAACTTACCGATTCTAATTTACCGATTCGGTACGGCTCGGTATTTACGAACCGGTAAAATTTATTTACCTACATGAGGCCCTAGGTCTTTTAATTGCCCGTGAGCCTGATTCCATTGACGTGCCAAGCACTCCTGAAGCGGGCGCATATGTAGTCTCGCGTGCGGGACTATGAAAATGCAGGAGGCCATCATGCCTATCAACTGCATGAACACTCGCGCAGGAAGGGAGTGTTGAGGTTGGAACTTTGAGATCAGCAGTTGCATGCTGTTGATCCTCACTAAATTTGGCTGAGCTGTGGCTGCCAGAGTGTTTATGGTCGCGCCCAGGTACTGTCGTACGTGTGCGGGTTGGAGATGTGATTTTGGGTAATTTAGTGAGAATCCCAGACTGTGAAGAAGGTGAATGGTGAGGGACATGTGGCTGGCACATTGCTGGGCTGACTTTGCCTGAACAAGCCAGTTGTCCAGGTAAGGGAAGACATGAATGTGTTGTCTTCGTAGATGTGCCGCCACTGTTGCTCGGCACTTGGTAAAGAGCCTGGGTGCTGTCGTTACTCCGAAGCGGAGAACTTTGAACTGATAGTGATGCCCCTGGATAGTGAACCTGAGATATTTCCTGTGTGAAGGGTGTATGGGTATGTGGAAATACGCATCTTTTAGGTCCAGTGTGGCTAGGAAGTCTCCCTGACTGAGTAGCGGGAGAACCTGCTGTAGGGTGAGCATATGGAAATGCTCTGAGAGAATGTAGCGGTTGAGGGGTCTCAGGTCTAGTATAGGTCTGAGCGACCCGTCCTTTTTTGGGATTAAGAAGTACAGAGAGTACACCCCTGTCCCCTGCTGGTTGACGGGCACGACCTCTATTGCACCTTTTTGCAGCATACTTAGCACTTCCTGCTGCAATAATGCCAAGTGCTCTACGGACATAGGACAGTGCTTTGGCGGTATGTTGGGTGGAGTGGACGTTAATTCGAGACAGTAACCGTGCTGGATAATGTCCCTGACCCACCTGTCTGTGGTGATGGCTTTCCACGCTGACAGGAACCGTTGGAGTCTCCCCCCGACAGGTGTTATGTGGTCGGGGGGCAGGGAGAGGGCGTCACTGTTTGTTTTTGGGGGAGGACCTGGTGTTGCCGTAACCACGTCCTCTGCCCTTGGTACTGGAGCCACGATATCCACCTCTGTTGGTTTTGTCATAGGTACTTTGTGTGCCTCCTTTAGTGTATTGCTGCTGTGACCCCTGACCTCTAGCTGCTCCTCTATTCCCGGGGCGACGAAAGGAGCCACTACGAAACTGCTGCGTCTGCAGAGCCCCCATTAATTTCGCAGTGTCAGTGTCTTTTTTAATTTTCTCGAGGGTAGTGTCAACTTCAGGCCCAAATAAATAGTCTGGGTTGACCGGTTGATTTAGGATATTGTTCTGAATCTCCGGCTTGAAGCCTGAGATTCTCAACCATGCATGCCGTCTTAACATGACGCTTGTGTTGATCGCCCTCGCTGCAGTGTCGGCTGCATCCAGTCCGCATTTGATGGACGCATTGGTAAGGAGTTGTCCCTCTCTGATAAGGAGCTCCGCTGCCTCTTTGTATTCATCTGGCAAATGTTGTAGCAGTGATTCTAGTGTGTCGTAGTGGGACCTATCATAATGGGCCAGGAGTGCCTGTGTGTTGGCAATGCGCCAGATGTTTGCTGCTTGCGCTGCAATCCGTTTGCCTGATGTCTCCAGCACTTTGGACTCCTTGTCTGGGGGAGGAGCATCACCCGTTTGTGAGTGGGCTCTTTTGCGAGCATTAGCAACCACCATGGAGTCCAAAGGTAACTGACCCCTAATGTACATAGGGTCTCCGGGTGAAGGCTTGTATTTTTTTTCAATCCTGGGGTTTAGCACCAGCGCCCTGGTTGTTTCTTTAAAAATGTCTTTTGCAGGCTTGAGAACTCCTTTTAACATGGGCAGAGTTTTGACAGTTCTTTCGGAAGAGGCGAAAGTGTCCACCAAGAAGTCTTCTTCGACAGTGTCAGAATGGAGTTCTACTCCATGATTGACAGCAGCCCGTTCTATGAGGGCATTAAAGGCAGCAGTGTCCTCTGTGGGAGATGTCTTTATGTTATAAAGCTGCGTGTCATGGGTATCTGGTGCGATACCCTGGTCTGTGGGGTCATCCCATGCCTGATCTGGGTCTTGCAGGTGATCATCAGGATCGATATCCCCAGAGTAGGTGGTATCATCCCCTACATAGTCCTCTACTGCGTCTGCCTCTGAAGGCGTAGGAGAAAAGGACGGTGGATCCTGATGGAAGGGCTGAAAGTGTTCATGAAGCACTGACTCTGACCCTGCTGGTAATTTGTGTTTGAGAAGAATTTTATAGGAGTCCAATCCCTTCTCTGGTGTGATCTTCCGCTTGCCGAGAATCAACCTACCAGTGTTGGCGTCGATAAATCGTGGCTGTGAAGGCTCGAGATCTGTTTGTCCTGTGGATGGGGACTGTGTTCGGCGGACATGTGTCCGAATCTCGAACAGTTTCGGCGCCGTGGGCGGCGGCAACCCAAACGTGATGTTGCTCGGCGCCGAGGGTGTCTTCGAAGCCTTGTGCGTCTCGGGACCCGACGTAGAGTGGAGGGCTGCCTGTTCTCTGATGCGTTGCAACGATGCCGAGACCTGTTGCACGGTGAACGCAGATGGCTCTTTGGAGCCGGTCGGCACTTTGGAGGTAGGCGTCGAAGCGGCCCCCGACTTTTTTGCAGTCATGGGGTCATCGATCCGAAGGGAGGTATCGACGCTTGTTGGAGTCGATGACTTGGCAGGCGCCACCATTTTAGACGTCGACGCAGACTTGGTGGTCGGGGCCGATGTCTTCGGTGCCAGAGGGCGAGGTGCCTTGTGGGGACCGAGGGCCTTTTTCTTTGCCTCTGCACCCGTATCCGCTGCGGTGAGCTCGGCAACGAAATCCCTTTTTGCGTGGTCGGAGCCGATGACCTTTGCCGGCGTCGAAGGAGTGGAGGGCTTCGAGGCCTTCGAGCCGATCACAACCAGTTTCACTTTCGTTTTCGATGGAACTGGTGTGATGGATGGTTTCGGTTTCACTGAATAGAATCCAGTCGTCTTCAATAATAATGGCTCTTGCAAAATGTTCGAGGCCGGGCCTGAAGGCGGGGCCGAAGAACCGTGAGATTGATCTCGGGTTAGGCCCGAAGGCGATCCCTCGACCGGAGCCTTATGACGACTTATTTGTTCGGCCTCCGTAGCGACGGGTGGGCCTAGCTCCTCGCTGGAGCTATCTTCCTCGGCCCCAAAGGCCTCATCGTAGTCTCCTACCTCTTCGACGATTTCTTCTCTCTGAAAGATCACCTCATCGTCGTCTTCCGATCGGGAATCGTGTTCGGAAGCGGGGCTGGAGTCTACGTCTTCCACGCTCTCAGCGTCCTCGTCTTCGGTGCTAAAGATGTTAGTCGGGGCAGGCGCCGATTGCTGCGCCTCCAATCTCACTGCCCGTCGATTCCGGAGAGTCTTCTTCGAGCGGAATCGGGCACAGGCCATACATTTCGACTCATCGTGATCCGGTGAGAGACATTTGTTGCATACCGGGTGGAAGTCGATGTGTGGGTATTTCGTGTGGCATAAAGGACACCTTTTGAATGGAGTCCTCGATTCCATCGTCGATCGAAGTTTGATGTTCGGACCAAGCGGATCAGAAAAGCTGTAAGAAGGTGCTAAAGCACTAAAGAAACTAGTCGACACCGAACGGGAACAGTACCGACGATAACTAAAGGCCTTTTGGCCTTAAACTGAATTTTCCTAACTTGAGCTAAGATAAGCACATCTGAACCCAATGGCGGAAAAAAACAATCTAAGGATGGAGAGGATGCCCATGCGCACTATGGTCCAGGGGAGGAGTCACCTATCTCGTGATACTTCGAAGACTCTTCCAGGACAACAATGTGCAATCATCCGGACCCAACACTAGGCGGCGATCTATGCACAGATATGAATTCAGCAGCCCACATGCCTCGAACACTGCATTAGATGGCACAGAGTGACAGAGCTACTCCAAGGGATACAGTACTAGTCAGTACGCTACATTAGATAGTCCATAGTGCAGAGCAAGAGAGCTACTAGGAGGTACACTGTAGTAGTCCCCACACTGTATTAGATGGTACAGTGCGACAGAGCTACCAGAAGGTGTACTGTACTGGTCAGTACACTGAATTGTATGTTACAAAGAAACAGAGCCACTCCAAGGCATACTACACTAGTTAGTACACGGCAGTAGATGGAACAAAGTAACAGAGCTACTCCAAGGTATACTGTACTACTCAGTACACTGCAATAAATAGTACACAGTAACAAAGTCAGTCTAAGGCATACTGTACAGGTCAGTACCCTACATTAGATGGTACACAGTACCAGAGCTACTTTAAGTTATACAGTACTAGTGAGTACACTGCATTAGATGACACAGAATGACAGAACTACTCCAAGGTATATTGCACTTGTCAGTACACTGCATTGGCTGGTGCAGAGTAGGAGAGCTACTAGAAGGTATAAAGTACTAGTCAATACACTACATTAGTTTGTACAGAGTGACAGAGCTACTAGAAGGTATACTGTACTAGTCAGTACACTGTTTTAGATGGCACAGAGTGACAGAGCTACTTCAAGGCATTCTGTACTAGTCAATACTCTATATTAGATGGTACACAGTATGAGAGCTACTAGAAGGTATACAGTACTACTCAGTACACTGCATTAGATGGTACCGAGTGACAGAGCTACTACAAGGTAAACAGTACTAGGCATTACACTGCACTGGGTGGTACAGAGTAAGAGAGCTACTAGAAGGAATACTGTACTAGTCAGTATACTGCACTAGATGGTACAGAGTGGCATAGCTGCCAGAAGGTGTACTATACTAGTAAGTACACTGTATTGGATGTTACCGAGTTACAGGGCCACTCCAATTCATACTGTACTTGCCAGTACACAGAATTAGATAGTACAAAGTAACAGAGTCACTCCAAGGCATACTGTACTGATCAATCAATCAGGGGAGCTGTAAGCACAATGAGGGTCTCAAGGCGCTGGGGAGGGGGGGCAGGGGGGGGGGCAAAGAGGGGGTGAACAGCTCCGTTCAGTTGAAGAGCCCGGTTTTAACTGTCTTCCTTGAAGCTGTTCAGGTTGGGGCACATTTGATGTCGATCGGGAGCTCGTTCAAGGTCTTGGCCACAATATTGGAGAATGCTCTTCTACGTCTTCTGGCTCTGTGGATGCGCAGGGTTTCGGCGAGGTCGGCGGTTTCTCTAGGGTAGGTGGAAGGAAATTCTCTTGTTGAGGTATTGGGGTCCGATGTTGTGAAGGCATTTGTAGGCATGGATGAGTATCTTGAAAGTAACTCTCTTCTCAACGGGGAGCCAATAGAGGTTCCGCAGATGTTAGGTGATGTGTTCATGTCGAAGGATACCGAGGACGAGTCTGGCTGCGGTGTTCTGTATGGTCTGGAGCTTGCGGAGCAGAGACTTGTTGATCCCGGCGTAGAGGGTGTTTCCGTAGTCCAGTCTGCTGGTTATGAGTGCGTGGGTGACGGCCTTTCTTGATTCGGGGGAGATCCATTTGAAGGTTTTTCGGAGGATGCGGAGGGTGTTGAAGCAGCAGGAGGCGACGGCGTTGACCTGACGGTTAATGGAGAGGGAGGAGTCTAGTATGATGCCGAAGTTTTGGGCGTGGTCCGTGGGAGTGGGAGGGCTGCTGAGGGTGGTGAGCCACCAGGTGTTGTCCCATGCAGAGGGGGAGGGTCCGAGGACGAGGACCTCTGTCTTCTCCGAGTTGAGCTTTAGGCAGCTGCTGCTCATCCAGGATGCGACGTCCTTCATTGCTTCCTGGAAGTTGAGTCTTGCGGTAAAGGGGTCCTTGGTGAGGGAGAGGATGAGCTGGGTTTCGTTGGCGTAGGATACTATGCTGAGTCCGTGCTGTCTGACGATGGCGGTGAGGGGGGCCATGTAGATGTTGAAGAGCGTGGGGCTGAGCGATGATCCTTGGGGTACTCCGCAGTTGATTTCCGTGGGTTCGGCGAGGAAGGGTGGCAGTCTGATTCTTTGGGTTATGCCGGTGAGGAACGAGCAGGTCCAGTCGAGGGCGGTTCCTTGTATGCCGGCGCCAGGGAGTCTGGCGGTGATTGTGAGACGGTGTCGAACGCTGCCGAGAGGTGGAGTAGGATCAGGACTGTGGAGTGTCCTTGGTCGAGGAGGGTGTGGGTGTCGCCTGTGGTGGCGAGTAGAGAGGTCTCGGTGCTGTGGAATCCGGACTGAGAGGGGTTGAGGATGGAGTTTTCTCCAATGAATCTCGTTAGTTGTACATTGACGGTCTTCTCGTGACTTTGGCCGCGAAGGGGAGGAGGGAGATGGGTTGGTAGTTCTTGAGGTCCGTGGGGTCTGCGGAGGGCTTTTTGAGCAGAGGTCTGACTTCTGTGCATTTCCAGTCGTCGGGGAAGATGCCGGTCTTGAAGGTGGCGTTGATGGTGCGTCGTAGTTCTGGAGCGATGGTGATGGCGGCTCTGTGGTAGATGTGTGGCACGCTGGGGTTCGGGGGGGGGCCCTGAGTGGATGTCTTTCATGGTCGAAGTGGTGTCTTCGGTGGTTACTGGGGTCCAGGAGGAGATGGTGGGCTGGCTGGCGTTGCTGGTCAGTACTCTATATTAGATACTACAGAGGAGGGTGTGGATGTAGTCTGTGGCGGTGAGTAGAGCGGTCTCGGTGCTGTGGTTGCTGCGGAATCCAGATTGGGAGGGGTCAAAGATGGAGAATTGTGCATTGACGGTCTTCTTGGTTTATACTAGAAGGTATAAAGTAAGGGCTGCTTCCTACGAAGACGACGCAATGCAGGATCGGAGCGCCGACGTTTTATTGGAATGAAGGAGGCAAGATGAAGTCTGAGTGAGGCCACCACTCACCTCTCTCCTCTCGCTGGATATTTCTCCATGCCGTGAAACTGGATTATGTGCTGGGGCTATTGTCTGACCGGAGATCTCTATGGGCCTATTCCGGCAGAACAACAAGGCAGGCACTGGACACGCTCGTGCTGGGGAAGAACGGGCACCTGCTTTGGCCGCTGGGAGGCTCTAACGCGGATGCTGCTGACAGGCTGGATACAGCAATGCTCCACTGGCTGGAACGCAGACCGCAGAGTTAGCGGTGATGGCTGCTCGCGGAAAAGGGGAACCACGGACGGCTGCCCCTGCTACCACCTCCATACAATCACGCTGTAAACAGAAAGATGCCAAATTGGAGGGCAGGAAGGAAGACCCTTGTGCTGGTGCGGAGGACAGGAACAGCAGTAAAAGGAAAAAATAGAGTCTCCAGTAAAGACAATTCCCTGACGCTTACAGGCGTTCGGAGAGGTAGGGAGGTCGCAACCTTCCATCTCGAACATGTTTCTACCCCTAGACATGAGCGAAAAGGAAAAGGCTGGGCAGGAAAGACAGCAAAATCAAGGAAATGGTGATGGTAATGGGGAACTGTGTAACTTTGTGAACAGCCCTACACATACTGCAAAACCCGGTATACAAGGGGCGGAAAATGAGAATCCCCTAGCTAAAAGTGCGACCCCTTGGCTGGCAAACTGTGATAATACTATTCTGGAGTGTTACAGCAAACAAATGATGGACGGAATGCTGATAATGCAGACATTCTCCCCCAGTCAAAAGATCTGGGTTAAATCCATCGTTCTTTTGCCCACTACGCCACCCCAGTTTGGACCCAGCCATATGCAAATCAGTCTTGACCCTGTGCCTCATGGGAACAGTCCAGACCGAACTGCCAGGCCAGGACCTCCCTGGACCAGAAACAAGCATCCTGGGACCGGGTTCAGGGTATGTCACCCTTCTTCAGACAGGCTACCTTGAAACCAGTGGCACAGTGAGCAAGGGACCCATGTCTGGGCATACCCATCCCACTTAGGGCGAAAAGTACAGAGTGACAGAGCTATTAGAAGGTATACTGTACTAATCAGTGCACTGCATTAGATTGTGCAGAGTAATAGATGTACTAGAAGGTATACAGTACTAGTCGTACACTGCATTTGATGGTGTAGGGTGATAGAGCTATTCTAAGGTATACTGTACTAGACGGTACACTGCCCTAGATGGCACAGAGTAACAGAGCTACTCCAAGGTATACATTACTACTCAGTACCCTGCATTAGATGGTACGGAGTGGCAGAGCTACTACATAGTATACTATACTAGTCAGTACACTGTATTAGTTGGAATAGAGTGACCGCACTAGTAAAGTTCAGAGTAACTGACAGCTACTCTAAGGTATACTGCAGCAGTCAGTACACTGTTTTAGAGGATACAGAATGACAGAGCTATTAGAGTGTGTACTGTACAAATCAGTTCACTGCATTAGGTGGAACAGAGTGACAGAGCTGCTTGGAGGTATACTGTCCTAATCAGTACTCGGCATTAGATGTTACGGAGTTTCAGAGCTACTCGAAAGTCTACTGTACTAGTCAGTACACTATATTAGATGGTACAGAGTGGTAGAGCTACCCCAAGGTATAATGTACTAGTCAGTACACTGCATTAGATGGTACAATGTAAATTAGCTACTAGAATGTATACTGTACAAGTGAGCACACAGTATCAGATGGTACAGAATGACAGAGCTACTAGAAGGTATACTGTACTAGTTTAGAGACCCAGGTAGACACCGTCCTTTAGAGATGCTTCGATTGGTTGGCATTAGTAGAATTAGTGAGTGTAGATACAGCTATTATTCCAGGTGTAAGTCCGCAGCAGGTAAACTCATGCACAGATACCACTCTGCACATCTTGCTGTGTCTTTTATATTCCCACAGACATTTGCAGAGACTGCCTTTGGCTTTAGCTGTCCACAGATGCCGCCTCCCTATTCCTACTAGACCTCAGCCAGGATATGGGGGTAACAGCTAAGGTTCTGATCAGAAGTGCTGTGGACGAGACACATTTGGTTGTGACGTGAATGCCGGAAAGCCGAGGTGCATCTCTTGGGAAGTCCAATCTCAGTCCATGTTCCCAGGGGCCCTGTCTAGCCTTAGGAATGTCTGAGTGGGAATAAACATTTCTACCTCAGGTCAGTGCAGCTGGAGAGAGGATCATTTTAATCTGATTAACTTCCAGCAGGGGCCGGTCCCAGGCCTGAGCTAAGCTCTAGTGATGTCAAGACTACAGTGTTGTGTGGGAGGGTTTTCACTTTTCCCAATAATTTTTTTTTTAATCCCAGTATTTAGGGAAATAAACCACCGCACATCATTTGTGGGTTAGCAAGTTACAGTGGGAACAAAGCAAGATTTACAATGTGGGTGTCCGATTATTTACAGACATATTCGAGACCCAGGTATCCTGTAGAAACACTACAGGGGCTGAGCCAGAATATCTTACTAAACTCCACTGCCCTATCAGAAGCCACAGCCCAAAGATTCCTAATTACAGTTCTGGAACAGATAGAGGTTCCGGGGAGGCGGGTGGGCGTGTGATATTCTGCAGCTCTACATGCCAAGAACAGACGCATACTGCTAAGTAGCATTTTCCGTTCGAGGTATATGAGCTGCAGAATTCATACGTTTGCATAGACTGTATAGCAGTGCTCTCGCCTAGCGGTGGTCACCTGTATCTGTTGCAGTGGTCTGAAAAAGTGCTTTAAGAACGCCTGGCCTACAGAAGCCTGTTGTTTTGCCTGCACGTCTACACAATAGTGTTTGGTGAAGGTGTGTGGCGTAGACCATGTTGCTGCTTTGCAGATGTCATCTAAGGGGATGTTCCCTAAGAATGCCATGGAAGCCCCTAGTTTGCGTGTTGAGTGCGCTCTAGGGTGATGGTAATGTGTGTTTTGCCTTCTGGTGCATATTTGGACGCATTTGACTATCCACCTGGCAATTTCAGCTTTGGAGATGGGGTTTCCTTTATGAGGTGGAGAGAAAGCTACAAACAGTTGGTTTGTGCTTCTAAAGGGTTTAGTTCTGTCAATGTAATAAAGTACAGCTCTTTTGACATCAAGTGTGTGAAGAGCTCTCTCTGCTAGGGAATCTGTGTTTGGGAAGAACACAGGTAACTCTACAGATTGATTAAGATGGAAATCAGAGATTACTTTGGCATGAAATTTTGGATTTGTTCTAAGAACCACCTTGTTACGATGTATTTGTAAGAATGGTTCTTGTATGGTTAAAGCCTGGATCTCACTTACTCTCATGAGAGAGAATGGAATGAT
Source organism: Triturus cristatus (assembly GCF_964204655.1). Classification (NCBI taxonomy): domain Eukaryota; kingdom Metazoa; phylum Chordata; class Amphibia; order Caudata; family Salamandridae; genus Triturus; species Triturus cristatus. The sequence continues at coordinate 62,052,279 of NC_140579.1, forward strand.
TGAAATGATTTTAATGCTAGAAATATTGCCAGTAATTCTAGGTGATTGATGTGGAGCACTTTTTGTTGATGGGTCCACCTGCCCTGAATTGTGTGGTTTAGGAGATGGGCTCCCCAGCCGGTGAGTGATGCGTCTGCTGTTAGCACTATCTGTGGAACTGGATCTAGGAACGGCCGCCCTCTGGAAAAGGTTTTGTGTGTTCCACCACTGCAGAGAGCGATGTGTGCGGCTGTCCACCAACACCAGATCTGAAAGCTGACCGTGAGCCTGGTTCCATTGACGTGCTAAGCATTCCTGTAAAGGGCGCATCTGAAGTCTTGCATGAGGTACTATGAAAATGTAAGAGGCCATCACTCCTATGAGCTGCATAAACACTTGAGCTGGTAGGGAGTGTTGGGGTTGAAACTTTGTGATGAGGGTTTGCATACTAGCTATCCAGGCTGGGTTGGGGTATGCCAGAGCTTTAGAAGTGTCTATTGTGGCCCCTAGATACTGATATAAGTAGGAGAGCTGGAGATGTGACTTGGTGAGGTTTATTGTGAACCCCATGTCGTGTAGCAGCTGAGTTGTTTGGTGAGTGTGGTGAACACACTGACTGTGTGACTTGGCTTTCATTAGCCAGTCGTCCAGGTATGGAAACACATGAATCAGCTGTCTTCGTAAATGTGTGAATACTACGGCAAGACACGTTGTGAAGACCCTGGGTGCTGTGGTCACTCCGAATGGGAGAACCTTGAACTGATAGTGTTGGCCGTCCACTGTAAACCTTGGATATGTCCTGTGAGCGGGGTGTATGAGAATATGGAAGTAGGCGTCCTTGAGATCTAAAGTGGCAAGGAGGTCGCCTTGTTGCAGCAGTGGAAGGACTTGTTGAAGAGTGATCATGTGGAAGTGATATGACTGTATGTAGAGATTGAGAGGTCTGAGGTCCAGTATTGGTCTGAGAGTACCGTCCTTTTTGGGGACTAGAAAGTACAGGGAGTAAACCCCTGTCCCTTGATGCTGTAGGGGAACTGGTTCTATTGCATGGTTTTGAAGCAGTGAGAGAACTTCCTGTTTGAGGAGCGTTAGATGTTCCGTGGACATTGGATGCTGGCGGTATGTTGGGGGGAGTTGCAGTAAGTTCCAGGCAGGAACCATACTGGATAATTTGTTTTACCCACCTGTCTGTGGTGATGGAGTTCCAGACAGGTAGGAACTGTGAGAGTCTCCCTCCGACCGGAGTGGAATGGTCTGGAGGGAGTGTAGGGAAGTCATTGTTTGGTAGTGGGGGAGGCGCGAGTGTTGTTACCTAGGCCTCTGCCTTTGTTGTTATTTCCCCTGTACCCACCTCTGAAATATCCCTTGTTGGGGGAAGTTTGTGTGGGGCTTTTGTAGGAGGAGGAAGCAGTGTCTGCGCTGATGTTTTTGGATGCGCCCCCGTAAAAGGAGCGACGAAAGGAGCCTCGTGTGGATAGAGACTGTAAGGATCCCATAGATTTTGCTGCGTCTGTGTCTTTCTTCATTTTTTCTAAAGCTGTGTCTATAGCTGGACCGAACAGGTGTTCTTGGTCGAATGCTGGTTTAAGATAGTAGTTTAAAACCAGAAATGCGCAACCATGCATGTCTGCGTAGTAAGACACTGGTGTAAGACACTGGTGTTGACAGATCTAGATGCGGTGTCTGCTGCATTGAGGGCACATTAAATGGATGCATTTGTAATTAACTTGCCCTCCTGGACCAGATCATTGGCTTTGGCCTTGTATTGGTCAGGCAAATGCTGAATTAGGTCCTCAAGCTCATCGTAGTGAGCCCTATCATACCTGGCAAGCAGTGCGTGTGCATTAGCTATCCTCCAGTGATTGGCTGCTTGGGAGGCAACTTGTTTGCCTGAAGCATCTAGCAGTTTAGACTCTTTGTCTGGAGATGGAGCATCACCGGAGGATTGAGAATTGGCACGTTTCCTTGCATTGGACACTACCAAATAATCTAAAGGGAGTTGTCCTTTAATGTAGGTGGGATCATTGGGGGTAAGTTTATATTTTTTGTCAATGCGAGGATTGAGAATTCTGGTCCTGACAGGGTCTTTGAAGACGCCTGGAGCGTGTTTAATGACACCTTAGAGCATGGGCAATATTTATATTGTCTTTTGTGACCGGGCAAAAGTATCTACCAGGATGTCTTCCTCCATGGGGTCTGAATGCATTTGTACGCCATGATATTGGGCAGCCCTATCAATAAGCTGTCTAAACCCTATGTTGTCATCGGGGAGGTGGCCGTGTTGGATATGCATCTGGGTCAGGAAGGTCTGGCGGATCTGCAGGATCATTGTAATCTGTCCATGTGTTCTGTGGTATAGCAGTGTCATCATCAGGGTCATATAAAGGGTCATTATGTCCACACCCTTCCCCTATGTCATCATCATCCTGTGGTGGTGGAGAGACTCTAGGAAAGTGTATAAGAGACTTTGTAGGAGACAAAGGCTTAGTAGGAAAAACAGGAGAAGAGGGTCTTAGGAGTGAAGTGGCAAAGTCTCTTTTCTTCACAGGCACCTCAGGAGTGTGTGAGGTATTCAATGTCCTCTTCTTTGTTGGGATACTGACAATATGGCCTGTTTTAGGGTCCACATGCAACGTCTTTTGTTTCAGATCGCTAGGATCTGGTTGAAACAGTTCTTCCTGGTTTGTGTCTCCTTTCGGGGCCGATTTTTTCATTTCCGAACGTGGTGTTGATTTCTGCTCTGGAGCCTTATAAGGGTTTTTTTGCTCGATGTCGAGTTGGAAATCTTTTTCGGGTCTGAAGGTTTTCGGGGTTTGTTCAGATCTAAGGCTTTTTGGTCTTTCGGCGCTGAAGAGCTCGATGCCGAGGCCTTTTTGGAGGTAACAGGAGTAGGATGTATTCCCGATTTTGGCACCAACAGTGTTTTTGGGCACGATATGCGGCTTGCTCGGTCCCGAGCAGCCGGAAGGCTTTTCGTTTGTCTTCGGAGCCGGGCCTGGAGGCGGGGCTTCTGAAGTTTTCTTTGGGTAGCGACTAAGACCGCCAGGCAAAGTTTTGACCAGAGCCTTCTTTTTTTCGGGTGGGCTAGGTGCAGGGGCAGTTGTACTCACTCGTTGACCTGGAGTGATGTGGTCATCAGAGTCATCAGCTTAAGGTACGATGTCGAGCTCTTCCAAATACTCTGCCTCTGGAACGTTGGGGCCTTTATCGAAGATGTTTTCTTGCACCGGTGCAGCCTATTCCACCATAACGTGTCGTCAAGCCCGGTGATCACGGATAGTCTTTTTGGATCGAAAGGAGGCGCAGGCTTGGCAAACTTTTTCCTTGTATTCTGGCTAGAGACAAAGGTTGCAGACCTTGTGGTGGTCGCTGTGTGGAAATTTAGCTCCAAACTGGGGGCATTTCTTGAATGGAGTCCTTTCCATTAGCCGTATGCACGAATGGCGCCGATAGGCCCATCAGCCCACGTCGACGACCGGAATTGAGTATTTTTGAGTTAGCGCGTCGAAGAGCACGTGAACGAAAACAATACCATCGAGTTGTGATGGTTTGCGCATCGAAAAGGTTTGGAAAACACGGTATCGAACCGGAACGCCGAAGTTACATCCGAACCCGATGGCGGAAAAAAACAATCTGAGGATGGAGTCGATGCCAATGCGCACTATCATCCAAGGGAGGAGTCACCTATCTCTACAAAGACTTCTTCCAAGACAACAACAAACTGCAATCATCCGAGCCCAATACCAGATGGCGATCTGTGCAAAAGTATGAATTCTGCAGCTCATATGCCTCGAACATTTAAGTTTCTGCCCAACTTGTATTCCAAGTGACACAGTATTACCACATGCAGGATTACCACATGCAGTATTTCCACATGCAGTAATACCACATACAATATAACCGCATGCAGTATAGCCACATGCAGGATTACCACATGCAGTATTGCCACATGCAGTATTACCACATGCAGTATTACCACATGCAGTATTAACACATGCAGTATAGCCACATCCAACATAACCACGTGCAGTATTACCACATGCAGGATTACCACATACAGTATAGCCATGTGCAGTATAACCACATGCAGTATAGCCACATCCAACATAACCACATACAGTATTACCACATGCAGGATTTCCTCATGCAGTATAAACACATCCAATATTACCGCATGCAATATAACCACATACAGTATTACCGCATGCAGTATAGCTATGTGCAGCATAACCACATGCAGTATTACCACATGCAGCATTACCACATAGAGGATTACCACACGCAGTATTACCACATGCAGTATAGCCATGTGCAGCATAACCACATACAGTATTACCACATGCAGTAGTACCACATACAAGATTACCACATGCAGTGTTACCACATGCAGTATAGCCATGTGCAGCATAACCCCATGCAGTATTACCACATACAGTATTATCACATGCAGTATAGCCATGTGCAGCATAACCACATGCAGCATAACCACATGCAGGATTACCACATGCAGGATTACCACATGCAGGATCACCACATGCAGGAATACCACATGCAGCATAACCACATGCAGGATTACCACATGCGGTATTACCACATGCGGTTCCACTCAACCAGATATTACTGGGGACACATTCCACTTTAGCAGAAATTACAGAAATTGTAGCAGGAACATGACAAATAGTATTCAGGAATTATCTGCAGAAATAAAAGTGCATTAGTACTCTACTGTTGTCTTGTATTGTGTGTGCGTGCATGGCATGAGAGCATATGTGCGTGATGCGATGGGTCTAACTGCGAGTGCATGGTGTGAGTGTAGACTGTGAGGGAAGATCTTATAAACTGTGTGTGTGTGCAATAGGTCAGTGTAGCTGCATGCGCTAGGCCAGAGTAGGTGCATACGCTAGGTCAGTGTAGGTGTATGTGCTAGGCCAGTGTAGATGCATGCGCTAGACCAGTGTAGATGCTTGTGCTAGGTCAGTGTAGGATCACAAGCGAGGTTAGAGTAGGTTCATGAGCTAGGTCAGTGTAGATGCATGCTCTAGGTCAGTGTAGGTGCATGCTCTAGGTCAGTGTAGGTGCATGCGCTAGGTCAGTGTAGGTGCATACACTAGGTCAGTGTAGATGCATGCTCTAGGTCAGTGTAGGTTCATGCTCTAGGTCAGTGTATGTGCATGCGCTAGGTCAGTGTAGGTGCATGCGCTAGGTCAGTGTAGGTGCATGCACTAGATTAATGTAGATGCATGCACTAGGTTAATGTAGATGCATGCACTAGGTCAGTGTAGATGCATGTGCTAGGTCAGTGTAGGTGCATGTGCTAGGTCAGTGTAGGTGCATGCTCTAGGTCAGTGTAGGTGCATGCTCTAGGTCAGTGTAGGTACATGCTCTAGGTCAGTGTAGGTGCATGCACTAGGTCAGTGTAGGTGCATACACTAGGTCAGTGTAGGTGCATACACTAGGTCAGTGTAGGTGCATGCTCTAGGTCAGTGTAGGTGCATGCGCTAGGTCAGTGTAGGTGCATGCTCTAGGTCAGTGTAGGTGCATGCTCTAGGTCAGTGTAGGTGCATGCACTAGGTCAGTGTAGATGCATGTGCTAGGTCAGTGTAGGTGCATGCACTAGGTTAATGTAGATGCATGCACTAGGTCAGTGTAGATGCATGTGCTAGGTCAGTGTAGGTGCATGCGCTAGGTCAGTGTAGGTGCATGCTCTAGGTCAGTGTAGGTGCATGCTCTAGGTCAGTGTAGGTACATGCTCTAGGTCAGTGTAGGTGCATGCACTAGGTCAGTGTAGGTTCATACACTAGGTCAGTGTAGGTGCATACACTAGGTCAGTGTAGGTGCTTGCTCTAGGTCAGTGTAGGTGTATGCGCTAGGTCAGTGTAGGTGCATGCACTAGGTCAGTGTAGGTGCATGCTCTAGGTCAGTGTAGGTGCATGCGCTAGGTCAGTGTAGGTGCATGCACTAGGTCAGTGTAGATGCATGTGCTAGGTCAGTGTAGGTGCATGCTCTAGGTCAGTGTAGGTGCATGCGTTAGGTCAGTGTAGTTGCATGAGCCAGGTCTGAGTAGATGTATGCGTTAGGTCAGTTTAGATGCATGCGTTGGGTCCGTGTCGATGCATGCTCTTGGTCCCTGTTGGTGCTAAAACTCTGGCAAATAGAATGTGTTATGTGGTAAATACCAAATTCTGAGGTAATTTTCCATTCAATAGTCCCAGAATACTGCAGTAACTGAGTTGCTCGCAGTTGTCAAGCCTAGCAGTATCTTTAATGTGAGGTGTGAAATTACTGCATCTGAATTTCTGATAAACTTAGCAGGAAAGTCCAAGGGGAAGAATGATTTAAACAAAGGAAATGCAGCAGCACGTATACAGAATGGAGATAAGTAGAAATCTAGAAAGATCTGGAAAAGACAAAGTTTAGAGACACAAATCAAGTAACTGTACCCTGACGTGAGTGCACGTTACCACTAAATGCCACACAACTACCATACCACACCACATCATACCACACCATACCATATCGCCATCCCATTCAATCCATTACCACCATACCACACCATCCCATACCACTATACCATATTATACCATGGTCTCACCCTATAGTACACTACACCATACCATCATAACATTCCATACCATACCAGTCCACACCATCCCATCTGATCCCATCCCACCATAATATCCCATAGCATACCATACCATTCCGTAGCACACCACACCACACCATAGCATATCACACCACACCACACCGCACCATACCATAGTATACCACACCACACCATACCACACCACACCATAGTCCACCATACCATCCTACACCACACCATACCGTAGCACACCACACCATATCATACCATATCATTTTCATGAACAATAGCATACAGAGCTAATCATCGCAATGATATTTACCTTTATAACTCTTCACCACCTCGGGGCTCTGAATCTTCACATTATTACACCTGTAATAACAAACATCATCTTTGTATTATAGAGCAATGACAGATACAGGACCAAAGCATGAACATCACATAGGACCTGTAGTTGAAATAAGATTCAGTATATGGAGCAACGCCTGCGGACTAGAGCTCAGTGTGAGTTACTGTTCATACACAACAGTCAAAGCTCTAACGATATCCAAAAGTACCTTTAACATCTTATGACAGGTGTGTTTTAAGGCAGATGGCTCAGTGAGACAAGTGCGCTTCATGTGATGCCACTGAATGCCACAGCGTGGGTCTTGTAGGAGCGGCCGTTAGCTGAGTGAGAGGGGGGCAGAGACAGGTTACATCTGCTCCTGGTGGAGTCTTGTGTATTTACTTAATAAATACCTTCTTACCTGAGGTCCATGTGAATTCCCGACAGCACCCACAACACAACACTACAACACCCAATCCCAGCCGGTCTAAACCTTGTCACCATCCTCTACACCTAAAGATGTTGGGTAGCTTTAGTGGGATATATACGAACGATTTGAACCCAGACCGCTTAGTAATGAAAAACTGGTTGCAAAACAAAAACTCCCACGTCGTACGGAACAGCAGATTTTAGGACATAGGGAAAGGATCACAGAGGGAGAGATAAGGGAACAGGTTAGAAGGCTCAGTAAAGGGAAAGCAGCAACAGGTCGAGGAGGGATCACAGAGGGAGAGATAAGGAAACAGGTTAGGAGGCTCAGTAAAGGGAAAGAAGCAGGCCCAGAGGGGATCACTGAGGGAGAGATAAGGGAACAGGTTAGGAGGCTCAGTAAAGGGAAAGCAGCAGGCCAGACAGGATCACAGAGTGAGAGATAAGGGAACAGGTTAGGAGGCTCAGTAAAGGGAAAGCAGCAGCAGGTCGAGGCGGGATCACAGAGGGAGAGATAAGGAAACAGGTTAGGAGGCTCAGTAAAGGGAAAGCAGCAGGCCCAGGCGGGATCACAGAGGGAGAGATAAGGGAACAGGTTAGGAGGCTCAGTAAAGGGAAAGAAGCAGGCCCAGAGGGGATCACTGAGGGAGAGATAAGGGAACAGGTTAGGAGGGATAGTAAAGGGAAAGCAGCAGGTCCAGACGGGATCACAGAGGGAGAGATAAGGGAACAGGTTAGAAGGCTCAGTAAAGGGAAAGCAGCAGCAGGTCGAGGCGGGATCACAGAACGAGAGATAAGGGAACAGGTTAGGAGGCTCAGTAAGGGAAAGCAACAGGAAGCCCAGACGGGATCACAGAGGGAGAGATAAGGGAACAGGTTAGGAGGCTCAGTAAAGGGAAAGCAGCAGCAGGTCGAGGCGGGATCACAGAGGGAGAGATAAGGAAACAGGTTAGGAGGCTCAGTAAAGGGAAAGCAGCAGGCCCAGGCGGGATCACAGAGGGAGAGATAAGGGAACAGGTTAGGAGGCTCAGTAAAGGGAAAGCAGCAGGCCCAGGCGGGATCACAGAGGGAGAGATAAGGGAACGGGTGAGGAGGCTCAGTAAAGGGAAAGCAGCAGGCTCAGGCGGGATCACAGAGGGAGAGATAAGAGAACGGGTTAGGAGGCTCAGTAAAGGGAAAGCAGCAGGCCCAGACGGGATTACAGAGGGAGAGATAAGAGAAGGGGTTAGGAGGCTCAGTAAAGGGAAAGAAGCAGGCCCAGACGGGATCACAGAGGGAGAGATAAGGAAACAGGTTAGGAGGCTCAGTAAAGGGAAAGCAGCGGGCCCAGACGGGATCCCATCTGAACACTATAAAAATTGATAAACTCTTTGGTCTCTTTCTGGGTATCTTATTTTAATGAGATCTCTCTGGAAGGCTGTTAAATTCCACCTTCCTAATATGAGGCAACTGTAGTTATGATCCTTGCTAGGTTAGCAGAGTCCTATAGACCTATATCTTAGTTGAACTGTGGTCAGCAGCTTTATATGGGCAGCCGGGGGAGCCAGGATCTCATGAGAGAAGGTCTAGAAGGGGACTGAAGCAAGGGAGGGTCGGCAGCTTTATATGGGCATCCAGGGGAGCCAGGATCTCATGAGAGAAGCTCCGGAGGAAACAGAAGCAAGAGGGGGTCGGCAGCTTTATATGGGCATCCAGGGGAGCCAGGAGATTATGGAAGAAGCTCCGGAAGAGACTGGAGCAAGGGAGGGTGCGAAGCTTTATATGGTATCCGGGAGAGCCAGAATCTCATGAAAGAAGCCCCGGAGGAGACTGAAGCAAGGGAGGGTCTGCAGCTTCATATGGGCATCAAGGGGAGCCAGAATCTCATGAAAGAAGCCCCGGAGGAGACTGAAGCAAGGGAGGGTTGACAGCTTCATATGGGTATCCAGGGGAGCCAGGATCTCATGAAAGAAGGAGGAGACTGAAGCAAGGGAGGGTCAGCAACTTTATATGGGTGTCCAGGGGAGCCAGGATCTCATGAAAGAAGGAGGAGCCTGAAGCAAGGGAGGGTCGGCAGCTTTATATGGGTATCCAGGGGAGCCAGGATCTCATGAAAGAAGCCCCAGAGGAGACTGAAGCAAGGGAGGGTCGGCAGCTTTATATGGGTGTCCAGGGGAGCCAGGATCTCATGAAAGAAGGAGGAGCCTGAAGCAATGGAGGGTCGGCAGCTTTATATGGGTATCCAGGGGAGCCAGGATCTCATGAAAGAAGGAGGAGCCTGAGGCAAGGGAGGGTCGGCAGCTTTATATGGGCATCCAGGATCTCATGAAAGAAGGAGGAACCTGAAGCAAGGGAGGGTCGGCAGCTTCATATGGGTGTCCAGGGGAGCCAGGATCTCATGAAAGAAGGAGGAGCCTGAGGCAAGGGAGGGTCGGCAGCTTTATATGGGCATCCAGGGGAGCCAGGATCTCATGAAAGAAGGAGGAGCCTGAAGCAAGGGAGGGTCAGCAGCTTTATATGGGTATCCAGGGGAGCCAGGATCTCATGAAAGAAGGAGGAGCCTGAGGCAAGGGAGGGTCGGCAGCTTTATATGGGCATCCAGGGGAGCCAGGATCTCATGAAAGAAGGAGGAGCCTGAAGCAAGGGAGGGTCGGCAGCTTTATATGGGTATCCAGGGGAGCCAGGATCTCATGAAAGAAGGAGGAGCCTGAAGCAAGGGAGGGATACATAGGACTTTTAGGTTCACCAAGAATCCGATGTGCCCAGAGCCAGTAACTGAGCTGCGCCTTGCTATGGTTTTTCATTGTGTTCCGGGTATACAGCAATTCACTTGGTAAAATATAAAGAGTGAAAAATAGGTATCGAGGAAAACTATGTATTTCCGAAATGGGAACAACATGTGGAGTTTAGAAGCAGTGGTTATTTGCACAACTCCATATATGTGGATACCTATACCAGCATGTGAATTAGAGGGCTTTTTTGAAAATTATACTTTTTTACACACTGTCCTACATTTGGAAGGGATAAATGCACAGAAAGTCAGTTGGCAAAAACACTTTTACTATTCTATGTTTCCCGAAGTCTCCCAGCAAAAATGGTGCCTCACTTGTATGGGTAGGCCTAGTGCCAGCGACAGGAGATGGCCCGAAACGCAACGTGAACACACCATATTTTTACAGCGAAAACTGACCCTTTCTTTGTGAAGTGCCTAGCTGTAGATTCTGAACCCTAGCTCTGCCGGCACCTAGGGAAACCTAGCAAACCTATACATTTTTGAAAACTAGACACCCAGTGGAATCCAGGATGGGGTGACTAGTGTGGCTTGTAGCAGGTTCTCTTATCCAGAATTCCTTGCCAACCTCAAACTTTATTTTTTAAAATACACATTTTCTTCACATTTCTGTGATGGAAAGTTCTGAAATCTGCGTGGATCCACAAAATTCCACACACCCTGCATTCCCCAAAGTCTTCCGATAAAAAAGATACCTCACTTGTGTGGGTAGACCTGGTGCCTGCGACAGGAAACGGCGCAAAACACGAATACACCACATTTTTACAGTGAAAACCGACCCTTTTTTTGCAAAGTGCCTAGCTGTAGACTTTGAACTCTAGCTCTGCTGGTACCCATGTAAGCCTAGCAAACCTATAAAATTTTGAAAACTAGACATCCAGGGGAATCCAGGATGGGGTGACTTGTGTGGCTTCCACCAGGTTCTCTTCCCAGAATCCCTTGCAAAACTCAAACTTTGTAAAAAAACAAAAACATTTTCCTCATATTTCTGTGATGGAAAGTTCTGGAATCTGCGTGGATCCACAAAATTCCACCCACCCTGCATTCCCCAATGTCTTCCGATAAAAATGTTACCTCACTTGTGTGGGTAGGCAAAGGCCACGCGACGGGAAACGGTGCAAAACGCAATATGGACACACCACATTTTTACAGTGAAAACTGACCCTTTTTATGCAAAGTGCCTAGCTGTAGATTTTGAACGCTAGCTCTGCCGGCACCTAGGTGAGGTATCATTTTGCTCGGGAGAACAAGGAGAACGTTGTGTAGTAGGACATTTGTGCCGGCACCGTGATCCCAAGCAAAAAATTACAGAGAAAGTGATTTTTTTACTCACATTTGAGGTTTGCAGGGGATTCTGGGTAAGAAAACGTTGAGGGATCCACGCAAGCCATACTTCATTGGAGTCCCCGAGTTGTCTAGTTTTCAGAAATGTGTGGGTTTGGTAGGTTCCCCTAGATGGCCGTGATCCCAGGGGCAAAAAAAAAATGGTGCCCCCCTCCCTGCAAAAACAGGTCATTTTATGATGGGTAATTTTGAAGTCTCCACAATATGTTTTGGGCCCTTGCCTGTCATGGGTACCTGACCCACCCACACGAGTGAGGTCTCATTTTTATCGGGAGACCTGGGGGAGCGCTGAGTGTCAGGAAATTTGTGTCAGTCCTGTGATCCTAGAACTTTCTCACACAGACATTTGAGAAAAGTTTGATTTTTTTCAGCAAAATTTCAGGTTTGCAGGGGTTTCTGGCTAGGGAAACGTTGGGGGATCCACGCAAGCCATACCTCCCTGGACTCTCCCGGGTCTCTAGTTTTCAGAAATGTGAGGGTTTGGTAGGTTACCCTAGATGGCCTTTTTTGGTATTATACTGACCGATCACCACCAGTCAGTCATAAAATGCTACTTGCTTATTTCCCACTCCACTAGGAAATTCACAAGACAAATATTCATACATTGGCCCTTTTAATTGTATTGCACTACACATGTAATCACTTCCCTCGTTTCACCTGGGTGATCAGTTTCCATTCTGAACTGGTCTACTTTTATATGTTGTTATTTGCACTGCCCTTTCTACTACTCAAGAGACTTTGCTGTCCTTGCGGTGCACTAATGTTTACTTTTCCGCTGTGAGAAGTTGGCCTGGTATATGATGTTCACTAGTTAAAGTGACCACCTTGTACCATGCCAAGCCACCCTTATGGTGTGATTGTAAGTCAACCTTTTCGGACCAGCTGCCCTAGTGGTAGCGTAGGCTAAGCCGTCTTTCAGGCTAAACTCGTTTTGGCATGTAAAGCAAGCTGTTTTACCATATGCAACCCCCCCTTATACCAATGAAAGGACACCACACAGATATATATTCAAAATATATATGTATTTATTACTCAAAGTATCCCCTAGACTCTTTATGAGCACAGGAGCACAAATCGTTAAACAAGAAAGTATTACAATATACAGAAGTTGCACTTTATATGGATAGGCCCTGGTGGCCGCTCGAACCATATACTAAAATAGTGATATAAGTACCACGACTAGGAAAGGAAAAAGGCCTAGGGCCTCTAGAATTGCTGGGCCTACAAGGAGCTAACTTCAGTTAGTGACCAGGAGGTCCACGGGTCGCGTGTGCAGTGAGGAAAGTTACACGCGGGCTCCCATAGGTTTTCAATGGGTGCGTAAAAGTTCAAAAGTTACTGCTAAAAGGGTCTTCTGGTTGAACTACGAAATCAAGACTTCAGATCTAGACATTAGAGATGTTACTCTACACTTGTGCACCGGAGTGCCAGCTTTACCTCACCCACAGGAAGCGGGTGCATAGGTCTCGAAGTGCGTCTGGCTTTGTCTATCTGTTCAATGGAGCCTGATGACAAAGATGCTGCAGGCGGTCGGTCCAGAAGAGAAGCGGTGGATCCAAGGGTGGATCGGAGTTGTAGAAGACCTGAAAGCAGAGGGGACAGTGTTCACAGTCACTAGCCAGTGACCGGCGTGGCACCAGGTAGGTACCAGGCGATGTCGGGTGCAAACAGGTGAAGAGGGGTAGCTTGTCTCTGCAGCCCCGCTGTCGGCGGTGTCGGCGACTCGAAGGAAGCAAACAAGCCTTGGCAAAAGCAGAAGTCGCAGGAATCGAAGAAAGCTTGTAGTTCTGACCAGCAAGGTCAGAGGGGCTGCTCCTTTGGAGGGCAGCAGGGGCCAGTCTGGAGCAACCAGACCAGCGTCGTAGTTTTCAATTAGGTTCGCCAAAATGGCCACTAGCCAACGGGCCAGGGACCGGGCAGGCGCATCGAGTTGCAAAGTGCAGAGGGGCCCCACGCAGATCGTGGAGATGCTGGAGGGCTCACCTTTGGTGCAGATGCTGCTCGGATGTTGGGCTTCTCAGGACCCAAAGCACAACTCGGAGGGAGCCTCTGTTGTTGCGCTTGTAGCTTGTCGAGTGTCTTTCAAGATGGCTGGCTCCACGTGTCTCGATGCCTCCAGGGGTTCCTTCTTTGCAGGGACTGTGGATCGGGCTGTGAGAGGTCTGGAGGTCCAGTTCTTGTCGTGCTCTGGGCTCGGGCTCCGGCAGGAGGCGGTGGCAAAGCAGACGTCGATTCGCTGGATGGTGCTTGCGTTAGCAAGATGGTCACTCCCTGACCACAGGGGAGATTTCCTTCAGTCTTCTGTGCAGCAGAACGTCGAAGTTCCAGTCTTCTTCTTAGTTTCAAGTTGATTCCAGGATGTCTGAAGTCTTAGGACACAGCTCCTACCTTTAAGCGGATTCTAGGGGCCGGACTACCTGCTAGGTCCCTCCCTAAGGGTGGGACCAGGAAGGGGGGTGGTTACACCCCCAATCCTTTGTCCAGCTTGCCCCAGGTCCGGGGCTGGTGTGTCCCAGGACCGGTTTGAACTGGCATATGCACCGAGGCTCCTTGTGAGCCTCAGGCATGTCTGATTCTATTCAAGCCCTACCTGACCAATACACAAAATCCTGTCTGGGGTGGTACTCGCACCTCCCCTGGCAGGAAACCCTTTGTCCACGTCTCCCAAGCTGGAAGGACTCCCAGCAGCAGGAGGGCAGACTTGTGTCGGTGGTGGCAGCGTCCATTTTGTGGAGCTGAGGCTATGTCTGATTTTACCCGGGTTTCAGGTTCTGTACGTGTCGTGTCCCTCTAGAATGGTGGAATGCTAACCCCGTTGCCAGAATTGGCGAGGGGTTAGTATTCCAATTCGTATGACACCTTACTCGACATGTTTTGATAAAGCCAAACCAAAGATAGCATTTAACCGCGAGGTTCATAATGCACTTAAGAATATATGGTATGGCGATATCTGGAAACGGTAGAAGAAAGTTGTTCCGACTACTGCAGACAGGCTCAGCTCATGCCAGAGCACCGTCTCACATGAAACCAAGCACTCTGCCTTCAGGATTGTTAAGGCCTGCCATAGGAGTGAGTTATAGGTTAACATGTGTCCCATTTAAGGTTAGGTATAGGTATACTACACCTAAGTAAGAGGTGGTTACACCAACTTACCCCAGCTGAGTGATCAGCCAGTTGTGTCAAATTGTTAGGCCAGGCCAGGGGTGGCACAATACTTGCTTCAGCCCCTGGTAGGCCCTAGATACACCAATGACCTGGGTACCTAGTGTACACAGGTACAGGGGCTCACAGGGTGATCCAATTCCAATTGGTTATGCACTTAGGGTGCATAGTGTCAATTTAGTTAGAGAGAACAGCAGGCTGGGGGTCTGATTAGCAGGCCCACAGCCTCAATATGTAAAAAACCAGTGAAGCAAAAAGCAAAAATTTGGGGTGACCATAGGATAGCAGACCCTACTCTCCTACATCCGCACACTACTATTTTCCCTCAGCATGGTCGAATATACATAAAATGTTATATATATTTTAAATAAATTCTGACAAGATCTTCTCTGCATCTCTCGGACTACTTTTGGACATTGTCCTTACTACAGGGCGCTCAGGTATTCTTATTAAATTTCACTACTAATGTTTATTCTTTCCTTGCATGCAAAATGGAACACTAAACATGCATATTTCTTTGTATCTTAGAGAGCACAATGCATGTAAAATCTAGTTTTTCCCTTGTATTATGATATATACAGCCATTCCCTATGTCCCCCTTCCTTGGGTTCTCATCTTTCGGTCAACATCGCCTATCATGGGTAGCACTTTTAATGGCTTTGGGTGAGCTGACGCTACAATGCAGTTTTACACAATATCCTCATTGCGTTGTGACCGGCATTTATAATCTCACGTCACTATTTTCCAATGCCTCATCACTGCTATATGAGGTTGACTCGTAAGAATTTTACATAAAAGATTTCATGAGAGATGATGTTCCATTCCAATGTATGTATTTTGTCTGCAGCCTCGACAAAGCCCAATGGACGAAACACGTGTCAGCTGCTTGTGCTCGTATAGACCAGATATTGGCCGTTCCTGCTGATATATAAACCGAACATTGTGGGAACTACAAATGGAATAAAATAACTTCACAAAAAAGAACAAAACATTTGATGGACTTCATATTAGGACTACTTTCTTTATTAAATGGCCTTTCTATGTGTGCTCTAGTACTTATTATTTTTTATAATTGTTGCCAAGGACATTGTCCTAAGCAGGTGCACACCCTAGGTGGCAGGGTGTCTGTAGTACCATGGTAGCACCTCTACCCCCATGAAGATTTATGTGTATGATCCAACATCCCTAACAATGGTGCTGAAAATTGGACCTGCAGTTGTTGTGAGCGTAGCCACCATTTGTGTTTGTATAGTTAGGAAATTGTGACTTAGTTTTTGCACAACTCTGAATTGAGGAAAACCTGGGGGGACTTTTCCAGAATGGGCTTGCTTTTTCTGTATGTTCAGGGTACTTTTCGTACGACTTCAGTTAGGCTTTAAAGATACAAATATGTTTTGTGAGGACAGCAGTTCATTTCTGTAGCAATTATTTCAAGACTCAAAAGGGTTTGCTGAAAACTTTCAGGGATTTATGAAAATTTAAGAGAGTTTCCTGATGATGCAGGGGAGGTTTCTGAGGATGTAAGATTTTTTTTGAGAATGTAAATTGATTTTACGAGGATCTGAAAGTTTCCTAACACTTTGTGTGAGCTCAGTAGTGGCATTTACACACAGCAGCATTGAAACCTGCTCCTTACACACTGACAGGAGGATAATAAACCAGCCTTACCTGCTAAGGGTGCTTCTGACATCCTGCAAAACAGGGAAACAAACACAGTGAAATCAGTTTCCACAGGAGATGTTAAAGTTTTGGCAGTATTTTTAGGAGTGAAACACTTAACTATCTATGGTTAGAAAACAGTGACTGGGGTCACATGACACAGCACATTCTGGGGTATCGCATGTCTAAGCACAGAATGTGATATTCTGAATGAGGTCACAAGATATAACAAACTGATATTCGGAATGGTGATGACATAGCACAGTGTAATTCTGAATGGAGTCACAAAAACACAACACATTCTGATATTCTGAATGGAGTCACAAAAACACAACACATTCTGATATTCTGAATGGAGTCACAAAAACACTGCACATTCTGATATTCTGAATGGAGTTACCTGACACAATGTATGATGTTCGCAACAGGGTCACATGCATGGGCATCATTTAGGGATTGCCAGGGGTCGCACCTGTGACTCCTGGCTTGCCCCTTGTGACCCCTGGCACTGCTTGTGCGACCTCTGGCTTCAGAGGTAGCAAAATGAGTACCAAGAACACAGAGGCACCTTATTCTGAAGGGAGCCGTGCTCCACCTTCGTTTTCAGCCAATTTTATATTACACTAATAGTGAATAATAGATTATTATTCACTGTTAGTGAAATAAAAATGGGGCACGAGAATCTAGAGTGTCTGTAAGTAACAGTGAGTGTCAGTGACACGTAGCGTGTGACAGCCACTAAAAGGGAGTGAGTGAGAATAAGTGAGGATGAGTGTCGGTGAGTATGAGTCAGAATGTGGGACAATAAGAGAAAATGTATGAGTGAGTAAGAGTTGGAGTGAGTGTGAATGAAGGAGAGAGAATGAGTGATACAGTGTGTGAGAATGACAATTAGAGCAAGTGAGTATGAGTAAGTATGTTGGAGTCAGAGTAAGAATGAGTGAGAGTGAGGTAGACTGAGTGAGAATGAATGATTGAGTGTGGTTGAGTAAATGTGAGTGAGGCTATGATGTAATGCTTG
This sequence comes from Triturus cristatus, assembly GCF_964204655.1. Taxonomy (NCBI): domain Eukaryota; kingdom Metazoa; phylum Chordata; class Amphibia; order Caudata; family Salamandridae; genus Triturus; species Triturus cristatus. Next base: position 62,069,554 of record NC_140579.1, read on the forward strand.
CTAGTCTGCCATTGACCCTTACATACTGAAGGTAATTTGTGGCTTATAAAGGGACCTATACAAAACATCTACTGCTGGAATACTGGAGGCAATTCCTGGCATGGACAGGCACCTGTGAAAACTACTGCTACTGGCACACTGGAGGCAACTGTTGGCATGGGCAGGCACCTGTGAAAACTACTGCTACTGGCACACTGGAGGCAACTGTTGGCATGGGCAGGCACCTGTGAAAACTACTGCTACTGGCAAACTGGAGGCAACTGTAGGCATGGACAGGCACCTGTGAAAACCACTGCTTCTGGCCGACTGGAGGCAATGTTTGGCATGGGGGTAACTGTGGTAAGATACTGGCACTAGCTCATTGGAGATGCTTCTTGGCATAAGGGAGGAAAACCATGACATATGGGGGGCAACAATCTCAAAATTCTAGTCCTGATGTGCTGGATGTAATTCCACCCAGGTGCAATTTCTTCATGGGGGCATTGTCCCCCTGTATTTCCTGCCCCCCTGGATCCTATTATGCATTTAGACAGTTTATATTCCCGGTCGCGGTGCTTAAATTACAGGGGTGGGCAGGCTGCACATTGCAAGCAACAGACTTTCAATTTATGAGTGGGCGGGGGCGTGGCATCATTATAGACAGCACCGGAAGAGTGTCTGGGTCTAAAGATGTGTAAGTGCGCATGTCAGGATGGATGGATGTCTTCCTATGACCAACCCGGCATACGCACATAAGGCCTTCCCTTCAGTCCCTCTACTGTTACCACCTCATCATCATGCCCAGCCCAAGGAGTAGCAAAGACGAGGGCGAGAAGCGATGCGAGTAAGTAACAGTTATGGTAATAAACTATTTTACAGGATTAATGTTTTCTTAAGATGTTGTATAATACTGAAAATTAACGTGATAAACAGACATAAGAGATACCTGAGAAAATGATCAGAATATGGTAAAAAAAACATAATGAAAACGGACCATGAAATTGAAGGGTGTAGAGAGCTAAACAACAGATGAGAGAAAAATAAAATCACAAGGGGAAGCCAGATGAGTGAGGCACAAAAATATACATTTTCTGATTGGTAAAATGTAGACTTCATCACTTAAGTGTTACCATGCTACCTCGGAGACGATCTTAGAAGGCCAAGCGGCACTAAAACGGTAATACAGTACGACTTCAGGATGATAACATTTCAGAATAATAGGCAAGCGTCCCGTGGCCGTATGTTGGTTCATTACAGTAGGACTTCAGGATGATAAATGTTTAATAATAAGCAAGCGTCCTGTGGTCGTACGTTGGCTCATTTTCAATGAAATTACTGTCTAGAATTATGGCAAGAAAATCCAGAAACATTTGAAGCAGGGGTCTGCAACCAGTCGATTACGAGCTACTGGTAGCTCGCCGACAACCTGTCAGTACCTCGCAGCCTGACCCCCACTTTTGTATCCTGTCACAGCAATTTTGTTAATTTTCAGGCCTTTGCGGCCTCTTATCCATTCCTGCCCACTTTCGCACACACCAACTGCTCCCATTGGCTATTAAGCGTCACTGGGGAGTGGTGGGTCAAAGCGAGTGACGTCAGTCCTGCATGAGCAATGTTAGACAGCCCCCCGTCAGTAACTGGTACGCTTCCAGTCCATGTTGGCCGCTTCCCATTGGCTGATATACAAGGCGGGATGTGCGTACACTGCCTCTGCCAGCCCCCGCGTGCAGAGACTCTGTCTGCAGAACTTGAATAATGTTGGTTTGCTAGTGCGGTGCCTGTGGATTTGAAACTTTCTCTAGAAACAGAAGTGCATCAGCTGCTTTGCTAGTGCGGCGCCAGTGGATGTGAAGCTTTCTCTAGAAACAGAAGTGCATCAGCTGCTTTGCTAGTGCAGCGCCTGTAGATGTAAAGCTTTCTCTAGAAACAGAAGTGCATCAGCTGCTTTGCTAGTGCGGCGCCAGTGGATTTGAAACTTTCTCTAGAAACAGAAGTGCATCAGCTGCTTTGCTAGTGCGGCGCCTGTGGATGTGAAGCTTTCTCTAGAAACAGAAGTGCATCAGCTGCTTTGCTAGTGCGGCGCCTGTGGATGTGAAGCTTTCTCTAGAAACAGAAGTGCATCAGCTGCATCGCTAGTGCGGCGCCTGTGGATGCGAAGCTTTCTCTGGAAACAGAAGTGCATCAGCTGCTTTGCTAGTGCAGCGCCTGTAGATGTAAAGCTTTCTCTAGAAACAGAAGTGCATCAGCTGCTTTGCTAGTGCGGCGCCAGTGGATTTGAAACTTTCTCTGGAAACAGAAGTGCATCAGCTGCTTTGCTAGTGCAGCGCCTGTAGATGTAAAGCTTTCTCTAGAAACAGAAGTGCATCAGCTGCTTTGCTAGTGCGGCGCCAGTGGATGTTAAGCTTTCTCTAGAAACAGAAGTGCATCAGCTGCTTTGCTAGTGCGGCGCCTGTGGATGAGAAGCTTTCTCTAGAAACAGAAGTGCATCAGCTGCATCGCTAGTGCGGCGCCTGTGGATGCGAAGCTTTCTCTGGAAACAGAAGTGCATCAGCTGCTTTGATAGTGTGGCGCCTGTGGATGTGAAGCTTTCTCTAGAAACAGAAGTGTATCAGCTGCTTTGCTAGTGCGGCGCCTGTGGATGAGAAGCTTTCTCTGGAAACAGAAGTGCATCAGCTGCTTTGCTAGTGTGGTGCCTGTGGATGAGAAGCTTTCTCTAGAAACAGAAGTGCATCAGCTGCTTTGCTAGTGCGGCGCTTGTGGATGTGAAGCTTTCTCTAGAAACAGAGGTGCATCAGCTGCATTGATAGTGCGGCACCTGTGGATGTGAAGCTTACTCTAGAAACAGAAGTGCATCAGCTGCTTTGCTAGTGCGGTGCCTGTGGATGTGAAGCTTTCTCTAGAAACAGAAGTGCATCAGCTACTTTGCTAGTGCGGCACCTGTGGATTTGAGGCTTTCTCTAGAAACAGAAGTGCATCAGCTGCTTTGCTAGTGTGGCGCCTGTGGATGTGAAGCTTTCTCTAGAAACAGAAGTGCATCAGCTGCTTTGCTAGTGCGGCGCCTGTGGATGTGAAGCTTTCTCTAGAAACAGGAGTGCACCAGCTGCATTGCTAGTGCAGCGCATGTGGATGTGAAGCTTTCTCTAGAAACAGAAGTGCATCAGCCGCTTTGCTAGTGCGGCACCTGTGGATGTGAAGCTTTCTCTAGAAACAGATGTGCATCAGCTGCTTTGCTAGTGCGGCGCCTGTGGGTGTGAAGCTTTCTCTAGAAACAGAAGTGCATCAGATGCATTGCTAGTGCGGCGCCTGTGGATGTGAAGCTTTCTCTAGAATCAGAAGTGCATCAGCTGCTTTGCTAGTGCGGCGCCTGTGGGTGTGAAGCTTTCTCTAGAAACAGAAGTGCATCAGATGCATTGCTAGTGCAGCGCCTGTGGATGTGAAGCTTTCTCTAGAAACAGAAGTGCATCAGCTGCTTTGCTAGTGCGGCGCCTGTGGATTTGAAGCTTTCTCTAGAAGCAGAAGTGCATCAGCTGCTTTGCTAGTGCGGCGTCTGTGGATGTGAAGCTTTCTCTAGAAACAGAAGTGCATCAGTTGCTTTGCTAGTGCGGCGCCTGTGGATGTGAAGCTTTCTCTAGAAACAGATGTGCATCAGCTGCATTGCTAGTGCGGCACCTGTGAATGTGAAGCTTTCTCTAGCAACAGAAGTGCATCAGCTGCTTTGCTAGTGCGGCGCCTGTGGATGTGAAGCTTTCTCTAGAAACAGGAGTGCACCAGCTGCATTGCTAGTGCGGCGCCTGTGGATGTGAAGCTTTCTCTAGAAACAGAAGTGCACCAGCTGCTTTGCTAGTGCGGCGCCTGTGGATGTGAAGCTTTCTCTAGAAACAGGAGTGCACCAGCTGCATTGCTAGTGCAGTGCCTGTGGATGTGAAGCTTTTTCTAGAAACAGAAGTGCATCAGATGCATTGCTAGTGCGGCGCCAGTGGATTTGAAACTTTCTCTAGAAACAGAAGTGCATCAGATGCATTGCTAGTGCGGCGCCTGTGGATGTGAAGCTTTCTCTAGAAACAGAAGTGCATCAGCTGCTTTGCTAGTGCGGCGCCTGTGGATGTGAAGCTTTCTCTAGAAACAGAAGTGCATCAGCTGCATTGCTAGTGCGGCGCCTGTGGATGTGAAGCTTTCTCTAGAAACAGATGTGCATCAGCTGCATTGCTAGTGCGGCGCCTGTGGATGTGAAGCTTTCTCTAGAAACAGATGTGCATCAGCTGCATTGCTAGTGCGGCACCTGTGAATGTGAAGCTTTCTCTAGCAACAGAAGTGCATCAGCTGCTTTGCTAGTGCGGCGCCAGTGGATTTGAAACTTTCTCTAGAAACAGAAGTGCATCAGATGCATTGCTAGTGCGGCGCCTGTGGATGTGAAGCTTTTTCTAGAAACAGAAGTGCATCAGATGCATTGCTAGTGCGGCGCATGTGGATGTGAAGCTTTTTCTAGAAACAGAAGTGCGTCAGCTGCTTTGCTAGTGCGGCGCCAGTGGATTTGAAACTTTCTCTAGAAACAGAAGTGCATCAGCTGCTTTGCTAGTGCGGCGCCTGTGAATGTGAAGCTTTCTCTAGAAACAGAAGTGCATCAGCTGCTTTGCTAGTGCGGCACCTGTGGATGTGAGGCTTTCTCTAGAAACAGAAGTGCATCAGCTGCTTTGCTAGTGTGGCGCCTGTGGATGTGAAGCTTTCTCTAGAAACAGAAGTGCATCAGCTGCTTTGCTAGTGCGGCGCCTGTGGATGTGAAGCTTTCTCTAGAAACAGGAGTGCACCAGCTGCATTGCTAGTGCGGCGCCTGTGGATGTGAAGCTTTCTCTAGAAACAGAAGTGCATCAGCCGCTTTGCTAGTGCGGCACCTGTGGATGTGAAGCTTTCTCTAGAAACAGATGTGCATCAGCTGCATTGCTAGTGCGGCGCCTGTGGATGTGAAGCTTTCTCTAGAAACAGATGTGCATCAGCTGCATTGCTAGTGCGGCACCTGTGGATGTGAAGCTTTCTCTAGAAACAGAAGTGCATCAGCTGCTTTGCTAGTGCGGCGCCTGTGGATGTGAAGCTTTCTCTAGAAACAGGAGTGCACCAGCTGCATTGCTAGTGCGGTGCCTGTGGATGTGAAGCTTTTTCTAGAAACAGAAGTGCATCAGATGCATTGCTAGTGCGGCGCCAGTGGATTTGAAACTTTCTCTAGAAACAGAAGTACATCAGCTGCATTGCTAGTGCGTCGCCTGTGGATGTGAAGCTTTCTCTAGAAACAGAAGTGCATCAGCTGCTTTGCTAGTGCGGCGCCTGTGGATGTGAAGCTTTCTTTGGAAACAGAAGTGCATCAGCTGCATTGCTAGTGCGGCGCCTGTGGATGTGAAGCTTTCACTAGAAACAGAAGTGCATCAGCTGCTTTGCTAGTGTGGCACCTGTGGATGAGAAGCTTTCTCTAGAAACAGAAGTGCATCAGCTGCTTTGCTAGTGCGGCGCCTGTGGATGTGAAGCTTTCTCTAGAAACAGAAGTGCATCAGCTGCTTTGCTAGTGCGGTGCCTGTGGATATTGAAACTTTCTCTAGAAACAGAAGTGCATCAGCTGCTTTGCTAGTGCGGCGCCTGTGGATGTGAAGCTTTCTCTAGAAACAGAAGTGCATCAGCTGCTTTGCTAGTGAGGCGCCTGTGGATGCGAAGCTTTCTCTAGAAACAGAAGTGCATCAGTTGCTTTGCTAGTGCGGCGCCTGTGGATGTGAAGCTTTCTCCAGAAACAGAAGTTCATCAGCTGCTATGCTAGTGCGGCACCTGTGGATTTTAAGCTTTCTCTAGAAACAGAAGTGCATCAGCTGCTTTGCTAGTGCGGCGCCTGTGGATGTGAAGCTTTCTCCAGAAACAGAAGTTCATCAGCTGCTATGCTAGTGCGGTGCCTGTGGATGTCAAGCTTTCTCTGGAAACAGAAGTGCATCAGCTGCTTTGCTAGTGCGGTGCCTGTGGATGTGAAGCTTTCTCTAGAAACAGAAGTGCATCAGCTGCGTTGCTAGTGCGGCGCCTATGGATTTGAAGCTTTCTCTAGAATCAGAAGTGCATCAGCTGCTTTGCTAGTGCGGCGCCTGTGGATTTGAAGCTTTCTCTAGAATCAGAAGTGCATCAGTTGCTTTGCTAGTGTGGCACCTGTGGATGTGAAGCTTTCTCTAGAAACAGAAGTGCATCAGCTGCTTTGCTAGTGCAGCGCCTGTGGATGAGAAGCTTTCTCTAGAAACAGAAGTGCATCAGCTGCTTTGCTAGTGCGGCGCCTGTGGATGTGAAGCTTTCTCTAGAAACAGAAGTGCATCAGCTGCTTTGCTAGTGAGGCGCCTGTGGATGCAAAGCTTTCTCTGGAAACAGAAGTGCATCAGTTGCTTTGCTAGTGCGGCGCCTGTGGATGTGAAGCTTTCTCTAGAAACAGAAGTGCATCAGCTGCTTAGCTAGTTTGGCGCCTGTGGAAGTGAAGCTTTCTCTAGAAACAGAAGTGCATCAGCTGCTTTGCTAGTGCGGCGCCTGTGGGTGTGAAGCTTTCTCTAGAAACAGAAGTGCATCAGCCGCTTTGCTAGTGAGGCGCCTGTGGATGCGAAGCTTTCTCTGGAAACAGAAGTGCATCAGCTGCTTTGCTAATGCGGCGCCTGCGGATGTGAAGCTTTCTCCAGAAACAGAAGTGCATCAGCTGCTTTGCTACTGCGGCGCCTGTGGATGTGAAGCTTTCTCTAGAAACAGAAGTGCATCAGCTGCTTCAGAAGCTGGCTGAGCCCCCGCTCCACCCTGCCATTCTCTGGAAATGGTATAGCTTGACATGCTTGCAGCCCCTCCGCGTGTTGCTCATTTTTGAATTCAGGTAACTAAAAGTCTAATGTAAACCTCAATACACTTAAAAAAGCTCTTTTGTGTGCATGTTTGTGCTGGTGAGTTTCCGTCAGTGCAGTGTGCCCTTCTCTTCAGAGTCAAGTGACATGATGGGGGGGTTCCTCTTCAGCACCCTGTAGCATGACCTTCTGGGTGGCGTCCAAAATGAATAACCAACAACAGCACCTGTTAGCTAATGGCTTTTATATGAGATGGCACTTGCACAACCCTGGAATCCGCTCCAGCTCCCACATCTTAAACAATAGAGGCAGGTTCACAATTCCGGTGTGTGATATAATTAGGGGACGGGATGTGACCTAACAGCTAGAGCGGTCAACCTCGAAGCTGGGGAACCGGGTTTGTGTCTCAACAGGGATGCTCAACATCCTGTGATTCTGGGCAAATCAGTTAATCTCTCCATGCCTAACAAAATGAATGTGTCCGTCTGTAACGCAACTGGTGCTCATGTAAAGAGCTCCGAGACCTTCGGGTCGAGTTTGCGCTATATAAAACTAAAAGAAAAATTATACTGTTATCCCAGGAAAGGCCCCTTAAATACTTGCTCTTTTGGCAGTGCAGGCTGACTGGTAGGAAGCGGGTGGTGCATGTTCACGACTCCGTGTCTCGAGATAACTGGAAACGTGAGCATACAGTTTTGTTTGGGGTGTTCCTATACCATCCCTCTCGCAAGATCCCATCTCGGAAACCCCCACGCGCCAGCTGCGGCATGTGTGTGTTGTTGAATTATTAGCTGCACTCTAGATTCTCAGTAGAGTATTCAGGTCACTAGACTTGCATTTTTTTAATTTTTCGAGGCCTGATCATGTAAATTAAAGCAGAATTTCACAGGGAACTTTTATTTTTAAATACATAAAGTAATCTGAGTCATTCCTGGCCACAAACCGGAGCCAGGAACATTTTTTTACATTTCTTTTCATTGAATTTGAATGACTGAGAGGGTGTGGCGTAAGGGCCAGAGCTGCCAACTTTGAAGCTGGGATCCAGGTTCGAGTCTCGGCATAGGCTCGACATCCTCTGATTCTGGGCAAATGACTTAATCTCCTATCGACTGTGGCCTATGGACAGCGCCTAAAGACCCTCACTGGAAGGATTATAAATTGTAATAAAATAATGAGAGATGTAAAATAGGTTCCTGGCTCCGGTTTGTGCCTAGGGACCACTTGCAAGCTGTACTTTATTAGGGGGCAATAGGGGGGACTCCGGGAACAATGCACCAGTTGCTCAACCTTTAGTAGCTCACAATGATTTTACTGATCAGAAGTAGCTCTCTCTACAGAAAAGGTTGGAGACTCCTGGTGTACACGGATTACTGGTAGCACCAACGGTTTCATGCAGTAAAAAGTTACCACTGTAGAACGAGCAGGATTTGCAAGAGGGAGTCGTGCATCTATTCTGCACACGCCCGCTGCCTGTGTCACCCTCCTATAGAGAATTCCAATGCTCTGATGTTATTGTCCAAGTTGCGACATGCTGTGTGAACTGCGCATATTATTTACCAGCAGATCATAACAACAAATACGAAGAATCCAATGTGAGCAAGTAGCGGCCTATAGGGACATTGCATCAGGAGGGAGCGGGGACCACTTACCTATTCATTAAGAGAAGGTGAACCAGTCTCAGGCCAACAGCTATGGCACTCCGTAACAACTCTATAACACTGTAACAACATCAACTACAGCGCCGAGACACCCTAAGGGTATTTGCGCGCTCTAAAAGTCGCATAAAATAAATAAACAGAACATCCTGCCGTACTTCCGCACCGTCTTCAGTGTTACTGGTGGAAGCAGAAGTTTTATATTCTGAATTCAGTTTTGTCATGAGAATGAGAGGGGACGGTGAAGGACGTTAAAGGGCGTTGAAGGGCATAGTATTCAGACTCTAACTGGAAAGTGTGGGCACGGATGTGTGCAGGCATTTTACAGCTTTCGGGCGTTTCAGAGATGCACAAAGCCCACAATGCCCATGTAAGCAGCTCGTTTTCCCACTCAAATTCTTGGGAGCAGATTTATTTCTGAGCAGTGTTGGTAGGGCGGAGCCAAACTCTGCTCAGCTCGCGGCAGGCAGAGTTTTGCCAAACTCCGTGCTCCAAGTAGAGCACAGGATGTGGCAAAACTGTGCCAAAGAAGCGGAGTTCTCCACCCACTCCTAGATTCAATGTCCCTGGTCACATGACACAGCAGTGGGTGAGATGAATGAGTTCACATGACACAGTCTGCTAGTCTAAAACAAGTCACATGACACAATCTCTGATATTCTGAATGTTATCACATGAAGCAGTGCAGTGTAGGATTTACTGAATGAGGCCACATGACACAGTCTGTGATATTTTGAATGGGGTCACATGACACTGCATTGTCTGTTATATTCTAATCTGTGTCACATGACCCAGCACTTGGAGAATTTCACATAACATTATAAATCATGAATGATATCCACCCGTAGAAGAGACATTTTACAAGACCTACAAATGATATCACACACACTGAGAGCACAGCTAGAGCGGCAAATGGAAGTTGGTTTCTTCCCATGAACACTCTGTATGCCACGCTCTGAATACAGGTATTTGGACCTCTGCAGTGATGCGAGTCGTCATAATGGGTTCTCATACACTATAATCATTGTTACAATTTAGCTACATGCTGTTATCTATAGCCCATAGACACCTACGGAGAGAGTGCATGTTACATGCGTGCTACATTTGGATGAGCATGGAGTGTGTCTATTGTGATTTAATGCATGAGGACAGGAGTCCATTTTGGATCCCCTGTGTGTGAATAGTACATATGATGGAGGAGGGAGGGACCTGCCAGATAGGAAGGTAGATTGTGGAAACCTTCTTAAGGTCTTTGAAGTGGACCAGTCTTCTGTGAAAGGAAAGGAATGAGGGAGACAAAGGATGCTCTGAAGGTCATTCGCTGTTCACTTCCTGCATTCTTCATCCCCAGAAGAGTTGATGCAGTTCTGTGTAGCAGCCGGGAGGGAAGGCCTCTCTTCTGAGCCTTTGTCTCAGTTTCCTCTGTCACGGCACACACAGCTCCACTCTCTCTTCCAGCCAAGATTGAGTGACTTGGGGCCCGATTCACAGAACTAACTTAAGACAAAATCCTAAACTTACTACCATTTTGCTGTTCACAGAAGGCACTTACTCATTTCGGTATTAGCAGAATTTAGGACTCCTAAATGCCTTCTGTGAATACCGAAAGTCTTAATGTTACGGTTTTTCACAGTTTAGAAGTAGTAAAGTTAGGAGTCCTAAGTGGCCATCTGTCTCAGGAAAAAAGTAACTACTTTAGAACAGAAATATTTTCAAACTTCTTAGAAAAGGAGAAATTTGTTTTTTTTCAATTCTCTAAGATGCTGGCTCAGCTTTTTTCACAATTTTCTCTTTCATTTCCATGTTAATTACTGTAACTGGAATTGCCTGGTGTTTTGCATTAACAACGACCTCTACAGCCTCCTCATGTCAACTGATGCCACCACATGGAAACTGCTCACCACACAGAGCACCACAGCCATCGTGAATAACCCTGGGCAAAGTTCGCGTAGTAGCCCTACGCGTAGCTACGCGAAGTGCACTTGGCACTATGCGAGATACGGGTATCACTACGCGAACTGCGTAGTGTGCTGTTCGCGATGATTGCACAGATGCCGGATGCTTGTCCGCACTGTGCAATCATTGAAAACGGCATCTTGCACAGTGCGAGCTGTCGTTTTCTGCCGCTCGAGTAGATTTTTACTAGAGCGGCAGATTTCTCAATGCGGACTGGTAGTTTCTCATCGCGAGCGGTCGCGACCATACGCGACCACTCGCAATGAGAAACCTGACCTCCCCACGTTGAGAATCTCGCTGGGAGGTTTATTTTCCACGCTCGCGATCGGCAACTTGATGTTGCTGATCGGGAACGAGGAAAAAGTCTCACCGGGATGTCATTTTGCTCACTCGCGGTCGCCATCTTGACGTTGAGGACCGCTAGCGAGCAAAAAATGCCAACTACGCTACGCTACGTGATTTTGCACTGTGCTATGTGCAATTGGTGTAGCGTGAAGTAGCACAAACTACGCAAACTTCGAGAGCGTAACGTAGTTGTCCACCCAGGGTTAATCATGAACTCCATCCACTCTGGAGCACCCACGGACCCCTGCCCCCACCACCTTAATCTCAACACATTCATCAACACAGCCACCTTTACTGAGCCATGGAAACATGCAGAGGTCAGGCTGCTCCTCAAGATACCCTCGGCCAATCACAGCAAACTCCAGAACTACCGCCCCATCTCTCTATTCCCCTTCCCAGCCAAAGTCCGTGAGAAGGGGATCAATCACCAACTCACCGAGCACCTGGAGAGCAACAATCTGTTGGACACCTCCCAAACTGGCTTCCACGCCAACCTTAGCACCAAGACTGCCCTGATCACCTCCACCGATGACAGTAGGTCCCTCCTCAACTGTGGAGAGACAGCGGCCGTGATCCCTCTCAACCTCTACGCAGCATTTGACACCGTATTTCACCATACCCTCATCAAAATAATCCACCTAATCCGGATCAAGGGAGACGCCCTCTAATCCTTCCTCACAGGACGAACCCAAAAGATCTGCCAACCACCCTTCGCTTCAGAACCCAAGAGAATAATCTGCGGCGTCCTTCAAGGCTGCTCAATCAGCCCCACCCTGTTCAACACAGTCATGAAGCCTTTGGCCGACATCGTCAGTACCCACGGCCTCAACATTATATCCTACACAGACGATGCCCAGCTCATACTCTCGCTCACAGAAAACCCTTCCACCACCAGGACCAACTTCCACAACTGCATGACGAGCGTCAACGACTGGAGGAAGACCATCTGCCTGAAGCTCAACATGGATAAGACAGAAGTGCTGATATTCTGAGAATAACACCTCCCTGTGGAACGACACCTGATGGCCCTCCTAACTCAGACGCACACCCACACCGACAGACCACACACGCAACCTCAGCATCATCCTGGACAGCAAGCTCACCATGAAAGACCAGATCAATGCAGTCTCCTCCGTCTGATTCCTCACCCTCCACATGCTCCAAAAGATCTTCAGATGGCTCCCCATCAACACCAGGTAAGCTGTCACTCAAGTTCTAGTCACCAGCTGGCTGGACTACGACGTTCTACGCAGGTCTCATCATCCAACTCCTGAATGGATTCCAGACGATATCGAACTCAACTGCCAGACTCATCCTGGACCTCCCCGGGAGGAACCATACCACCCCCCAACTCAGGTACCTCCATTGGCTCTCCATCCAGAAAAGATCCCAATTCAAGATGTTCGCCAACGCCTATAAGGCCATCCACGACCAAGGACCAGCATACATCAACCACCGCCTTAACTTCCACCAACCCTCCAGACACCTGACCTTCACCTCCCTCACCCTCACTCACACTCTCCACATCCACCGAAGCAACAGTGGAGGATGATACCTCTCCTACCTCACTGCTAAGTCATGGAACAACTCATTGTCAGTGAAATTGCACTCCCCCTCGCAGCTCCACCGTCAAGTGAGGCCTTCCCCCGAGCCCCTGCACGCTCAAGTGTTGGTGTTCCAGGCCCTCCTCCAGCCGCAGGTTTTACCTGCACCTCATGCCTGGTGGTCCAGTGGACCTCTGTCTCCTTTCTCTCGCTCCGCTCTTTCTCTCAGTTTTCACTCGTTTATCACTGATTTCAATCTCCCCTTTCACTCCCCCACTGTGTCTTTCCTCAATTTTCACTCGTTTTTTACTGATTTCAATCTCCCCCTTTCACTCCCCTCTGTGTCTTTCCTCCGTTTTCACTTGTTTTTTACTGATTTCAATCTCCCACGTTCACTCCCCCTGTGTTTTTCCTCCGTTTTCACTAGTTTTTCACTGATTTAATCTTCCCCTCTCACTCTCCTTCTGTGTCTTTCCCCCACTTTTCTTGCACCTTTCACTGCCTCAGTTCCACTCTTTACTCTCTTTTTGCCTTTTCCGCCCATTTTTGCCTGCCGCTGCTGCCCCCGTGGCCCCACCCTCCCAGCACGACCAACGAAACCGGCCCAATCCAGCACCCCTTCCCGCCTCCCAGCTGTCCAGCCCTCCCCGACCCCTACTTAATGGCAGTCGTTGCACGCCCACGCAGCAGACGCGCTGATGGGGAGCCAAAGGCGCACCAAAGGCAAGCCTGTCTGCGCCCGTCCATGACCAGCGCCAGGAACCCTGGATCTCCGCAACGCCAATGCTATGACCCAGCGGCACTTCATGCTCTCAACACAGGACGCAACAACAACTGCAAGCTAGCATCACCAGCCGACACCCACGGACCCTTCAGCTTTCACTGCCGCCGGCACACCTGCAGCACCGCCAAGAACACATACCCGGTCCAGGCCACCCGCAAGACCACAACCCAACCGAAGACCCTACAATGCATCCTCCTCAACGTCCGATCCCTTCACAAACACGCCGACGAAATCTGGGACCTCCTCGACGGCACCACCCCGGACGTAGCATTCTTCACCGAAACATGGACCAACACCACCTCGGGACCGGACATCGCCATCGCCCTTCCCCAAGGATACAAGATCTCCAGGAAGGACCGCCCAGCCCGCCTGGGAGGAGGAATCGCCATCGTCCACAAATACAACCTCCACAAAGCACACGCGCGGACGAGCCCACAGACCTGATGGAACACCTTCACTAAAAGATACCTGCCAGCCCTACCACCACCCTCCGAGGAACCCTCATCTACCGACCCCCTGGACCCCGTGGACTTTTCGCCAACTCCAACACGGAAATCATCTCCCCACATGCCATTGCGTCCACCAACTACACCCTACTGGGAGACCTCAACTTCCACCTCGACAACCAACTGGACCCCAGCACCACATCCCCCTGGACAACTTCCACAACATTGGACTCTGCCAGATCATAACCGAACCCATGCACTTAGCAGGACACACCCTCGACCCCCTCTTCACAACAGGTAACTCCATCGCCTTCAGCCACACCACCGAACTCCCATAGACTGACCAACCAGACACCTGCACCTGCTCCCACGAAGAAACTGGACCAGAATCACTGACGACCAGCTACCTCTTCTCTGAGCAACTCCGCCACAACCATCGTGGAAAATGACAACCCCAAGAGAATCTACGACAACTTCGACAAAGACAACCAACACACTGAACCCTCACCAACCACCCCTGACACCCTGAAGCCAGCGATTGACAACTGGACCCTCACCACCGAAGACACACTGAAGACGATGAAGTCAATCCACTCCCGGGCCCCCACGGACCCCTGCCCCCACCACATTTTCAACAGAGCCGCCGACACCATCGCACCCATGCTCTGCCACACCATCAACCGCTCCCTGGCAACCGCCATGTTCCCCGACGACTGGAAATATGCCGAGGTCAACCCCCTCCTGAAGAAACCCTCGGCGGACCGCACTGACCTCAAAAACTATAGACCCACCTCCCTGCTCCCGTTCCCAGCGAAAGTCATCGAGGAAAGCCGTCAACAGCTAACTCGCCACAATCATCGAAGAGCACAAAATCGTCGACTCCTCCCAATCCGGCTTCAGAAAAAACCACAGTGCGGAAACTGCCCTCCTCGCTGCAATAGACGACATACGCACCCTGCTGGACAAAGAAGAAATGGCAGCCCTCATCCTCCTCGACCTCTCAGTGGCGTTCGACACAGTCTCTCACCGCACCCTAATACACAGACTCCACTACGCAGGTATCCAAGACAAGGCCCTCAACTGGTTCCGCTCCTTCCTCTTCGGCAGAACACAGCGGGTCAGACTCCCCCCTTTCCTCTCCGACCCTACACCTTCCACCTGCGGAGTCCCCCAGGGGTCCTCCCTCAGCCTTACACTCTTCAACGTCTACATGGCTTCGCTTGCCCCCATCGTCAAAATCTACAGACTCAACATTGTGTCATAGACGACATCCAACTCATCCTCTCCCTATCCAACGAACCCAATACCGCCAGACCCAATTTTCAAGAAGGCATGGAAGCCGTCGCCAGATGGATGAAAAACAGCTGCCTACAACTAAACACCAACAAAACAGAAGTGCTCATCACGGGCCCAAACCATGACGCATGGAACAACACCTGGTGGCCCCCACATGCAACCTGGGAATCACCCTGGACCTCGAGCTCAAAATGGACCGCCAGATCAACTTCATCTCGTCCTCCTGCTTCCACACCCTCCGCCTCATACGTAAGACCTTCAAATGGATCCCCCTCGAACATAGAAAGACCGTCACTCATGCCCTGGTCACCAGCAGACTCGACTACGGCAACACACTCTACGCCGGAATTAACAAAAATCTCACCGCAAGCTACAGAACATCCAGATCGCCGCCACAAGACTGGTGATTAGCCCTGCTCTACAAATCCAAGTAGATTGATATCTCACCTTCAGGAGTTCCCACGCTGGCACTTCACACTTCTTTTCTATCGCTGTTATCAGGGCGTTGAGAGAGGTGATCTGATTGGACAGTTTGGTGATATTTCCATTTTCTACCATGGTAATTTTCTTCTCCATCTCCTCCAGTTTTTCACAAAGTGTTTGCTCGTGTTCTTTCAGGAGTTGCCGCAGTTTTTCAAACCCAGATTCAATTTTATTCTTCTCAGTTCTTAACTTGTCCTGTCATAAGCAAAGACACAAAAGCTGGTTAGATATTAAAAAGCTTCCTAAAAGCTGTCCCTAGAGAGGGAGTTCAGGGGAGGATGGAGGGGATTGATAGCTACTTTCAAAAATCAGAACACTAGCGTGCTTCTCTCAATTTTAGAACTGCAGCCTCTTACTACCTTCCCTCTTACCGTCTTCTGTCCTTCTCCCACTCCTGCCCTCCCCCTTTCCTCACAAACTGTGGGGAGGTCAGAATTTGTGAGGCTGCAGAGAAGTTAGATCACTGAAGAAAGTGCAAGGAAGCGAACCCACCACAGGCAAAGACAGTCAAAGACCCAGAGACAGGCTGAGTGGAGACTGGCTGAAGTCAAGTGTGAGTGGATATGACAGACACAATAGAATGTAAATGAGTGGGGGCAGGAAGTTTGAGCCCTTGGGACGAAAGAGAGGATGTACGTGATGTGCAGGCTGCCCCTGTCCTGCCAGGACTCTGCATGTGTTTGCCCAGAAGGAGATGCTGAGGGGGAATCACTGATGTGGTTATTTCACGTTCAGAATCATAAACAAATTATGTGTATTCTGTTATTGAATGGAGAACTACCAGATAAATGAATGTACTGCACCGATTTCTGCAGGTAATTCAGCAATTCCTATAGAAGATGGGTGTGGAGTTTGGTTAGAAATCTTCTCCAATCCTAAGATAAGAGGCTGTGAGTTATCAGGTAAGGTACGTCACTCTGTGGCTTAGAGTAGGAGCCTGTGTGTTATCAGCTGAGGTATGTCACACTGTGGCCTAGAGCAGGAGCTTGTGTGTTATCAGGTGAGGTATGTCACACTGTAACTTAGAGCAGGAGCCTGTGTGTTATCAGGTGAGGTATGTCACACTGTAACTTAGCGCAGGAGCCTGTGTGTTATCAGGTGAGGTATGTCACACTGTGGATTTGGGCAGGACCCTGACTGTTATCAGGTGAGGTATGTCACACTGTAGCGCAGAGCAGGAGCCTATGTGTTATCAGGTGAGCTGCGTCACACTGTGGATTAGGACAGGAGCCAGTGTGTTGTCAGGTGAGGTATGTCACACTGAGCAGGAACCAGTGTGTTACCAGGTGAGGTATGTCACACCGCAGCTTCGGAGGCTGCTGTCACCAAGAAGGACTGGACTCAGAAATTCGGTAGAGTCAGTTATGTCGCCACAGCTGGGAGTGGGTTGTGCCCCTGTGCTGTCACCAGTATATAGCTAGAGGGTTGCACTCCTGTGCTGTACCATTAGTATGCAGGTAGAGTGCTGTGCTCCTGTATGTGTCACTAGTTTGCAGATGGAGGGTTGCGCTCCTGTGGTGTGTCACTAGTATACAGGTAGAGGGTTGTGCTCCTGTGATGTTTCACTAGAATACAGGTAAAGGTGTGTGCTCCCGTGCTGTGCCACTAGTATACAAGGAGAGGTCTGAGCTCTGTGATGTGCCAGCACTATGCAGATGGAGGGTTGCACTCCTATGCTCTGTCACTAGTTCACAGATAGAGGGTCTATGAAGCGTCACACAGTTCGGGAGTCTGCAGGGAGGGCTCGTACTCCTACTAAGGTTCTAAATAAAGCCAAATTTGCAAAGGTCAGAAAAAAACAAGTTGTGCAAGCTGAGTCTTTGAATATGGATGAACAGAGGGGAGATAGCAGCCCAACCACAAACTTAAGTGTGTTAGAGGGGGTCTCTCTGCAAGGCATTTGTCAGGGGGTTTACTGTATTGATGGCTAAAAATCGACTGCCGCTTCCTCCTAATTCCACGCCAGTGCAGGGGGCGTCTTCTCTTGAGAGGCAGGATCCCATGCAAACTTGGGATATCGCTTCACGTGACAGCCATGGAGCAACACCCAGTACCCCTCCTGGCATGAAACCAAGGGGCCCATTAGCATGTCGGGCGGATCGCCAGAGCCCGAAATTTGTGCCCGCCCACATACCAATTCCCCCCCCGCCATATTACTATGGCGGGGGGGGAGCCCGGCGGACGGAAAGACCGTCTGCAGGTTTTCCGCCGGTAGGCAATCCGCCCGATTGCCTACTGGGCGGAAAAGCAGTTAATATGGTGGCAGTGACACCGCCATCCATATTATGATGCATGCGGGGTGTTGCGTTTCCCGCCAGGGAAAGGCATGCGGGTCTCGTCATTGGGGGCCCGTAGCGGGCCCCCAGGGATTCTGAGGGGTGGGGTGTGCACAGGTACCCCCCTGCAGTTCCATGCACAACATGGCAGACACCAGGTTGTGCATGGAACTGCACGACATGCCTTTTTGGCATTGCGGCGGGCGATGCTGAGAGCACCGCCCGCCACAATGTCAAGAATGCAGGATGCGCCCACCATCCTAATGTCACCCACGGGACCCCCGCACCTATGGCGGGCGGTCCCATTCTACGAAAGGATGGTGGGTGGACAAAGTCCGCTCCATATCCTAATGATGCCCTTAGTGAGAAACCAACATACCCCTAATTTGGTTCGAAGAGGGTTGCCAAGGTCTCGCTAATGCCCGGGGAATCGAGGATAGGAACGCAGGATTTAGCTTTGTCTGCTCCATTGGCTCTAGGCAGTAGCCAAGTGCCCCTGGTCGTGCAAGCTGTGAACACATAACAGGAACAGTCAACATCTCAAGCTTCCATCTGACCGCCCAGGCTCTTGAAGGTGCCCAGAATGCAAAGGATGCTTGGGAAGCCTCTCTTAACAAACTCAGATCGGAGAGATTCTTCAGACGATTTTGCAATAGATACAGGGGTTGAAACGTGCACGATAAAAGGCCCACAGGGAAGTTCAAACTCAGCTCGAATCAATCAACAATAATATTTTGCAATTAAATCAGAGACTCGCGCAAGCAGAGCAGACCATAGCGAATGTGGAAGAATCTCAAAAAAGCCTTCGAACTTCGAAGTAAAACATCAAAAGGAGATGCTAGAAGTTCATATGAAGCTGGATGAACTTGAAAATCGATCCAGACTCCCAAATTTACATTTCACAGGCCTCCCAAAGGGGCAAGAGACGGGGCAGGATCCCATGACATATCTCTGATTTGGTTAAAGAAAATGGATGCCCAGGGTGTTCTCCCAATATGGAGCACTTTTCAATCATGAGGGCACATCATGTTCCATTTCATCAGCCACTCAATGCCAAGTACCCGCGCACTTTTTTTGTCAACTTTGGAGACTTCTGCACAAACGAATCAATCTTATTGGTTGCTATATGCAAAAGGGATTTCAGGCTTCAGACGGGTCTCGATTTAACATCTTTTCGCACATGTCCGCAGTGGCAGCTCCGCGTTGTCACAAGTCGATGCTGGAACTTTTAAAAAAACAGGAAGTCCAGCCTGCCTTGGAGCAGCAGTTAAAGTTGAAGGTTCTTATTAAGGGGCAAATACAGATTTCAGGCTCAGTCCAGCAGGCGAATGAGCTATTGCAGCAGCTGAAGTGTCAACACAAAGGATGGCTGATTAATGCATATATGTGGCTTCTTAGAAAAATCATGTTTAGAAGTTAAGATGCATTCTAGCCAGCATTACCTCACAGCTGCTACCTTTGTAGCAAGAATGCCTAGGATGAATGATTAATGCATATTGTGGCTTAGCAAAATCATGTTTAGAAGTTAAAGTTAAGCTATATCCTAGATAGCATCATTTTGCACCAATGACATATGTTAAACGTCAAAATTTAACATATGTCCATACAGTTCTCTTGATCACGATTTGATTCATCAAGGGCTCATGCATTGCATGTGTAAAATCATATAGGACAATACTCTAAATTGTTCATGTCACCAATGTATTTGTTATGTATATAGTGTACTGTCTATCTCACTAATCACTATATGTCACGCTTTCACCACAGTCACTTATTGTCTTGCTGCAATTTCATTTGTATTTGTGACCGCCAGGGGAATTCAATCCCCTCTTCAATATATGATTGATTCTATTTTGTTTGCCGGTGTGTTTGATTGTTTCTTTATATGTGCTATAAATACGTTTTCGTTCATTAAAGCAAATATATCAATCTAAGCAATTGTTTAAACCCGACAGAACCGTTTGTTCTATTTAAAGGGGGAAAAAATGAGCAGAAATATAATGGGCAAGAAAGAGTGTGGGCAGCAGGAGAGAATCGATCGGGCTGCGATTTGGGTGGGAAATTGTTTGCCAAGTATTTACAGGGCTTGGCAGTGGTATCTCTTCAATGTGGGGGCATGGTGGTGGAGCCCTCTTGGTGGGAGTGAATTGTAACATGGGGATAGGATGAGTAATACCTACTGAGATGCAGAAGGTCAGGATCTTTTCTTGTAATGCCAGCGGTATTATAAATAGGCATTAATACGGGAGCTTCATGAGGTGGACCACATCTTTTTCACCCACATTTTTTATTTACAGGAGACCCACCTCAAATGTAATACCCCAAAGATCTTTATTCCACATAAATATTCTATGGCCTTCTTTGCATCAGCCCAAGCTGCGGTGAGGGGGGTAGCCATTTCTCTGAGTCGAGGTATTGATTGGGATGTCCGGCAGTGATTTGAGATTCTTAAGGCAGATGGTTGTGGCTGAAAGTTGCGGTAAAAGGGCTGCGTTTCAACTTAGTCAATTATTATGGACCTGTAGGTGATGATTTTGACTCACTAGTCCAGATCCATAATATAGCAATGGGGGCAGTCGGTCTGCTGATCTGGGGGGAGGAGGGGAGACTTTAATTACATTCAAGATCTGGCTTTGGATACATCCAATAAGGCAAAGAAGCAGCTGAAACCAAAAATTAAAAAAATGATTGATGTATTAAAATCAAGCTTACAGCTTGTTGATCCATGGCGTGAGAATCACCCAGGCTTCGCGCAACATACGTGCTTTTCATATCGATTTAAAACTGCATCCCGACTAGATTTTTTTAACCTCTCGGACAATAAATAGGGTGCAGTCTGATACCTGGGCTAATGCTTCTCTGACCACTCAGTGGCCTCTACTGTGGTGAAACTAGGATCAGCCAGAAGAGATAGGCCGAGGAGGCAACTCAACAGATCCCTCCTGGCTGATTCAGAGTGGGGAACTGAGATGAGAGGATTCATCTCTGAGTTTTTTCTTATCAGTAGAAATACTGCTTCTCTGTTTGCAGTATGGGAATCCTTTAAGGCCACAATGAGAGGAGGGTTATCGCCTTCAAAGCAAATCAAGCCAGGGAACGTGCACGGCAAATAGCGGGGCTCCAGGCTGCAGTGGAGCAAGCTACAAGAGCAAGCGAGGGGGCTAATGAAATAGCGCCCGGTGCTGCACAGCTAGGTTTGGCAAAACAAAATCTCGAAGATTTCTTTACATTACAGGAGATAAGCAATTTTAACGCTTTCCAGCACAAGCTATACGAAGAAAATCAGCACATAGGCAGGTTTTTAGCCTGGTCCACCTGGAATGAAATTGAAGAGGCTACGATGAAGATCGTGGAGAATCCCATTACCGGTGGAGCAACAACAGAAGAAGTTTCAACGTCCAGTATAGAACAATACTGTGCTTCTATCCAGCTCCCCAATGGCCAAACTCAGGCAATGCTGGAGACAATTACGCCTATGGAAATCTTAGAAGCACTCCAAAGAAGGCCCAATGCAGAAGCATGCGAAAATGATGGATTAACCTCAGAATTCTATCAATAATTTGCCAGAGAATTTGTGCCCTTTTTGGTATAGCTATTTAATTATATTACAGAGGGTGGGGGAAGTCCCCTCTTCTTTCAAAGAATCAACTATTGTGAGCTTCCCTAAGACAGACAAAAATCAGAAAAATATAAATTCGTACAGACCCATCAGCCTTCTAAATACAGATTATAAAATGATGATGACAGTCTGGGCGACCCGAATGATGCCTGCCGCGCAGTCATTAATCCACAAAGATCAGCGAACACACAGTTTTAACACAGGCAACAGATTATTCTACAACTAACCACATAAATGCGTTAATAATGATGATCGATGCTGAAAATTTGAGATTTGATCTTGTAAACTGGGATCCTTTATTTTATAGCCTGAAAACATTTGGATTTCCCTCACAATTCACCACAATGTTGGTGAATCTACATCGTGGTGCAGATGTCAAAGTTATGATAAATGATTAAATGGTTGGCACCGTTTTAATTAATAGAGGCAAACGTCAAGGGTGTCCCTTTTCTCTAAATTGTATTTAATTTTTATCGACCCTTTGTTGGAAAAATGAAGTAAAAGTGATATCAGGGCACCAATAGAGGGGATGGCCAGGCTCAAGCTTTTTGCAGATGGCATTACTCTTTACCTGCAACCAGATGAGTTAAACATACAAGGGGCAATGCAGAGGACGGAGGAGTTTACAGGAATAGGGAGTTATAGGATCAATCGAAGCAAAACAGAGGGCCTACTTTTTAATGTAGCTGCTCCAGATCTCCCAGCCAAACTGCAGCCCCAACAAGGTTGCAAACTCCTATAAGGTGTCTTGGAATATATCTTACGAATGATTTTGCGTATTTGTATCGCTTGACTTGTGAGGCAATGCTTAGAAAAATCAAAAGGCTTTTGGAAAGATGGTGTCTGCTTCCCTTAACCTTAATTGGACGAGCTGCCATGATTTAAATGCCGGTCCTACCATTGTGAATATTTCTTTTTTTCCAATATACCAGTTAAAATCCCTAATAGGTTTTTTCAGGAGCTAGATGCATTGATAAGGAGTTTTATCTGGATAAAAATATCTAGAGTGAAACTGAGTGTTTTACAATTAGAAAAAACACAGGGTGGATCAGCACTCCCTCACATGCAGAGTGATTACCAAGCAGCCTAAATTAACACGTTGGCGAGGGTTTTGGATGGGGGCAGGGAGATTTGATGATTCTTTTTTAACCAGGATGGTGCAGGCATCTGAAATAAGTCTACCAGCTTTTATTAAAACAGCGAAACTACCCAAAAAGATTAGATGCAAGTTTCTTCAGGGGTTCAGAGGACGATTGTGCGCTCTTAGTAAATTTTATCAGGCCATTTTTGACACTTCATTTTTGCACTTCCGTCAGAGCAAGTTTTTAAGGCATCGCTATCAGATAGAGGGATGATGTTTTGGAATTCAATAGGTTTTAAAGAATGTGTAGATTTTCTATGTGGGGTAAATGTATCTCTTGGGAGGAGCTTCTTTCCAGATGCGGGGGACAGTGTAACCGGTTCTTTTTAAGTTTTGGATGGATAGTCCACTTCTTGGTAGCAAATATTTTGGGGGACAGCTAAGGTATGCACCCTATAAGTTGTGCACTTTGTAAAAGCAAATTGGTGGGAATAGGAAACTGGTATAAACTGCTTAGGAACCAGTCCCCGAAAAAATAAGTTGCTGGATTGCGATCCAGGGTTCTCAAAAGAACACAATGCAATTTATCAGAAAGGGATTGGTATGCTATCTCAGAGATAGGGCATACATCTTTACGAGCTGCACATTTTATAAGAAAGTCGTTCTTATCTCGTTGGATGGCATATTATACTCCAGTAACCCTTCATAAAATATACCCATTAGTCCACGATAACTGTTTCTGCTGTCATCAGCAAGGGACAGGAGATTGGCTCCTCACATTTTTTACGTGCTCAAAATTTGAAGATTTTGCGCCGTAATTATTTGAGGTATGTCACGCTTTACACTCTAAAATATTCCCAGAAGCAAACTTAGTAATATTCGGGGTCTCCAAGGAGAGCCAGCTGCTTAATAAGGGAGGCAAGTTGTTTCTCTGCATTGCATGGACCATTGCACGATCCTTTATTCTGCAGTTCAGGGCTTGAAGGCAAAGATGACATGCACTATGAAATTTGAAGAATTAAAAAGAAAAGGCAGACGGCTGCGCCGCTGTAATGTGTCACAAGTACACAGGTGGAAGATTGCACTCCTGTGGTGGGTCACTAGTATTATATCAACAATAGAATCCCTGGGTCTATAAAACACAACCGAGAGCCAATGAGAACAACATAACAAGTGCAAAGAAACAGTACTCATGAAGAGGAATAAGTCCCATCACCCACCGAAGTGGCATGCTTCATCATATGGGACCTCCTCTTAACTGCACCTAGGAGCTACAACTCCTTTGCTAATGTCAAAAGAAGGAGGAGCTTCACGGATGTTTTGAAATAGAAAGATTAAGGTCTCCTAAAGTTTAGAAGAAGCTACCTAAGGTGTGGTGTGACTGAGTGTAAAAATTGTGCAGTGTATGTAGACAGTGAGATACAATTAACTACCTAGAGACAAATATATTTATTCAGTATCTATAGGTGTCAAAAAATAAAACCAATGTGCATGTGCATAGAAAATCTATATGCACATTAATAACAGGCATGGTCAACATGTTTCAGCCGGTAATGATCTAACATTGTGATCACGGCTTTTTTCAGGACCAAAAGAAGTACTACTGCAACAAAATCATAAACAAAGTGCAAAAGTGTCAAATTGGACAATACAACCTACATGGTATACCTGCTACTTGCCGAGTGAGCAACACTGTAGGGATACACGGAAAACCCCTGCTTCTAGTCGGGATGTATTACAATGCTCCTGGTGACGACTCAGGGCGTGAGACTGCTCTCTATCCGTCGCTATCCCGGACGGTCTTCCTGATCGTACCGAGCAGACTGGACTCAGTCACACCACACCTTAGGTAGCTTCTTCTAAACTTTAGGAGACCTTAATCTTTGTAGATCTATTTCAAAACATCCGTGAAGCTGTAGTGAATCAGCCACTTTTGTGGTCTGACACCCTATGATGACCCTCGACCACCACCATTTTGTACTGACTTATGTTATCTTAGCCTTAATGTAGGATGGGTTTGCATATGCCTGCTTTTCTTTTGCCTTTAGGTGGAATAGTCTTGCCAAGAATAGAAGGTATGGGATGTTGAGGTGCAGTCTTGTGGGTGGTGGTGCACACATGTGCTCAATGTTGTATACTGAGGGATTAAGTGTATAATGTTATTTGGGTTAGGTGAATTATGACTTTGACCTATTGGCTTTGACGTGGTCTAATGTCATTCTGCCTTCTGACTTTACCTTGCTTCTGTGTGCACAGTGGTGCTTGTAAGTTGTGTGGATGAGAATTATAGGTGCTCCTTTGACATGGTCTCATGTCATCTTGCTTTTCTGATTCCATCTTGCTTTGGGCCTTTGTGTGCATGGCTTAACTAACTCTGAAGCCATTTTCTGTCCCTGCACGAAGCTGCAAAGTGGGGAGGGCATGGTCTGCTCTTTTTTCCTGTTTTTCGCATTTTACTGACAAGAGAGAACTGGTTCTTATCAGAGGAATGTACATGGTTTGACTCGTAGCCATAGCGAGTGCCTGATCAACCGTTGCTGTGGCCTTGGAGCAGGCTGGTACGGGCTCTCATGAGAACTAGGGGGCGTGGCTTGCTAGAAGCTTCGCTGTGCTTGAATGTGTATTAAAAAAGGGAGTCTACACTGGCCTGGTGGAAGTTCATCCGTGGAGCAGACGTGCTGTCACGGAAGAGTAGAGGCTGGTGTCACCTCTGACCTTCACCCGGTTCAAGCAATGGACTCCCCATGAGCAAAGCGGGGTGAAATGATGGAGCATTAGGTGAGGTGTCTCTGCTACTAACTGTCTCTTGATTCTTTTCTGAATTCTTTCCTTTCCTTCTTATTTTCTGATTCGTTTATCCATACATATATATTTCTACATATATATTTGCCTTGATTGGGTTTCAATCATACTATTGATATGTTAGAGTCTGCTATGTTAGGTGCATTTGGCTTACTGTGTGATGCTACTTACTAATAAATACATCCCAGATATACCAATTTGTCTTTTCCTTGTAGTAGGAGGTGTGGACTCTTCTTGGCCAAGTATTCTGTTGTAGAAGGATGGGTGAATTCCCTTCTAGCAGGTAATTGTGTTATAGGAAGTTGGCGCTACTCCTGGACAAGTGATGCGCAAATTATTGTTTTCCTGCCTTGCCTTTGGGGGAGTGTTGAAAGTTTGCCCACCTTAGGAAGTGCTGTGTATATGTTATATTCCATAAGTTTGGAACTGATATTCTCGCCCTGGGAAAGTGACGGTACATTTCTTGGTCCAGGGGAGATCTAAAGTTTGTCATTACAGAAGCTCCTCCTTCTTTTGACACTAGCAAAGGAGTTGTAGCTCCTTAACTGCACTAGGTGCAGTTAAGAGGAGGTTCCATATGATGAAGCATGCCACTTCGGTGGGTGATGGGACTTATTCCTCTTCATGAGGACTGTTTCTTTGCACTTGTTATGTTGTTCTCATTGGCTCTCGGTTGTGTTTTATAGACCCACGGATTCTATTGTTGATATAATTATAGTGATTAGGGGATTGTTCTCGTGCAGGTCTTTAAATTTCCCTTAGACCCCTTTTGAAAATAATTTTTTGGCAGTGTGTCACTAGTATACAGGTGGAAGGTTGTGTTGCTGTGCCACTAGTAATAGAGTTAGAGGGTTGTGCTCCTCTTATGTGTCACTACCATTCAGGTAGAGGGTTGTGCTGATGGGATTTGTCACTAGTATACAGGTGGAGGGTTGTGCTCCGGTATGTGTCACTAGTATACAGGTGGAGGGTTGTGCTCTTTTATGGGTCACTAGTATTCAAGTAGAGGGCTGTGCTCTTTTATGGGTCACTAGTATTCAAGTAGAGGGCTGTGCTCCTGTGATGTCTCACTAGTATATCCTGTGCTGTGCCACCAGTATACAGGTGGAGGGTTGTGTTCCTCACATGTCTCACTAGTATACAGGTAGAGGGTTGTGCTCTTGTACTGTGTCACAAGTATACGGGTGGAGGGTTGTGCTTCTGTGGTGTGTTACTAGTATATAGGTAGACAGTTGTGCTCAGGTGCTGTGTCAAGCTCATGTGATGTGTCAATACTATACAGGTAGCGGGTTGTGCTCCTGTGCTGTGCCACTAATATACAGGTAAAGGGTTGTGCTGTGTCACTAGTATACAGGCAGAGGGTTGTGCTCCTGTGGTGTGTCATTAGTATACAGGCAGAGGGTTGTGCTTCTGTGGTGCGTCACTAGTATATAGGTAGACAGTTGTGCTCAGGTGCTGTGTCACGCTCATGTGATGTGTCAATACCACACAGGTATAGGGTTGTGCTCCTATTATGTGCCATTAGTATACAGGCAGAGGATTGTGCTCCTGTATATGTCACTAGTGTACAGGTGGACGGTTGTGCTCCTATATATGTCACTAATATGCAGGTAGAGGATCGTGCTTCTGTGCTGTGTCAGTTATATAGTGGTAGGAGGTTGTTTTCCTGTGCTGTCATTAGTATGCAGAAAGAGGGTTGTGCTCCTCTTTTGTATCGCTACTATAAGGGTACTCCCGTGTGCGTCACTAGTATACAGGTGGAGGGTTGTGTTCTTGTGCCGTGTCACTAGTATACAGGTAGAGGGTTGTGCTCCTGTGATGTCTCACTAGTATATCTTGTGCTGTGCCACTAGTATACAGGTGGAGGTTTGTGCTCCTGTGCTGTGTCACTAGGATACAGGTGGGAGGTTGTGCTCCTGTATGTATCACTAGTATACAGGTAAAGGATTGTGCATCTGTGCTCTGTCACTAGTATACTGGTAGAGGGTTGTGTTCCTGTGCTGTGTCACTAGACTGGCAGACAGTTGTGCTCATGTGATGTGTCACAAATATCGAGAAGACGGGTTGTGCTCCTGTGCTTTGCCACTAGTATTCAGGTTGTGGGTTGTGCTTCTGTGATGTGTCAATAGTAAACAGGTAGAGGGTTGTGCTTCTGTATATGTCACTAGTATACAGGTAGAGGACTGTGCTTTTGTGCTGTGTCACTAGTATAGAGGTAGAAGGGTTTTTTCCTGTGCTGTTACTAGTTTACAGTCAGGGGGTTGTACTCCTGCAATTTGTCACGAGTATATGGCAGGGCTGCTGAACTGATTATGGCAAGCGGTCCTTGTCCCAAATGAGGCTTCCCTATAGATCTGCGTAGCTGAATCCGCTGATACAGGAATGGGTACTGCGAGCACGCTACCACAGAGCAGGTAAAGCAGGGCAGAGAAATCTGCAGTCTGAGCAATATAGTGTTTTCCCGTGTGAACTCGTTGAGGCAAAAGCCATTGAATTGATCTATGCAGTAGCCAGTGGGGTGACCCAGAGTGAACTGAGTCTGTGCTTGAATAAACCCTAGGCCCATATGACATCAACCAATCAAACAGGATTTATAGAACACGGCTAATCAACTACGAGGGTATCCGGGCGCTGAGAACATACAGGAGACCACAGACATTAATAATTCTACAGCGGTAGAAGGGCATCAGAGGGGGTTCGGGGCTTTTTTGTGGATTGTACATTGCAACCCTGCAAGTGTATCTTTATTGAACTGTGTGGTGTTTCCCTTTATTTGGGCTTAAAGGACTTTATTTCTTAAGAAACAGGGCTAGACATAACATTATTGTGTCTGTTGGTTGACTGTTGAGTTCTGAATGCCTGCCCCGCCCTCTGCCTCCGTGAGAAGCCTTTGACTGCTCGACCTCGCTATCCTGGGAGTCAAGTCCAGAGAGGGATGTCCCTGACCCAGTGTCGAGCCATAGTAGGACAGACCCCAGGACACCAGAGGCAAATGACCTCAGTAGTACACATTCACAGATGAATATCTCCAGACTGTGTATAAACAAACCCAGCAGATTCACACTCTCACATAGGCACACCCGTACATATACATATTCACACAGAGATGCATATGTGATCTCACTGATGTATTACACACATGTACAGATATGAGCACATGCATCTGGATACTCTATGACTCAAAATATATACATGCATACGAAGACACAGAAACACTTGTTCATGTCCACAAAAACACACAAACACAGAGATGAGTAGATATGCATGCACTACCATGAATAACTCCAGGGCCATCCATACATGAATACATAATTAAACTACTCCTTTGAAAATGGACATTATGACCGACACCATGCTGATTTGATGTGATGATTTATAGTATATCATGATTGATGTTTTAAATTGCTTGTCACCCTGAGAGGTTATCAGGAAATAGTAATTATTTGTTTGTGGGAATTATATTTGAGTTTAAACAGTGACAATTTAGTCATGTTAATTCAAAAACGATTTTTTCCCAAAGAATTATGGTTCACATTATGTATTAAGTTTCAACATATATAATATGGATTTTTAAATAATATATATGTGGACCTAGTAGTGATTTTAACTACTGGAATAACGTGTCGGTCTGAGGAACAATAATAATGATGTCTCATTTGCGTAGTCTGTTCACTATATCTATTATACAAACAACCATGTGACCTTCAACTATGTGTTTATAAGTGGTGTTTTTTACTGACTACACATTGTGAACAAGGCAAGTGTGCCGAAACGCGTCAAGCTAAGCAAATAAACTAAAAGCTGGATGGTGAAACTTACCCAAGTGTCGGAGTCTAATTTCTGGAGTAGAAGTTGGAGGTGGTTTGAACATAATTAAACATTTACACCTAAGCATGAATATGCTCGCACACATACGGGTGTGCACACAAACACACACACTGGTATATACTCACAGCTAGCGAATGAGACATCTGTGCACACATACACTAAACACACACCAGTATGTAAGTATTACCTTAAGGTCAGAAGAGTAATTCTTGTTTTTATTTATTTTAGGACAAGCTGTTGGCTGATTTCAGTCCCAAAATCCAAGCACAGTGACTCCGGTCAGTATATTTATTTGGAGGGGATCATGACGCAGTCTGTAGGGCGACTCATCAGCCTCTGTGTGTCACCACAAACACACGGCACAGACATATACAGGCACACAGAGACACAGCACTCACTGCAGCCGCTCACCCTCATGGTTTTATATTGTTCCTCTTCCTTGACTTTAGACTCCAGAATATATTCTTCCTCTTTCTTCAGGAGACGCCGCCACTCTTGAAGTTTTACCTGCAGAGATGAGATTGCAAGAAATAAGTGTATATTTGTAGAGTGTAGTCTTACTCACAAAAAAAGAGTCACTACAGTATCTGCCACACGTGCCCGGACTGTATATACCACTCATACATTAATAGTGTAAGTACCAGCCACACATATGCAGATTGTAAGTACCAGTCGCACATATCAGGGTTGTGAGCACCAGCGCCAGTGTCACAGACAAGGACACAGACAACGGTGTCACTTCTTTGGTCCTGTTCTTGCCTAGAAAGACACTGTGCTCACTTTAAGCCTAACTGCATGGAAAGACTTAGACTTGGCACTACTTTAAAAAACAAACTTTGTCCTAGAGACATTATATGATATTTTAGAACAACACACAACCATGTGAAAATATCTAATCTAACACATTTTTATAAGTGCAATAACCATGTGTGCAGCCCATATACCAAGAATAAACAGGAAGCATATTTGGCAAAAAGAATGGAAAAAGGTAAATTATATGTGCATTTCTTGATTGATGTTCATTAATGCACACTGTGCAGTGACACAACCTAGTTTCAACCTTCAGCCTGGTTCACACCCTCCTTCACGCACATCCTGGGCCTCCTCAGCCCTAAAATTAGATGCTTCCATACATAGATCACACACTCAAATCAGGACGTGGGAGGCTTGAAGTCACACACAGGACACTCTGACCCTCACTGTTAGTAATTCTACAAGACCCAACTCTTTCAAGCTCCTCTCCTGCTATTGACCTCTACAATCTCCAAAACAGCGTCCTTAGTATTCAACGCAGCCACCACACGTTCTTTGAAGACTTCCACCTCCAACACAAAATACATGAAGGACGCCTCCTACACACTACTAAAGACACTGGAAATGAAACAACTCATCAATAACCCAACACAAAGTCAACACACCAGGCCTCATTCTATCAGCATCTCCCAATATCTGCGGCTAGACACCTATAGCCCTCGACTGGACTGACCACCTTTCCATCCTCAACTGGAGAGACCTCCTTTCCATCCTCAAATGGACCAACCTCTAGGTTCAACTAACTCTTCTCTGAGTTGGTCAGTGATCTCTGCTCACGCTACCAACGACTTCTAGTGGTGGGTGACTTTAACAAAACTCCCAGAGAGTTGCAGGCTAGCCAGATCGAGATAGCCATGTGCTCTTTTGGGCTTCACCAACTGGTGAATGCTCAAACTCATATTAAGGGCCACATACTCGATCTCATCTGGACCTCCCAGCGACAAACCCAGCTTACAGATATCAGCACGTGCACCTGGTCTGACCACTCGCTTATTAGGTGCTGGGTCCCGCTGGATAGCTTCCCATTGCAGCCGCCACTTAGTTGTAAAACCGTGGGCAGCTGGAATAGAATTAAGGCAGAAAATCTGGTGGGTACCTTACTTAGACTCCCCATGAAAGCACCCACCTCAGGCAACCTGGACTATGAGTGAGCTGCCCTTACCGACACGCTTAAGAAAGCCATTGATCAGGTAGCACCGGCACGGAGGGAGAAAGTTAGAGATAAAGGAAAGGGCGCCCCCTGGTTCAATGAAGAACTGAGGGGCAGGAAGCAATCCCTACGCCAAGCTGAGAGAAGGTGGCGAACATCAGACAGCCAAGCCGATCTCGTTGCCCACAAACTCTTGCTTATCTCATATAAAAAGGCCATTATGACTAGGAAGGCCGAATGCTATGAGGCAAGAATCACGGGTGCAGTAAATAAACAGGAAGAGACTTTTAAAATATTAAAAGAACTCAGCCAGAAGTCAACACAAGGATCCACAGCCTCACCAGTAGACTGTAACACCTTCCTGACTCATTTCCTGCACAAGGTCGCTGACATCCTAGCTGAGATTGAGAGCACCCCGACCCATCAGGCCCCCGCAAAACAGCACCCCACACCCCCTACGCCTGCTAACCAGCTCCCGTCTTTTCCTAACTTAGATCCAGCCTCCCTGTCAGGCCTGAAGAGCCATATCAAATCAGGCTCACCAGCAGACCGCTGCCCTCCAAGGGTTTTTCGCATGGCCCTCCCCGGTCTTGAAAGACAGATTCTCGCCCTACTAAATCGCTCCCTAGAGACAGGCTACCTTCCCTCCAGTCTGAAGGAAGCCAGGGTCACCCCCCTGTTGAAGAAACCTGGGGCGGATGTGCTCTCAAAAACTACAGACCAATTTCCCAGCTCCCTTTCCTGGTGAAAGTCATAGAGCAACACATCCTAAAAACACCCTCGGTCTTCCTGGAAGAACACCAGCTACTCCAAGGGAAGCAGGCGGGCTTCAGGTCCCACCACAGCACTGAGCTGGTAATGCTACCGGTACCTGACGAGCTCAGAGTCATGCCCGACAATAAAAAACACGTGCGCCCTGGTGCTGTTAGACCTGTCGGCAGTATTCGACACGGTCAATCATGCGCAGCTTCTAGCCCGCATTTCCGAGCTGGGCATCATCGGGCTGGCCCACCAATGGCTTGAATCCTTTCTTTCCGGGCGGTCACAGAGGGTTCAGCTTGGGGAGCAGGTGTCTGACAGGGGCACCCTCACGTGTGGCATCCCCCAGGGCTCAGCACTATCCCCGCTCCTCTTCAACATTTACCTCCAGCCGCTAATAGCTACCTTGGCGCGCATGGAATGCCAAGTCTTTAACCATGCGGACGACACGCAGCTCATCCTCCAGATCGCCAACGCCCAACAGGCCCCCTCATTGATTCAAAACACTCTCTCAAGGTCAACCCAGACAAAACTGAGGTCCTGGTCATCCCCTGGAAGACAAACCCTTGGAACGATCGTTTCTGGCCCCAAGAGCTGGGCATAACCTCTACGCCGGTCACGACCGTAAAAAGCTTGGGCATTAAGATAGAAGCAGACCTCTCTATGTCCAACCAAGTTGCGACTGTGACTGGTATATGCACTCGCCTGCTGAGACAGATGCTCGACTGCAGCTTTACAGATGATAGTATCAGCCACCATCCTGTCCAGATTAGATTACGGGAAAGCCCTGTATATCGGCCTACCGAAAAAACTAACCAACAAATTACAGGTGACCATGAATGATGCAGCTAGGCTGATCTTCAGGATTCCCAGAAGGGCACATGTGACCCCTCTCTTGCGCAAGCTTCACTGGCTCCCCATCAAGCAGAGGGCAAAATTCAAGGGTCTTTGTATTGCCCACAAAGCAATCTACGGCAGGCCCGACCTACATTAAAGAGCATCTTCAAAACTATGTGCCAGGCCGGAAACTCCGGTCCGCCGAGAGCTGCCTACTGGTAGTTACCCGGTTTAATACGATATCCAAGGGAGGCAGAGCCCTCTCTGTCCTGCTCCCGCAACTCTGGAATAAAATACCCGTTGGCCTCCGCAAGGAATGCGCTCTCCTCCCTTTCAGGAAATGCCTCAAAACGCTACATTAACAGAGCAGACACCAGCCCTTTACAGGGTCTGAAGCAAGAATCAGACGCTAGCCTCTTACGGGGTCTGCAACAGAAAACAGGCAGCACACTCATACAGGGTCTGTGACAAGCTACTTGCCAGAAAGAGAGAGCAGACACGAGCCCTTTACAGGGTCTGCACAAGGGAATAGGCAAGACTCATGCAGGGCTGAGGGCTGCAACGGAGAATAGGCAGGAATAGTGGGAGAGCAGGCAACGTGCTGATGACGTCTGACCAGGAGAGCAGGCACCGACCCCAAGCATAGTGTATGGCAGGATGGCAGCAGTCAGACTGAGAGCGTGAACAGTAGGGTCAAAGGTTTTGGCACAGTGTCCATGTGACAAACTGCTTCCGTTTTACTATTCTGGCACGGGATACCTTCTAGTGCAGGAGGCCCGCACCACGAGTCATGTTACAAGTGCCTTACATCTGGCGTGTTGCTCTCCAGCAGAGTACGAGGTTGCAGTCCACCCTGAGTGGTCTTGATTTTAACCTAAGTGGAACCCCCTCCATGGCCAGCCCATGACACTACTAAAGGTTTGTGGCAGCCTAACAGAGTAGTGAGGTAGATGTTGCCTCAAGCTCAGATCGGAGAGTGACTGATACTACCTTCTGACTCTGCATTTCATGTCATCCCTGGGCTCCATCTGACTGTAACATACATGTTGGGACACAGATGTGTATGGCTGTGAGAAGTTGGCCTGGTATATGATGTTCACTAATTAAAGTGACCACCTTGCACCATGCCAAGCAACCCTTATGGTGTGGTTGTAAGTCAACCTTTTCGGACCAGCTGCCCTAGTGGTAGCGTAGGCTAAGCAGTCTTTCAGGCTAAACTCGTTTTGGCATGTAAAGCAAGCTGTTTTACTATATGTAACCCCCCTTTATACCAATGAAAGGACACCACACAGATATATATTCAAAATATATATGTATTTATTACTCAAAGTATCCCCTAGACTCTTTATGAGCACAGGAGCACAAATCGTTAAACAAGAAAGTATTACAATATACAGAAGTTGCACTTTATATGGATAGGCCCTGGTGGCCGATCAAACCATATACTAAAATAGTGGTATAAGTACCACAAACAGGAAAGGAGAAAGGCCTAGGGCCTCTAGAATTGCTGGGCCTACAAGGAGCTAACTTCAGTTAGTGACCAGGAGGTCCACGGGTCGCGTGTGCAGTGAGGAAAGTTACACGCGGGCTCCCATAGGTTTTCAATGGGTGCGTAAAAGTTCAAAAGTTACTGCTAAAAGGGTCTTCTGGATGGACTACGAACTTAAGACTTAAAACCTAGACATTAGAGATATTTCTCTACACTTGTGCACCGGAGTGCCAGCTTTACCTCACCCACAGGAAGCGGGTGCATAGGTCTCGAAGTGCGTCGGGTTTCGTGTATCTGTTCAATGGAGCCTGACGACAAAGATGCTGCAGGCGGCCGGTCCAGAAGAGATGCGGTGGATCCAAGGGTGGATCGGAGTTGTAGAAGATCTGTAAGCAGAGGGGACAGTGTTCACAGTCACTAGCCAGTGACCGGCGTGGCACCAGGTAGGTACCAGGCGATGTCGGGTGCAAACAGGTGAAAAGGTGTAGCTTGTCTCTGCAGCCACGTGGTCCCTGAAGGTCGACGACGTCCAGGAGTCGGTTCACGAGCTGTCCCACGCAGGCTCTCGCTGTCGGCGACTCAAAGGAAGCAAACAAGCCTTGGCAAAAGCAGGAGTTGCAGCAATCGAAGAAAGCTTGTAGTTCTGACCAGCAAGGTCAGAGGGGCAGCTCCTTTGGAGGGCAGCAGGGGCCAGTCTGGAGCAACCAGACCAGCATCATAGTTTTCAAGATTGGTCGACAAGATGGCCACTAGCCAACGGGCCGGGGACCGGGCAGGCGCGTCGAGTTGCAAAGTGCAGAGGGGCCCCACGCAGATCGTGGAGATGCTGGAGGGCTCACCTTTGGTGCAGATGCTGCTCGGATGTTGGGCTTCTCAGGACCCAAAGCAAAACTCGGAGGGAGCCTCTGTTGTCGCGCTTGCAGCTTGTCGAGTGTCTTCCAAGATGGCTGGCTCCACGTGTCTCGGTGCCTCCACGGGTTCCTTCTTTGCAGGGACTGTGGATCGGGCTGTGAGAGGTCTGGAGGTCCAGTTCTTGTCGGTCTCTGGGCTCGGGCTCCGGCAGGAGGCGGCGGCAAAGCAGACGTCGATTCGCTGGATGGTGCTTGTGTTAGCAAGATGGTCACTCCCTGACCACAGGGGAGATTTCCTTCAGTCTTCTGTGCAGCAGAACGTCGAAGTTTCCGTCTTCTTCTTAGTTTCAAGTTGATTCCAGGATGTCTGAAGTCTTAGGACACAGCTCCTACCTTTAAGCGGATTCTAGGGGCCGGACTATCTGCTAGGTCCCTCCCTAAGGGTGGGACCAGGAAGGGGGGTGGTTACACCCCCAATCCTTTGTCCAGCTCGCCCTAGGTCCGGGGCTGGTGTGCCCCAGGACCGGTTTGAACTGACATATGCACCGAGGCTCCTTGAGAGCCTCAGGCATGTCTGATTCTATTCAAGCCCTACCTGACCAATACACAAAATCCTGTCTGGGGTGGTGCTCGCACCACCCCTGGCAGGAAACCCTTTTTCCGCGTCTCCCAAGCTGGAAGGACTCCCAGCAGCAGGAGGGCAGACTTGTGTCGGTGGTGGCAGCGTCCATTTTGTGAAGCTGAGGCTATGTGTGATTTTACCCGGGTTTCAGGTTCGGTACATGTCGTGTCCCTCTAGAAGGGTGGAATGCTAACCCCGTCGCCAGAACTGGCGAGGGGTTAGTATTCCAATTCGTATGACACCTTACTCGACATGTTTTGATAAAGCCAAACCAAAGATAGCATTTAACCGCGAGGTTCATAATGCACTTAAGAGTATATGGTATGGCGATATCTGGAAACGGTAGAAGGAGGTTGTTCCGACCACTGCAGAGAGGCTCAGCTCATGCCAGAGCACCATCCCACATGGAACCAAGCACTCTGCCTTCAGGATTGTTAAGGCCTGCCATAGGAGTGACTTATAGGTTAACATGTGTCCCATTTAAGGTTAGGTATAGGTATACTACACCTAAGTAAGAGGTGGATACACCAACTTACCCCAGCTGAGTGATCAGCCAGTTGTGTCAAATTGTTAGGCCAGGCCAGGGGTGGCACAATACATGCTTCAGCCCCTGGTAGGCCTTAGATACACCAATGCCCTGGGTACCTAGTGTACACTGGTACAGGGGCTCACAGGGTGATCCAGTTCCAATTGGTTATGCACCTAAAGTGCATAGTGTCAACTTAGTAGAGAGAACAGCAGGCTGGGGGTCTGATTAGCAGGCCCACAGCCTCAATATGTCAAAAACCAGTGAAGCAAAAAGCAAACATTTGGGGTGACCATAGGATAGCAGACCCTACTCTCCTACAATGGCCCTGTATTACAATTAGCAGGGCCTCACAGCGCTTTCAGGCTCAGGTACCTTCAGGTCCAGGCCTATAGGATGCAGTGCTTGTGGACATGTGAGGTGGGGCTCACGTGTGCTGCAGTGGGGGCCTCATGATGGGTGGAATGCTTTCTGTTGCATTGTAGAGTCTTTCAAAGTCTTAGTTGTAGTCAGTGCCTACAGCCTCCCTTCTCTTTGTATCGCCCCCGACAATTTACTGCTTCTTCCAGCCCCACCCTCTATTAGAATATTTTTAGGGCCGAGTACAACATTCTGGGTTGAATATCTATCCTGACGGAAGGAGAGATCGTTTGAGGTTCACTGTCAAGTTCAAGGGTTCCCTACAAAAGTCTGGGCTAACTATGAATCTGGATGAACAGTTGCACAGGAGCCAAAAATCCTAGGAAAGGATACAAACTGTCCCCTTTTAACTCTCAGGAGCTCTGCACAGCACTGAGAGAAAGGCAAAGAGCAGAGGCAGGAATCTTGTCTGTCTCCCTCCTACAAGTAAGCGCTAGACCCCAGGACTTTGGAAGAAACTGTAGCTGCTGGTGAAGGACTCAGGAGGTGGACTGCCTGCTAGGAGAGGGCTTGTCCTGATCACACAGAGCCCAGCTCAGGCCCAGCACATGAGCAATAGGTAGATATGTGACGCAGAGAACGGTGGAGGCAGGGACGTGAGAGAGCGAGCAGATGCACCTGTTGATAGAGACTGACGAAGAACGGAAACAGGTGGAGAATTAAGAGAGAAGAAAGGAAGAAATTGTATGAAGGTAGAGGGGCCCAGTAAGGAACAGATGAGAAGCCAGCGTTGGCAGGCAGAGGGTCCCAGGGTCAATGTATCTGTGTGGCTTCCACTGGGGTGCGCATGCAGATGGTACCACCCTACAGACACAGCAACAGCAGATAAGGGTCCAGCCCGCAAGAGAACGCATGAGCTGAGCTTTCAGAGAAGTCACTAGGCTGCTCCTACCTGTGCTGTGCTTCTCGACACCATCATCGCACCCCACCTACGGAACGCCATAAACAGCGCCTTCACATCAGCCACCTTCCCGGAGAGCTGGAAGCACGCTGAGATCAACGCTCTTCTGAAAAAACCCACCGCTGACCCCAGAGACCTCAAGAACCACCGGCCCATCTCACTCCTCGCGGCCAAAGTCATCGAGAAGACCGTCAACAAACAACTGACCGCCTTCCTCGAGGACAACAACTCGCTCGACCCTTCCCAATCCGGATTCCGAGCAAATCACAGCACCGAGACCTCCCTCATCGCAGCCACAGACGACATCAGAACCTTAATGGACAACGGAGAAACAGCCGCCCTCTCAGCAGCCTTTGACACCGTATGCCACCGCACCCAAGTCCACCGCCTCAACAAAACGGGTATCCAGGGGAAGGCCCTGGAATGGATCACCTCTTTCCTCACCAGCAGAACCCAGAGAGTCCGCCTCCCCTTTCCGCTCCTCGGCATACGAAATCATCTGCGGCGTACCCCAAGGATCCTCACTGAGCCCAACACTCTTCAATATCTACATGAGCCCCCTCGCCGCCATCGCACGAAAACATAACCTCAACATCATCTCCTACGCCAACGACACCCAGCTGATACTCTCCCTCACCAAGGACCCAGCCACCGCAAAAACAAACTTCAAGGAAGGAATGAAAGAGGTAGCAGAATGGATGAAGCACAGCCGTCTCCCACTCAACTCGGATAAGACGGAGGTCCTCGTCCTCGGACAATCCCCCTCCGCATGGGACAACTCCTGGTGGCCCTCGGCACTGGGCGCCGCACCAACTCCCACCGACCACGCACGCAACCTGGGCTTCATCCTGGACTCCTCGCTCACAATGACCAAGCAAGTCAACGCCGTCTCCTCCGCATGCTTCAACACCCTGCGCATGCTCCGGAAGATCTTTCGATGGATCCCCACCGAAACCAGAAGAACAGTCACCCAGGCCCTCGTCACCAGCCGACTGGACTACGGGAACGCCCTTTACGCTGGAACAACAACCAAACTCCAAAACCGTCTCCAGCGCATACAAAACGCCTCTGCGCGTCTCCTCCTCAACATCCCTCGCCGCAGCCACATCTCAACGCACCTAAGAAATCTCCACTGGCTCCCCGTCAACAAGAGGATCACGTTCAGACTGCTCACCCACGCACACAAAGCCCTCCACAACATGGGACTGAAATACCTCAACAGCCGTCTCACGTTCTACACCCCCACCGCCAGCTCCGCTCCACCAGCAACGCCCTCGCCATCGTCCCACGGATCCGCAGAGCCACCTCCGGAGGAAGATCCTTCCCCTACCGGGCAGCAAAGACCTGGAACTCCCTCCCCTCCCACCTTCGACTGACACAGGACCATCTCAGCTTCAGGAAGCACCTCAAGACCTGGCTCTTCCAGCAGTAGCGGCACCACCCCCCCCCCCCAGCGCCTTGAGACCCTAACGGGTGAGTAGCGCGCTCTATAAATATCATGATTGATTGATTGAACCCAGGCCGGCTCGCTAGATTGTCCAGAGAGCAGATACTGGAGCGTTTCTCCAAGTCCACATGGCCGCCAACATAAAGTTCGGAGAAGATCTCCAGAGTCCTTCTGGCACAGACTGAGCCCCTTCTGCACGCTCATGGCTGCACCACTAAGCCATGCTTGTCTGGGCACTCTGTGGGAAGGGGCCCACCCTGGCAGCGGCACACACAAGTGCTGCACATGTGGGAGTGTGCATGTAATATGGCAGGATTTCCGAGTCTGTCTCACTGAACACCAGCAAGCCTCATAGTAGACTTCCTGGGCAAGACCACAAAACAAGCACGAATGAATGTAAAAAGAAGCTCAAACAAGTGCAGCTTACAAACCAATGTAGGTGGGAGCAAACGTGCATATTATTGGTGAAATGACAGAGCCCGTAAACAATGTTGGAAACGTGTATCACCATAAATTCAGTGGTGTTGTTTAAGCAGATTACAGTCAAACTTGGTTAAAATTAAAGGAGCCCTTGAAAACACTGCATCTGTAGAGAAAGGTGGTGGGAGGGTGGAAGCAGCGGCTAGCATAAATGAAATGAAAAGTGCGGTTTGTATAGCGCAACTGTCACTCCTGACAGAGTCTCCTGGCGCTGCAGATCATCTAAAAGAACAGATGAAGAAAGTAAGTGTAAGGAAACTTTGCTTGGCCGGTGCTCCTTAGTCTTGACAGGAAGTGAGGTATCGGCTGAGTGAACGACTAAGAAGGCAGCAAAGAGGAGTGACGTAGAAGTGATCCAATAGTAAGTAGCAGGCGAGCTTACACTCCGCACGGTGCTTACATATGGTCTTGCAGAAAGTGCATGTGCGCTGCCTAGGCTGGACCTAAAAATGAGGAAGACACATCTCTTCAGTGAGCACTGCCCCTGATCCGACAGCCCACCCTTGACCTCCTCATAGCAATGGTTTCTTCCCAAGGACCATTTGCCCGGTTTAGTGCTCTGTATCCAGACAGTAAGTACTACCCATATATATTAAGAGTGTAAGTGCAAATAACATACACATCTAGATTGTAAATTCTTGACCACACATATCCATATTGTTTTTGAATATTGTACATCTACACTTCCTTAACCTATTAACCATTTAAGGAGATTGTTCTATACAGGTGCCAGCCACATGCAGGGTCTGTGACAGAAAACAGACAATTAAAGAAATGATCACAGTCTGTGACAGATAACGGGGCAGAGGAAGAGTGCAAGCGCCATCCCCAGGCAGGGTCTGTGACAGAGAACAGACAGACACAGTGACAGAGCAGGTGCAAGCCCCATAGAGAGTCTGCAACAGAGAAGAGACAACTAAAACGAGAGAGCGGGCACCAAGCGTTTACAGGGTCTTTGACAAAGAACAGTCACAGGACGAGAGCAGATATCAGTCTCATACAGGGTCTGTGACAGAGAACAGACAGACACAGTGACAGAGCAGGTGCCAGTCCCATAGAGTCTGCAACAGAGAAGAGAAAACTAAAACAAGAGAGAGAGGGGACACCAAACGTTTACAGGGTATGTGACAGAGAACAGTCACAGGGCGAAAGCAGATATCAGTCTCATACAGGGTCTGTGACCGAGAACAAACCCATTGAGAGAGCAGGTACCAGACTCCTTCAGGATCTCAGATGGAGAAAAGACAGGAACAGCAGGAGAGCAACCAGCCTCATTAAGGGTCAGTGACTGAGAAAAGACATATTGAGGAAGTGGGTACCAGGAAGACACACATTTACATCAAGCGGGCAGGTGCCAGCCTCATACAGGGTCTGTGAGAGAGAACAGACAGCAGAGACCACACTCAGTAGAAGGCAAGAAACAGACAGCAAGAGATAGGGAGCAGACATCAGCCGCTCTAGGGCCTATGACAGGGATCAGGTAGTTGCCCTCAGAGAGAGTTTAAATCAGGGCAGGTTCCAACCCTTCCCAGCATCTGAAATACAATTCAGACACCAGCCCCTTACAGAGGTTACAACAGAAAAGAGGCAACAGGCTCTTACGGGGTCTGTGACAAGCAACCAGACCAGCTGAACCTCTGCCTTATGAACCCTGCATTGCGGGGAGTCATCTGCACAGATGCTCTTGGGAGCCTGTGTACTACACATTGCATTGCTGCACCTCTTCTGCTGCGTCTGATACCCTTGTGGGCCTGTGTGCTACACATTGCATTGCTGCACATCTTCTGCTGTGTCTGATACCCTTGGGAGCCTGTGTACTACACATTGCATTGCTGCACATCTTCTGCTGTGTCTGATACCCTTGGGTGCCTGTGTGCTACACATTGCATTGCTGCACCTCTTCTGCTGCGTCTGATACCCTTGTGGGCCTGTGTGCTACACATTGCATTGCTGCACATCTTCTGCTGTGTCTGATACCCTTGGGAGCCTGTGTACTACACATTGCATTGCTGCACATCTTCTGCTGTGTCTGATACCCTTGGGAGCCTGAGTACTACACATTGCATTGCTGCACCTCTTCTGCTGCGTCTGATACCCTTGTGGGCCTGTGTGCTACACATTGCATTCCTGCACATCTTCTGCTCAGTCTGATGCTCTTGGGAGCCTGTGTACTACACATTGCATTGCAGCACATCTTACGCTGTATCTGATACCCTTGTGGGCCTGTGTGCTACACCTTACATTGCTGCATCAAGTCTTCTGACACTAACAACTGTCACTACCACACTGAACCCTTTGAGTGCCACGTGAGACCCAAAAACACCCACACACATCCCTTCTGATCCTCTGCAGCCGCCTCTGGGGCTCAAGGTATACACCTGTTGTCTCAGCGCTCCGACTGCCACACTTTGAGCTCTTTTCCAGTTTCTTATATAGGTTTCACAGAGTGCATTTGCTTACGATCCCTAAGCACCCACAAATATACCTTGTGGCTTTGGGCAGTCTTCTCCAGGGGATCCACAGAGTCCACTTTGATCCCTGAATACCCACAGACATATCTTGTGCTCTTCTGCATCCTCTTCTATGAGGCTCATAGTGCTTCACCAATGATCCCTAAAAGCAGACATACATAACTTGTATTCCCCTGTGAGACTCGGAGGATGTCTTTACTTGTGAATCCTGACCTCCCACATATATACCATGTGCTCTTGGGCACACTTCTCTATTGGATCCACAGGGTGAATTATAATCTCTTAACATCCGAAAACATACTTTATATCCTCTTAACCCCTTCGCTGCCAGGCCTTTTCCCCTCCTGTGCCACGCCCTTTTTTGGCTATTTGGGGTAGTGCGCGCTTAGACCCCTGTAACGTTTTGACCACATAAAGTATCCACGCCAAATTTGCGTC
The DNA here is from genome assembly GCF_964204655.1 of Triturus cristatus. Taxonomy (NCBI): domain Eukaryota; kingdom Metazoa; phylum Chordata; class Amphibia; order Caudata; family Salamandridae; genus Triturus; species Triturus cristatus. Next base: position 62,111,688 of record NC_140579.1, read on the forward strand.
CTTTTCTTCCAACATCATGGGGATTCTAAAGGTACTCAGGGTTTGTGGATTCTCCCAGAGGGGTCACAGAAATTAGCCAAAATACAGCAAAATGTTGGTATTTTTCGGAAAAATTGGAAAAACGGGCTGCAAATGAAAGCATCTGGGTTTTTGCCCTGCAAATGTTATCATTAAAGGGTTTGTGGGGTTGGAATCACCATTTTCCCAGCTCTTCGGAGATACCAGACTTTTGTCAGAAACCCAACATTTTTTACACAGTTTTGGCATTTTTCTGGGACATAGCCTAATTTTGCTATTTTTTGTGCTTTTGACCTCTTTCCAGTTAATGGCAGAAATGGGTACCAAAGCAATAATGGATCCTGGACAGCTATACATTTTCGAGAAGAAGACAAAATTCTGAATTCAGCAAGGGGTCATTTGTGTAGATCCATCAAGGTTTTTTTATAGAAACTAACAGTTAAATATAGGATAAATAAAAAATTTGTTGAAAAAAAATGCCTTTTGTGTCAACGTTTTCGCCTGTAACTTCTTCTAATTATGACAGTTCTTTGAAAGCAATATACCATTACATCCGCTGGACATTACTGGTTGTGGGGATATATAGGACTTGTAGGTTCACCAAGAACCCGACGAACCCAGAGCCAAAAACTGAGCAGCAACTTGCAATGGTTTTTTATTATGTACCGGGTATATAGTAATTATTCTGTAAAAATGTGTACATGGAAAAATCGGTATGAAAGACACCTATGTATTTCTGAAATGGGAACAAAATATAGAGTTTAGAAACAGTAGATATTTGCACATTTCGGAAATTGGGGATACTCATACTAGCATGAATGACTTCTTTTTTACACAATATCTTTCATTTGGAAGGCAGAAATGCATCGAAAGTCAATAGATAATAACAGTTCCTTTACAAAACCGAATTACCCTAAGTCTCCCGATAAAAATGGTACCTCACTTGTGTGGGTAGGCATAGTGCCCGCGACAGGAAACGGCGCAAAACGCAACGTGGTCACAACTCAATATCGCAGTGAAAGTTTACCCTTTTTTGGCAAAGTGCCTAGCTCTAGTTTTTGAACCCTAGCTCTGCGGGCACCCTGGGAAACCTAGCAAACCTATACATTTTTGAAAACTAGACACCCAGGGGAATCCAGGATGGGGTGACTTGACTGCCTCCCACCAGGGTCTGTTACCCAGAATCCCTTGCAAACCTAAAAAATTGTCAAAAAAAACAGATTTTCCACACATTTCTGTGGTGGAAAGTTTCGGAATCTGCATGGATCCACAAATGTCCACCCACCTTGCGTTCCCCAAAGTCTTACGAGAAAAACGGTACCTCACTTGTGTGGGTCGGCCTAGTGCCCGCGACAGGAAACGGTGCAAAACGCAACGTGGTCACAACTCAATATCGCAGTGAAAATTTACCCTTTTTTGGCAAAGTGCCTAGCTCTAGTTTTTGAACCCTAGCTCTACGGGCACCTTGGGAAACCTAGAAAACCTATACATTTTTGAAAACTAGAAACCCAGGGGAATTCAGGATGGGGTGACTTGACGGCCTCCCACCAGGGTCTGTTACCCAGAATCCCTTGCAAACCTAAAAAATTTACAAAAAAAACACATTTTCCCCACATTTCTGTGGTGGAAAGTTCCGGAATCTGCGTGGATCCACAAATTTCCACCCAACCCGCGTTCCCCAAAGTCTTACGAGAAAAACGTACCTCACTTGTGTGGGTCGGCCTAGTGCCCGCGACAGGAAACGGCGCAAAACGCAACGTGGTCACACCTCAATTTCGCAGTGAAAAATGACCCTTTTTTGGCAAAATGTCTAGCTGTGGTTTTTGAACCCTAGCTCTGCGGGCACCTTGGGAAACCTAGCAAACCTATACATTTTTGAAAACTAGACACCCAGGGGAATCCAGGATGGGGTGACTTGACTGCCTCCCACCAGGGTCTGTTACCCAGAATCCCTTGCAAACCTAAAAAATTGACAAAAAAAAACAATTTTCCACACATTTCTGTGGTGGAAAGTTCCGGAATCTGCGTGGATCCACAAATTTCCACCCACCCCGCGTCCCCCAAAGTTTTACGAGAAAAACGGTACCTCACTTGTGTGGGTCGGCCTAGTGCCCGCGACAGGAAACGGCACAAAACGCAACGTGGTCACACCTCAATTTCGCAGTGAAAAATGACCCTTTTTTGGCAAAATGTCTAGCTGTAGTTTTTGAACCCTAGCTCTGCGGGCACCTAGGGAAACCTAGCAAACCTATACATTTTTGAAAACTAGACACCCAGGGGAATCCAGGATGGGGTGACTTGACGGCCTCCCACCAGGGTCTGTTACCCAGAATCCCTTGCAAACCTAAAAAATGGACAAAAAAAACACGGGCACCAAGGGTTTACAGGGTCTTTGACAAAGAACAGTCACAGGACGAGAGCAGATACCAGTCTCATACAGGGTCTGTGACTGAGAACAAACCCATTAAGGGAGCAGATATCAGTCTCATACAAGGTCTGCGACAGAGAACAGACAGACACAGTGACAGAGCAGGTGCCAGTCCCATAGAGTCTGCAACAGAGAAGAGAAAACTAAAACAAGTGAGAGAGGGGACACCAAACGTTTACAGGGTTATGTGACAGAGAACAGTCACAGGTCGAAAGCAGATATCAGTCTCATACAGGGTCTGTGACCGAGAACAAACCCATTGAGAGAGCAGGTACCAGACTCCTTCAGGATCTCAGATGGAGAAAAGACAGGAACAGCAGGAGAGCAACCAGCCTCATTAAGGGTCAGTGACTGAGAAAAGACATATTGAGGGAGTGGGTACCAGGAAGACACACATTTACATCAAGCGGGCAGGTGCCAGCCTCATTCAGGGTCTGTGAGAGAGAACAGACAGCAGACACCACACTCAGTAGAAGGCAAGAAACAGACAGCAAGAGATAGGGAGCAGACATCAGCCGCTCTAGGGCCTATGACAGGGATCAGGTAGTTGCCCTCAGAGAGAGTTTAAATCAGGGCAGGTTCCAACCCTTCCCAGCATCTGAAATACAATTCAGACACCAGCCCCTTACAGAGATTGCAACGGAAAAGAGGCAACAGGCTCCTATGGGGTCTGTGACAAGCAACCAGCCCAGCTGAACCTCTGCCTGATGAACCCTGCATTGCTGGGAGTCATCTGCACAGATGCTCTTGGGAGCCCGTGTACTACACATTGCATTGCTGCACCTCTTCTGCTGCGTCTGATACCCTTGTGGGCCTGTGTGCTACACATTGCATTGCTGCACATCTTCTGCAGCGTCTGATACCCTTGTGGGCCTGTGTGCTACACATTGCATTGCTGCACATCTTCTGCTGTGTCTGATACCCTTGGGTGCCTGTGTGCTACACATTGCATTGCTGCACATCTTCTGCTGTGTCTGATACCCTTGGGAGCCTGTGTACTACACATTGCATTGCTGCACATCTTCTGCTGTGTCTGATACCGTTGGGAGCCTGAGTACTACACATTGCATTGCTGCACCTCTTCTGCTGCGTCTGATACCCTTGTGGGCTCTGTGTTACACATTGCATTGCTGCACATCTTCTGCAGCGTCTGATACCCTTGTGGGCCTGTGTGCTACACATTGCATTGCTGCACATCTTCTGCTGTGTCTGATACCCTTGGGTGCCTGTGTACTACACATTGCATTGCTGCACATCTTCTGCTGTGTCTGATACCCTTGGGAGCCTGAGTACTACACATTGCATTGCTGCACCTCTTCTGCTGCGTCTGATACCCTTGGGAGCCTGAGTACTACACATTGCATTGCTGCACCTCTTCTGCTGCGTCTGATACCCTTGTGGGCCTGTGTGCTACACATTGCATTGCTGCACATCTTCTGCTGTGTCTGATACCCTTGGGAGCCTGTGTACTACACATTGCATTGCTGCACATCTTACGCTGTATCTGATACCCTTGTGGGCCTGTGTGCTACACCTTACATTGCTGCATCAAGTCTTCTGACACTAACAACTGTCATTACCACACTGAACCCTTTGAGTGCCACGTGAGACCCAAAAACACCCACACACATCCCTTCTGATCCTCTGCAGCCGCCTCTGGGGCTCAAGGTATACACCTGTTGTCTCAATGCTCCGATGCCACACTTTGTGCTCTTTTCCAGTTTCTTATATAGGTTTCACAGAGTGCATTTGCTTACGATCCCTAAGCACCCACAAATATACCTTGTGGCTTTGGGCAGTCTTCTCCAGGTGATCCACAGAGTCCACTTTGATCCCTGAATACCCACAGACATATCTTGTGCTCTTCTGCATCCTCTTCTATGAGGCTCATAGTGCTTCACCAATGATCCCTAAAAGCAGACATACATAACTTGTATTCCCCTGTGAGACTCGGAGGATGTCTTTACTTGTGAATCCTGACCTCCCATATATATACCATGTGCTCTTGGGCACACTTCTCTATTGGATCCACAGGGTGAATTATAATCTCTTAACATCCGAAAACATACTTTATATCCTCTTAACCCCTTCGCTGCCAGGCCTTTTCCCCTCCTGTGCCACGCCCTTTTTTGGCTATTTGGGGTAGTGCGCGCTTAGACCCCTGTAACTTTTTGACCACATAAAGTATCCACGCCAAATTTGCGTCCTTTTCTTCCAACATCATGGGGATTCTAAAGGTACTCAGGGTTTGTGGATTCTCCCAGAGGGGTCACAGAAATTAGCCAAAATACAGCAAAATTTTGTTTTTTTTCGGAAAAATTGGAAAAACGGGCTGCAAATGAAAGCATCTGGGTTTTTCCCTGAAAATGTTATCAAGAAAGGGTTTGTGGGGTTGGAATCCCAGCTTTTCGGGGATACCAGTCCTTTGTCAGAAACCCAACATTTTTTACACAGTTTTGGCATTTTTCTGGGACATAGCCTAATTTTGCTATTTTTTGTGCTTTTGACCTTCTTCCAGTTAATGGCAGAAATGGGTACCAAAGCAATAATGGATCCTGGACAGCTATAGATTTTCGAGAAGAAGACAGAATTCTGAATTCAGCAAGGGGTCATTTGTGTAGATCCATCAAGGCTTTTTTATAGAAACTAACAGTTAAATATAGGATAAATTAAAAATTAGTTGAAAAAAAAAAGCCTTTTGTGTCAACGTTTTCTGCTGTAACTTCTTCTAATTATGACAGTTCCTTGAAAGCAATATACCATTACATCCGCTGGACCTTACTGGTTGTGGGGATATATAGGACTTGTAGGTTCACCAAGAACCCGACGAACTCAGAGCCAAAAACTGAGCAGCAACTTGCAATGGTTTTTTATTATGTACCGGGTATATAGTATTCTGTAAAAATGTGTACATGGAAAAATCGGTATGAAAGACACCTATGTATTTCTGAAATGGGAACAAAATATAGAGTTTAGAAACAGTAGATATTTGCACATTTCTGAAATTGGGGATACTCATACTAGCATGAGAATTATCAGTCATTTTTTAGAATGACTTCTTTTTTACACAATATCTTTCATTTGGAAGGCAGAAATGCATCGAAAGTCAATAGATAATAACAGTTCCTTTACAAAACTGAGTTACCCTAAGTCTCCCGATAAAAATGGTACCTCACTTGTGTGGGTAGGCATAGTGCCCGCGACAGGAAACGGCGCAAAACGCAACGTGGTCACAACTCAATATCGCAGTGAAAATTTACCCTTTTTTGGCAAAGTGCCTAGCTCTAGTTTTTGAACCCTAGCTCTGCGGGCACCTTGGGAAACCTAGCAAACCTATACATTTTTGAAAACTAGACACCCAGGGGAATCCAGGATGGGGTGACTTGACTGCCTCCCACCAGGGTCTGTTACCCAGAATCCCTTGCAAACCTAAAAAATTGTCCAAAAAAAACACATTTTCCACACATTTCTGTGGTGGAAAGTTTCGGAATCTGCATGGATCCACAAATTTCCACCCACCTTGCGTTCCCCAAAGTCTTACGAGAAAAACGGTACCTCCCTTGTGTGGGTCGGCCTAGTGCCCGCGACAGGAAACGGCGCAAAACGCAACGTGGTCACAACTCAATATCGCAGTGAAAATTTACCCTTTTTTGGCAAAGTGCCTAGCTCTAGTTTTTGAACCCTAGCTCTACGGGCACCTTAAGAAACCTAGCAAACCTATACATTTTTGAAAACTAGACACCCAGGGGAATCCAGGATGGGGTGACTTGACGGCCTCCCACCAGGGTCTGTTACCCAGAATCCCTTGCAAACCTAAAAAATTTACAAAAAAAACACATTTTCCCCACATTTCTGTGGTGGAAAGTTCCGGAATCTGCGTGGATCCACAAATGTCCACCTACCCCGCGTTCTCCAAAGTCTTACGAGAAAAACGGTACCTCACTTGTGTGGGTCGGCCTAGTGCCCGAGACAGGAAACGGCACAAAACGCAACGTTGTCACACCTCAATTTCGCAGTGAAAAATGACAATTTTTTGGCAAAATGTCTAGCTGTAGTTTTTGAACCCTAGCTCTGCGGGCACCTAGGGAAACCTAGCAAACCTATACATTTTTGAAAACTAGACACCCGGGGGATTCCAGGGAGGTATGGCTTGCGTGGATCCCCCCACGTTTCCTTACCCAGAATGCCCTGCAAACCTCAAATTTAGCTGAAAAAATCACCTTTTTCACACATTTTGGTGTGGGAAAGTTGAGGCATCACCGGGCTGACACAAATTTCCTACCACCCAGCGTTCCCCCGGGTCTCCCGATAACGGTGCCTCACTCGTGTGGGAGGCCCAAGTACCCGCGACAGGCAAGGGCCCAAAACGTATTGAGGCGACATGAAAATTGCCTACCTCAAAACGACCTGGTTTTGCAAGGGGGGTCACCTGGGTTTTTGGCCCGGTGCTCAGCGGCCACCTAGGGGAACCTACCAAACCCACACATTTCTGAAAACTAGACACCCGGGGGATTCCAGGGAGGTATGGCTTGCGTGGATCCCCCAACGTTTCCTTACCCAGAATGCCCTGCAAACCTCAAATTTAGCTGAAAAAATCACCTTTTTCAAACATTTTTGTGTGGGAAAGTTGAGGCATCACCGGGCTGACACAAATTTCCTACCACCCAGTGTTCCCCCGGGTCTCCCGATAAAAACGGTGCTTCACTCGTGTGGGAGGCCCAAGTACCCGCGGCAGACAAGGGCCCAAAACGTAGTGAGGCGCACTACGTTTAGGACCCTTGCCTGTTGAGGCGCACTACGTTTTGGGGCCTTGCCTGTCGCGGGTACTTGGGCCTCCCACACGAGTGAGGCACGTTTTGGGGCCACCCCGGGGGGGGGGGGGCAGAAAGACTGTAGTAATTGGGGGGGGTGGGGGCATGGGCCTGCCCGTTTTGGGCAGCCCCCACCCCTATTTATTTATTTATTTATGTAACTTCCCTGGTGTCTAGTGGGCTTTTTACCCCCCCGGGGGGGGCAGATTGGGGGCTAATGCCCCCATCTGCCCCCCAGGGGGGGCAAAAAGACTAAAATGGCCAAAATATACAGGGGGGAGCAAAGGCCCTTGCCCAAGGGGCCGCTCCCCCCTCCCTGGTGTCTAGTGGGTGGATCCCTGCTTGGGGATCGCCCTCCTGTGGCGATTCTCCCCTTTCCAACGATCTCTCCCATGTTTGTACGTGCTCAGGGGGCTGAGATAGCCCCCTGAGCATGTACAAAGTGAAACCTGAAATGAGCCTCTTGGCTCATTTCACTTTCACTTTCACTGTAATGACGTCGGCGCGACGTGCGCGCCGATCGTCATTGCAGTGAAAGGGGGGGGGGGATTCCCTAGGGTATGCCTCATGACGAGCTGGACTCGTCATGGGCACACCGCGTGAGTCCAGCTCGTCATGGGCATACAAGGGGTTAAAAACTTAACAAGTGACTTCCCTTGTGGTACCTGAACACCAACACACCTACCTTGTGCTCCTCTGCAGGTTCTTCCTCTGGGTAACTTACAGAGTGTCTTCACTTGTAAGTACTGAACACCCACATACACTCCTTGCACAGACTTCTCTTTGGGGCCCACTGGCACATTATGACCTATAAACAATCACAGACATACCAAGAGCTCTTAGTAGCCTCCTCTATGGACTCTCCGGTGACTTTTGATTCCCTGAACATCCACAGACACACCCTGTTCTCTTCAGCAGTCTCCTCAATTGCACACACAGGTAGGATAAGTAGATGACGCCATGCCACCGGCACTCAAACTTTCAATTTCTGAGCTTTTGATGTAACATATTAGTGCATTCTGGGAGTTGTGGTCCTGGTTCACTTTACTGAATCCTATTGCTTCAACACACCAGATAAAAATGATATATAAAAGCTAAGTCCAGGAATAGAAAAAACGGTGTTCCAGTGACACAGAGCCATCTGGTCAGCCTATACAAAGGGTGACTTTTGACCTCTGAACACTCACACACGTAGCTTGTGCTCTCCGGCTGCCCCTTGGTGTGGCTCACCAAGTGACTTTGTGTTCCCTGAATATTCACAGACATACCTTGTGCTCTTCACTTGTCGTTCCTAAACACCCACACTCACCTTGTGCTTGTTTGCAGGTTTTTCATTGGGGCTCAGAGTGCCTTTGTGACCCCTGAATGCCCACAGACGAGCCTTGTCCTCTTTTCCAGCCCCTTCTTTGAGGCTTGAACAACCTATTAGCCCTAAAATCAAACTTAGATGTCTTGTATTCCTTGGTATGACTCATTGCATGTCTTCATAGTGAACTCTGAGCACCCACCCACATAACTTGTGCTCTTGGACAACTATCTTTATGGGAATCACAGGGCGCCTTTGATCACTGAAGACCCAGAGACATTGTAACTTCTGAAAGCCTCGAGGAGTGTATTCACTAGTGAGTCCTGAGCACACACATACCCTGTACTCTTCTGCAGCCGACTCTATGGGGTACACAGAGTGACTTGTGACCTCTAAGTACGTGCACACATAGCTCGTGCTCTTAAGCTGCCTCCTTGATGGGGCTCACAGAGTGACTTTGTGATCCCTGATTGTCCACAGACATGCCCTGTGATCTTCAATTGACACACACACACGCACACGCACACCTCCCCCCCTTATAGTCATATGCCGGTTCCTCAATGGGGATCATAGTGTGAAACTGTGATCCCTGAATGCCTATAGACATACCTTGTTCTCCTCTGCAGCCTTCTCTAGAGGACTTGCAGAGTGTGTTTTATGCTCCTTTGACTCCCAGCACATCAAACATATCATCCTTTGATCCTCTGCACAGAACAGTCTCAGTTTCTCTTCATGTTTCTCACACAGATTCTCCCCCTGAGGCTTCACTGGGGGCAGATTAAGCCGTTTTGCAATGTCCACCATGTTCCCCAGTTGCCTGTTGGGTCGGAGGCTTTTCCCAGGAGATATTTTCCTGCACTGTGGACAGGGGAAGTTTCCATCTCTTCCCTCCCAGCTCTGAGTGATGCAGGAGCGGCAGAAGTTGTGTCCACAATCGATCATCACCGGATCAGTAAAATATTCCAAACAGATGGAACAAGTGGCCTCTTCCTTGAGGTCCCCGAGCTGAGCTGCTGTCGCCATGATTCAGAACTGCAGGAAGTAAACTTAAGTTTCAGTTTCTCTCTTTGTGAAGTGGGTGTGTCTGTGCGTCTGCCCCTCTCTGGCTGCGCTGGGACTTCCGGGCTCATGTTACAGTCATAAAGCAGGAGGGAACTGCCACTTGGTTTTGTTCTCACTTTCTGCAAGTCTCAGGAGCTGGCACTTAAAATCGATTGTCTGTAAAAGCCATTGTATTTTTTTAAAATATGTTGATTGTAATCATTGTCTAAGAATTATACGCATTTAAAAATTGTTTTTAGGCAATTTCTTTCTGCATTTGCAATTTTACGTTTAAGTTTCAAAGCCTGCAAAGTACCTGCTTTTGCTTCATGTTTTTTAATCTATTCCAGCCATGCATACAAATACTAGTCAGGCCAGTAAATAACCGTCCAGATGGCAACCCCACCTGTACTTTGTGCATGTTCACTTGCTGATGCCTTTCCAGTAGCAGATTTATGTTTAAGAGAAGATTGTAACCACTGCCTGTCATTACCTATTCTGTGTGTGAGGGAAGATTTCACTGCTGCTGCTTGTACTGTAACCTTCTGTGCGCGGGGTAGCTTGCACTGCACTTCTTGTGTGTGAGGGTAGCTTGTACTGTTGGTGCACCTCTTCTGTGTGTGAGGAAAACCTGCACTGCTGCTTCTTGTGCTGCACTACTGTTGTGTGTGCTGCATCTCTTGTGTGTGAAGGAAGCTTGCACTGCTGGTGTCTGTGCTGAACCTCTTCTGTGTGAGGGAAGCGTACACTACTGGTATCTGTGCTGCACCTTTTTTGTGTGAGGTAGACTTGTACTGCTGGCGTCTGTGTTCCCTCTTCTATGGGAGGGAAGCTTGCACTGCTGGTGTCTGTGCTGCACCTCTTCTGTGTGTGCAGGAAGCCTCCACTGATGTTGCTTGTGATACTCCTCTTCTGTGTGTGAGGGAAGCTTGCACTGCTGTTGTCTGTGATGCACCTCTTCTGTATGAGGGAAGCTTGCACTGCTGGTGTCTGTGCTGCACCTCTTTTGTGTGAGGTAGACTTGTACTGCTGGTGTCTGTGTTTCCTCCTCTGTGGGAGGGAAGCTTGCACTGCTTCTGTCTGTGATGCACCTCTTCTGTGGGAAGGAAGCTTGCACTGCAGTTGTCTGTGCTGCACCTCTTCTGTGTGAAGGAAGCTTACACTGATGTCTGTGCTGCACCTCTTCTGTGTAAAGGAAGCTTGCACTGCTGTTGTCTGTGATGCACCTCTTCTGTGGGAAGGAAGCTTGCACTGCAGTTGTCTGTGCTGCACCTCTTCTGTGTGTGCAGGAAGCCTCCCCTGTTGTTGCTTGTGATGCACCTTTTCTGTATGATGGAATTTGCACTGCTGGTGTCTGTGCTGCACCTCTTTTGTGTGAGGTAGACTTGTACTGCTGGCATCTGTGTTCCCTCTTCTGTGGAGGGAAGCTTGCACTGCTGTTGTATTGTCTGTGATGCACCTCAGTTGCCTATAGTCCACCTGTAGAGAGGAAGCATGAACTCCTATTGCCTGTAATTAACCTGTTCTGTGTATGAGGGACACTTAAATCGTCGTTGCGTGTGCCTTGTGTACCTTTTATGATTGTAAAGATGTTCTGAGTCTACATTTTCAATTCAAACAGGCTTTATTCGACAATTGTCATAAAAGCACAATATACACATTAGCATAAAAATTCATACCCATGCTTTAAAAAAAACAGCTTTAAAAAAGATTTCACATAAAAAACTTCATAATCTTAAAATGCGGATAAAATGTTTACATAATAGATATAATACAGTATAAAATATTTGAAAGGATCAACCACTAATCATTTTTCTCCTTAGTGCCCAAGACCAAAAAAGAAACTTTGCCACTGATATAGAAACAAGAGGAGTGGTACAAGAACAAATAATTCTAGTTGCTAACACACCACTCCTAGTGCCAAATAACTTGCACATGGGTTTCAGCCAAACCCTGCGCGGAACAGAGTATACCAGGCACTCAAATAGAATGTGAGCAACTGATTCCATAGATGCCAAGCAACTAGGACAGGTAGCCATACCGCCTTGGGACCATCTTGATGTAAATGCTCTAATTGGCAAGCTTCCAATTCTAAGTTTGAAATAGAGTTTTCTATCGAGTGGGTTGGTTATATCATCCCAGTAAGCTTCAAGGCCAATTTCATCTTTTAGATCTAAGAACGTCCCTGTGAGCGAAAGTGGGGTATTTGTCCTGAAAATCTTAGTTACTACCATCTCTCAGTATTTGTCCTTAATGGCTTTCTTGGAGGGAAAGCTAGCGTTAAGAGGGTCCTCCCATAAAGATTCCATACCCAGTTCTCCAAGAATACCCCTGATGCCAACTAGCCATTTGATTTTGTGGAAAGTAACATGTTTTATGATATCCATAATACCTGTGGCATATGTTCTTAATTCAGGGGTTGACCACAGGTGCCTCCAATATAACACCGGGCGCAGATTTGCAATGTAATTAATTAAATGTAAATCATGTTGGACATTTATACCCAGATAGCTAAAAGCCCTCACTTGGTCGAGCGGTGAGTTGTTCATAAAAAGTTTACCCTTGAAGGTTTTGTGCGGGTTAAAAGACATAAATTTTGATTTTAGCACATTTACCTCAAGGCCTCGTATGGTGCAGAATTCTTCAAAAATACCTAGCGCTCTCTGTATCCCACTTGGGGTCTTGGAAACAATTAGGGTATCATCTGCAAACATTAAAATGGGTACTTTGACACCAGCTAAAATTGGGGCATCTACATTGGCTTCGATCATTAGCTTCGCTACGTCATTAATGTACAATGAAAACAGGGTGGGTGCCAGGACACATCCCTGGCGTACCCCTCTCTCTACTGGAAACTGGCTGGTAACATTTCCAGGAGAGCCCCACCTGATTTGTGCGTAGTTATGCTCATGAAGTCTCATGACCAAAGTTAAAAGGGCACAAGGCATGCCCAAGTCGTGCAAAACCAACCACAAGGTAGAGCGAGGAACAAGATCGAAAGCTGCCCTTAACCACCCCCTTTTGTACCGCTTTGTTCGCCATAAGTTGGCAGGGTAAGCTCAGACGTGAGTCCCTTGCTCACTTTGCCACTGGATTCAAGCAAGCCTGGCTGAAGACGGCTGAAATGCCAGAAACCGGTCCTAGGAAGCTTGTTTCCGGTCCAGGGAAGGCATGGCTTGGCAGTTCGGGCTGGACTGTTCCCATGAGGCACAGGGTCAGACTGATTTGCATATGGCCATGTCTGAACTGGGGTGGCAGAGTGGGCTAAAGAACGGTGATGGATCAAACCCAGATCTGTTGACTGGGTGTGAGTGTTTGATTGGTTCTGATGCTCCGTCCATCACCACTTCCTTTTGTACGGCTTTGTTCGCCATAAGTTGGCAGGGTATGCTCAGACGTGAGTCCCTTGCTCACTTTGCCACTGGATTCAAGCAAGCCTGGCTGAAGACGGCTGAAATGCCAGAAACCGGTCCTAGGAAGCTTGTTTCCGGTCCAGGGAAGGCATGGCTTGGCAGTTCGGGCTGGACTGTTCCCATGAGGCACAGAGTCAGACTGATTTGCAGATGGCCATGTCTGAACTGGGGTGGCAGAGTGGGCTAAAGAACGGTGATGGATCAAACCCAGATCTGTTGACTGGGTGTGAGTGTTTGATTGGTTCTGATGCTCCGTCCATCACCACCCCCTTTTGTACCGCTTTGTTCGCCATAAGTTGGCAGGGTATGCTCAGACGTGAGTCCCTTGCTCACTTTGCCACTGGATTCAAGCAAGCCTGGCTGAAGACGGCTGAAATGCCAGAAACCGGTCCTAGGAAGCTTGTTTCCGGTCCAGGGAAGGCATGGCTTGGCAGTTCGGGCTGGACTGTTCCCATGAGGCACAGGGTCAGACTGATTTGCATATGTCCATGTCTGAACTGGGGTGGCAGAGTGGGCTAAAGAACGGTGATGGATCAAACCCAGATCTGTTGACTGGGTGTGAGTGTTTGATTGGTTCTGATGCTCCGTCCATCACCACCCCCTTTTGTACCGCCTTAAATCAATAAAGGCAGCATAAAGACTACCTTTTTCCAGTTGTACTGTCTTCCAGTGTAACATAGAGAAATGTAAAACTTGATCAATGGTACTGGTGCAAGCCCTAAATCCTGCTTGGAGGTGTGACAAAATTTTCTGCTCTCGCTCCCAAATCTGGATTTTATTTAAAATCATTCTACCTAGAATCTTTTGCATGGAATCTATCAGACTGATCGGGCGGTAGTTACCGGGGAGTGTCTTATCCCCCTTCTTATAAACTGGAATAATTTCCGCACCATTCCACGAGGCCGGAATGGGCGCTCCTTTTGCCACTGCATTCGCTAGTAGCAGTATGTATCTACCCTAAGACTTTTTGTCATGCAAAAAGGTGTCTGCTGGGACACCGTCTATGCCCGGTGCCCTACCAGCTACCACAGATTCCAATGCCAGGTTTACGTCCCCTATATTAAATGCCTCGTCTATAAAGGATGAATAAATGGGTTTATCCCTTGTGCATGCTGCCGAGCTTTTTGCATATTGGGGCTTAAAATAATCCACCCAGTCATCCTGTGCAACCCAGTTATGGGGTTTTTCTGGTTTACCACCACATCCCCACTTGATAATGCCCCAAAAGCATTTAGTGTCCTTAGGGGCACTAGCTTTTTTAAGCTCTTGCCACCTCTGTTCGTCCCATGCACGTTTTGCTTTGTACATTGATTTTTTTTAATATTCAATCCTTGCACTACGGACAGCATTACTAGTTCCTGTTCTTATAGCCTGTCAATAAGCAAAACAGGCTTGTCTACATTCCTTGTTGTACCAGCGTGGTGAGTTATTAGGCAATTTCTTACTTAGCTTTACTGGTCTAACAAAGAGATTTTTTAATTGCTGGAAGAACATTTCATGGACCTATGTGAAAGACTCTAGGTCTGAGCTACTACTAGGGATGGTACTCATCTCATGGGTTGCATGTGATAACTTGCTAGAAATAGAATCTACTTTCGCCTGGTTATCTACCATTTGTACCCACTTCAAATGACGCATGTCGTTTGTGGGAACCACATTTAAAGAGGACAATTTGTTGTACATACTTTCAGGTATGGTCGATACCCAGCGAGACAGGGACATGCATAGGGGGTTGTGATCACTCTCCAACCGGTCAATAACCGACATATCCTCTAGATAAACCCATAAACTTAGGCTCAGCAGGATATAATCTATTCTGCTTTGGCCCAGGCTGGTTTTATAGGTATTAGCCCCCAGCCTGTCCTGTGCGGTCCTACCATTGGCTGCCCTGAGTCCCTTATTTAAACAGATTGAATTAATCTGGATGGCCACTTCTGTCCATCTTTTGATTGGCGTAAGTTCCAGTTTTGGGATACCCCATTGAGCATCTTCTTCCATGGTGAGGTTCAAATCATAGCTTAACAGAGGTTCGAATGTCACATTAAAATCACCAGCAACAATTATATACGATTGCGTAGAATATCTTTCTATTAGATCTTCTAGGGCAGTTATAATCTCAGATTTCCTACCCCCTGTGCTCCTAGCATATACATTGTAAATATCCACAGGTTTAGAGTGCCCGTGTTTGAGGCTGATAAACTGGATATCCCTGTGGTTAGATGGAAGTGACTTCACGCTGATTTACAGATTCTGCTTAATCCAGATAGTCAAACCCCCTGATGGACGCCCTTTTGCGCCCCTCACTGCTGGGAGATTAAAATTTAGATACCCAACGAGGAATTGGGGATCAAGAAGCCATGTTTCTTGGAATATACAAATACTATGTAAATGAATAAAGGTGGTCCATTCCGAGAATTCAATCCTGCAATATTCCAAGATAAAATGGAACCTGGATTCACTAGAGTAGAGTATCGGGGGAATTAGAGGGCTCAATCTTATTAGGATCATTTAGGTCATTTCTTTGCCCGAGTAGAGGTAGACCTTCCAATGTACCTAAAATTACTGGAGTACTCGTAAAGCCTAAATCAGGATTACCCTGGGGAGGATTAGTTAGGTCGCCTGGCCCCCGTAGTCAATCATTAAGTTCAAGGCCCAAGCTATCTTTACCTTTCTCAATTGTCCATCTAATCTGACTGTCGTGCCAATGTCGGAGGAGAGTGGATCTAAATTGGATAGCCGAATAGTCTGGGGAACAACTTCTAAACTACAGTGAGACTAAGTTTTCTGCCATAGTTACCTGTTTAAAAGTCGGTTCAATGCAATCAGTAGACTCCCCATATTGGGTAAACCTACGCGCCCTGGTAATATCTTCTCTGATCACAGAGCAACAGCCCCTGGTGTGCCTGATCCAATGAATAGCCTTGTTTGTTAAGAAATCTATTGTTTCTACATTTTTTCCTACACCCAGTCTGGGAACATTCACCATATAAACTTTAGATACTCTAGGCATCTTTGTAATGCTCGGGTAATCTCCTCTAGAATCAGTGATGGTTATATTGTTATCTTGCTTAGATGAAAGGGAAAAATTACTATTACTATGCATATCATTTGCTTGTTGTCGACCACTCCTTTCATTAGGCAGTAGATTCCTAGGACCATCATGTTTGTGATTTACACTGTAAGCTTTCTCAACCCCCTTTTTTCGTTTAACCACTTCACTATACTGAGCGGCAGTTTCAGGCTGTCCATAATCTCCACAAGTGCCATCCATAGAGGATTGCACTGGCTCGGGGCTTTAGATATGCCACTTGGTTGTTTACTAGCTAAGCAGGATGGGCAGTGACCTTTGGCTAGTAGACTACTACTCACTATAGCAGTGAGATTATCAATCTTGGTTTTCATACATTCAACTGCCTCACGTAGTGATTGGACCATGAAGGTCAGATCAATCCGACCATCTACGTTAGACGCGTGAGGATCAGGAACATCACAGGATGACATCTCTTTTGCACCTAAAAAGGAGTCAGACTTACGTGAGCTAGCTAAGTGTATATCATGGTCTGCCATATGATTATCACTTACTGAATTTGCTAGGGCTGAAAATCTGTTTTTGCATGTTATGATGGAATCGACCACAAGGGGAGAGATACATCTTGCCTCAATGTTGGTATTAGGGGTTACCACCCCCCCTTGATGTTAATTCGATCTTAGCCTTTGCTGGAGTAATCATTTTTGCTCCTAGTTACAAACATTTTGGGGACCACAGGACCCTGTTTTTTGCCAGTCCTTAATGCTATGGGTGAATTTTTATAATAGGTCATCTATACGATTCATAACACAATTATTCCAGTGCGTGGTGCAATCTTCCTTGTCTTTCTGGCTTTTTTAACCTTGACCAGCGCACTTGCACTCTCGTCCCCACCCTCAGTGATCTTCCTTTTTCCCATAATGTATAGATCTGTTTTAAAATAACTGGGCTTTTCCGATCTGGGGGGAACAATGTCACAGCTACAGTACCTTTAGGTCATGCAATAAAGGGGGTGGCCCAGCCCAGTCTCATCCGGTCACAGACGGGCAAGGACGGGCCCGCCCTTGGCCCGGGCTTCGCCCGGGCGCCGCCCGCGCGCGTCCCGCGCTGCGATGTATGGCGGTGCTTCTTAAGCGCTAGGGCAGCGATGGCACCTCCCTCCTGGGAGCAAGGGATTCTGGGGCTGGTAGTCCCCCTGCAGGCAACAAAGTTTCAGCGCGTCCCGCGCTGCGGTGTATGGCGGCGCTTCTTAAGCGCTAGGGCAGCGATGGCACCTCCCTCCTGGGAGCAAGGGATTCTGGGGCTGGTAGTCCCCCTGCAGCCATCAAAGTTTCAGCGCGTCCCGCGCTTTGATGTATGGCGGCGCTTCTTAAGCGCTAGGGCAGCGATGGCACCTCCCACCTGGGAGCAAGGGATTCTGGGGCTGGTAGTTCCCCTGCAGGCAACAAAGTTTAAGCGCGTCTACATTTTCATATTTTGGATCTTTTTCCTCCTATCAAGGCTATCACTTTCTCAAATTCAAGCCAGGGGCTAATTTTATATGCCTTGTGTTTTAAAATCTGCCTCTTGAGTATTCCCTGCTGTGGTATGAATGACTGTGTCCTGATTGTGACTGTTCCACACATAAGGGAAGTCTGCATTGCTGTTGTACCCATTATGTGTGCGAAGGAAGCTTGTTCTACCTGTATGATCTTGCACTGTGCCTGTTCCATGTGTGAGCACTGCTGCTGCTGTACCCATTCTGTGTGTGAAGGAAGCTTGTTCTGCCTGTACCGGTTTGATACTGCACTGTGCCTGCTCAGTGTGTTAGAACTGCTGCTGCAACTACGCTTAACTTTTATGTGAGGGAGAATCATGCACTCTGATGGCATGTGCTCTGTTCCGATTGTATACACAAGAAGATTGCACTGTGGGTGCTTGTGCTGTACTCTGTGTATAAGACCTGGCACCATTGGCTCCCTGGCAGGGATCACCTGAACCTCCTGAGGCGGAAGCCGGGAGCGCAACTTGGTTTTTTAAAAATTGTTCCTCACCACTTGTGTCTAGCATTTTTAAATCACTCACCACTTGATCCGTGTTCCCCGCGCAGCCGATTTAACGCTGCTGCGGCAAGAAACCTAACAAATCCACCTCTGGACGCCATTCCGGCGAGCGCCGAGGCCACGCCCCTTCACAGAGGCCACGCCCCCGCCGCCGCGCATAAAAGGGCGCTGAATACAAGCGTTTACCCAGATCACCTGAACCTCCTGAGGCGGAAGCCGGGAGCGCGACTTGGTTTTTTAAAAATTGTTCCTCACCACTTGTTCTAGCATTTTTAAATCACTCACCACTTGATCCGTGTTCCCCGCGCAGCCGACTTAACGCTGCTGCGGCAAGAAACCTAACAAATCCACCTCTGGACGCCATTCCGGCGAGCGCCGAGGCCACACCCCTTCACAGAGGCCACGCCCCCCGCCGCTGCCTCTCCCACCACCAAATATGTGCCTTTTTCGGACGCGCAGCGGACGAGCGCAGCGGGCGCGCCGATGGCGCGCCAAAGGCGCGCCTAAGGCGAGCCCGTCTGCGCCTGTCCGCGACCGACCGGGCCTAGGGCCACTCCACCATGCCCTAACGAGACAATACTCGTCGGTGCAACTACATGGACTCCAAGGCCCGTGGCCGATCGATGACTCCGTGACCAACTACATCGATAGTTTGGGACTGTCTACCCTAAGCCCTTCTCCTTCTCTCCCCTCCCCGTCCCTCCCTCCCTCTCTCTCTCCCCCTTACTTCCCGCTCCGATTCCCCTGCTGCACCCAAACCCACTTCCCTCTCCATTTACTATCTCAACACGCGCTCTGCTGTCAAGCACTATTATGAACTCTCTGTTCTACTAGACCAGCACAAACCTGATCTCTTATTCCTTACAGAGACCTGGTTCCGTGATACCTCCCTCCCCTCTCTATTAGCAGCTCTCCCTGCCACTTACTACGCGCTTCGTACCGACCGACCCTCTGGCAAAGCGGGCGGGGGTGTCGCCTTGATCGCCCGCAAAGAACTCCCCTTTCAGCCTCTAACTTTCCCCCCTATCGGCACCTCAGATTTCTTAGTTATCTGCTCCCTTTCCCTCAAAGTTCCTCTTACCTGCCTACTTATGTACCGTCCCCCCCAACCCTCTCAAGTCTTCCTTCCTGGGTTTCAAGAGCTTGTGGCCACCCTAGCGGTTAACAACTCCTCCATTATGGTGCTAGGTGATTTCAACTTTTGGCCCTCTGACCCAGCAGAATGCTCCATCTCCAAAGAATTTTCAGATACCCTTCGCTCCCTCAAATTCAACTCTCATGTCCACACCCCTACCCACATTCAGGGCCACATCCTCGACCAGATCTGGTCCCTCAACTGTCCTATAGCGTCCCTCTCCACCTCCCCCTGCTCTTGGTCCGACCACTCCCTGATTTCTTTTTTTCTACAACTTGGCCCTTCCACGTGGAAGAAAACCGAGTATTAGCCCCCCGTCAGGCCGGATTTCGCCCCGCTCATTCCACCGAGTCGGTGGTGTTATCCGTCCTCGACAACCTTAGAGAAGGCATGGACACCAACCTTCCCCAGGCCTTGGTTCTCCTTGACCTCTCCGCCGCCTTCAACACGGTGGACCACTCCATCTTACTCTCCCGTGTCGGGGCGGCTGGGGTCGGCGGTTCGGCCCGGGTCTGGCTGTCCTCCTTCCTAAGGGACTGCACCCAAGCGGTGCGCCTGGGCGACTTCTCGGCTGAACCACGTAAGGTTTCATGCGGGGTCCCTCAGGGCTCCTCCCTTTCCCCACTACTGTTCAATCTGTACATAGCCCCCCTCATCTTTGCTCTTCAGCAAATGGAGGTCTCCGTATATAACTATGCGGATGACCTCCAGCTTATATTTTCCCTATCTCAATCCCCTGACTCCATGTCCAATTTTCAATCTACTATGATCTTCATCCGGGACTGGATGAATTACAACCACCTGAAATTAAACCCAGACAAAACCGAACTGGTTTTGACAGGTGGTTGTACCAGTCCCTTGTCCCCCCTCTTTTGGCCCCCCTCCCTTGGTCCCCCTCCGTCCCCCTCTTCCTCCGTCAAAACGCTTGGGATCAAACTTAACGATCAACTCACTTTGCACTCCCAGGTGAGCACAGTGGTGTCCTCTTCCTTCCTTTCACTCCGCACCATCCGCAAGGTCTCCCGCTTCTTCTCCTTCTCTGCCCTAAAACTTATTGTACTAGCTATGGTCATCTCTCGATTAGACTTCGGCAATGCCCTATACTGCGGCATGCCCGCATACAATGTACGACGGCTACAGCTGGTTCAGAACCAGGCTGCTCGTCTAGTCTACAACTTGGCCAAATCCCATCACGTCACCCCGCTTTAAAAATCCTTGCACTGGCTCCCTATCCGCGAACGCTCCCAGTTCAAAATGGGCTGCATCATTTTTCAGGCTCAGTCAGGTTCCGCCCCTGCCTTTATCTCATCTGAGATTAAAGCCTATGCCCCCGCAAGGGAACTGCGCTCATCTTCTCAACACCTGCTGACTGTCCCTCGTTTTCGGCGTAATAAATGGGGAGGCTCAAAATTCTCCACTCTCGCCCCCACTTTCTGGAATTCTCTCCCGGCCCAGCTCAGATCCTCCACCCAATACTCTCTCTTCCGAAAGGCACTAAAAACCTTTCTCTTTTTACAGGCTTTCCCACAATAACTCCTCACTATGCCCCCCGGATCCCCCCGCTCTCTCTGAGGCTCAGTGAACTGCAGCGCCATGAAACCGCAAGGTGTACGCGCGCTTTAGAAATGATTTAAACTCAAACTCAAACTCAAACTCGTTGGCTTGGGTCTCCCTTCTATTTTTCGCTGTTGTCTCCTCTGTTTTTGCTGGTATTAGATGCTCTGGGCGCTGTGCCACTGCCATTCAGTGCCACAGCATGAATGCTCCCTGTGTAAATATGACATGTGAATTGGTATATCCATGATTGGCTTATTTGGTTTACTTGTTAGTCCCTAGTAGAGTGGCCTGTGTGTACCCAGGGCTGGTAAACCAAATGCTGCTGGTGGGCCTGCAGCGCTGGTTTGCTTGTAAAGTGTGTCTCAGACCTGCCACTGCAGAGTCTGTGTGCAGTCCAGAACTGCCATCTTGGCTGTGAAGTGCACCCACTTCCCAGCCCCTGAACCTTCCCCTGGCATCATGTAAGCCACCCCTATGGTAGGGTGCATTGTATGTGTAAGGTAGGACATGCCTTGGTGTGTGTAGCATGTCCTGGTAGTGAATTACACCCAATTTCGTTTTTCACTACTGTAAGGCTATCTGTTCTCCATAGGCCAGAATGGGCAGTTTGACTAATACATTCTATAGTCCTAACTGACCCAAGGAACATGGTAGAAAAACGAATTTAGTATGCCTGAGCTCAGAATATTAAAATACATCTTTTAGTGAAGTTTACTTTTATATTCTGTGTTTGAAAATACCACTTTTAGAAAGTAGGTATTTTCTTGCCTAAGCCTTCCAGTGTGCTCTGCTGTTATGTGTATTTGCTGTCTGGTTTTGGAGGGACGGGGCAGGCTAGGTCAGACCTGGGTTGAATAGAGAGATCTGCATTTGGAGTATGGGGAGGGGTAGCTCCTTGACCTGAATAGGGCTGTGCCTGGCAAGGTGAATGCTGGCTCCACCTCCTACTGTGCGTCTGATGGCAGACCACCTAGTTCTCAAAGGAAGGAGGCAGCCTGGTAAACAAAGTGCTCCAAGACTGGGCAGAACTGGTTCTGGCTGGGTTCAGTGACTTGTAGCTTCTGAGAACAAAGACTTTTGGGGTATGAATACCTGTGCCGAAACCCCTACAATTTGTATTGCTCCTGGACAACAAGACGAACCTCCGTCCATGTAACTGAAGGATTCTGCAGGAGGTGACTATCCTTGTGCTTGTTTTCTGTTTCTTGGATTGGCCTGCAGTGGTTACCATTGGACTTGGAAGAAGAGGAAAAGGACTTTGAAGGAACTTTTAATGAATCTTGCTAAAGCAATCACCCAAGGGCTAGGAGAGAGCTAGCCTCCTGTTGAAGTCTCAGGCACATCAGACTTCACCACCAGCCTCCTGTTTCCTCCCAGCGAGGATTTATATCTGCAGGTGAGGCTCCTGTGAGTTCCAGGTCCTCTAGTTCTACTACAGAGGAGAGAGTGCTGAAATTGTCGCCAACGCTAACGTTTGCGAGCCGCCGCAGCTGAAAGCGCACGGAAAACCATTGTGCTGCTGCCGCTGAGTGCTCGCTACCGAAGATCATCGCATCGCACGTTTGTGGGCTGCCAAGTGCTCGCTAACCAAAGATCATCGCATCGAGATCATCGCATCACGACATCGCAGCACAGGTGCCAGCGTCCGCCATTTTCATCGCATCGCATCAGGATCGTCATTTCCTCGCGGAGCGCCATTTCTTCGCATCGCAACACAATCGCACACGCAACAGGATCGTCGCCTCGTCTCCTCCCTCGCGGCAAGGAGTCATCTCATCAACGGCCTAGCGTGCAGAAGTTTGTCGCCTTGTCCCCGCGCGCAGCAGTAGATCGGCGCATCGTCTCCTCCCTCGCGGCAAGGATTCATCACATCACCGGCCTCGCGTGCAGAAAATCATCGCTACAGCTTCTTTGCGACATTTTGTTGGTTTTGCTATGAAATCCAGGTACTTTGTAAGTAAAAGGGTCGCAGAGACCACTGCTTTGAACTGAACTCCTCTTTGCACACTTTGAACTATTTTTGCAGCATTTCAAGAGTAATCCTATTTTACAGTATTGTGGCTTTTTACCGTTATTGGTCTTGTGTAAAGTCTATATATAAAGATACTTATTTTCTATAACTACTTGTGTGGTGTCCCTTTGTAGTATTCTTCACTGTGTTACTGTGTATGGTCATAAATGCTTCACACACTGCCTCCGAGATAAGCCTAGCTGCTCGTGCTACTTTACCACAGGATTGAGCAGGGGTTATCAAAGGGTGTAGCCTTCTTGCTCTGACTTAGGAAGAAGGGTCCCTACTTGGACAGTGGCCAGCCATTGCCAACTAGAGACCCCCATTTCTAACACTATGTATGAGTGAGAAGCTTGACTGTGGCTGCTTGTGCTGTACTCTGTGTGAATAAGAAGCTTGCACTGTGGGTGCCGGTGCTGTAGTCTGTGTATAAGTGAGAAGCTTGACTGTGGCAGCTTGTGCTGTACTCTGTGTGAATAAGAAGCTTGCACTGTGGGTGCTGGTACTGTATTCACTGTGTGAGTGAGAAGCTAGCACCATGACTGCCTGTGATGTACTCTGTGTGAATAAGAAGCTTGCACTGTTGGTGCTGGTGCTGTACTCTGTGTGAATAAGAAGCTTGCACTGTGGGTGCTGGTGCTGTATTCAGTGTGTGAGTGAGAAGCTAGCACAGTGACTGCCTGTGCTGTACTCTGTGTGAATAAGAAGCTTGCACTGTTGGTGCTGGTGCCATATTCTGTATGTGAGTGAGAAGCTTGCACCGTGACTGCCTGTGCTGTACTCAGATGCTGAGTGCAAGATTGATGTACTATGGTTACTTCTTCTGAACCCGGGGAATATTTACTAAACTTTGGCACAACACGGGGGAGCAAGCAAAGTTGTTGCACTCAGTTGCGTGAAAGTGAGAGAGCAAAAATGCTCCATATTTACAAAGATATGGAACATTTGTGCTCTCTCCTTGCCCTGGCACACTGTGTGCCGACTAGCGCACAATGCAGGCACAGGTGCACAAAAACCATTGGGCTGAAAGGGCTTCAGCCCCCCCACCACCCTCTGCCATGGGCTGGGCTGAGAATGCCAGTTATCCAGGACTATTCAAAGTATTACTGGCCGTCCTAAAGCCCAACCATTCACAGCAAGCCTCTGTGTTTATCTTCGTTTCTGTTTCTTTCTTTGAGCAGCCCCCCCGTGTTGTGTCTTGTGAATAAAAGAATGCTGGAACTCTTTTGATTCCCACTTTACACCGTATGTCTGTGACGTAGGCAGGCTTAGAATGTTGAGTTCTGACTTACACGCAGCAGACTAAAGATGTGTAAAATGACCCTCCGTGTGGCGTGGTTATTGGCGAGAACCTGGGCTGGCAGGACGCTACAACTGGTGACGAGATAGGGGATACAAAGCCCGCATGCTTAATGCGCTGTTCCAAAGAGATTGCCGCGGTCCAGCAAACTACTCGTGCATGCCATGTGTACTGCAGTTGAAGTACAGAATCAACCCTGGCACTGGTGGAGTCTCAGCACAACGCCAGCCTGTACACAACCCGTGAAGCTAAAGAAAGTGAGATAGAATGTCTACATGTCGGTGACCAGGAACTGAATGAAACAACCACACTAAAAGGTACTGCTCCATCACGCAAATTAATGCCGTACGCAACACTGAGTAAGAAAGCTAAGGGCGGATGCAACCTGGTTACAAAAGCAGTGCACAGCAATATTTCAGTACAAATCAAATTGAAATTCATGTGCTAAGAAGCCGATATTAACCAGGTGTTTGTAAAGAAACTTTAAGCACAAAGCAGACCAAATAGCATAACATTATCTGCTTTCATGGACTAGTAGAATACAAGGCTTAAAGGCTTATCTACTTACCAAAACCACTTGCGAATCGTCGGCCCACAACGTGCTGTGAAGTGCCCCGGAGGGAGGGTCAGGGTGGTACTTGTGGAGCTGCTATACCCGAAGAAGCCACAGCACCACCAAAACTAGGATAAAGAGCTCCAAAGGAAAGCCAGGGAGAGATGGAGCTGTTCCCCATAAAGAGCGACCCCATCACTACAGCTAGCGCAGTGGGGCTCAGAACAACTCCTTAAGATAAAGAGCTCCAAAGGAGAGCCAGGCCGAGATGGAGCTGTTCCCCAGAAAGAGCGACCCCCTCACCAAAGCAAGCGCAGTGGGGCCCAGAACAATTTCACAGACCGCTATCAAGTAAATGCCCCAATGGAGAGCAAGGCTGAGATCCAAGCTCCAAAAGTCGTTATGGCTGACCCTGAAGCCAGCACCTCACAAGGCGCCAGAGATACTGTGCCTGATTAAGTTCAACAAGAAGCTCCTGCGAGACCACTACTTTCCACCAATGTATATATGGCTGCTGCATTTAATACAGCCAAGAAACACAATATTGGCAATAGATCGACCGCATGAATAGAGACTTTTGAAGATTTCATAGATGCAATAGATGAAAAAGAGGATAAAACGAGTATAAAGTATCTGAAGAACATGGCATGTGAAGGAATGAAAGAGGCTACGAGAAAGATACCACAAGACGGTGTAGTGACGTGCGATCTAATCAAAACCGCCTTGAATCTCAAATTTAATCCAGTGCCAAATGTGGATTATGGAAGATACATATTCAGCCAAGAACCAGAGACTCGGCAAAACCATTTGTTGAGTTTGTTGAGAGAGTGGATGTTCTGGTGAGGCACGGCAAATTCAGTGAGTTTAATGGTGAGGAAGCTACCCGCCACAGAGTAATCAATGGATGTCAGTCAGATTCCTTTCGACGACCAATGCTAGTGGAAACTCCGAGCTTAGAACAAGTCCTCAAGGCATCCGGCGCTGAAGAGTGTGTTGATTGTTAAGCAACTGACATGGAGGCGCCTAAAATGCATCAGTCATGAGCATGAAAAGTAAGCCAAATTATAAGGCTGAGGGACACAAAAAGATGTCTCCAAAGAAAACGTGTTATAGATGTGGACTGTTGTTTCCACACAAAGGTAAATGTGCTGCCATTGGACAAATATGAATTGGCTGTGGTAAAACAAACCATTTTGTGACAACATGCAAGGTGAAGAGAAAAGTAAGTGCCTCACAGCATGAAGACAAAATGGCCAACCAAACGCTACCTCACTGACTATCGACGCACTCCCACAAGGCCAAGCAGTCACACCAACTGAGGCAACTCGACACCAAACAAAGTTGATCGTCGTCCAAATCATCGACAAAGACTTTCTCAGTATCCGTTTCTAGTGACAATGACAATTGTGCAATGTTTACTTCAAAAAGGCATGCACATGTGGGACAAGTCAGATGTCTGTTGCTTCCACGTCCCTAAAAAGTCAAGGTTCGTCTGTAGCTATGATGAAACATAAGGAAATTTTGGTATAAGCACCTGTTTATATACTTCAAGGAACAACTTCAAGTGCCTGTTTCCTGAGTTTTAACACTGCTGCTGATATGGGACTGATATCAGTGAACTACAATATGCAGCTCATCATGAAATTTTTATGTTAATTTCCTTCATTATTTCTGGGATTAGGAAAACTCAAAACAATGAAACTAAAGGCACACATAAATGAGAACGTTTATCCTGTTGCTGAAAGACACAGACTAGTCGAGTTTCACTTACAAAAATCTGTTGAAAAAGAACCTAATTTGTTGCTTAAACAGGACATCGTTGAATGCTGAACTGGTCTAACACTATCTCCGATTGTAATAGTGCCTAAAAGTGAGATTATGAAGTAGCTATACGCATATGCTGACATGCGTCAGACCAACAAGGACTTTGAGTGAGGAGAGACATCCCGGTCTGCACATTGCTGATATGATAACTCAATTGATTGGCCCGAAGTTCCTCTCCCGGCTTACATAAACGATAACACCAACTGCAACTTGTAGACAAACCCTGGTACATTACAACCTTTTCTACGCATACTCAAGCAAATGAGGTTGGTATATCCTATGCTGCAGAACTTTCCAAGGCGCTATTCGATTTGTCATACAGCCTATAGTAAATGCATTAACTATAGTGATGACATTTTGGTTTTCGGAGCCACACAGAAAATGCATGACAAAGCTCATGCGCAAGTAAGTTGTTTTCTGAACAATGCAGGCTTAACTCCGAATACTGACAAATGTGAATTTCACAAGAAAAGTTTGAAACTATTTGGCTATCTATTTTCTGATGGGGCTATGAAATCTGATCTGGCAAAAGTGCAAGCATTGTGTATGGCAAATCCCCCATAAGGCATTTCTATATTACGATTATTTCTTGGAATGGCCAATTGCTGTTCTAGATACATGATACAAGGCTTTGCCATGGTCAGTGCACCATTTCGAAAACTAACGAGAAAGAGTTTGTCGGCAAGCTATTGAGAGTGCCACTGAAATGGCTACTTTGATTCTGAACTTCACACAGAGGTTGTTGTTGAAGCTAGCCCTGTAGGGTTAGGTGCAAGCTTAGCAATAGCAGAACAGACAGCCAAACACCAGGAGACATATTGCGGCAGCGCCAGTAAAAGCCTGTCACAAACGGAACATGTTTATTTACAACCTGAGAAAAAAAGTTTGGCAGTGGTCTAGGCTGGCAGATATTTCCAAGTGTTTTTGTACGAAAAGCCTTTCACAGTAGTGACTGATCATCAAGCACTGGTAATGATATGAGGCAATCCCAAAGTCAAAATACCCCGTATCAATCAATCAATCAGGTGTTTATAAAGCACAAGCTACTCACCCGCAACGGGTCTCAAGGCGCTGAGAGAAAGGGGGCGGAGGTCCGCAGATCCTGGAGGTTCACTAAGTTTTAGAATTGAACGACTGGGTTTGAGGTTACAAGAATAAAACTAGGAAAAATCTTCATCATCCAGGGAAAGGTCGGAATCTTGCTGATTTTTTTTCAAGTGTGTGGTTACAGTGCCCAGGTACCCCATCTAAGACAGCAGAGGCCTCCATCAATTTTATTGTGAAATCGAGCACACCAGCTGCCATGTCTTTAGAACAAACTGCCACCACCACGAGCCAAGATAGTGACATGTTAAAAGACATTATTGCTCATCAATCGTGGAACCAGCACTCTCGACCCCTCACTAATGGCAGTGAGTACTCGAAGTTCAAAAATGGAAGAATAACCTTTCAGTGACTCAAGAAAGCCTCACTCTGGGGTACATGAATTGTCATTGCAGAGAGTCTCCGACAACAAGTAACTGATGTTGCCCATGAGGGACAATGAGGAATAGTTGCCACTAAGAGAGCTCTCCGTGATTAAGTCTGGTTTACGTATCCCAACAAAAGGGTCAACAAAGAATTGAAGACTTATCACATATGCAACTGCTTTTCATCTCAAGAAATTCAGCGTCCTTTGAACATGTCAGAATTGCCGCATCATGCGTAGGAGAAAATTGCTATTGATTTCTTTGGTCCTCTTGAGCATCAACATCATCTTCTAGTTAGTGTTGATGAATTCTCCAGTTTTCCATTGGAAGAAGACCTTTCATCCACTACACATGAAAATGTTATTAAAAAATTACATGGCATCTTTGCAACATGGGGTGTACCTGCAATTTTAAAATCTGAAAACAGCCCAACTTGTAATAGACAAGAATTCAAGACTTTCTAATTCACCCCAATATAATACAGCAAAAAAGTACTCCTCAGGCCAATGGTCTGGTATAACGGTTTATGACTACTCTAAAGAAAGCTGTTCAGCGTGCTGCGTTGGAGCAGCTCGACCTCAAAGTTGTTTTGAACACTACTCTTCGTGCTTATTGTTCAAGCCTCACTCAACGACAGGGGAAAAGTCCTGGAACTTTCATGTTTGGAAGAGCCATGACGACCAAGCTACCCCAATGTACCAAACTCAGATCCAAGAATGAAGATGACATTCATGCTGAGGACTTTGGTCGCAAACATAAGATGAAAATACATGCTGACAGACGACGTCATGTTAAAAGATGTCACCTTTACAAGCGGAGATCGAGTGCTTGTCAGACAACACAGAAAAAGAAAGTCTGATGCTTCTTTTGAGGCAGAACCCTTTACCATCACAAACACCAAAGTCACATGGTGACTGCTCAGGGTCCTGGGAAGTCCCTTATGAAAGACACCTCTCATTATCGACATGTGGCCCATCACTCACCAAACATTGATGTCAATGTAGAGACTGTGTCCCGACAGACTGCTGACGACTCTTTATCTGCTGATAATTCCACCACACCTGTGCAGATCACTGACACTTTCAATCAGTTCCCAGTTTCCAGTGACCCGATCAAGACGTGTGATTGAGGTGCCACAATGCTTAATTGAAGAATTATAAATGCCTGTATATCTATGAGTATCTGTGTATTTATTCATGTATGTACTTGTGTATTTATTTACTTCTTTACTTATTCATCTATTTTGAAATGTTGTAACTTTTTATTTCACAAAGCAGGAGATGTAGTGTCTTGTGAATAAAAGAACGCTGGGACTCTTGGTTCCCACTGTACACCATAGGCCTTTGACGTAAGCGTTGGAGAGATGAGTTTAAAGCAGACTTAAAATGTTGAGTTCTGACTTACACGCAGCAGAATAAAGATGTGTAAAATGACTTTCCTTGTGTGGTCTGGTTAATGGAGAGTCTCTGGGCTGGCAGGATGCTACACCCTGCAGGGCTATGCCATGGCTTAATCACTGTATGTGCATGACAACAGCGACGAGATTAGCAGTGTTAAAGGGTTCATTGGTATGAAGTGAAGCTTGCCCTCTCCGCCCAGGAATGAACAGGGTATCATGAAAAGGAACATACCCACATCACGGGGAATTTAAGTGGACGAATGATAGATGTATATAGGGTTGCCACCTTTTTCAGATACAAATGGGAACAGAGCTGGTATGTGAATAGCAACTTATGGACAATCCTCAGTATGCTTCATTAAAAAAATAAAATCAATCACAATTCTGTTAGCTTAAATAATAATGTAGGAATTATATTTATTGATTGGAAATAATGTTGATGCAATATGAGTTTGAGTTTAAATCACTTCTAAAGCGCACGTACACCTAACGGTTTCATGGCGCTGTGGTTCACTGAACCTCAATTAGCAGGTGGACCAGGGGGCAGGGGGAAAATCATTAGGAGAAAGCCTGAGAAAAAAGAAAGGTTTTTAATGCTTTACGAAACAGAGGATAATGGGTGAGGGACCTGAGGTGAAGCGGGAGAGAATTCCAGAAGGTTGGGGCAATAGTGGAAAATTTGGAGCCTCCCCATTTTTTTCGGCGAAAACGGGGGACAGTCAGCAGATATTGGGAGGATGATCTCAGTTCCCTTGCAGGGGTATAGATTCTAATCTCAGAAGAGATAAAGGCGGGGGCGGATCCTGACTGGGCCTGAAAAGAAATACAACCCATTTTGAACAATGAGCATTCAAGGATAGGGAGCCAGTGGAGGGATTTTAGAAGCGGAGTGACGTGGTGTGACTTGGACAAATTATAGACTAGCCGAGCGGCCTGGTTCTACACCAGCTGAAGCCGTCGAACATTGTAAGCAGGCATGCCGCAGTATAATGCGTTGCCGTAGTCTAGTCTAGAGACGACCATAGCCAACACAATAAGTTTAAGGGCAGAGAAAGAGAAAAAGCGGGATACCTTGCGGATAGTGCGGAGAGAAAGGAAGGAAGAGGACACCACAGAGCTCACCTGGGAGTGCAAAGTGAGTTGATCATTGATCTTGAAACCGAGCGCTTTGACGGAAGAAGAGGGGGAAGGGGGGGAGCCCAAGGAGAGGGGCCAGAAGAGAGACGACCAGGGATTGGCACAACCACCTGTCAAAACCAATTCGGTCTTATCCGGGTTTAGTTTCAGGTGGTTGTGGCTCATCCAGTCCCGGATGAAGATCATAGTGGTTTGAAAATTAGATATGGAGTCGGTGGATGGAGACAGAGTAAAGATGAGCTGGAGGTCATCCGCATAGTTAAATACGGAGACCTCCATTTGTTGAAGGGCAAAAATGAGAGGTGCAATGTATAGATTGAACAGTAGTGGGGAAAGGGAGGAACCCTGGGGAACCCCACACGGCACCTTACAGGGCTTAGCCGAGAAGTCGCCCAGCCGCACTGCTTGGGAGCAGTCCCTAAGGAAGGAAGATAGCCAGACCAGGGTTACCCCGCCGACCCCGGCCGCCCCGACACAGGAGAGTAAGATGGAATGGTCCACCGTGTCGAAGGCGGCAGACAGGTCGAGGAGGACCAGGGCCTGGGGGAGGTTGGTGTCCATACCTTCTCTGAGGTTGTCAAGGACGGATATCGCCACAGACTCGGTGGAATGAGCGGGGCGGAATCCGGCCTGACGGGGGGCCAAGACCTGGTTTTCTTCTACAAAGGTGGTAAGGGCTCTGGTCACGTGTCGTTCCAGTACTTTCCCTAAAAAGGGGAGTAAGGAAATGGGTCGGAAGTTGACTGGGGCGGAGGGGTCAGCGCCAGGTTTTTTCAAGATGGGAAGAATAATGGCTGTTTTTAGATTTGGGGGAACAACGCCCTGAGATAAGGAGCAGTTGAGAAAGGAGAGAGGTGGTAACATACAAGTTGTGAAAATGAGCCTGAGGATGTGAGCAGGGCAAGGATCTAGGGGGGAACCAGATTTGACCAAGGATAGAAGGGAAAGGAAAGAGTCTTCGGTTAGTGGGGGGAATGAGTCAAAATACGCCTTTGCAGGAGGGCTAGGGGGATTGTAAAAAGAGAGCGAGGGAGGAGGAATATTGGCTTTTTGGCTTTGTCAATTTTATCCAAGAAGAAGGTGTTCAAGGAATCACAAAGAGACTGTGACGGAGGGGGTTTGAGAATGGTTCTGTCAGCATAGGCAAGATTGTGAACTATAGAAAAGATTTCTTTAGGCTGGTTCTCGGCGGCTAAGATTTTGGAAGAGAAATATTCCGTTTTGGTAGTTAAAATAGTTTTTTTGTATTGCAATAGGAGGGAAGTGTACTGGGATTTAGGGTTGGGGCAGTAGCTGCGTCTCCAAGCTCGTTCGGCATGGCGAACTGAGAGTTTCAGCGCCTTCAGTTCCTCACTGAACCAGCGATTGGACTCATACGGCCGTTTAGAGGAAACTCGTCAGAAAGGAGCAATTGAGTCACAGCCTGACTGGAGCCATGAATTAATAGAATCAGCTTGTACTGTAAGCGGTAATCCAAATAAATCGGGGAAGAGGGGAAGGAGTGTGGAGGCCACTAAAGAAGTGTCAATCTGGCCCCAAGAGCGTGCCCAGATATTTTTAGGAAGTGAGGGCTTGGTGGTTAAGTGAAGAGGTGAAGAAAAGGAAATCAAAAAGTGATCAGACCAGGAACAGGGGGAGATAGAGAGAGACACAATAGGGCAGTTGAGAGACCAAATCTGGTCGAGAGTGTGACCCTGATTGTGAGTAGGGGAGTGAACGTAGGAATTGAAATTGAGAGAACGAAGGGTGTCAGAAAATTCTTTGAAATTGGAACATTCTACAGGGTCAGAGGGCCAGAAGTTAAAATCACCTAGCACCATGATGGAGGAGTTGTTAACCGCTAGGGTGGCCACCAGATCTTGAAACCCAGGAAGAAAGGCTTGGGAAGGTT
Organism: Triturus cristatus; assembly: GCF_964204655.1. NCBI lineage: Eukaryota > Metazoa > Chordata > Amphibia > Caudata > Salamandridae > Triturus > Triturus cristatus. The sequence goes on from NC_140579.1 coordinate 62,144,051, forward strand.
GGGGGGGACGGTACACGAGTAGGCAAGTGAGTGGAACTTTGAAAGAAAGAGAGCGGACTACTAAGAAATCGGAAGTACCAATAGGGGGGAAGGTAAGAGGCTGGAAGAGGAATTCTTCCCGAGCGATCAAAGCAACACCACCGCCCGCTTTATCCGTGGATCGGTCGGCTCGAATCGCATAGAAAGTGGTTGGGAGAGCTGCCAATAAAGAGGGGAGAGAGCTATCACGAAACCAGGTCTCTGTGAGAAATAGGAGATCAGGTTTGTATAGGTCTAAGAGGACAGAGAGCTCGTGATAGTGTTTAACAGCAGAACGCGTGTTGAGGTAATAGATGGAGAGAGAAGCAGGTGTAGGTGCAGCAGAGTGCTCAGGACGGGAGACGGGGGGATACAAGGGGGGGTGCGAGGAGGAAGGAAAAGAGGATGGGGGTATGGAGGCTGTGAGTCCCAAACTGTCAATGTGAGAGGTCACAGAGTCATTTATCGGCCAAGGGCCTTGGAGACCGTAAAGTTGGGCTGACAAATAATGTCTCGATGGGGCAGAGAGAGGTGGCCCTTGGTCCGGTCGGTCGCGGACGGGCGCAGACGGGCTTGCCTTAGGCGCGCCTTTGGCACGCCATCGTCGCGCCCGCTGCGCTTCCGGTAGGGACACATGCTATATACTGGTGAAGAGGAGGTTGGGAGGGGGCGTGGCCTGCGCAAGTGGGCGTGTCTTGCTGGCCGCGGCGAATGGCGGCAAGAAGGTCCAAAACACCTCACCCGCTGCAGCGATAGTTCCGCTGTGCGGGGGTGTCAGTGCCTGAAGCGAAGTGAAATGCCCAGGGGTAAGTGAGTAGGTAAATTAAAAACACACAAGTATACAAGTTTTTAAAAAAATCACTAAGTAAGCTGCTCCCGGCTGTGCCTCAGGAGGATTCGGTGTAATACGGCGGCGCTCGTACTCAGCGCTTAAATAGGAGCCTGGTGGAGGGGGCGTGGCCTGCGCAAGTGGGTGTGTCTTGCTGGCCGCTGCGAATGGCGGCAAGAAGGTCCAAAACACCTCACCCGCTGCAGTGATAGTTCCGCTGTGCGGGGGTGTCAGTGCCTGAAGCGAAGTGAAATGCCCAGGGGTAAGTGAGTAGGTAAATTAAAAACACACAAGTATACAAGTTTTTAAAAAAATCACTAAGTAAGCTGCTCCCGGCTGTGCCTCAGGAGGATTCGGTGTAATAGGGCGGCGCTCGTACTCAGCGCTTAAATAGGAGCCTGGTGGAGGGGGCGTGGCCTGCGCAAGTGGGCGTGTCTTGCTGGCCGCGGCGAATGGCGGCAAGAAGGTCCAAAACACCTCACCCGCTGCAGCGATAGTTCCGCTGTGCGGGGGTGGCAGTGCCTGAAGCGAATTGAAATATGCGGGCCACTGGAAATATGCAGAAGGAAAGCCAAATTATGCGGTAGTGTTGAGTAAATTATACAAGAAAAGGCAAATTATGCAGCGTAATGTGGCACATTTTGTTAATTTGTGATTTTTACACTTAGTAGCACTATCTCAGCATTGGTTGCACCTCATTAGTACCAATTTAGCACCCAAATACTGAAGTAAGAAACTGAAAGTTGACCAGTCACCCTTTGCAATGGACCTTCCACTGTGTTTTAGTAACTTTTGAAGTCTTTGAGCTAAAATCAAATTTATTCCTGTTAAAATCCGCAAATATACAACAGATGATGGATTATGTCAAATGCGGCGAATCTATAACTATGCAAAAAACGACTCGGCCGCACAATCGCCTAATTTGCCCAGGATATATGCTTGTATTAACTGTTTAAACCGTGTATTTCAAACAGGAATAACTAGCAGCTTTTGTTGCGTTCCAAGGGTCTTTCCCAGCCTTAATTTAGAAATATCCACCATTTTGGTGACTGCCTGGCAGGTGGAAGACACAGCATGGAGGTAAACATGGATGCAGGTGGAGCAGGAGCCTGAGCGACAGTAGCAGGCTAGAGGAGTGAGGGGCAGGGGAAAGGTGAGTGTATGAGGGACAGGACCAGTGAAACACGTACTGGGCAGCGAGGAACAGGAAGGGGGGGGGGGACATGCATGTAAGATGGGCAGAACCAGTGGGAAATGTGAAAGGCAGGGCAGAGCCGACAGTCAAAGATGAGGGCTCGGAGGAGAGCGGTGAACCCATCCTGCTCACAGCACTGGCAGCAAAGATGAGGGCTTGCAGGAGGGCGGTGAACCCATCCTGCTCACAGCACTGGCAGCAAAGATGAGGGCTCGGAGGAGAGCGGTGGACCCATCCTGCTCACAGCACTGGCAGCAAAGATGGGGGCTCGCAGGAGAGCGGTGAACCTATCCTGCTCACAGCACTGGCAGCAAAGATGAGGGCTTGCAGGAGAGCGGTGAACCCATCCTGCTCACAGCACTGGCAGCAAAGATGAGGGCTCGGAGGAGAGCGGTGAACCCATCCTGCTCACAGCACTGGCAGCAAAGATGAGGGCTTGGAGGAGAGCGGTGGACCCATCCTGCTCACAGCACTGGCAGCAAAGATGAGGGCTTGCAGGAGAGCGGTGAACCCATCCTGCTCACAGCACTGGCAGCAAAGATGAGGGCTCGGGGGAGAGCGGTGAACCCATCCTGCTCACAGCACTGGCAGCAAAGATGAGGGCTCGCAGGAGAGCGGTGAACCTATCCTGCTCACAGCACTGGCAGCAAAGATGAGGGCTTGGAGGAGAGTGGTGGACCCATCCTGCTCACAGCACTGGCAGCAAAGATGAGGGCTTGCAGGAGAGCGGTGAACCCATCCTGCTCACAGCACTGGCAGCAAAGATGAGGGCTTGGAGGAGAGCGGTGGACCCATCCTGCTCACAGCACTGGCAGCAAAGATGAGGGCTTGCAGGAGAGCGCTGAACCCATCCTGCTCACAGCACTGGCAGCAAAGATGAGGGCTCGGGGGAGAGCGGTGAACCCATCCTGCTCACAGCACTGGCAGCAAAGATGAGGGCTCGCAGGAGAGCGGTGAACCTATCCTGCTCACAGCACTGGCAGCAAAGATGAGGGCTTGGAGGAGAGTGGTGGACCCATCCTGCTCACAGCACTGGCAGCAAAGATGAGGGCTTGCAGGAGAGCGGTGAACCCATCCTGCTCACAGCACTGGCAGCAAAGATGAGGGCTTGGAGGAGAGCGGTGGACCCATCCTGCTCACAGCACTGGCAGTAAAGATGAGGGCTTGCAGGAGAGCGGTGAACCCATCCTGCTCACAGCACTGGCAGCAAAGATGAGGGCTTGCAGGAGAGCGGTGAACCCATCCTGCTCACAGCACTGGCAGCAAAGATGAGGGCTTGCAGGAGAGCGGTGAACCCATCCTGCTCACAGCACTGGCAGCAAAGATGAGGGCTTGCAGGAGAGCGGTGAACCCATCCTGCTCACAGCACTGGCAGCAAAGATGAGGGCTTGCAGGAGAGCGGTGAACCTATCCTGCTCACAGCACTGGCAGCAAAGATGAGGGCTCGGGGGAGAGCGGTGAACCTATCCTGCTCACAGCACTGGCAGCAAAGATGAGGGCTTGCAGGAGAGCGGTGAACCTATCCTGCTCACAGCACTGGCAGCAAAGATGAGGGCTCGGGGGAGAGCGGTGAACCTATCCTGCTCACAGCACTGGCAGCAAAGATGAGGGCTCGCAGGAGAGCGGTGAACCCATCCTGCTCACAGCACTGGCAGCAAAGATGAGGGCTCGCAGGAGAGCGGTGAACCTATCCTGCTCACAGCACTGGCAGCAAAGATGAGGGCTTGCAGGAGAGCGGTGAACCTATCCTGCTCACAGCACTGGCAGCAAAGATGAGGGCTCGGGGGAGAGCGGTGAACCTATCCTGCTCACAGCACTGGCAGCAAAGATGAGGGCTCGCAGGAGAGCGGTGAACCCATCCTGCTCACAGCACTGGCAGCAAAGATGAGGGCTCGGAGGAGGGCGGTGAACCCATCCTGCTCACAGCACTGGCAGCAAAGATGAGGGCTCGCAGGAGAGCGGTGAACCCATCCTGCTCACAGCACTGGCAGCAAAGATGAGGGCTCGGAGGAGAGCGGTGAACCCATCCTGCTCACAGCACTGGCAGCAAAGATGAGGGCTTGCAGGAGAGCGGTGAACCCATCCTGCTCACAGCACTGGCAGCAAAGATGAGGGCTCGCAGGAGAGCGGTGGACCTATCCTGCTCACAGCACTGGCAGCAAAGATGAGGGCTTGCAGGAGAGCGGTGAACCCATCCTGCTCACAGCACTGGCAGCAAAGATGAGGGCTCGGAGGAGAGCGGTGAACCCATCCTGCTCACAGCACTGGCAGCAAAGATGAGGGCTTGCAGGAGAGCGGTGAACCCATCCTGCTCACAGCACTGGCAGCAAAGATGAGGGCTCGGGGGAGAGCGGTGGACCCATCCTGCTCACAGCACTGGCAGCAAAGATGAGGGCTCGGGGGAGAGCGGTGAACCCATCCTGCTCACAGCACTGGCAGCAAAGATGAGGGCTCGGGGGAGAGCGGTGAACCCATCCTGCTCACAGCACTGGCAGCAAAGATGAGGGCTCGGGGGAGAGCGGTGAACCCATCCTGCTCACAGCACTGGCAGCAAAGATGAGGGCTCGCAGGAGAGCGGTGAACCCATCCTGCTCACAGCACTGGCAGCAAAGATGAGGGCTTGCAGGAGAGTGGTGAACCCATCCTGCTCACAGCACTGGCAGCAAAGATGAGGGCTTGGAGGAGAGCGGTGGACCCATCCTGCTCACAGCACTGGCAGTAAAGATGAGGGCTTGCAGGAGAGCGGTGAACCCATCCTGCTCACAGCACTGGCAGCAAAGATGAGGGCTCGCGGGAGAGCGGTGAACCCATCCTGCTCACAGCACTGGCAGCAAAGATGAGGGCTCGCGGGAGAGCGGTGAACCCATCCTGCTCACAGCACTGGCAGCAAAGATGAGGGCTCGCGGGAGAGCGGTGAACCCATCCTGCTCACAGCACTGGCAGCAAAGATGAGGGCTCGGAGGAGGGCGGTGAACCCATCCTGCTCACAGCACTGGCAGCAAAGATGAGGGCTCGCAGGAGAGCGGTGAACCCATCCTGCTCACAGCACTGGCAGCAAAGATGAGGGCTCGGGGGAGAGCGGTGGACCCATCCTGCTCACAGCACTGGCAGCAAAGATGAGGGCTCGCAGGAGAGCGGTGAACCCATCCTGCTCACAGCACTGGCAGCAAAGATGAGGGCTCGCAGGAGAGCGGTGAACCCATCCTGCTCACAGCACTGGCAGCAAAGATGAGGGCTTGCAGGAGAGCGGTGAACCCATCCTGCTCACAGCACTGGCAGCAAAGATGAGGGCTCGCGGGAGAGCGGTGAACCCATCCTGCTCACAGCACTGGCAGCAAAGATGAGGGCCTGCAGGAGAGCGGTGAACCCATCCTGCTCACAGCACTGGCAGCAAAGATGAGGGCTCGGGGGAGAGCGGTGAACCCATCCTGCTCACAGCACTGGCAGCAAAGATGGAGTCTCCACTGTTTGATGTGCTCCTAACTTGAAGAGGATCCGCAGAAACTGGCAGGTCCAGCATCAGAAGCTGAAGCAAAGTTGAAATGACATCTGAGTCCTCAGGAGGCCCTTTGAGGGCGCGGGCGACAGCATCTCATTCCTGAATACTGGGCCGAAGATGCAGAAGGAAAAGCCACGAGGACCAGCCTTCCGATGGGGGCCTCAATAAATGAACTAAGAGCTTGAGCACTGAACTTTCTTTGGAAGGCTCACGGATCGGCCAGTGCACACGGTGCCAATGTGTGCCACACGATTGTGGCTCCTTTCACACGACCACCCAGCGGGGAGTCGAAATCACACTGTGGCAGGAAAGATAAGCTGGAAAGCCCTGCAAAGAGTGGATTTAGAACTGGTCTTTTGAGGCTGTAAGCAGCCAATGTCCATTAAGGGACGTGAAAACACCCCAAAACGTCAGTGGTAGCCTCAACAACCCTTGTATTTTGGCATGGGGAGGGTGCGTTGGTGGAGGGCAGAGTGCTTCTCAGGGAGCTCTTGGCCCAAGGCCACGCCCCCTCCTCACACAGTGAACTTTGTTTATAGGTCTGCAGGTATGGAGTTCCTAAGCACAACACGTGCAACCAATTTCCTGACCAAGTTCTCTTCGGTTGAACAGGCACACAGGACCATAGTATCGATACTGCCGTCCGGACAGCCAGCCAGACCTATATTCTGCCAACTGTTAAACAACAGCCTAAGAGACACCATCCTGCTGTGTGCAGGCGAGACGGCTCCAGCACTGTCACACAGTGGGTAGGCGTGACTTTCCTTCCTGTTATGCTCCTTGATGAGGCCTTGCGAGGCGCTAGGGCGAGACTGTGCGCACCATGCACAGCATGATTCACAGGGTGCCAGGAACTGTAATCATGGTCGTGCTATGAAACGGGCCATGCCCGTGCTGTGACAAAACACCTGGCTTCCGGTTGACAGGTAGTGGCAGGCAGACGTGCCTAGGCTGGGGTTTGGAACCTCCCATGTATGGCCTTTGCTGCTATAGATCGAGCAACATTATGGTCCATTAAACAATGTACAGGAGATGTTTTAGTACAGTTTGCACCCTGAACACTTATGTCAAGATGTTCTCAAATATAATGATCATGGAAAGGGAGTCACAGTGAAGAAAAGCAACTGCCCAGGGTCACACAGTTTAGTCATTCTAGGTAGCCAGGTTCTTTGGGTCAGGGCACCACAAAAGCTTCAGACTGGCCTGGATGGCCCATAGCCATCTGTTGATGCAAAAGTACTGTTATTTCCCGATTATACTCCAAGGGTTCCACAATGGAGCAGAACCTCAGACGCTCCCCCTGATTGATTGACTGATTGAACCTATCTGGAAGTTAAGAAACAACTCCCTGAATTACACCTCAAGTACAAGCGAACCTGAAAGTCTTGCACAATAGGAAATCTCACTTCTTCACTGATACATGGAAATGCGCTGAAGGACTGACGGAGTCCAGGAGCCCTCTCTACCGGTCATCCCAGAACAGACAGATCTAGGTGGCAACGAGGAGAAAAACCCAAAAGGTTGAAAGACCGTCTGCTATTCTGCACACGCTGAGAGGGCTGCCGCAGCGATGGACCCGCTTCATGAATGGGGGGCTAAGAGGGCTGCCGCAGCGATGGAGGCGCTCCATGAATGGGGGGCTGAGAGGGCTGCCTCAGCGATGGAGGCGCTCCATGAATGGGGGGCTAAGAGGGCTGCCGCAGCGATGGAGGCGCTCCATGAATGGGGGGGCTGGTAGGGCTGCGGCAGCGATGGAGGCGCTCCATGAATGGGGGGGGCTGAGAGGGCTGCTGCAGCGATGGAGCCGCTCTATGAATGGGGGGGCTGAGAGAGCTGCCGCAGCGATGGAGGCGCTCCATGAATGGGGGGGCTGGGAGGGCTGCCGCAGCGATGGAGGCGCTCCATCAATGGAGGGGGCTGGGAGGGCTGCCGCAGCGATGGAGGCGCTCCATGAATGGGGGGGGCTGAGAGGGCTACCGCAGCGATGGAGGCGCTCCATGAATGGGGGGCTGAGAGGGCTGCCGCAGTGATGGAGGCGCTCCATGAATGGGGGGGGCTGAGAGGGCTACCGCAGCGATGGAGGCGCTCCATGAATGGGGGGCTGAGAGGGCTGCCGCAGCGATGGAGGCGCTCTATGAATGGGGGGGGCTGAGAGGGCTGCCGCAGCGATGGAGGCGCTCCATGAATGGGGGGGGCTGAGAGGGCTACCGCAGCGATGGAGGCGCTCCATGAATGGGGGGCTGAGAGGGCTGCAGCAGCGATGGAGGCGCTCCATGAATGGGGGGGCTGAGAGGCCTGCCGCAGCGATGGAGGCGCTCCATGAATGGAGGGGGCTGGGAGGGCTGTCGCAGCGATGGAGGCGCTCCATGAATGGGGGGGGTGAGAGGGCTGCCGCAGCGATGGAGGTGCTCCATGAATGGGGAGCTGAGAGGCCTGCCACAGCGATGGAGGCGCTCCATGAATGGGGGGGGCTGAGAGGGCTGCCGCAGCGATGGAGGCGCTCCACGAATGGGGGGGCTGAGAGGGCTGCCGCAGCGATGGAGGCGCTCCATGAATGGGGGGGGCTGAGAGGGCTGCCGCAGCGCTGGAGGCGCTCCATGAATGGGGGGGCTGAGAGGGCTGCCACAGCGATGGAGGCGCTCCATGAATGGGGGGGCTGAGAGGCCTGACGCAGTGATGGAGGCGCTCCATGAATGGGGGGCTGAGAGGGCTGCCGCAGCAATGGAGGTGCTGCATGAATGGGTGGGCTGAGAGGGCTGCCGCAGCGATGGAGGCGCTGCATGAATGGGGGGGCTGAGAGGGCTGCCGCAGCAATGGAGGTGCTCCATGAATGGGAGGGGCTGGGAAGGCAGCTGCAGCGATGGACCCGCTTCATGAATGGGGGGCTGAGAGGGCTGCCGCAGCGATTGAGGCGCTCCATGAATGGGAGGGGCTGGGAGAGCAGCCGCAGCGATGGACCTGCTTCATGAATGGGGGGCTGAGAGGGCTGCCGCAGCGATGGAGATGCTCCATGAATGAGGCGGCTGAGAGGGCTTGCGCAGCGATGGATGCGCTCCATGAATGGGGGGGGCTGGGAGGGCTGCCGCAGCGATGGAGGCGCTCCATGAATGGGGGAGGCTGAGAGGGCTGCCGCAGCGATGGAGGCGCTCCATGAATGGGGGGCTGAGAGGGCTGCCGCAGCAATGGTGGTGCTCCATGAATGGGCGGGGCTGAGAGGGCTGCTGCAGCGATGGAGGCGCTCCATGAATGGGTGGGCTGAGAGGCTGCCGCAGCGATGGAGGCGCTCCATGAATGGGGGGGCTGGGAGGGCTGCCGAAGCGATGGAGGCGCTCCATGAATGGGGGGGCTGAGAGGGCTGCCGCAGCGATGGAGGCGCTGCATGAATGGGAGGGGCTGGGAGGGCAGCCGCAGCGATGGAGGCGCTCCATGAATGGGGGGCTGAGAGGGCTGCCGCAGCGATGGAGAGGCTCCATGAATGGGTGGGCTGAGAGGGCTGCCGCAGCGATGGAGGCGCTCCATGAATGGGAGGGGCTGGGAGAGCAGCCGCAGCGATGGACCCACTTCATGAATGGGGGGCTGAGAGGGCTGCCGCAGCGATGGAGATGCTCCATGAATGGGGGGGCTGAGAGGGCTGCCGCAGTGATGGAGGCGCTCCATGAATGGGGGGCTGTTAGATCTGGGGGTCTCTAGTTGGCAGAGGTAAGTACCTGAGACCAAATAGGGACCCTTGCTTCTAGTCAGGGCACAGGGACACACACTGTAGATAACCCCTGCTCACCCTCTAGGTAGCTTGGCTCGAGCAGGCAGGCTTATCCCCAAGGCAATGTGTTAGGTATTTGCTCTCAATCACCACGATGACCCCCCCCCCAGTACACCACAAAGGTAGACCACACAGGTAGGTATATAAAAATATATCTTTATCTAGTTTAGCAGGAGAGAAAGTCGATCACTTACAGGGTAATTGCACACAAGCTTAATGGTTGCACTAGGTTACTAGGAAGTTTCTTTTACTCAAAAGCAGGGGTATCACAGCAGGGCTGTGGGACCCAGTCAGCTCTTCTCACCGTTGCGCTTTACACTGCAGCCTCAGCTTGGGTAGAATCTTCTGAAGCAGCCCCGGCCGATCACGTCCGCTCTTCCGCCCGCTCTCGACAATCCAACGAGCGGCGGGGAGGCAGTGCGGCACTTCTCTTCCTTGGTTCTGTTGTGGCCCATAGGGAACGCAATAGAGCACTGTCAGTCGGAGCGTCTACCTTCCGCTGGAGGCGGACATAACGGGAACTACAAGTCCCATGGAACAATGCGGGCTGACGCTCGTGACGTCAGCGCGTTTGGCGCAGCGTTGAAGAAAAGGAACATCCGGCATCAGTTGGGTGCCGGTTATTTTGATATCCAGGTCGGAGTGCGGTGCGGACAGAGAACGGCGTTCTGGTAGGGGTGCTCTGCACCAACCGCTTAGTTCCTAAGCTGACTTGGTACGCACCTTTGTTCTTGGTTACCCCCGTCGAGTCGGGCGGAGGGTAGTTTGATTATACGTTGTATGAGTTTTTCGTGGCCCCGTTGGATGCCACTTGGAGGTGTGCGGGGTCGCAATTCCTGAAGGATAGTTACGTTTGCAGAGTTTTTCGTGGCCCCGTTGGATGCCACTTGGAGGTGTGCGGGGTCGCAATTCCTGAAGGATAGTTACGTTTGCATATTGCTATCCCGATTTCGAACCCGCCTTTTGACATTGAAGAGGGCGGAGGGCTGCCGCTAAGTTCTGAGCGAGAGCATCTCGCAACTGTGTTTGTTGGCAACCCTCTACGAGGGAGGAGGCCAGCATCCGTGATAAAGCTGTTACATATATATGTTGGGGAACATTGCCTCAGAAATATAGATACAGTAAAGGAGGGAGAAACCTTCTAGGGCATCTTGAAAGTACTCATCATCCATTGCCCTGCTGCGTTTTATTTGTTCGTTTTTGTAATCACTACAGGGGAGGAAAGGTCACTGCTGGCATACGTCCTTCCCCCCCTGTTCAGAAAAGAATCCAGAACTTATGGTAGGTCAGGTCGCAGAGGGGTACTACGACAAGGGGGTATTCTTACGACTGTCACACCATAGGCTGACCAGTGTCTTGTCTGTAGGGTTCCAGTTGCCTGGGGATCAGGTCCACCCGGTCTCCTGTTTCCAGAGGGCTTTCTTTCGTTTACAGGTATAAGGGGGAGTTAGGGGGTGAAAGTGATATAAGACAGCTAGGGATTGATTTAACCGCTGTCTCCTGTTCTTTCTCATTACAGATCTCCCTCCCTGCTGTCCCCTTCCTTTCCTTCCCTCGCCTGATCACCCTTCTGTGTCTGTGCATAATCTATCAGACCAAGGGGTTATCGGGAGGTGGACCCCTTACAGCATCGTGCGACTCTGAGGACAACCGGACCACGACAGGTTCACAGGCCGGGGGGGCACGCTGAATACACTTGCGGCTCCCTCGACGAAGACGGGTCACGCCGATGACTCGGACACCACTCTGCCGGCTTCTCGGGATGTCCCGGTGACGCTGGCCAATCCCAGCGCGGCATCAGCGAGGGGGCTTGATCCTCTCAACCAATGAGAGGGCAGCGGGCTCGATCTTCACCTCGGAAGCGCAGGCTAGATTGCGGGGCGATGTACGGCCCTCTGGCAGCGAGAAACCTTCACGGCAACAGGGGTTGGAGGGTGCTGGCCACGGCTAGGCCGCCCTCAGGGTCCCCGTTGATGATCTGAGGCAGAATTCACGAGGGGAGGCCACACAGTCCTCCGACCCTCGCAAAAGCCGTGTGCCGATGAGCACACCGATCGGGTCTCTTAGCAGCTGCTGACAAATTCACGCTCCAGGCAGGTACAGCACGGTCTTGATAGCTTAGTTCACTTTCTTGGGAACCTTTTGACCCTGGGTTCCAGGACAGGAGGCCAGCTCTTCTCAGGCCCTTGGAGATTCGGTCAACGACACAGCACACAGCAAAGTCTTGGTAGTTACAAGTAGGCAGGGGCACAGCACACAGCAAGCCCTTCTTCTCTCCTTCAGTTGAACAGCAGAACAGGTCAGCCCTTGGAGCACACAGCAAGGCAATCTTCCTTCAGTTCTTCCGCGGTCCTTCTTCTGGCAGAGGTTCCTCTTGATTGTAGAATCTAAAAATCTGTTGTCAGGGGTCCTGTACTTATACCCCTAAAAGTCTTTGAAGTCTTTGTGCAAGTGGGTCCTGAGCCCGGTCTGATCCAGTTCTGGGTGTTGCTGGAGCACTTTGTTTTCCTGGCTTCTTCTTTCCTTTCAGAGTGAGGGGCAGAGTCGTCAGCCGCCCAGCAGGAGGTGGAGCCAGCAGTGTGGCAGGCAGGCACAGCCCTATTCACTCCCAGGTGCTATCTCCTCCCTCCACTCTACTTGCGAATGCAGTCATTCAGCAAAGGGCTGACTCATCCAAACTCCTGGGGGCTCCCCAGCCCCTGTCACTCTCAAACCAGACAGTCAATCCACAAGCATGCCCAGGCACACAGAAGGGTCAGACAAGAGAACAGCTACTCTCTAAAAAGTACTGGTCTCCAACTCAGGATTAAAAAAACAACCTCTTCTAAAAGATGTGTTATTAAATGCTGAGCTCAGGGATATCAAAAACTCATGTCTTATCTTGTTCCTATGAGAAGATAGGCGGATGGCCATTGGCACCAGCCTCCCGCATGTTAGCCTATGGAGCAAGATAACCTTGCAGCAGTGAACACACAAAATGGCCGCTGTTCACTACCAGAGCATGGTACCTGCACTAGTACACGCTCTACCTTTTACATGCACTGCACCCTGCCCAGGGGGGTAACTTGGGCCTTCCATAGGGATGACTGATGTGCACAAAAAGGGAAGGGTTAGGCCCGGCCAGTGTGGACACTGGCCAGGAGGACATGGCAGTCCAGGGACTGCGGGCAGGCCTGCGGTGGCAGGCCTGGGACACTATTTTAGGGCTACTCATGTGGGTGGCACACTCAGCGCTGCAGGCCCACTAGTAGCATCTGTCATCACCAGCCCTGGCACACACAGTGCACTTTACTAGGGACTTCATGGTGATACAAATATGCCAATCAGGTATATCCAATCAATATGATATTTTACACAGGGAGCACTTACACTCTGGCACTGATTAGCAGTGGCAGAGTGTCCAAAGCATCTAAACCAGCAAAAACGAAATTCAGCACAGCATCAAAAATCCGGGTAGCAGAGGCAAAAGATAGGGGAAAAACCCACGCCAAGGATGTCAGGTCTAACAGGGGCTGAGAGGGCTGCGGCAGCGATGGACCCGCTTCATGAATGGGGGGCTGAGAGGCCTGCCGCAGCGATGGAGGCGCTCCATGAATGAGGGGCTGAGAGGGCTGCCGCAGCGATGGAGGTGCTCCATGAATGGGGCGGCTGAGAGGGCTGCCACAGCAATGGTGGTGCTCCATGAATGGAGGGTTGAGAGGGCTGCCGCAGCAATGGAGGTGCTGCATGAATGGGGGGGCTGAGAGGGCTGTCGCAGCGATGGAGGCGCTGCATGAATGGGGGGGCTGAGAGGGCTGCCGCAGCAATGGAGGTGCTCCATGAATGGGAGGGGCTGGGAAGGCAGCCGCAGCGATGGACTCGCTTCATGAATGGGGGGCTGAGAGGGCTGCCGCAGCGATGGAGGTGCTCCATGAATGGGAGGGGCTGGGAGGGCTGCCGCAGCGATGGAGGCGCTCCATGAATGGGGGGGGCTGAGAGGGCTACCGCAGCGATGGAGGCGCTCCATGAATGGGGGGCTAAGAGGGCTGCCGCAGCGATGGAGGCGCTCCATGACTGGGAGGGGCTGGGAGGGCTGCCGCAGCAATGGAGGCGCTGCATGAATGGGTGGGCTGAGAGGGCTGCCGCAGCGATGGAGGCGCTGCATTAATGGGGGGGCTGAGAGGGCTGCCGCAGCAATGGAGGTGCTCCATGATTGGCGGGGGCTGAGAGGGATGCCGCAGCGATGGAGGCGCTCCATGAATGGGGGGCTGAGAAGGCTGCCGCAGCGATGGAGGCGCTCCATGAATGGGTGGGCTGAGAGGGCTGCCGCAGCGATGGAGGCGCTCCATGAATGGGGGGGGCTGAGAGGGCTACCGCAGCGATGGAGGCGGTCCATGAATGGGGGGCTGAGAGGGCTGCCGCAGCGATGGAGGCGCTCCGTGAATGGGGGGGCTGTGAGGGCTGCCGCAGCGATGGAGGCGCTGCATGAATGGGGGGGCTGAGAGGGCTGCCGCAGCGATGGAGACGCTCCATGAATGGGTGGGCTGAGAGGGCTGCCGCAGTGATGGAGGCACTCCATGAATGGGGGGGCTGAGAGGGCTGCCGCAGTGATGGAGGTGCTCCATGAATGGGGCGAGCTGAGAGGGCTGCCGCAGCGATGGAGGCGCTCCATGAATGGGGGGCTGAGAGGGATGCCGCACCGATGGAGGCGCTCCATGAATGAGGGGGCTGGGAGGGCTCCCGCAGCGATGGAGGCGCTCCATGAATGGGGGGGCTGAGAGGGCTGCCGCAGCGATGGAGGCGCTCCATGAATGGGGGGGCTGAGAGGCCTGACGCAGTGATGGAGGCGCTCCATGAATGGGGGGCTGAGAGGGCTGCCGCAGCAATGGAGGCGCTGCATGAATGGGTGGGCTGAGAGGGCTGCCGCAGCGATGGAGGCGCTGCATGAATGGGGGGGCTGAGAGGGCTGCCGCAGCAATGGAGGTGCTCCATGAATGGGAGGGGCTGGGAAGGCAGCCGCAGCGATGGACCCGCTTCATGAATGGGGGGCTGAGAGGGCTGCCGCAGCGATGGAGGCGCTCCATGAATGGGAGGGGCTGGGAGGGCTGCCGCAGCGATGGAGGGGCTCCATGAATGGGGGGGGCTGAGAGGGCTACCGCAGCGATGGAGGCGCTCCACGAATGGGGGGCTGAGAGGCCTGCCGCAGCGATGGAGGCGCTCCATGAATGGGGGGCTAAGAGGGCTGCCGCAGCGATGGAGGCGCTCCATGAATGGGAGGGGCTGGGAGGGCTGCCGCAGCAATGGAGGCGCTGCATGAAGGGGTGGGCTGAGGGGGCTGCCGCAGCGATGGAGGCGCTGCATGAATGGGGGGGCTGAGAGGGCTGCGGCAGCAATGGAGGCGCTCCATGAATGGGGGGAGCTGAGAGGGCTGCCGCAGCGATGGAGGCGCTCCATGAATGAGGGGGCTGGGAGGGCTGCCGCAGCGATGGAGGCGCTCCATGAATGGGGGGGCTGAGAGGGCTGCCGCAGCGATGGAGGCGCTCCATGAATGGGGGGGCTGAGAGGCCTGACGCAGTGATGGAGGCGCTCCATGAATGGGGGGCTGAGAGGGCTGCCGCAGCGATGGAGGAGCTCCATGAATGGGGGGGCTAAGAGGGCTGCCGCAGCGATGGAGGCGCTCCATGAATGAGAGAGGCTGGGAGGGCAGCCGCAGCGATGGACCCGCTTCATGAATGGGGGGCTGAGAGGGCTGCCGCAGCGATGGAGGCGCTCCACGAATGGGGGGCTGAGAGGGCTGTTGCAGTGATGGAGGTGCTCCACGAATGTGTGGTCTGAGAGGCCTGCCGCAGCGATGGAGGTGCTCCATGAATGGGGGGGCTGAGAGGGCTACCGCAGCAATGGAGGCGCTCCATGAATGGGGGGGGCTGGGGGGGCTGCCGCAGAGATGGAGGCGCTCCATGAATGGGGGTGGCTGGGAGGGTTGTCGCAGCGATGGATGCGCTCCATGAATGGGTGGGATGAGAGGGCTGCCGCAGCGATGGAGGCGCTCCATGAATGAGGGGGCTGGGAGGGCTGCCGCAGCGATGGAGGTGCTACATGACTGGGTGGGCTGAGAGGGCTGCCGCAGCGATGGAGGCGCTCCATGAATGGGAGGGGCTGGGAGGGCAGCCGCAGCGATGGACCCGCTTCATGAATGGGGGGCTGAGAGGGCTGCCGCAGCGATGGAGATGCTCCATGAATGGGGGGGGCTGAGAGGGCTGCCGCAGCGATGGAGGCGCTCCATGAATGGGGGTCTGAGAGGGCAGCCGCAGCGATGGAGGCGCTCCATGAATGGGGGGGCTGGGAGGGCTGCCGCAGCGATGGAGGTGCTTCATGAATGGGGGGCTGAGAGGCCTGCCGCAGCGATGAAGGCGCTCCATGAATGGGGGGGTTGAGAGGGCTGCCGCAGCGATTGAGGCGCTCCATGAATGGGGGGCTGGGAGGGCTGCCGCAGCGATGGAGGCGCTCCATGAATGGGGGGCTGAGAGGGCTGCCGCAGCAATGGAGGCGCTGCATGAATGGGTGGGCTGAGAGGGCTGCTGCAGCAATGGAGGTGCTCCATGAATGGCGGGGGCTGAGAGGGCTGCCGCAGCAATGGAGGTGCTCCATGAATGGGAGGGGCTGGGAAGGCAGCCGCAGCGATGGACCCGCTTCATGAATGGGGGGCTGAGAGGGCTGCCGCAGCGATGGAGGCGCTCCATGAATGGGAGGGGCTGGGAGGGCTGCCGCAGCGATGGAGGCGCTCCATGAATGGGGGGGCTGAAAGGGCTACCGCAGCGATGGAGGCGCTCCATGAATGGGGGGCTGAGAGGCCTGCCGCAGCGATGGAGGCGCTCCATGAATGGGGGGCTAAGAGGGCTGCCGCAGCGATGGAGGCGCTCCATGAATGGGAGGGGCTGGGAGGGCTGCCGCAGCAATGGAGGCGCTCCATGAATGGAGGGGCTGAGAGGGCTGCCGCAGCGATGGAGGCGCTTCATTAATGGGGGGCTGAGAGGGCTGCCGCAGCAATGGAGGCGCTCCATGAATTGGGGGGCTGAGAGGGCTGCCGCAGCAATGGAGGCGCTCAATGAATGGGGAGGTGCTGAGAGGTCTACCGCAGCGATAGACGCGCTCCATGAATGGGTGGGCTTAGAGGGCTGCCGCAGCGCTGGAGGCGCTCCATGAATGGGGGGGGCTGAGAGGGCTACTGCAGCGATGGAGGCGCTCCATGAATGGGGGGCTGAGAGGCCTGCCGCAGCGATGGAGGCGCTCCATGAATGGGGGGCTAAGAGGGCTGCCGCAGCGATGGAGGCGCTCCCTGAATGGGAGGGGCTGGGAGGGCTGCCGCAGCGATGGAGGCGCTGCATGAATGGGGGGGCTGAGAGGGCTGCCGCAGCAATGGAGGTGCTCCATGAATGGCGGGGGCTGAGAGGGCTGCCGCAGCGATGGAGGCGCTCCATGAATGGGGGGCTGAGAAGGCTACCGCAGCGATGGAGGCACTCCATGAATGGGTGGGCTGAGAGGGCTACCGCAGCGATGGAGGCGCTCCATGAATGGGGGCTGAGAGGGCTGCCGCAGCGATGGAGGCGCTCCATGAATGGGGGGGCTGAGAGGGCTACCGCAGCGATGGAGGCGCTCCATGAATGGGGGCTGAGAGGGCTGCCGCAGCGATGGAGGCGCTCCGTGAATGGGGGGCTGTGAGGGCTGCCGCAGCGATGGAGGCGCTGCATGAATGGGGGGGCTGAGAGGGCTGCCGCAGCAATGGAGGTGCTCCATGAATGGCGGGGGCTGAGAGGGCTGCCGCAGCGATGGAGGCGCTCCATGAATGGGGGGCTGAGAGGGCTGCCGCAGCGATGGAGGCGCTCCATGAATGGGGGGGCTGAGAGGGCTACCGCAGCGATGGAGGCGCTCCATGAATGGGGGCTGAGAGGGCTGCCGCAGCGATGGAGGAGCTCAGTGAATGGGGGGCTGTGAGGGCTGCCGCAGCGATGGGGGCGCTGCATGAATGGGGGGGCTGAGAGGGCTGCCGCAGCGATGGAGACGCTCCACGAATGGGTGGGCTGAGAGGGCTGCCGCAGTGATGGAGTCACTCCATGAATGGGGGGGCTGAGAGGGCTGCCGCAGTGATGGAGGCGCTCCATGAATCGGGGGAGGTGAGAGGGCTGCCGCAGCGATGGAGGCGCTCCATAAATGGGGGGCTGAGAGGGCTGCCGCACCGATGGAGGCGCTCCATGAATGAGGGGGCTGGGAGGGCTGCCGCAGCGATGGAGGCGCTCCATGAATGGGGGGCTGAGAGGGCTGCCGCAGCGATGGAGGCGCTCCATGAATGGAGGGGCTGAGAGGCCTGACGCAGCAATGGAGGCGCTGCATGAATGGGTGGGCTGAGAGGGCTGCCGCAGCGATGGAGGCGCTGCATGAATGGGGGGGGCTGAGAGGGCTGCCGCAGCAATGGGGGTGCTCCATGAATGGGAGGGGCTGGGAAGGCAGCAGCAGCGATGGACCCGCTTCATGAATGGGGGGCTGAGAGGGCTGCCGCAGCGATGGAGGCGCTCCATGAATGGGAGGGGCTGGGAGGGCTGCCGCAGCGATGGAGGTGCTCCATGAATGGGGGGGGCTGAGAGGGCTACCGCAGCGATGGAGGCGCTCCATGAATGGGGGGCTGAGAGGCCTGCCGCAGCGATGGAGGCGCTCTATGAATGGGGGGCTAAGAGGGCTGCCGCAGCGATGGAGGCGCTCCATGAATGGGTGGGGCTGGGAGGGCTGCCGCAGCAATGGAGGCGCTGCATGAAGGGGTGGGCTGAGAGGGCTGCCGCAGCGATGGAGGCGCTGCATGAATGGGGGGGCTGAGAGGGCTGCCGCAGCAATGGAGTTGCTCCATGAATGGTGGGGGCTGAGAGGGCTGCCGCAGCGATGGAGGCGCTCCATGAATGGGGGGCTGAGAAGGCTGCCGCAGCGATGGAGGCGCTCCATGAATGGGTGGGCTGAGAGGGCTGCCGCAGCGATGGAGGCGCTCCATGAATGGGGGGGGCTGAGAGGGCTACCGCAGCAATGGAGGCGCTCCATGAATGGGGGGCTGAGAGGGCTGCCGCAGCGATGGAGGCGCTCAGTGAATGGGGGGCTGTGAGGGCTGCCGCAGCGATGGAGGCGCTGCATGACTGGGGGGGCTGAGAGGGCTGCCGCAGCGATGGAGACGCTCCACGAATGGGTGGGCTGAGAGGGCTGCCGCAGTGATGGAGGCACTCCATGAATGGAGGGGCTGAGAGGGCTGCCGCAGTGATGGAGGCGCTCCATGAATGGGGGGGGGGATGGGAGGGCTGCCGCAGCGATGGAGGCGCTCCATGAATGGGTGGGCTGAGAGGGCTGCCGCAGCGATGGAGGCTCTCTATGAATGGGGGGGCTGGGAGGGCTGCCGCAGCGATGGAGGTGCTCCATGAATGGGGGGGCTGGGAGGGCTGCCGCAGCGATGGAGGCGCTACATGAATGGGTGGGCTGAGAGGGCTGCCGCAGCGATGGAGGCGCTCCATGAATGGGGGGGGCTGAGAGGGCTGCCGCAGCGATGGAGGAGCTTCATGAATGGGGGGCTGAGAGGGCTGCCGCAGCGATGGAGACGCTCCATGAATGGGAGGGGCTGAGAAGGCTGCCGCAGTGATGGAGTCACTCCATGAATGGGGGGGCTGAGAGGGCTGCCGCAGTGATGGAGGCGCTCCATGAATGGGGGGAGCTGAGAGGGCTGCCGCAGCGATGGAGGCGCTCCATGAATGGGGGGCTGAGAGGGCTGCCGCAGCGATGGAGGCGCTCCATGAATGAGGGGGCTGGGAGGGCTGCCGCAGCGATGGAGGTGCTACATGAATGGGTGGGCTGAGAGGGCTGCCGCAGCGATGGAGGCGCTCCATGAATGGGAGGGGCTGAGAGGGCTGCCGCAGTGATGGAGGCGCTCCATGAATGGGGGGAGCTGAGAGGGCTGCCGCAGCGATGGAGGCGCTCCATGAATGGGGGGCTGAGAGGGCTGCCGCAGTGATGGAGGCGCTCCATGAATGGGGGGAGCTGAGAGGGCTGCCGCAGCGATGGAGGCGCTCCATCAATGGGGGGCTGAGAGGGCTGCCGCACCGATGGAGGCGCTCCATGAATGAGGGGGCTGGGAGGGCTGCCGCAGCGATGGAGGCGCTCCATGAATGGGGGGCTGAGAGGCCTGACGCAGTGATGGAGGCGCTCCATGAATGGGGGGCTGGGAGGGCTGCCACAGCGATGGAGGCGCTCCATGAATGGGGGGCTGAGAGGCCTGACGCAGTGATGGAGGCGCTCCATGAATGGGGGGCTGAGAGGGCTGCCGCAGCAATGGAGGCGCTGCATGAATGGGTGGGCTGAGAGGGCTGCCGCAGCAATGGAGGTGCTCCATGAATGGCGGGGGCTGAGAGGGCTGCCGCAGCAATGGAGGTGCTCCATGAATGGGAGGGGCTGGGAAGGCAGCCGCAGCGATGGACCCGCTTCATGAATGGGGGGCTGAGAGGGCTGCCGCAGCGATGGAGGCGCTCCATGAAGGGGAGGGGCTGGGAGGGCTGCCGCAGCGATGGAGGCGCTCCATGAATGGGGGGGCTGAGAGGGCTACCGCAGCGATGGAGGCGCTCCATGAATGGGGGGCTGAGAGGCCTGCCGCAGCGATGGAGGCGCTCCATGAATGGGGGGCTAACAGGGCTGCCGCAGCGATGGAGGCGCTCCATGAATGGGAGGGGCTGGGAGGGCTGCCGCAGCAATGGAGGCGCTCCATGAATGGAGGGGCTGAGAGGGCTGCCGCAGCGATGGAGGCGCTTCATTAATGGGGGGCTGAGAGGGCTGCCGCAGCAATGGAGGCGCTCCATGAATTGGGGGGCTGAGAGGGCTGCCGCAGCAATGGAGGCGCTCAATGAATGGGGAGGTGCTGAGAGGTCTACCGCAGCGATAGACGCGCTCCATGAATGGGTGGGCTTAGAGGGCTGCCGCAGCGCTGGAGGCGCTCCATGAATGGGGGGGGCTGAGAGGGCTACCGCAGCGATGGAGGCGCTCCATGAATGGGGGGCTGAGAGGCCTGCCGCAGCGATGGAGGCGCTCCATGAATGGGGGGCTAAGAGGGCTGCCGCAGCGATGGAGGCGCTCCCTGAATGGGAGGGGCTGGGAGGGCTGCCGCAGCAATGGAGGCACTGCATGAATGGGTAGGCTGAGAGGGCTGCCGCAGCGATGGAGGCGCTGCATGAATGGGGGGGCTGAGAGGGCTGCCGCAGCAATGGAGGTGCTCCATGAATGGCGGGGGCTGAGAGGGCTGCCGCAGCGATGGAGGCGCTCCATGAATGGGGGGCTGAGAAGGCTGCCGCAGCGATGGAGGCACTCCATGAATGGGTGGGCTGAGAGGGCTACCGCAGCGATGGAGGCGCTCCATGAATGGGGGCTGAGAGGGCTGCCGCAGCGATGGAGGCGCTCCATGAATGG
The DNA here is from genome assembly GCF_964204655.1 of Triturus cristatus. Taxonomy (NCBI): domain Eukaryota; kingdom Metazoa; phylum Chordata; class Amphibia; order Caudata; family Salamandridae; genus Triturus; species Triturus cristatus. Next base: position 62,164,809 of record NC_140579.1, read on the forward strand.
GGGGCTGAGAGGGCTACCGCAGCGATGGAGGCGCTCCATGAATGGGGGCTGAGAGGGCTGCCGCAGCGATGGAGGCGCTCCGTGAATGGGGGGCTGTGAGGGCTGCCGCAGCGATGGAGGCGCTGCATGAATGGGGGGGCTGAGAGGGCTGCCGCTGCAATGGAGGTGCTCCATGAATGGCGGGGGCTGAGAGGGCTGCCGCAGCGATGGAGGCGCTCCATGAATGGGGGGCTGAGAGGGCTGCCGCAGCGATGGAGGCGCTCCATGAATGGGGGGGCTGAGAGGGCTACCGCAGCGATGGAGGCGCTCCATGAATGGGGGCTGAGAGGGCTGCCGCAGCGATGGAGGAGCTCAGTGAATGGGGGGCTGTGAGGGCTGCCGCAGCGATGGAGGCGCTGCATGAATGGGGGGGCTGAGAGGGCTGCCGCAGCGATGGAGACGCTCCACGAATGGGTGGGCTGAGAGGGCTGCCGCAGTGATGGAGTCACTCCATGAATGGGGGGGCTGAGAGGGCTGCCGCAGTGATGGAGGCGCTCCATGAATGGGGGGAGGTGAGAGGGCTGCCGCAGCGATGGAGGCGCTCCATAAATGGGGGGCTGAGAGGGCTGCCGCACCGATGGAGGCGCTCCATGAATGAGGGGGCTGGGAGGGCTGCCGCAGCGATGGAGGCGCTCCATGAATGGGGGGCTGAGAGGGCTGCCGCAGCGATGGAGGCGCTCCATGAATGGGGGGGCTGAGAGGCCTGACGCAGCAATGGAGGCGCTGCATGAATGGGTGGGCTGAGAGGGCTGCCGCAGCGATGGAGGCGCTGCATGAATGGGGGGGGCTGAGAGGGCTGCCGCAGCAATGGGGGTGCTCCATGAATGGGAGGGGCTGGGAAGGCAGCAGCAGCGATGGACCCGCTTCATGAATGGGGGGCTGAGAGGGCTGCCGCAGCGATGGAGGCGCTCCATGAATGGGAGGGGCTGGGAGGGCTGCCGCAGCGATGGAGGTGCTCCATGAATGGGGGGGGCTGAGAGGGCTACCGCAGCGATGGAGGCGCTCCATGAATGGGGGGCTGAGAGGCCTGCCGCAGCGATGGAGGCGCTCTATGAATGGGGGGCTAAGAGGGCTGCCGCAGCGATGGAGGCGCTCCATGAATGGGTGGGGCTGGGAGGGCTGCCGCAGCAATGGAGGCGCTGCATGAAGGGGTGGGCTGAGAGGGCTGCCGCAGCGATGGAGGCGCTGCATGAATGGGGGGGCTGAGAGGGCTGCCGCAGCAATGGAGTTGCTCCATGAATGGTGGGGGCTGAGAGGGCTGCCGCAGCGATGGAGGCGCTCCATGAATGGGGGGCTGAGAAGGCTGCCGCAGCGATGGAGGCGCTCCATGAATGGGTGGGCTGAGAGGGCTGCCGCAGCGATGGAGGCGCTCCATGAATGGGGGGGGCTGAGAGGGCTACCGCAGCAATGGAGGCGCTCCATGAATGGGGGGCTGAGAGGGCTGCCGCAGCGATGGAGGCGCTCAGTGAATGGGGGGCTGTGAGGGCTGCCGCAGCGATGGAGGCGCTGCATGACTGGGGGGGCTGAGAGGGCTGCCGCAGCGATGGAGACGCTCCACAAATGGGTGGGCTGAGAGGGCTGCCGCAGTGATGGAGGCACTCCATGAATGGAGGGGCTGAGAGGGCTGCCGCAGTGATGGAGGCGCTCCATGAATGGGGGGGGGATGGGAGGGCTGCCGCAGCGATGGAGGCGCTCCATGAATGGGTGGGCTGAGAGGGCTGCCGCAGCGATGGAGGCTCTCCATGAATGGGGGGGCTGGGAGGGCTGCCGCAGCGATGGAGGTGCTCCATGAATGGGGGGGCTGGGAGGGCTGCCGCAGCGATGGAGGCGCTACATGAATGGGTGGGCTGAGAGGGCTGCCGGAGCGATGGAGGCGCTCCATGAATGGGGGGGGCTGAGAGGGCTGCCGCAGCGATGGAGGAGCTTCATGAATGGGGGGCTGAGAGGGCTGCCGCAGCGATGGAGGCGCTCCATGAATGGGAGGGGCTGAGAAGGCTGCCGCAGTGATGGAGTCACTCCATGAATGGGGGGGCTGAGAGGGCTGCCGCAGTGATGGAGGCGCTCCATGAATGGGGGGAGCTGAGAGGGCTGCCGCAGCGATGGAGGCGCTCCATGAATGGGGGGCTGAGAGGGCTGCCGCAGCGATGGAGGCGCTCCATGAATGAGGGGGCTGGGAGGGCTGCCGCAGCGATGGAGGTGCTACATGAATGGGTGAGATGAGAGGGCTGCCGCAGCGATGGAGGCGCTCCATGAATGGGAGGGGCTGGGAGGGCAGCCGCAGCGATGGACCCGCTTCATGAATGGGGGGCTGAGAGGGCTGCCGCAGCAATGGAGGCGCTGCATGAATGGGTGGGCTGAGAGGGCTGCCGCAGCGATGGAGGCGCTGCATGAATGGGGGGGGCTGAGAGGGCTGCCGCAGCAATGGGGGTGCTCCATGAATGGGAGGGGCTGGGAAGGCAGCAGCAGCGATGGACCCGCTTCATGAATGGGGGGCTGAGAGGGCTGCCGCAGCGATGGAGGCGCTCCATGAATGGGAGGGGCTGGGAGGGCTGCCGCAGTGATGGAGTCACTCCATGAATGGGGGGGCTGAGAGGGCTGCCGCAGTGATGGAGGCGCTCCATGAATGGGGGGAGGTGAGAGGGCTGCCGCAGCGATGGAGGCGCTCCATAAATGGGGGGCTGAGAGGGCTGCCGCACCGATGGAGGCGCTCCATGAATGAGGGGGCTGGGAGGGCTGCCGCAGCGATGGAGGCGCTCCATGAATGGGGGGCTGAGAGGGCTGCCGCAGCGATGGAGGCGCTCCATGAATGGGGGGGCTGAGAGGCCTGACGCAGCAATGGAGGCGCTGCATGAATGGGTGGGCTGAGAGGGCTGCCGCAGCGATGGAGGCGCTGCATGAATGGGGGGGGCTGAGAGGGCTGCCGCAGCAATGGGGGTGCTCCATGAATGGGAGGGGCTGGGAAGGCAGCAGCAGCGATGGACCCGCTTCATGAATGGGGGGCTGAGAGGGCTGCCGCAGCGATGGAGGCGCTCCATGAATGGGAGGGGCTGAGAGGGCTGCCGCAGCGATGGAGGTGCTCCATGAATGGGGGGGGCTGAGAGGGCTACCGCAGCGATGGAGGCGCTCCATGAATGGGGGGCTGAGAGGCCTGCCGCAGCGATGGAGGCGCTCTATGAATGGGGGGCTAAGAGGGCTGCCGCAGCGATGGAGGCGCTCCATGAATGGGTGGGGCTGGGAGGGCTGCCGCAGCAATGGAGGCGCTGCATGAAGGGGTGGGCTGAGAGGGCTGCCGCAGCGATGGAGGCGCTGCATGAATGGGGGGGCTGAGAGGGCTGCCGCAGCAATGGAGTTGCTCCATGAATGGTGGGGGCTGAGAGGGCTGCCGCAGCGATGGAGGCGCTCCATGAATGGGGGGCTGAGAAGGCTGCCGCAGCGATGGAGGCGCTCCATGAATGGGTGGGCTGAGAGGGCTGCCGCAGCGATGGAGGCGCTCCATGAATGGGGGGGGCTGAGAGGGCTACCGCAGCAATGGAGGCGCTCCATGAATGGGGGGCTGAGAGGGCTGCCGCAGCGATGGAGGCGCTCAGTGAATGGGGGGCTGTGAGGGCTGCCGCAGCGATGGAGGCGCTGCATGACTGGGGGGGCTGAGAGGGCTGCCGCAGCGATGGAGACGCTCCACAAATGGGTGGGCTGAGAGGGCTGCCGCAGTGATGGAGGCACTCCATGAATGGAGGGGCTGAGAGGGCTGCCGCAGTGATGGAGGCGCTCCATGAATGGGGGGGGATGGGAGGGCTGCCGGAGCGATGGAGGCGCTCCATGAATGGGTGGGCTGAGAGGGCTGCCGCAGCGATGGAGGCTCTCCATGAATGGGGGGGCTGGGAGGGCTGCCGCAGCGATGGAGGTGCTCCATGAATGGGGGGGCTGGGAGGGCTGCCGCAGCGATGGAGGCGCTACATGAATGGGTGGGCTGAGAGGGCTGCCGCAGCGATGGAGGCGCTCCATGAATGGGGGGGGCTGAGAGGGCTGCCGCAGCGATGGAGGAGCTTCATGAATGGGGGGCTGAGAGGGCTGCCGCAGCGATGGAGGCGCTCCATGAATGGGAGGGGCTGAGAAAGCTGCCGCAGTGATGGAGTCACTCCATGAATGGGGGGGCTGAGAGGGCTGCCGCAGTGATGGAGGCGCTCCATGAATGGGGGGAGCTGAGAGGGCTGCCGCAGCGATGGAGGCGCTCCATGAATGGGGGGCTGAGAGGGCTGCCGCAGCGATGGAGGCGCTCCATGAATGAGGGGGCTGGGAGGGCTGCCGCAGCGATGGAGGTGCTACATGAATGGGTGAGATGAGAGGGCTGCCGCAGCGATGGAGGCGCTCCATGAATGGGAGGGGCTGGGAGGGCAGCCGCAGCGATGGACCCGCTTCATGAATGGGGGGCTGAGAGTGCTGCCGCAGCAATGGAGGCGCTGCATGAATGGGTGGGCTGAGAGGGCTGCCGCAGCGATGGAGGCGCTGCATGAATGGGGGGGGCTGAGAGGGCTGCCGCAGCAATGGGGGTGCTCCATGAATGGGAGGGGCTGGGAAGGCAGCAGCAGCGATGGACCCGCTTCATGAATGGGGGGCTGAGAGGGCTGCCGCAGCGATGGAGGCGCTCCATGAATGGGAGGGGCTGGGAGGGCTGCCGCAGCGATGGAGGTGCTCCATGAATGGGGGGGGCTGAGAGGGCTACCGCAGCGATGGAGGCGCTCCATGAATGGGGGGCTGAGAGGCCTGCCGCAGCGATGGAGGCGCTCTATGAATGGGGGGCTAAGAGGGCGGCCGCAGCGATGGAGGCGCTCCATGAATGGGTGGGGCTGGGAGGGCTGCCGCAGCAATGGAGGCGCTGCATGAAGGGGTGGGCTGAGAGGGCTGCCGCAGCGATGGAGGCGCTGCATGAATGGGGGGGCTGAGAGGGCTGCCGCAGCAATGGAGTTGCTCCATGAATGGTGGGGGCTGAGAGGGCTGCCGCAGCGATGGAGGCGCTCCATGAATGGGGGCTGAGAAGGCTGCCGCAGCGATGGAGGCGCTCCATGAATGGGTGGGCTGAGAGGGCTGCCGCAGCGATGGAGGCGCTCCATGAATGGGGGGGGCTGAGAGGGATACCGCAGCAATGGAGGCGCTCCATGAATGGGGGGCTGAGAGGGCTGCCGCAGCGATGGAGGCGCTCAGTGAATGGGGGGCTGTGAGGGCTGCCGCAGCGATGGAGGCGCTGCATGAATGGGGGGGGCTGAGAGGGCTGCCGCAGCGATGGAGACGCTCCACGAATGGGTGGGCTGAGAGGGCTGCCGCAGTGATGTATGTATGTGTCTTGTAAAGCGCACTGCTGCCCTGAGGCGTCGTGGCGCTGTAGACCGCTGGGGAACCCGTCTTGGCTATCCCTGTGAGATGGTCCCTCCTGGGTATCTCCAAGGTGAAACCAGGCATCCCCGGCGAATGTGGGGGGCCGTTGTGGAGATGAGGCAAGCTAATGCCCAGAGTTGCCGAGTGTGTTCCTGGTTAGAGTAGGTACCGAGGCGAGAATTATCGAGTCCGTTTTGACCCTGGTCCACGACCCTGCCGCGTCGGGAATTGAACCCTGGTCCCTGGCCGACTCTCTGCTTGCGGATCTGCCGCCTCTAACCAGTGAGCCACACCTCTCCACCATGGAGGCACTCCATAAATGGAGGGGCTGAGAGGGCTGCCGCAGTGATGGAGGCGCTCCATGAATGGGGGGGGGATGGGAGGGCTGCCGCAGCGATGGAGGCGCTCCATGAATGGGTGGGCTGAGAGGGCTGCCGCAGCGATGGAGGCTCTCCATGAATGGGGGGGCTGGGAGGGCTGCCGCAGCGATGGAGGTGCTCCATGAATGGGGGGGCTGGGAGGGCTGCCGCAGCGATGGAGGCGCTACATGAATGGGTGGGCTGAGAGGGCTGCCGCAGCGATGGAGGCGCTCCATGAATGGGGGGGGCTGAGAGGGCTGCCGCAGCGATGGAGGAGCTTCATGAATGGGGGGCTGAGAGGGCTGCCGCAGCGATGGAGGCGCTCCATGAATGGGAGGGGCTGAGAAGGCTGCCGCAGTGATGGAGTCACTCCATGAATGGGGGGGTTGAGAGGGCTGCCGCAGTGATGGAGGCGCTCCATGAATGGGGGGAGCTGAGAGGGCTGCCGCAGCGATGGAGGCGCTCCATGAATGGGGGGCTGAGAGGGCTGCCGCAGCGATGGAGGCGCTCCATGAATGAGGGGGCTGGGAGGGCTGCCGCAGCGATGGAGGTGCTACATGAATGGGTGAGATGAGAGGGCTGCCGCAGCGATGGAGGCGCTCCATGAATGGGAGGGGCTGGGAGGGCAGCCGCAGCGATGGACCCGCTTCATGAATGGGGGGCTGAGAGGGCTGCCGCAGCGATGGAGATGCTCCATGAATGGGGGGGCTGAGAGGGCAGCCGCAGCGACGGAGGCGCTCCATGAATGGGAGGGGCTGGGAGGGCAGCCGCAGCGATGGACCCGCTTCATGAATGGGGGGCTGAGAGGGCTGCCGCAGCGATGGAGATGCTTCATGAATGGGGGGCTGAGAGGCCTGCCGCAGCGATGGAGGCGCTCCATGAATGAGGGGGTTGAGAGGGCTGCCGCAGCAATTGAGGCGCTCCATGAATGGGGGGGCTGAGAGGGCTGCCGCAGCGATGGAGGTGCTCCATGAATGGGGGGCTGAGAGGGCTGCCGCAGCGATGGAGGCGCTGCATGAATGGGGGGGCTGAGATGGCTGCCGCAGCAATGGAGGCGCTCCATGAATGGGGGGGCTGAGAGGGCTGCCGCAGCGATGGAGGCGCTCCATGAATGGGGGGGGCTGAGAGGGCTGCCTCAACGATGGAGGCGCTCCATGAATGGGTGGGCTGAGAGGGCTGCCGCAGCGATGGCGGCGCTCCATGAATGGGGCGGCTGAGAGGGCTACCGCAGCGATGGCGGCGCTCCATGAATGGGGGGCTGAGAGGGCTGCCGCAGCGATGCAGGCGCTCCATGAATGGAGGGGCTGAGAGGGCTGCCGCAGCGATGGAGGCGCTTCATTAATGGGGGGCTGAGAGGGTAGCCGCAGTAATGGAGGCGCTCCATGAATTGGGGGGCTGAGAGGGCTGCCGCAGCAATGGAGGCACTCCATGAAAGGGGGGGCTAGGAGGGCTGCCGTAGCGATGGAGGCGCTCCATGAATAGGTGGGCTGAGAGGGCTGCCGCAGCGATGGAGGCGCTCCATGAATGGGGGGGGCTGGGAGGGCAGCCGCAGCGATGGAGGCGCTCCATGAATGGGGGGGCTGAGAGGGCTGCCGCAGCGATGGAGGCGCTCCATGAATGGGTGTGCTGAGAGGGCTGCCGCAGCGATGGAGGCGCTCCATGAATGGGGAGGGGCTGAGAGGGCTACCGCAGCGATGGACACGCTCCATGAATGGGTGGGCTGAGAGGGCTGCCGCAGCGATGGAGGCGCTCCATGAATGGGGGGGCTGAGAGGGCTACCGCAGCGATGGAGGCGCTCCATGAATGGGGGGCTGAGAGGCCTGCCGCAGCGATGGAGGCGCTCCATGAATGGGGGGCTAAGAGGGCTGCCGCAGCGATGGAGGCGCTCCATGAATGGGAGGGGCTGGGAGGGCTGCCGCAGCAATGGAGGCGCTGCATGAATGGGTGGGCTGAGAGGGCTGCCGCAGCGATGGAGGCGCTGCATGAATGGGGGGGCTGAGAGGGCTGCCGCAGCAATGGAGGTGCTCCATGAATGGCGGGGGCTGAGAGGGCTGCCGCAGCGATGGAGGCGCTCCATGAATGGGGGGCTGAGAAGGCTGCCGCAGCGATGGAGGCACTCCATGAATGGGTGGGCTGAGAGGGCTGCCGCAGCGATGGAGGCGCTCCATGAATGGGGGGGGCTGAGAGGGCTGCCGCAGCGATGGAGGCGCTCCGTGAATGGGGGGCTGTGAGGGATGCCGCAGCAATGGAGGCGCTCCATGAATGGGGGGGCTGAGAGGGCTGCCGCAGCGATGGAGGCGCTCCATGAATGGGGGGGGCTGAGAGGGCTGCCTCAACGATGGAGGCGCTCCATGAATGGGTGGGCTGAGAGGGCTGCCGCAGCGATGGTGGCGCTCCATGAATGGGGCGGCTGAGAGGGCTACCGCAGCGATGGAGGCGCTCCATGAATGGGGGGCTGAGAGGGCTGCCGCAGCGATGCAGGCGCTCCATGAATGGAGGGGCTGAGAGGGCTGCCGCAGCGATGGAGGCGCTTCATTAATGGGGGGCTGAGAGGGTAGCCGCAGCAATGGAGGCGCTCCATGAATTGGGGGGCTGAGAGGGCTGCCGCAGCAATGGAGGCACTCCATGAAAGGGGGGGCTAGGAGGGCTGCCGTAGCGATGGAGGCGCTCCATGAATAGGTGGGCTGAGAGGGCTGCCGCAGCGATGGAGGCGCTCCATGAATGGGGGGGGTGGGAGGGCAGCCGCAGCGATGGAGGCGCTCCATGAATGGGGGGGCTGAGAGGGCTGCCGCAGCGATGGAGGCGCTCCATGAATGGGTGTGCTGAGAGGGCTGCCGCAGCGATGGAGGCGCTCCATGAATGGGGAGGGGCTGAGAGGGCTACCGCAGCGATGGACGCGCTCCATGAATGGGTGGGCTGAGAGGGCTGCCGCAGCGATGGAGGCGCTCCATGAATGGGGGGGCTGAGAGGGCTACCGCAGCGATGGAGGCGCTCCATGAATGGGGGGCTGAGAGGCCTGCCGCAGCGATGGAGGCGCTCCATGAATGGGGGGCTAAGAGGGCTGCCGCAGCGATGGAGGCGCTCCATGAATGGGAGGGGCTGGGAGGGCTGCCGCAGCAATGGAGGCGCTGCATGAATGGGTGGGCTGAGAGGGCTGCCGCAGCGATGGAGGCGCTGCATGAATGGGGGGGCTGAGAGGGCTGCCGCAGCAATGGAGGTGCTCCATGAATGGCGGGGGCTGAGAGGGCTGCCGCAGCGATGGAGACGCTCCATGAATGGGGGGCTGAGAAGGCTGCCGCAGCGATGGAGGCACTCCATGAATGGGTGGGCTGAGAGGGCTGCCGCAGCGATGGAGGCGCTCCATGAATGGGGGGGCTGAGAGGGCTACCGCAGCGATGGAGGCGCTCCATGAATGGGGGGCTGAGAGGGCTGCCGCAGCGATGGAGGCGCTCCGTGAATGGGGGGCTGTGAGGGCTGCCGCAGCGATGGAGGCGCTGCATGAATGGGGGGGCTGAGAGTGCTGCCGCAGCGATGGAGGCGCTCCACGAATGGGTGGGCTGAGAGGGCTGCCGCAGTGAGGGAGGCACTCCATGAATGGGGGGGCTGAGAGGGCTGCCGCAGTGATGGAGGCGCTCCATGAATGGGGGGAGCTGAGAGGGCTGCCGCAGCGATGGAGGCGCTCCATGAATGGGGGGCTGAGAGGGCTGCCGCAGTGATGGAGGCGCTCCATGAATGGGGGGAGCTGAGAGGGCTGCCGCAGCGATGGAGGCGCTCCATGAATGGGGAGGGGCTGAGAGGGCTACCGCAGCGATGGACGCGCTCCATGAATGGGTGGGCTGAGAGGGCTGCCGCAGCGATGGAGGCGCTCCATGAATGGGGGGGCTGAGAGGGCTACCGCAGCGATGGAGGCGCTCCATGAATGGGGGGCTGAGAGGCCTGCCGCAGCGATGGAGGCGCTCCATGAATGGGGGGCTAAGAGGGCTGCCGCAGCGATGGAGGCGCTCCATGAATGGGAGGGGCTGGGAGGGCTGCCGCAGCAATGGAGGCGCTGCATGAATGGGTGGGCTGAGAGGGCTGCCGCAGCGATGGAGGCGCTGCATGAATGGGGGGCTGAGAGGGCTGCGCAGCAATGGAGGTGCTCCATGAATGGCGGGGGCTGAGGGGGCTGCCGCAGCGATGGAGGCGCTCCATGAATGGGGGGCTGAGAAGGCTGCCGCAGCGATGGAGGCACTCCATGAATGGGTGGGCTGAGAGGGCTGCCGCAGCGATGGAGGCGCTCCATGAATGGGGGGGGCTGAGAGGGCTACCGCAGCGATGGAGGCGCTCCATGAATGGGGGGCTGAGAGGGCTGCCGCAGCGATGGAGGCGCTCCGTGAAGGGGGGGCTGTGAGGGCTGCCGCAGCGATGGAGGCGCTGCATGAATGGGGGTGCTGAGAGTGCTGCCGCAGCGATGGAGACGCTCCACGAATGGGTGGGCTGAGAGGGCTGCCGCAGTGAGGGAGGCACTCCATGAATGGGGGGGCTGAGAGGGCTGCCGCAGTGATGGAGGCGCTCCATGAATGGGGGGAGCTGAGAGGGCTGCCGCAGCGATGGAGGCGCTCCATGAATGGGGGGCTGAGAGGGCTGCCGCAGTGATGGAGGCGCTCCATGAATGGGGGGAGCTGAGAGGGCTGCCGCAGCGATGGAGGCGCTCCATGAATGGGGGGCTGAGAGGGCTGCCGCACCGATGGAGGCGCTCCATGAATGAGGGGGCTGGGAGGGCTGCCGCAGCGATGGAGGCGCTCCATGAATGGGGGGCTGAGAGGCCTGACGCAGTGATGGAGGCGCTCCATGAATGGGGGGCTGGGAGGGCTGCCGCAGTGATGGAGGCGCTCCATGAATGGGGGGCTGAGAGGTCTGACGCAGTGATGGAGGTGCTCCATGAATGGGGGGCTGAGAGGGCTGCCGCAGCAATGGAGGCGCTGCATGAATGGGTGGGCTGAGAGGGCTGCCGCAGCGATGGAGGCGCTGCATGAATGGGGGGGCTGAGAGGGCTGCCGCAGCAATGGAGGTGCTCCATGAATGGGAGGGGCTGGGAAGGCAGCCACAGCGATGGACCCGCTTCATGAATGGGGGGCTGAGAGGGCTGCCGCAGCGATGGAGGCACTCCATGAATGGGAGGGGCTGGGAGGGCTGCCGCAGCGATGGAGGCGCTCCGTGAATGGGGGGGGCTGAGAGGGCTACCGCAGCGATGGAGGCGCTCCATGAATGGGGGGCTGAGAGGCCTGCCGCAGCGATGGAGGCGCTCCATGAATGGGGGGCTAAGAGGGCTGCCGCAGCGATGGAGGCGCTCCATGAATGGGAGGGGCTGGGAGGGCTGCCGCAGCAATGGAAGCGCTCCATGAATGGAGGGGCTGAGAGGGCTGCCGCAGCGATGGAGGCGCTTCATTAATGGGGGGCTGAGAGGGCTGCCGCAGCAATGGAGGCGCTCCATGAATTGGGGGGCTGAGAGGGCTGCCGCAGCAATGGAGGCGCTCAATGAATGGGGAGGGGCTGAGAGGTCTACCGCAGCGATAGACGCGCTCCATGAATGGGTGGGCTTAGAGGGCTGCCGCAGCGCTGGAGGCGCTCCATGCATGGGGGGGCTGAGAGGGCAACCGCAGCGATGGAGGCGCTCCATGAATGGGGGGCTGAGAGGCCTGCCGCAGCGATGGAGGCGCTCCATGAATGGGGGGCTAAGAGGGCTGCCGCAGCGATGGAGGCGCTCCCTGAATGGGAGGGGCTGGGAGGGCTGCCGCAGCAATGGAGGCGCTGCATGAATGGGTGGGCTGAGAGGGCTGCCGCAGCGATGGAGGCGCTGCATGAATGGGGGGGCTGAGAGGGCTGCCGCAGCAATGGAGGTGCTCCATGAATGGCGGGGGCTGAGAGGGCTGCCGCAGCGATGGAGGCGCTCCATGAATGGGGGGCTGAGAAGGCTGCCGCAGGGATGGAGGCACTCCATGAATGGGTGGGCTGAGAGGGCTACTGCAGCGATGGAGGCACTCCATGAATGGGGGCTGAGAGGGCTGCTGCAGCGATGGAGGCGCTCCATGGATGGGGGGCTGAGAAGGCTGCCGCAGGGATGGAGGCACTCCATGAATGGGTGGGCTGAGAGGGCTACCACAGCGATGGAGGCGCTCCATGAATGGGGGCTGAGAGGGCTGCCGCAGCGATGGAGGCGCTCCGTGAATGGGGGGCTGTGAGGGCTGCCGCAGCGATGGAGGCGCTGCATGAATGGGGGGCTGAGAGGGCTGCCGCAGCAATGGAGGTGCTCCATGAATGGCGGGGGCTGAGAGGGCTGCCGCAGCGATGGAGGCGCTCCATGAATGGGGGGCTGAGAGGGCTGCCGCAGCGATGGAGGCGCTCCATGAATGGGGGGGCTGAGAGGGCTACCGCAGCGATGGAGGCGCTCCATGAATGGGGGCTGAGAGGGCTGCAATCATCGTACCCTGCACTTCAAGAAAACTGTAACACAGCCTGCAAACAATTTAATGAATGGCTAGAGAATGCAGTAGAGCAAACAGTCCCACGAAAAAAAGCCACACTAAAGAGAAAAACCCCCTCACAGCCATGGTTCTCGGAAGCACTAAGAACCCAGAAACAGACATGTAGAAGAGCGGAAAAAAAATGGAGAACTAATTATGACTCCGATCTCAAACAAGAATACAAAGCTACCTTAGCATGTTATAAAAAACTAATTATAACGGAAAAAAGTAAATACTTTATCCATAAAATCAATGAGTCAAAAAACTCAAGCAAAACCCTATTCGACATTGTCAAAAAATTATCAAAATTCGAGAACAACAACTCTGAAACGTTAACTTCAGACTTCTGCAACGTGCTGGGAGAATTCTTTGTCAGCAAAGTATCCCTAGTATATGACTCATTTAAAAACCATAACACAGAAATACCCATAAAGGATAATTCATCAACAACAATCCCAGTGAGTAGGGACTCAGATCCCACCACATTCTTCCAATTCACCCCCCCTACAGTGGAACAGATTCAAAAACAAATCCACACCATCAATTCAGGCAGCCCAATGGACCCATGTCCATCCAAAATAATGCATGTCTGCTCCGAACAACTGAGCATAGTACTAGAGAAATTATTCTCTCAAATCATTAAAACCAACATCTTTCCCGATGTCTGGAAAATGATATCGATCAGGCCACTTTTAAAAAAACCCAACCTGGACTGCGAAAACCCGAATAACTATAGGCCAATAGCTAGGATCCCATTCGCCGCCAAAATCCTAGAGAAACTCTTAAATAAACAATTATCCCGGTACCTACTGGACGGCAACTGGCTGGACCATTCGCAGTTCGGTTTCCGCGAGGGACATGGAACCGAAACTGCACTTATTACAGCGATGGAGGAACTTAGACAAGTACTGGACAACGGATCGAAGGCCGCCTTGATATTACTAGATCTATCGGCGGCCTTCGATACGATTAGCCATGAGACCCTCATAACACGTCTGAAAACAGCACAATTGCATGAATCAGCATGTGCACTCATCACCTCATATCTAGAGAACAGAACGTTCTCCATAGAATCAGGAGAAGCAAAATCTAATCAATTCAACCTACCATGTGGAGTCCCACAGGGTTCATCGATTAGCCCCACTCTTTTTAACTTATACGTCACCCCCCTCGCACAACTAATAAGGGACTGTGGATTCACCCCAATATCCTACGCCGACGACACCCAAATAGTGGTGTCAATAAATGAAGACGTAGAGAACACAGCAGAAAAATTTCAAATCTGCATGCAAAAAATAAGCCAATGGATGAGAACAAATTGTCTAAAATTGAATGGAGACAAAAGTGAGGTCATGATCCTAGGAGGGGACAAAAAAATCTGGTCCCATTCATGGTGGCCAAAAGAACTAGGAGGATGTCCTGAACCAACGGAGAAGGTAAAAAACCTAGGAATTACTCTAGACACTAATCTCTCCTTTGACGCCCAAGCGAATAAATTGGCATCATCCCTGTGGTACATTTTAAAAATGATTAAAAAAATACTACCCTACATACCACTTGACTCACGAAAGACAGTGGTGACAGCATTGGCCATGTCCAGATTGGACTACGGGAACGGCCTATACGCTGGAGCCAGAAAAAAAATTCTAACCAAACTTCAACGTTTGCAGAATGCAGCAGCCAGGCTGATATTAGGTACACCTAAATTTGAAAGAATCAGCCACAAACTTAGAGACCTACATTGGCTGCCAATCGAAAAACGAATACAATTTAAAATACTGTGCCTAGCATATAAAGCTACCAATGGAACCGGATCCCAATTTTTAAAAACTCATCTAAAAATATATGAGCCAAATAGAACCCTCAGATCTGGCCAAAAGAAAATAATTGCGGTACCAAGATTCAAGAGAGCAAACTGGGGAGGAAGAAGCTTCCTGGTACATACAGCGAGGATCTGGAACAAACTACCGCTAGATATAAAAACTAGTCCATCACTGATATCTTTCAGAAAGCAAGTAAAAACGTGGCTGTTCTCGGCATATCCCTAAACTAAACACCTCAAGAGTCAGAGTCAAATCACAGCGCCAAGACGCCTATGGGCAATCGCGCGCTTTACAAATGCAAAAATCAAATCAAATCAAATCAAGCGATGGAGGCGCTCAGTGAATGGGGGGCTGTGAGGGCTGCCGCAGCGATGGAGGCGCTGCATGAATGTGGGGGCTGAGAGGGCTGCCGCAGCGATGGAGACGCTCCACGAATGGGTGGGCTGAGAGGGCTGCCGCAGTGATGGAGTCACTCCATGAATGGGGGGGCTGAGAGGGCTGCCGCAGTGATGGAGGCGCTCCATGAATGGGGGGAGCTGAGAGGGCTGCCGCAGCGATGGAGGCGCTCCATGAATGGGGGGCTGAGAGGGCTGCCGCACCGATGGAGGCGCTCCATGAATGGGGGGCTGAGAGGGCTGCCGCAGCGATGGAGGCGCTCCATGAATGGGGGGCTGAGAGGGCTGCCGCAGCAATGGAGGTGCTCCATGAATGGGAGGGGCTGGGAAGGCAGCCGCAGCGATGGACCCGCTTCATGAATGGGGGGCTGAGAGGGCTGCCGCAGCGATGGAGGCGCTCCATGAATGGGAGGGGCTGGGAGGGCTGCCGCAGGGATGGAGGTGCTCCATGAATAGGGGGGGCTGAGAGGGCTACCGCAGCGATGGAGGCGCTCCATGAATGGGGGGCTGAGAGGCCTGCCGCAGCGATGGAGGCGCTCCATGAATGGGGGGCTGAGGGCTGCCGCAGCGATGGAGGCGCTCCATGAATGGGTGGGGCTGGGAGGGCTGCCGCAGCAATGGAGGCGCTGCATGAAGGGGTGGGCTGAGAGGGCTGCCGCAGCGATGGAGGCGCTGCATGAATGGGGGGGCTGAGAGGGCTGCCGCAGCAATGGAGTTGCTCCATGAATGGTGGGGGCTGAGAGGGCTGCCGCAGCGATGGAGGCGCTCCATGAATGGGGGGCTGAGAAGGCTGCCGCAGCGATGGAGGCGCTCCATGAATGGGTGGGCTGAGAGGGCTGCCGCAGCGATGGAGGCGCTCCATGAATGGGGGGGGCTGAGAGGGCTACCGCAGCAATGGAGGCGCTCCATAAATGGGGGGCTGAGAGGGCTGCCGCAGCGATGGAGGCACTTAGTGAATGGGGGGCTGTGAGGGCTGCCGCAGCGATGGAGTCGCTGCATGACTGGGGGGGCTCAGAGGGCTGCCGCAGCGATGGAGACGCTCCACCAATGGGTGGGCTGAGAGGGCTGCCGCAGTGATGGAGGCGCTCCATGAATGGGTGGGCTGAGAGGGCTGCCGCAGCGATGGAGGCTCTCCATGAATGGGGGGGCTGGGAGGGCTGCCGCAGCGATGGAGGTGCTCCATGAATGGGGGGGCTGGGAGGGCTGCCGCAGCGATGGAGGCGCTACATGAATGGGTGGGCTGAGAGGGCTGCCGCAGCGATGGAGGCGCTCCATGAATGGGGGGGCTGAGAGGGCTGCCGCAGCGATGGAGGAGCTTCATGAATGGGGGGCTGAGAGGGCTGCCGCAGCGATGGAGGCGCTCCATGAATGGGAGGGGCTGAGAAGGCTGCCGCAGCGATGGAGGCGCTCCATGAATGGGTGGGCTGAGAGGGCTACCGCAGCGATGGAGGCGCTCCATGAATGGGGGCTGAGAGGGCTGCCGCAGCGATGGAGGCGCTCCATGAATGGGGGGGCTGAGAGGGCTACCGCAGCGATGGAGGCGCTCCATGAACGGGGGCTGAGAGGGCTGCCGCAGCGATGGAGGTGCTCCATGAATGGGGGGGCTGGGAGGGCTGCCGCAGCGAAGGAGGCGCTACATGAATGGGTGGGCTGAGAGGGCTGCCGCAGCGATGGAGGCGCTCCATGAATGGGGGGGGCTGAGAGGGCTGCCGCAGCGATGGAGGAGCTTCATGAATGGGGGGCTGAGAGGGCTGCCGCAGCGATGGAGGCGCTCCATGAATGGGAGGGGCTGGGAGGGCAGCCGCAGCGGTGGACCCGCTTCATGAATGGGGGGCTGAGAGGGCTGCCGCAGCGATGGAGGTGCTCCACGAATGCGGGGGCTGAGAGGGCTACCGCAGCAATGGAGGTGCTCCATGAATGGGGGGGGCTGGGAGGGCTGCCGCAGAGATGGAGGCGCTCCATGAATGGGGGGGCTGAGAGGGCTGCCGCAGCGATGGAGGCTCTCCATGAATGGGGGGGCTGGGAGGGCTGCTGCAGCGATGGAGGTGCTCCATGAATGGGGGGGCTGGGAGGGCTGCCGCAGCGATGGAGGAGCTCCATGAATGGGGGGCTGAGAGGGCTGCCGCAGCGATGGAGGCGCTCCACGAATGAGGGGCTGAGAGGGCTGTTGCAGTGATGGAGGCGCTCCATGAATGGGGGGGCTGAGAAGGCTGCCGCAGCGATGGAGGCGCTCCACGAATGAGGGGCTGAGAGGGCTGTTGCAGTGATGGAGGCGCTCCATGAATGGGGGGGCTGAGAGGGCTGCCGCAGCGATGGAGGCGCTCCATCAATGGGGGGGCTGAGAGGGCTGCCGCAGCGATGGAGGCGCTCCATGAATGGGGGCTGAGAGGGCTGCCACAACGATGGAGACGCTCCACGTATGTGTGGTCTGAGAGGCCTGCCGCAGCGATGGAGGTGCTCCATGAATGGGGGGGCTGAGAGGGCTACCGCAGCAATGGAGGCGCTCCATGAATGGGGGGGCTGGGAGGGCTGTCGCAGCGATGGAGGCGCTTCATGAATGGGTGGGATGAGAGGGCTGCCGTAGCGATGGAGGCGCTCCATGAATGAGGGGGCTGGGAGGGCTGCTGCAGCGATGGAGGTGCTACATGAATGGGTGGGCTGAGAGGGCTGCCGCAGCGATGGAGGCGCTCCATGAATGGGAGGGGCTGGGAGGGCAGCCGCAGCGATGGACCCGCTTCATGAATGGGGGGCTGAGAGGGCTGCCGCAGCGATGGAGATGCTCCATGAATGGGTGGCTGAGAGGGCTGCCGCAGCCATGGAGGCGCTCCATGAATGGGAGGGGCTGGGAGGGCAGCCGCAGCGATGGACCCGCTTCATGAATGGGGGGCTGAGAGGGCTGCCGCAGCGATGGAGATGCCCCATGAATGGGGGGGCTGAGAGGGCTGCCGCAGCGATGGGGGCGCTCCATGAATGGGGGGCTGAGAGGGCTGCTGCAGTGATGGAGGCGCTCCATGAATGGGTGGGCTGAGAGGGCTGCCGCAGCGATGGAGGCGCTCCATGAATGGGGAGGGGCTGAGAGGGCTACCGCAGCAATGGAGGCGCTCCATGAATGGGTGGGCTGAGAGGGCTGCCGCAGCGATGGAGGCGCTACATGAATGGGGGGGCTGAGAGGGCTGCCGCAGCGATGGTGGTGCTCTATTAATGGGGGGCTGAGAGGGCTGCCGCAGCGATGGAGGAGCTCCATGAATGGGGGGCTGAGAGGGCTGCCACAGCGATAGAGGCGCTGCATGAATGGGGGGACTGGGAGGGCTGCCGCAGCGATGGAGGCGCTACATGAATGGGTGGGCTGAGAGGGCTGCCGCAGCGATGGAGGTGCTCCATGAATGGGGGGGGCTGAGAGGGCTGCCGCAGCGATGGAGGAGCTTCATGAATGGGGGGTTGAGAGGGCTGCCGCAGCCATGGAGGCGCTCCATGAATGGGAGGGGCTGGGAGGGCAGCCGCAGCGATGGACCCGCTTCATGAATGGGGGGCTGAGAGGGCTGCCGCAGCGATGGAGATGCCCCATGAATGGGGGGGCTGAGAGGGCTGCCGCAGCGATGGGGGCGCTCCATGAATGGGGGGCTGAGAGGGCTGCTGCAGTGATGGAGGCGCTCCATGAATGGGTGGGCTGAGAGGGCTGCCGCAGCGATGGAGGCGCTCCATGAATGGGGAGGGGCTGAGAGGGCTACCGCAGCAATGGAGGCGCTCCATGAATGGGTGGGCTGAGAGGGCTGCCGCAGCGATGGAGGCGCTACATGAATGGGGGGGCTGAGAGGGCTGCCGCAGCGATGGTGGTGCTCTATTAATGGGGGGCTGAGAGGGCTGCCGCAGCGATGGAGGAGCTCCATGAATGGGGGGCTGAGAGGGCTGCCACAGCGATAGAGGCGCTGCATGAATGGGGGACTGGGAGGGCTGCCGCAGCGATGGAGGCGCTACATGAATGGGTGGGCTGAGAGGGCTGCCGCAGCGATGGAGGCGCTCCATGAATGGGGGGGGCTGAGAGGGCTGCCGCAGCGATGGAGGAGCTTCATGAATGGGGGGTTGAGAGGGCTGCCGCAGCGATGGAGGCGCTCCATGAATGGGAGGGGCTGGGAGGGCAGCCGCAGCGATGGACCCGCTTCATGAATGGGGGGCTGAGAGGGCTGCCGCAGCGATGGAGGTGCTCCACGAATGCGGGGGCTGAGAGGGCTACCGCAGCAATGGAGGTGCTCCATGAATGGGGGGGGCTGGGACGGCTGCCGCAGAGATGGAGGCGCTCCATGAATGGGGGGGCTGAGAGGGCTGCCGCAGCGATGGAGGCTCTCCATGAATGGGGGGGCTGGGAGGGCTGCTGCAGCGATGGAGGTGCTCCATGAATGGGGGGGCTGGGAGGGCTGCCGCAGCGATGGAGGAGCTCCATGAATGGGGGGCTGAGAGGGCTGCCGCAGCGATGGATGCGCTCCACGAATGAGGGGCTGAGAGGGCTGTTGCAGTGATGGAGGCGCTCCATGAAAGGGGGGGCTGAGAGGGCTGCCGCAGCGATGGAGGCGCTCCACGAATGGGGGGCTGAGAGGGCTGTTGCAGTGATGGAGGCGCTCCATGAATGGGGGGGCTGAGAGGGCTGCCGCAGCGATGGAGGCGCTCCATCAATGGGGGGGCTGAGAGGGCTGCCGCAGCGATGGAGGCGCTCCATGAATGGGGGCTGAGAGGGCTGCCACAACGATGGAGACGCTCCACGAATGTGTGGTCTGAGAGGCCTGCCGCAGCGATGGAGGTGCTCCATGAATGGGGGGGCTGAGAGGGCTACCGCAGCAATGGAGGTGCTCCATGAATGGGGGGGCTGGGAGGGCTGTCGCAGCGATGGAGGCGCTTCATGAATGGGTGGGATGAGAGGGCTGCCGTAGCGATGGAGGCGCTCCATGAATGAGGGGGCTGGGAGGGCTGCTGCAGCGATGGAGGTGCTACATGAATGGGTGGGCTGAGAGGGCTGCCGCAGCGATGGAGGCGCTCCATGAATGGGAGGGGCTGGGAGGGCAGCCGCAGCGATGGACCCGCTTCATGAATGGGGGGCTGAGAGGGCTGCCGCAGCGATGGAGATGCTCCATGAATGGCTGGCTGAGAGGGCTGCCGCAGCCATGGAGGCGCTCCATGAATGGGAGGGGCTGGGAGGGCAGCCGCAGCGATGGACCCGCTTCATGAATGGGGGGCTGAGAGGGCTTCCGCAGCAATGGAGATGCTCCATGAATGGGGGGGCTGAGAGGGCTGCCGCAGCGATGGGGGCGCTCCATGAATGGGGGGCTGAGAGTGCTGCCGCAGCGATGGAGGTGCTCCATGAATGGGTGGGCTGAGAGGGCTGCCGCAGCGATGGAGGCGCTCCATGAATGGGGAGGGGCTGAGAGGGCTACCGCAGCAATGGAGGCGGTCCATGAATGGGTGGGCTGAGAGGGCTGCCGCAGCGATGGAGGCGCTCCATGAATGGGGGGGCTGAGAGGGCTGCCGCAGCGATGGTGGTGCTCCATTAATGGGGGGCTGAGAGGGCTGCCGCAGCGATGAAGGAGCTCCATGAATGGGGGGCTGAGAGGGCTGCCGCAGCGATGGAGGCGCTGCATGAATGGGGGGCTGAGAGGGCTACCGCAGCGATGGAGGCGCTCCATGAATGGGGGGCTAAGAGGCCTGCCGCAGCGATGGAGATGCTCCATGAATGGCTGGCTGAGAGGGCTGCCGCAGCCATGGAGGCGCTCCATGAATGGGAGGGGCTGGGAGGGCAGCCGCAGCGATGGACCCGCTTCATGAATGGGGGGCTGAGAGGGCTTCCGCAGCGATGGAGATGCTCCATGAATGGGGGGGCTGAGAGGGCTGCCGCAGCGATGGAGGCGCTCCATGAATGGGAGGGGCTGGGAGGGCAGCCGCAGCGATGGACCCGCTTCATGAATGGGGGGCTGAGAGGGCTGCCGCAGCGATGGAGATGCTCCATGAATGGCTGGCTGAGAGGACTGCCGCAGCCATGGAGGCGCTCCATGAATGGGAGGGGCTGGGAGGGCAGCCGCAGCGATGGACCCGCTTCATGAATGGGGGGCTGAGAGGGCTTCCGCAGCGATGGAGATGCTCCATGAATGGGGGGGCTGAGAGGGCTGCCGCAGCGATGGGGGCGCTCCATGAATGGGGGGCTGAGAGGGATGCCGCAGCGATGGAGGCGCTCCATGAATGGGTGGGCTGAGAGGGCTGCCGCAGCGATGGAGGCGCTCCATGAATGGGGAGGGGCTGAGAGGGCTACCGCAGCAATGGAGGCGCTCCATGAATGGGTGGGCTGAGAGGGCTGCCGCAGCGATGGAGGCGCTCCATGAATGGGGGGGCTGAGAGGGCTGCCGCAGCATTGGTGGTGCTCCATTAATGGGGGGCTGAGAGGGCTGCCGCAGCGATGGAGGCGCTGCATGAATGGGGGGCTGAGAGGGCTACCGCAGCGATGGAGGCGCTCCATGAATGGGGGGCTAAGAGGCCTGCCGCAGCGATGGAGATGCTCCATGAATGGCTGGCTGAGAGGGCTGCCGCAGCCATGGAGGCGCTCCATGAATGGGAGGGGCTGGGAGGGCAGCCGCAGCGATGGACCCGCTTCATGAATGGGGGGCTGAGAGGGCTTCCGCAGCGATGGAGATGCTCCATGAATGGGGGGGCTGAGAGGGCTGCCGCAGCGATGGAGGCGCTCCATGAATGGGAGGGGCTGGGAGGGCAGCCGCAGCGATGGACCCGCTTCATGAATGGGGGGCTGAGAGGGCTGCCGCAGCGATGGAGATGCTCCATGAATGGCTGGCTGAGAGGACTGCCGCAGCCATGGAGGCGCTCCATGAATGGGAGGGGCTGGGAGGGCAGCCGCAGCGATGGACCCGCTTCATGAATGGGGGGCTGAGAGGGCTTCCGCAGCGATGGAGATGCTCCATGAATGGGGGGGCTGAGAGGGCTGCCGCAGCGATGGGGGCGCTCCATGAATGGGGGGCTGAGAGGGATGCCGCAGCGATGGAGGCGCTCCATGAATGGGTGGGCTGAGAGGGCTGCCGCAGCGATGGAGGCGCTCCATGAATGGGGAGGGGCTGAGAGGGCTACCGCAGCAATGGAGGCGCTCCATGAATGGGTGGGCTGAGAGGGCTGCCGCAGCGATGGAGGCGCTCCATGAATGGGGGGGCTGAGAGGGCTGCTGCAGCGATGGTGGTGCTCCATTAATGGGGGGCTGAGAGGGCTGCCGCAGCGATGGAGGAGCTCCATGAATGGGGGGCTGAGAGGGCTGCCGCAGCGATGGAGGCGCTGCATGAATGGGGGGCTGAGAGGGCTACCGCAGCGATGGAGGCGCTCCATGAATGGGGGGCTGAGAGGCCTGCCGCAGCGATGGAGGCGCTCCATGAATGGGGGGCTAAGAGGGATGCCGCAGCGATGGAGGCGCTCCATGAATGGGAGGGGCTGGGAGGGCTGCCGCAGCAATGGAGGCGCTGCATGAAGGGGTGGGCTGAGAGGGCTGCCGCAGCGATGGAGGCACTGCATGAATGGGGGGGCTGAGAGGGCTGCCGCAGCAATGGAGGTGCTCCATGAATGGCGGGGACTGAGGGGCTGCCGCAGCGATGGAGGCGCTCCATGAATGGGGGGCTGAGAAGGCTGCCGCAGCGATGGAGGCGCTCCATGAATGGGTGGGCTGAGAGGGCTGCCGCAGCGATGGAGGCGCTCCATGAATGGGGGGGGGGCTGAGAGGGCTACCGCAGCAATGGAGGCGCTCCATGAATGGGGGGCTGAGAGGGCTGCCGCAGCGATGGAGGCGCTCCGTGAATGGGGGGCTGTGAGGGCTGCTGCAACGATGGAGGCGCTGCATGACTGGGGGGGCTGAGAGGGCTGCCGCAGCGATGGAGACGCTCCACGAATGGGTGGGCTGAGAGGGCTGCCGCAGTGATGGAGGCACTCCATGAATGGGGGGGCTGAGAGGGCTGCCGCAGTGATGGAGGCGCTCCATGAATGGGGGGGGCTGGGAGGGCTGCCGCAGCGATGGAGGCGCTCCATGAATGGGTGGGCTGAGAGGGCTGCCGCAGCGATGGAGGCTCTCCATGAATGGGGGGGCTGGGAGGGCTGCGCAGCGATGGAGGTGCTCCATGAATGGGGGAGCTGGGAGGGCTGCCGCAGCGATGGAGGCGCTACATGAATGGGTGGGCTGAGAGGGCTGCCGCAGCGATGGAGGCGCTCCATGAATGGGGGGGCTGAGAGGGCTGCCGCAGCGATGGAGGAGCTCCATGACTTGGGGGCTGAGAGGGCTGCCGCAGCGATGGAGGCGCACCATGAATGGGAGGGGCTGGGAGGGCAGCCGCAGCGATGGACCCGCTTCATGAATGGGGGGCTGAGAGGGCTGCCGCAGCGATGGAGGCGCTCCACGAATGGGGGGCTGAGAGGGCTGTTGCAGTGATGGAGGTGCTCCACGAATGTGTGGTCTGAGAGGCCTGCTGCAGCGATGGAGGTGCTCCATGAATGGGGGGGCTGAGAGGGCTACCGCAGCAATGGAGGCGCTCCATGAATGGGGGGGGCTGGGAGGGCTGCCGCAGAGATGGAGGCGCTCCATGAATGGGGGAGGCTGGGAGGGCTGTCGCAGCGATGGAGGCGCTCCATGAATGGGTGGGATGAGAGGGCTGCCGCAGCGATGGAGGCGCTCCATGAATGAGGGGGCTGGGAGGGCTGCCGCAGCGATGGAGGTGCTACATGAATGGGTGGGCTGAGAGGGCTGCCGCAGCGATGGAGGCGCTCCATGAATGGGAGGGGCTGGGAGGGCAGCCGCAGCAATGGACCCGCTTCATGAATGGGGGGCTGAGAGGGCTGCCGCAGCGATGGAGATGCTCCATGAATGGGCGGCTGAGAGGGCTGCTGCAGCCATGGAGGCGCTCCATGAATGGGAGGGGCTGGGAGGGCAGCCGCAGCAATGGACCCGCTTCATGAATGGGGGGCTGAGAGGGCTGCCGCAGCGATGGAGATGCTCCATGAATGGGGGGGCTGAGAGGGCTGCCGCAGCGATGGAGGCGCTCCATGAATGGGGGGCTGAGAGGGCTGCCGCAGCGATGGAGGCGCTCCATGAATGGGGGGACTGGGAGGGCTGCCGCAGCGATGGAGGTGCTTCATGAATGGGGGGCTGAGAGGCCTGCCGCAGCGATGGAGGCGCTCCATGAATGGGGGGGTTGAGAAGGCTGCCGCAGCGATTGAGGCGCTCCATGAATGGGTGGGCTGAGAGGGCTGCCGCAGCGATGGCGGCGCTCCATGAATGGGGGGGCTGAGAGGGCTACCGCAGCGATGGAGGCGCTCCATGAATGGGGGGCTGAGAGGGCTGCCGCAGTGATGGAGGCGCTCCATGAATGGGGGTACAAAAGGAGGTGGTGATGGACGGAGCATCAGAACCAATCAAACACTCACACCCAGTCAACAGATCTGGGTTTGATCCATCACCGTTCTTTAGCCCACTTTGCCACCCCAGTTCAGACATGGCCATATGCAAATCAGTCTGACCCTGTGCCTCATGGGAACAGTCCAGCCCGAACTGCCAAGCCATGCCTTCCCTGGACCGGAAACAAGCTTCCTAGGACCGGTTTCTGGCATTTCAGCCGTCTTCAGCCAGGCTTGCCTGAATCCAGTGGCAAAGTGAGCAAGGGACTCACGTCTGAGCATACCCTGCCAACTTATGGCGAACAAAGCGGTACAAAAGGGGGTGGTGATGGACGGAGCATCAGAACCAATCAAACACTCACACCCAGTCAACAGATCTGGGTTTGATCCATCACCGTTCTTTAGCCCACTTTGCCACCCCAGTTCAGACATGGCCATATGCAAAGCAGTCTGACCCTGTGCCTCATGGGAACAGTCCAGCCCGAACTGCCAAGCCATGCCTTCCCTGGACCGGAAACAAGCTTCCTAGGACCGGTTTCTGGCATTTCAGCCGTCTTCAGCCAGGCTTGCCTGAATCCAGTGGCAAAGTGAGCAAGGGACTCACGTCTGAGCATACCCTGCCAACTTATGGCGAACAAAGCGGTACAAAAGGGGGTGGTGATGGACGGAGCATCAGAACCAATCAAACACTCACACCCAGTCAACAGATCTGGGTTTGATCCATCACCGTTCTTTAGCCCACTTTGCCACCCCAGTTCAGACATGGCCATATGCAAATCAGTCTGACCCTGTGCCTCATGGGAACAGTCCAGCCCGAACTGCCAAGCCATGCCTTCCCTGGACCGGAAACAAGCTTCCTAGGACCGGTTTCTGGCATTTCAGCCGTCTTCAGCCAGGCTTGCCTGAATCCAGTGGCAAAGTGAGCAAGGGACTCACGTCTGAGCATACCCTGCCAACTTATGGCGAACAAAGCGGTACAAAAGGGGGTGGTGATGGACGGAGCATCAGAACCAATCAAACACTCACACCCAGTCAACAGATCTGGGTTTGATCCATCACCGTTCTTTAGCCCACTTTGCCACCCCAGTTCAGACATGGCCATATGCAAATCAGTCTGACCCTGTGCCTCATGGGAACAGTCCAGCCCGAACTGCCAAGCCATGCCTTCCCTGGACCGGAAACAAGCTTCCTAGGACCGGTTTCTGGCATTTCAGCCGTCTTCAGCCAGGCTTGCCTGAATCCAGTGGCAAAGTGAGCAAGGGACTCACGTCTGAGCATACCCTGCCAACTTATGGCGAACAAAGCGGTACAAAAGGGGGTGGTGATGGACGGAGCATCAGAACCAATCAAACACTCACACCCAGTCAACAGATCTGGGTTTGATCCATCACCGTTCTTTAGCCCACTTTGCCACCCCAGTTCAGACATGGCCATATGCAAATCAGTCTGACCCTGTGCCTCATGGCAGTTCGGGCTGGACTGTTCCCATGGGGCACAGGGTCAAGACTGATTTGCATATGGCTGGGTTCAAACTGGAATGGCATGGTGAGCAAAAAAACGATGGATTTAGGCCCAGATCTCTGTACTGGGGTGAATGTATGACATTGTTCTGCATTCTGTCCATCAATTGTTGTTTTTGCATTTGTCACCCCGAGTGGGAAGGGTATGCTCAGACGTGAGTCCCTTGCTCTCCATGCCACTGGAATCAAGCTATCCTGGCTGATGAGGGCTGAAAGCCCGAAACCGGTCCTAGGATGCTTGTTTCCAGTCCAGGGAGGACCTGGCTTGGCAGTTCGGGCTGGACTGTTCCCATGGGGCACAGGGTCAAGACTGATTTGCATATGGCTGGGTTCAAACTGGAATGGCATGGTGAGCAAAAAAACGATGGATTTAGGCCCAGATCTCTGTACTGGGGTGAATGTATGACATTGTTCTGCATTCTGTCCATCAATTGTTGTTTTTGCATTTGTCACCCCGAGTGGGAAGGGTATGCTCAGACGTGAGTCCCTTGCTCTCCATGCCACTGGAATCAAGCTATCCTGGCTGATGAGGGCTGAAAGCCCGAAACCGGTCCTAGGATGCTTGTTTCCAGTCCAGGGAGGACCTGGCTTGGCAGTTCGGGCTGGACTGTTCCCATGGGGCACAGGGTCAAGACTGATTTGCATATGGCTGGGTTCAAACTGGAATGGCATGGTGAGCAAAAAAACGATGGATTTAGGCCCAGATCTCTGTACTGGGGTGAATGTATGACATTGTTCTGCATTCTGTCCATCAATTGTTGTTTTTGCATTTGTCACCCCGAGTGGGAAGGGTATGCTCAGACGTGAGTCCCTTGCTCTCCATGCCACTGGAATCAAGCTATCCTGGCTGATGAGGGCTGAAAGCCCGAAACCGGTCCTAGGATGCTTGTTTCCAGTCCAGGGAGGACCTGGCTTGGCAGTTCGGGCTGGACTGTTCCCATGGGGCACAGGGTCAAGACTGATTTGCATATGGCTGGGTTCAAACTGGAATGGCATGGTGAGCAAAAAAACGATGGATTTAGGCCCAGATCTCTGTACTGGGGTGAATGTATGACATTGTTCTGCATTCTGTCCATCAATTGTTGTTTTTCCATGAATGGGGGGGCAGAGAGGGCTGCCGCAGCGATGGAGGCGCTCCATGAATGGGGGGGCTGCCGCAGCGATGGAGGTGCTCCATGAATGGGGGGGCTGAGAGGGCTGCCGCAGCGATGGAGGCGCTGCATGAATGGGGGGGCTGAGAGGGCTGCCGCAGCAATGGAGGCGCTCCATGAATGGGGGGGCTGAGAGGGCTGCCGCAGCGATGGAGGCGCTCCATGAATGGGGGGGCTGAGAGGGCTGCCTCAGCGATGGAGGCGCTCCATGAATGGGTGGGCTGAGAGGGCTGCCGCAGCGATGGCGGCGCTCCATGAATGGGGGGGCTGAGAGGGCTACCGCAGCGATGGAGGCGCTCCATGAATGGGGGGCTGAGAGGGCTGCCGCAGCGATGTAGGCGCTCCATGAATGGAGGGGCTGAGAGGGCTGCCGCAGCGATGGAGGCGCTTCATTAATGGGGGGCTGAGAGGGCTGCCGCAGCAATGGAGGCGCTCCATGAATTGGGGGGCTGAGAGGGCTGCCGCAGCGATGGAGGCGCTCCATGAATGGGGGGCTGAGAGGGCTGTTGCAGTGATGGAGGTGCTCCACGAATGTGTGGTCTGAGAGGCCTGCCGCAGCGATGAGGTGCTCCATGAATGGGGGGGCTGAGAGGGCTACCGCAGCAATGGAGACGCTCCATGAATGGGGGGGGCTGGGAGGGCTGCCGCAGAGATGGAGGCGCTCCATGAATGGGGGGCTGAGAGGGCTGCCGCAGCGATGGAGGCGCTCCATGAATGGGAGGGGCTGGGAGGGCTGCCGCAGCAATGGAGGCGCTGCATGAATGGGTGGGCTGAGAGGGCTGCCACAGCGATGGAGGCGCTGCATGAATGGGGGGGCTGAGAGGGCTGCCGCAGCAATGGAGGTGCTCCATGAATGGCGGGGGCTGAGAGGGCTGCCGCAGCGATGGAGGTGCTCCGTGAATGGGGGGCTGTGAGGGCTGCCGCAGCGATGGAGGCGCTGCATGAATGGGGGGGCTGAGAGGGCTGCCGCAGCGATGGAGACGCTCCACGAATGGGTGGGCTGAGAGGGCTGCCGCAGTGATGGAGGCACTCCATGAATGGGGGGGCTGAGAGGGCTGCCGCAGTGATGGAGGCGCTCCATGAATGGGGGGGCTGGGAGGGCTGCCGCAGCAATGGAGGCGCTCCATGAATGGGTGGGCTGAGAGGGCTGCCGCAGCGATGGAGGCTCTCCATGAATGGGGGGGCTGGGAGGGCTGCCGCAGCGATGGAGGTGCTCCATGAATGGGGGGGCTGGGAGGGCTGCCGCAGCGATGGAGGCGCTACATGAATGGGTGGGCTGAGAGGGCTGC
This sequence comes from Triturus cristatus, assembly GCF_964204655.1. NCBI lineage: Eukaryota > Metazoa > Chordata > Amphibia > Caudata > Salamandridae > Triturus > Triturus cristatus. The sequence continues at coordinate 62,192,672 of NC_140579.1, forward strand.
CGCAGCGATGGAGGCGCTCCATGAATGGGGGGCTGAGAGGGCTGCCGCAGCGATGGAGGAGCTCCATGACTGGGGGGCTGAGAGGGCTGCCGCAGCGATGGAGGCGCTCCATGAATGGGAGGGGCTGGGAGGGCAGCCGCAGCGATGGACCCGCTTCAGGAATGGGGGGCTGAGAGGGCTGCCGCAGCGATGGAGGCACTCCACGAATGGGGGGCTGAGAGGGCTGTTGCAGTGATGGAGGTGCTCCACGAATGAGTGGTCTGAGAGGCCTGCTGCAGCGATGGAGGTGCTCCATGAATGGGGGGGCTGAGAGGGCTACCGCAGCAATGGAGGTGCTCCATGAATGGGGGGGGCTGGGAGGGCTGCCGCAGAGATGGAGGCGCTCCATGAATGGGGGAGGCTGGGAGGGCTGTCGCAGCGATGGAGGCGCTCCATGAATGGGTGGGATGAGAGGGCTGCCGCAGCGATGGAGGCGCTCCATGAATGAGGGGGCTGGGAGGGCTGCCGCAGCGATGGAGGTGCTACATGAATGGGTGGGCTGAGAGGGCTGCCGCAGCGATGGAGGCGCTCCATGAATGGGAGGGGCTGGGAGGGCAGCCGCAGCGATGGACCCGCTTCATGAATGGGGGACTGAGAGGGCTGCCGCAGCGATGGATATGCTCCATGAATGGGAGGGGCTGGGAGGGCTGCCGCAGCGATGGAGGTGCTCCATGAATGGGTGGGGCTGAGAGGGCTACCGCAGCGATGGAGGCGCTCCATGAATGGGGGGCTGAGAGGCCTGCCGCAGCGATGGAGGCGCTCCATGGATGGGGGGCTAAGAGGGCTGCCGCAGCGATGGAGGCGCTCCATGAATGGGAGGGGCTGGGAGGGCTGCCGCAGCAATGGAGGCGCTGCATGAAGGGGTGGGCTGAGAGGGCTGCCGCAGCGATGGAGGCGCTGCATGAATGGGGGGGCTGAGAGGGCTGCCGCAGCAATGGAGTTGCTCCATGAATGGTGGGGGCTGAGAGGGCTGCCGCAGCGATGGAGGCGCTCCATGAATGGGGGGCTGAGAAGGCTGCCGCAGCGATGGAGGCGCTCCATGAATGGGTGGGCTGAGAGGGCTGCCGCAGCGATGGAGGCGCTCCATGAATGGGGGGGGCTGAGAGGGCTACCGCAGCAATGGAGGCGCTCCATGAATGGGGGGCTGAGAGGGCTGCCGCAGCGATGGAGGCGCTCAGTGAATGGGGGGCTGTGAGGGCTGCCGCAGCGATGGAGGCGCTGCATGACTGGGGGGGCTGAGAGGGCTGCCGCAGCGATGGAGACGCTCCACGAATGGGTGGGCTGAGAGGGCTGCCGCAGTGATGGAGGCACTCCATGAATGGAGGGGCTGAGAGGGCTGCCGCAGTGATGGAGGCGCTCCATGAATGGGGGGGGGATGGGAGGGCTGCCGCAGCAATGGAGGCGCTCCATGAATGGGGGGCTGAGAGGCCTGCCGCAGCAATGGAGGCGCTCCATGAATGGGGGGCTAAGAGGGCTGCCGCAGCGATGGAGGCGCTCCATGAATGGGAGGGGCTGGGAGGGCTGCCGCAGCAATGGAGGCGCTGCATGAATGGGTGGGCTGAGAGGGCTGCCGCAGCGATGGAGGCGCTGCATGAATGGGGGGCTGAGAGGGCTGCCGCAGCAATGGAGGTGCTCCATGAATGGCGGGGGCTGAGAGGGCTGCCGCAGCGATGGAGGCGCTCCATGAATGGGGGGCTGAGAAGGCTGCCGCAGCGATGGAGGCACTCCATGAATGGATGGGCTGAGAGGGCTGCCGCAGCGATGGAGGCGCTCCATGAATGGGGGGGGCTGAGAGGGCTGCCGCAGCGATGGAGGCGCTCCGTGAATGGGGGGCTGTGAGGGATGCCACAGCAATGGAGGCGCTCCATGAATGGGGGGGCTGAGAGGGCTGCCGCAGCGATGGAGGCGCTCCATGAATGGGGGGGGCTGAGAGGGCTGCCTCAACGATGGAGGCGCTCCATGAATGGGTGGGCTGAGAGGGCTGCCGCAGCGATGGTGGCGCTCCATGAATGGGGCGGCTGAGAGGGCTACCGCAGCGATGGAGGCGCTCCATGAATGGGGGGCTGAGAGGGCTGCCGCAGCGATGCAGGCGCTCCATGAATGGAGGGGCGGAGAGGGCTGCCGCAGCGATGGAGGCGCTTCATTAATGGGGGGCTGAGAGGGTAGCCGCAGCAATGGAGGCGCTCCATGAATTGGGGGGCTGAGAGGGCTGCCGCAGCAATGGAGGCACTCCATGAAAGGGGGGGCTAGGAGGGCTGCCGTAGCGATGGAGGCGCTCCATGAATAGGTGGGCTGAGAGGGCTGCCGCAGCGATGGAGGCGCTCCATGAATGGGGGGGGTGGGAGGGCAGCCGCAGCGATGGAGGCGCTCCATGAATGGGGGGCTGAGAGGGCTGCCGCAGCGATGGAGGCGCTCCATGAATGGGTGTGCTGAGAGGGCTGCCGCAGCGATGGAGGCGCTCCATGAATGGGGAGGGGCTGAGAGGGCTACCGCAGCGATGGACGCGCTCCATGAATGGGTGGGCTGAGAGGGCTCCCGCAGCGATGGAGGCGCTCCATGAATGGGGAGGCTGAGAGGGCTACCGCAGCGATGGAGGCGCTCCATGAATGGGGGGCTGAGAGGCCTGCCGCAGCGATGGAGGCGCTCCATGAATGGGGGGCTAAGAGGGCTGCCGCAGCGATGGAGGCGCTCCATGAATGGGAGGGGCTGGGAGGGCTGCCGCAGCAATGGAGGCGCTGCATGAATGGGTGGGCTGAGAGGGCTGCCGCAGCGATGGAGGCGCTGCATGAATGGGGGGGCTGAGAGGGCTGCCGCAGCAATGGAGGTGCTCCATGAATGGCGGGGGCTGAGAGGGCTGCCGCAGCGATGGAGACGCTCCATGAATGGGGGGCTGAGAAGGCTGCCGCAGCGATGGAGGCACTCCATGAATGGGTGGGCTGAGAGGGCTGCCGCAGCGATGGAGGCGCTCCATGAATGAGGGGGCTGGGAGGGCTACCGCAGCGATGGAGACGCTCCATGAATGGGGGGCTGAGAGGCCTGACGCAGTGATGGAGGCGCTCCATGAATGGGGGGCTGGGAGGGCTGCCGCAGTGATGGAGGCGCTCCATGAATGGGGGGCTGAGAGGTCTGACGCAGTGATGGAGGTGCTCCATGAATGGGGGGCTGAGAGGGCTGCCGCAGCAATGGAGGCGCTGCATGAATGGGTGGGCTGAGAGGGCTGCCGCAGCGATGGAGGCGCTCCATGAATGGGGGGCTGAGAGGGCTGCCGCACCGATGGAGGCGCTCCATGAATGAGGGGGCTGGGAGGGCTGCCGCAGCGATGGAGGCGCTCCATGAATGGGGGGCTGAGAGGGCTGCCGCAGCGATGGAGGCGCTCCATGAATGGGGGGGCTGAGAGGGCTGCCGCAGCAATGGAGGTGCTCCATGAATGGGAGGGGCTGGGAAGGCAGCCGCAGCGATGGACCCGCTTCATGAATGGGGGGCTGAGAGGGCTGCCGCAGCGATGGAGGCGCTCCAGGAATGGGAGGGGCTGGGAGGGCTGCCGCAGGGATGGAGGTGCTCCATGAATGGGGGGGGCTGAGAGGGCTACCGCAGCGATGGAGGCGCTCCATGAATGGGGGGCTGAGAGGCCTGCCGCAGCGATGGAGGCGCTCCATGAATGGGGGGCTAAGAGGGCTGCCGCAGCGATGGAGGCGCTCCATGAATGGGTGGGGCTGGGAGGGCTGCCGCAGCAATGGAGGCGCTGCATGAAGGGGTGGGCTGAGAGTGCTGCCGCAGCGATGGAGGCGCTGCATGAATGGGGGGGCTGAGAGGGCTGCCGCAGCAATGGAGTTGCTCCATGAATGGTGGGGGCTGAGAGGGCTGCCGCAGCGATGGAGGCGCTCCATGAATGGGGGGCTGAGAAGGCTGCCGCAGCGATGCAGGTGCTCCATGAATGGGTGGGCTGAGAGGGCTGCCGCAGCGATGGAGGCGCTCCATGAATGGGGGGGGCTGAGAGGGCTACCGCAGCAATGGAGGCGCTCCATAAATGGGGGGCTGAGAGGGCTGCCGCAGCGATGGAGGCACTTAGTGAATGGGGGGCTGTGAGGGCTGCCGCAGCGATGGAGTCGCTGCATGACTGGGGGGGCTCAGAGGGCTGCCGCAGCGATGGAGACGCTCCACCAATGGGTGGGCTGAGAGGGCTGCCGCAGTGATGGAGGCGCTCCATGAATGGGTGGGCTGAGAGGGCTGCCGCAGCGATCGAGGCTCTCCATGAATGGGGGGGCTGGGAGGGCTGCCGCAGCGATGGAGGTGCTCCATGAATGGGGGGGCTGGGAGGGCTGCCGCAGCGATGGAGGTGCTACATGAATGGGTGGGCTGAGAGGGCTGCCGCAGCGATGGAGGCGCTCCATGAATGGGGGGGCTGAGAGGGCTGCCGCAGCGATGGAGGAGCTTCATGAATGGGGGGCTGAGAGGGCTGCCGCAGCGATGGAGGCGCTTCATGAATGGGTGGGCTTAGAGGGCTGCCGCAGCGCTGGAGGCGCTCCATGAATGGGGGGGCTGAGAGGGCTACCGCAGCGATGGAGGCGCTCCATGAATGGGGGGCTGAGAGGCCTGCCGCAGCGATGGAGGCGCTCCATGAATGGGGGGCTAAGAGGGCTGCCGCAGCGATGGAGGCGCTCCCTGAATGGGAGGGGCTGGGAGGGCTGCCGCAGCAATGGAGGCGCTGCATGAATGGGTGGGCTGAGAGGGCTGCCGCAGCGATGGAGGCGCTGCATGAATGGGGGGGCTGAGAGGGCTGCCGCAGCAATGGAGGTGCTCCATGAATGGCGGGGGCTGAGAGGGCTGCCGCAGCGATGGAGGCGCTCCATGAATGGGTGGGCTGAGAGGGCTACTGCAGCGATGGAGGCACTCCATGAATGGGGGCTGAGAGGGCTGCTGCAGCGATGGAGGCGCTCCATGGATGGGGGGGCTAAGAGGGCTGCCGCAGCAATGGAGGCGCTCCATGAATGGGGGCTGAGAGGGCTGCCGCAGCGATGGAGGCGCTCCGTGAATGGGGGGCTGTGAGGGCTGCCGCAGCGATGGAGGCGCTGCATGAATGGGGGGGCTGAGAGGGCTGCCGCAGCAATGGAGGTGCTCCATGAATGGCGGGGGCTGAGAGGGCTGCCGCAGCGATGGAGGCGCTCCATAAATGGGGGGCTGAGAGGGCTGCCGCAGCGATGGAGGCGCTCCATGAATGGGGGGGCTGAGAGGGCTACCGCAGCGATGGAGGCGCTCCATGAATGGGGGCTGAGAGGGCTGCCGCAGCGATGGAGGCGCTCAGTGAATGGGGGGCTGTGAGGGCTGCCGCAGCGATGGAGGCGCTGCATGAATGTGGGGGCTGAGAGGGCTGCCGCAGCGATGGAGACGCTCCACGAATGGGTGGGCTGAGAGGGCTGCCGCAGTGATGGAGTCACTCCATGAATGGGGGGGCTGAGAGGGCTGCCGCAGTGATGGAGGCGCTCCATGAATGGGGGGAGCTGAGAGGGCTGCCGCAGCGATGGAGGCGCTCCATGAATGGGGGGCTGAGAGGGCTGCCGCACCGATGGAGGCGCTCCATGAATGAGGGGGCTGGGAGGGCTGCCACAGCGATGGAGGCGCTCCATGAATGGGGGGCTGAGAGGGCTGCCGCAGCGATGGAGGCGCTCCATGAATGGGGGGGCTGAGAGGGCTGCCGCAGCAATGGAGGTGCTCCATGAATGGGAGGGGCTGGGAAGGCAGCCGCAGCGATGGACCCGCTTCATGAATGGGGGGCTGAGAGGGCTGCCGCAGCGATGGAGGCGCTCCATGAATGGGAGGGGCTGGGAGGGCTGCCGCAGGGATGGAGGTGCTCCATGAATGGGGGGGGCTGAGAGGGCTACCGCAGCGATGGAGGCGCTCCATGAATGGGGGGCTGAGAGGCCTGCCGCAGCGATGGAGGCGCTCCATGAATGGGGGGCTAAGAGGGCTGCCGCAGCGATGGAGGCGCTCCATGAATGGGTGGGGCTGGGAGGGCTGCCGCAGCAATGGAGGCGCTGCATGAAGGGGTGGGCTGAGAGGGCTGCCGCAGCGATGGAGGCGCTGCATGAATGGGGGGGCTGAGAGGGCTGCCGCAGCAATGGAGTTGCTCCATGAATGGTGGGGGCTGAGAGGGCTGCCGCAGCGATGGAGGCGCTCCATGAATGGGGGGCTGAGAAGGCTGCCGCAGCGATGGAGGCGCTCCATGAATGGGGGGGCTGAGAGGGCTACCGCAGCGATGGAGGCGCTCCATGAATGGGGGCTGAGAGGGCTGCCGCAGCGATGGAGGCGCTCAGTGAATGGGGGGCTGTGAGGGCTGCCGCAGCGATGGAGGCGCTGCATGAATGTGGGGGCTGAGAGGGCTGCCGCAGCGATGGAGACGCTCCACGAATGGGTGGGCTGAGAGGGCTGCCGCAGTGATGGAGTCACTCCATGAATGGGGGGGCTGAGAGGGCTGCCGCAGTGATGGAGGCGCTCCATGAATGGGGGGAGCTGAGAGGGCTGCCGCAGCGATGGAGGCGCTCCATGAATGGGGGGCTGAGAGGGCTGCCGCACCGATGGAGGCGCTCCATGAATGAGGGGGCTGGGAGGGCTGCCGCAGCGATGGAGGCGCTCCATGAATGGGGGGCTGAGAGGGCTGCCGCAGCGATGGAGGCGCTCCATGAATGGGGGGGCTGAGAGGGCTGCCGCAGCAATGGAGGTGCTCCATGAATGGGAGGGGCTGGGAAGGCAGCCGCAGCGATGGACCCGCTTCATGAATGGGGGGCTGAGAGGGCTGCCGCAGCGATGGAGGCGCTCCATGAATGGGAGGGGCTGGGAGGGCTGCCGCAGGGATGGAGGTGCTCCATGAATGGGGGGGGGCTGAGAGGGCTACCGCAGCGATGGAGGCGCTCCATGAATGGGGGGCTGAGAGGCCTGCCGCAGCGATGGAGGCGCTCCATGAATGGGGGGCTAAGAGGGCTGCCGCAGCGATGGAGGCGCTCCATGAATGGGTGGGGCTGGGAGGGCTGCCGCAGCAATGGAGGCGCTGCATGAAGGGGTGGGCTGAGAGGGCTGCCGCAGCGATGGAGGCGCTGCATGAATGGGGGGGCTGAGAGGGCTGCCGCAGCAATGGAGTTGCTCCATGAATGGTGGGGGCTGAGAGGGCTGCCGCAGCGATGGAGGCGCTCCATGAATGGGGGGCTGAGAAGGCTGCCGCAGCGATGGAGGCGCTCCATGAATGGGTGGGCTGAGAGGGCTGCCGCAGCGATGGAGGCGCTCCATGAATGGGGGGGGCTGAGAGGGCTACCGCAGCAATGGAGGCGCTCCATAAATGGGGGGCTGAGAGGGCTGCCGCAGCGATGGAGGCACTTAGTGAATGGGGGGCTGTGAGGGCTGCCGCAGCGATGGAGTCGCTGCATGACTGGGGGGGCTCAGAGGGCTGCCGCAGCGATGGAGACGCTCCACCAATGGGTGGGCTGAGAGGGCTGCCGCAGTGATGGAGGCGCTCCATGAATGGGTGGGCTGAGAGGGCTGCCGCAGCGATGGAGGCTCTCCATGAATGGGGGGGCTGGGAGGGCTGCCGCAGCGATGGAGGTGCACCATGAATGGGGGGGCTGGGAGGGCTGCCGCAGCGATGGAGGCGCTACATGAATGGGTGGGCTGAGAGGGCTGCCGCAGCGATGGAGGCGCTCCATGAATGGGGGGGGCTGAGAGGGCTGCCGCAGCGATGGAGGAGCTTCATGAATGGGGGGCTGAGAGGGCTGCCGCAGCGATGGAGGCGCTCCATGAATGGGAGGGGCTGAGAAGGCTGCCGCAGCGATGGAGGCGCTCCATGAATGGGTGGGCTGAGAGGGCTACCGCAGCGATGGAGGCGCTCCATGAATGGGGGCTGAGAGGGCTGCCGCAGCGATGGAGGCGCTCCATGAATGGGGGGCTGAGAGGGCTACCGCAGCGATGGAGGCGCTCCATGAACGGGGGCTGAGAGGGCTGCCGCAGCGATGGAGGTGCTCCATGAATGGGGGGGCTGGGAGGGCTGCCGCAGCGATGGAGGCGCTACATGAATGGGTGGGCTGAGAGGGCTGCCGCAGCGATGGAGGCGCTCCATGAATGGGGGGGGCTGAGAGGGCTGCCGCAGCGATGGAGGAGCTTCATGAATGGGGGGCTGAGAGGGCTGCCGCAGCGATGGAGGCGCTCCATGAATGGGAGGGGCTGGGAGGGCAGCCGCAGCGATGGACCCGCTTCATGAATGGGGGGCTGAGAGGGCTGCCGCAGCGATGGAGGTGCTCCACGAATGCGGGGGCTGAGAGGGCTACCGCAGCAATGGAGGTGCTCCATGAATGGGGGGGGCTGGGAGGGCTGCCGCAGAGATGGAGGCGCTCCATGAATGGGGGGGCTGAGAGGGCTGCCGCAGCGATGGAGGCTCTCCATGAATGGGGGGGCTGGGAGGGCTGCTGCAGCGATGGAGGTGCTCCATGAATGGGGGGGCTGGGAGGGCTGCCGCAGCGATGGAGGAGCTCCATGAATGGGGGGCTGAGAGGGCTGCCGCAGCGATGGAGGCGCTCCACGAATGAGGGGCTGAGAGGGCTGTTGCAGTGATGGAGGCGCTCCATGAATGGGGGGCTGAGAGGGCTGCCGCAGCGATGGAGGCGCTCCACGAATGGGGGGCTGAGAGGGCTGTTGCAGTGATGGAGGCGCTCCATGAATGGGGGGGCTGAGAGGGCTGCCGCAGCGATGGAGGCGCTCCATCAATGGGGGGGCTGAGAGGGCTGCCGAAGCGATGGAGGCGCTCCATGAATGGGGGCTGAGAGGGCTGCCACAACGATGGAGACGCTCCACGAATGTGTGGTCTGAGAGGCCTGCCGCAGCGATGGAGGTGCTCCATGAATGGGGGGGCTGAGAGGGCTACCGCAGCAATGGAGGCGCTCCATGAATGGGGGGGCTGGGAGGGCTGTCGCAGCGATGGAGGCGCTTCATGAATGGGTGGGATGAGAGGGCTGCCGTAGCGATGGAGGCGCTCCATGAATGAGGGGGCTGGGAGGGCTGCTGCAGCGATGGAGGTGCTACATGAATGGGTGGGCTGAGAGGGCTGCCGCAGCGATGGAGGCGCTCCATGAATGGTAGGGGCTGGGAGGGCAGCCGCAGCGATGGACCCGCTTCATGAATGGGGGGCTGAGAGGGCTGCCGCAGCGATGGAGATGCTCCATGAATGGGTGGCTGAGAGGGCTGCCGCAGCCATGGAGGCGCTCCATGAATGGGAGGGGCTGGGAGGGCAGCCGCAGCGATGGACCCGCTTCATGAATGGGGGGCTGAGAGGGCTGCCGCAGCGATGGAGATGCTCCATGAATGGGGGGGCTGAGAGGGCTGCCGCAGCGATGGTGGCGCTCCATGAATGGGGGGCTGAGAGGGCTGCTGCAGTGATGGAGGCGCTCCATGAATGGGTGGGCTGAGAGGGCTGCCGCAGCGATGGAGGCGGTCCATGAATGGGGAGGGGCTGAGAGGGCTACCGCAGCAATGGAGGCGCTCCATGAATGGGTGGGCTGAGAGGGCTGCCGCAGCGATGGAGGCGCTACATGAATGGGGGGGCTGAGAGGGCTGCCGCAGCGATGGTGGTGCTCTATTAATGGGGGGCTGAGAGGGCTGCCGCAGCGATGGAGGAGCTCCATGAATGGGGGGCTGAGAGGGCTGCCACAGCGATGGAGGCGCTCCTTGAATGGGGGGACTGGGAGGGCTGCCGCAGCGATGGAGGCGCTACATGAATGGGTGGGCTGAGAGGGCTGCCGCAGCGATGGAGGCGCTCCATGAATGGGGGGGGCTGAGAGGGCTGCCGCAGCGATGGAGGAGCTTCATGAATGGGGGGCTGAGAGGGCTGCCGCAGCGATGGAGGCGCTCCATGAATGGGAGGGGCTGAGAGGGCAGCCGCAGCGATGGACCCGCTTCATGAATGGGGGGCTGAGAGGGCTGCCGCAGCGATGGAGGTGCTCCACGAATGCGGGGGCTGAGAGGGCTACCGCAGCAATGGAGGTGCTCCATGAATGGGGGGGGCTGGGAGGGCTGCCGCAGAGATGGAGGCGCTCCATGAATGGGGGGGCTGAGAGGGCTGCCGCAGCGATGGAGGCTCTCCATGAATGGGGGGGCTGGGAGGGCTGCTGCAGCGATGGAGGTGCTCCATGAATGGGGGGCTGGGAGGGCTGCCGCAGCGATGGAGGAGCTCCATGAATGGGGGGCTGAGAGGGCTGCCGCAGCGATGGAGGCGCTCCACGAATGAGGGGCTGAGAGGGCTGTTGCAGTGATGGAGGCGCTCCATGAATGGGGGGGCTGAGAGGGCTGCCGCAGCGATGGAGGCGCTCCACGAATGGGGGGCTGAGAGGGCTGTTGCAGTGATGGAGGCGCTCCATGAATGGGGGGGCTGAGAGGGCTGCCGCAGCGATGGAGGCGCTCCATCAATGGGGGGGCTGAGAGGGCTGCCGCAGCGATGGAGGCGCTCCATGAATGGGGGCTGAGAGGGCTGCCACAACGATGGAGACGCTCCACGAATGTGTGGTCTGAGAGGCCTGCCGCAGCGATGGAGGTGCTCCATGAATGGGGGGGCTGAGAGGGCTACCGCAGCAATGGAGGCGCTCCATGAATGGGGGGGCTGGGAGGGCTGTCGCAGCGATGGAGGCGCTTCATGAATGGGTGGGATGAGAGGGCTGCCGTAGCGATGGAGGCGCTCCATGAATGAGGGGGCTAGGAGGGCTGCTGCAGCGATGGAGGTGCTACATGAATGGGTGGGCTGAGAGGGCTGCCGCAGCGATGGAGGCGCTCCATGAATGGGAGGGGCTGGGAGGGCAGCCGCAGCGATGGACCCGCTTCATGAATGGGGGGCTGAGAGGGCTGCCGCAGCGATGGAGATGCTCCATGAATGGCTGGCTGAGAGGGCTGCCGCAGCCATGGAGGCGCTCCATGAATGGGAGGGGCTGGGAGGGCAGCCGCAGCGATGGACCCGCTTCATGAATGGGGGGCTGAGAGGGCTTCCGCAGCAATGGAGATGCTCCATGAATGGGGGGGCTGAGAGGGCTGCCGCAGCGATGGGGGCGCTCCATGAATGGGGGGCTGAGAGTGCTGCCGCAGCGATGGAGGTGCTCCATGAATGGGGAGGGGATGAGAGGGCTACCGCAGCAATGGAGGCGGTCCATGAATGGGTGGGCTGAGAGGGCTGCCGCAGCGATGGAGGCGCTCCATGAATGGGGGGGCTGAGAGGGCTGCCGCAGCGATGGTGGTGCTCCATTAATGGGGGGCTGAGAGGGCTGCCGCAGCGATGAAGGAGCTCCATGAATGGGGGGCTGAGAGGGCTGCCGCAGCGATGGAGGCGCTGCATGAATGGGGGGCTGAGAGGGATACCGCAGCGATGGAGGCGCTCCATGAATGGGGGGCTAAGAGGCCTGCCGCAGCGATGGAGATGCTCCATGAATGGCTGGCTGAGAGGGCTGCCGCAGCCATGGAGGTGCTCCATGAATGGGAGGGGCTGGGAGGGCAGCCGCAGCGATGGACCCGCTTCATGAATGGGGGGCTGAGAGGGCTTCCGCAGCGATGGAGATGCTCCATGAATGGGGGGGCTGAGAGGGCTGCCGCAGCGATGGAGGCGCTCCATGAATGGGAGGGGCTGGGAGGGCAGCCGCAGCGATGGACCCGCTTCATGAATGGGGGGCTGAGAGGGCTGCCGCAGCGATGGAGATGCTCCATGAATGGCTGGCTGAGAGGACTGCCGCAGCCATGGAGGCGCTCCATGAATGGGAGGGGCTGGGAGGGCAGCCGCAGCGATGGACCCGCTTCATGAATGGGGGGCTGAGAGGGCTTCCGCAGCGATGGAGATGCTCCATGAAAGGGGGGCTGAGAGGGCTGCCGCAGCGATGGGGGCGCTCCATGAATGGGGGGCTGAGAGGGATGCCGCAGCGATGGAGGCGCTCCATGAATGGGTGGGCTGAGAGGGCTGCCGCAGCGATGGAGGCGCTCCATGAATGGGGAGGGGCTGAGAGGGCTACCGCAGCAATGGAGGCGCTCCATGAATGGGTGGGCTGAGAGGGCTGCCGCAGCAATGGAGGCGCTCCATGAATGGGGGGGCTGAGAGGGCTGCTGCAGCGATGGTGGTGCTCCATTAATGGGGGGCTGAGAGGGCTGCCGCAGCGATGGAGGAGCTCCATGAATGGGGGGCTGAGAGGGCTGCCGCAGCGATGGAGGCGCTGCATGAATGGGGGGCTGAGAGGGCTACCGCAGCGATGGAGGCGCTCCATGAATGGGGGGCTGAGAGGCCTGCCGCAGCGATGGAGGCGCTCCATGAATGGGGGGCTAAGAGGGATGCCGCAGCGATGGAGGCGCTCCATGAATGGGAGGGGCTGGGAGGGCTGCCGCAGCAATGGAGGCGCTGCATGAAGGGGTGGGCTGAGAGGGCTGCCGCAGCGATGGAGGCACTGCATGAATGGGGGGGCTGAGAGGGCTGCCGCAGCAATGGAGGTGCTCCATGAATGGCGGGGGCTGAGGGGCTGCTGCAGCGATGGAGGCGCTCCATGAATGGGGGGCTGAGAAGGCTGCCGCAGCGATGGAGGCGCTCCATGAATGGGTGGACTGAGAGGGCTGCCGCAGCGATGGAGGCGCTCCATGAATGGGGGGGGGGCTGAGAGGGCTACCGCAGCAATGGAGGCGCTCCATGAATGGGGGGCTGAGAGGGCTGCCGCAGCGATGGAGGCGCTCCGTGAATGGGGGGCTGTGAGGGCTGCTGCAACGATGGAGGCGCTGCATGACTGGGGGGGCTGAGAGGGCTGCCGCAGCGATGGAGACGCTCCACGAATGGGTGGGCTGAGAGGGCTGCCGCAGTGATGGAGGCACTCCATGAATGGGGGGGCTGAGAGGGCTGCCGCAGTGATGGAGGCGCTCCATGAATGGGGGGGGCTGGGAGGGCTGCCGCAGCGATGGAGGCGCTCCATGAATGGGTGGGCTGAGAGGGCTGCCGCAGCGATGGAGGCTCTCCATGAATGGGGGGGCTGGGAGGGCTGCCGCAGCCATGGAGGTGCTCCATGAATGGGGGAGCTGGGAGGGCTGCCGCAGCGATGGAGGCGCTACATGAATGGGTGGGCTGAGAGGGCTGCCGCAGCGAGGGAGGCGCTCCATGAATGGGGGGGCTGAGAGGGCTGCCGCAGCGATGGAGGAGCTCCATGACTTGGGGGCTGAGAGGGCTGCCGCAGCGATGGAGGCGCACCATGAATGGGAGGGGCTGGGAGGGCAGCCGCAGCGATGGACCCGCTTCATGAATGGGGGGCTGAGAGGGCTGCCGCAGCGATGGAGGCGCTCCACGAATGGGGGGCTGAGAGGGCTGTTGCAGTGATTGAGGTGCTCCACGAATGTGTGGTCTGAGAGGCCTGCTGCAGCGATGGAGGTGCTCCATGAATGGGGGGGCTGAGAGGGCTACCGCAGCAATGGAGGCGCTCCATGAATGGGGGGGGCTGGGAGGGCTGCCGCAGAGATGGAGGCGCTCCATGAATGGGGGAGGCTGGGAGGGCTGTCGCAGCGATGGAGGCGCTCCATGAATGAGTGGGATGAGAGGGCTGCCGCAGCGATGGAGGCGCTCCATGAATGAGGGGGCTGGGAGGGCTGCCGCAGCGATGGAGGTGCTACATGAATGGGTGGGCTGAGAGGGCTGCCGCAGCGATGGAGGCGCTCCATGAATGGGAGGGGCTGGGAGGGCAGCCGCAGCAATGGACCCGCTTCATGAATGGGGGGCTGAGAGGGCTGCCGCAGCGATGGAGATGCTCCATGAATGGGCGGCTGAGAGGGCTGCCGCAGCCATGGAGGCGCTCCATGAATGGGAGGGGCTGGGAGGGCAGCCGCAGCGATGGACCCGCTTCATGAATGGGGGGCTGAGAGGGCTGCCGCAGCGATGGAGATGCTCCATGAATGGGGGGGCTGAGAGGGCTGCCGCAGCGATGGAGGCGCTCCATGAATGGGGGGCTGAGAGGGCTGCTGCAGCGATGGAGGCGCTCCATGAATGGGGGGACTGGGAGGGCTGCCGCAGCGATGGAGGTGCTTCATGAATGGGGGGCTGAGAGGCCTGCCGCAGCGATGGAGGCGCTCCATGAATGGGGGGGTTGAGAAGGCTGCCGCAGCGATTGAGGGGCTCCATGAATGGGTGGGCTGAGAGGGCTGCCGCAGCGATGGCGTCGCTCCATGAATGGGGGGGCTGAGAGGGCTACCGCAGCGATGGAGGCGCTCCATGAATGGGGGGCTGAGAGGGCTGCCGCAGTGATGGAGGCGCTCCATGAATGGGGGGGCAGAGAGGGCTGCCGCAGCGATGGAGGCGCTCCATGAATGGGGGGGCTGCCGCAGCGATGGAGGTGCTCCATGAATGGGGGGGCTGAGAGGGCTGCCGCAGCGATGGAGGCGCTGCATGAATGGGGGGGCTGAGAGGGCTGCCGCAGCAATGGAGGCGCTCCATGAATGGGGGGGCTGAGAGGGCTGCCGCAGCGATGGAGGCGCTCCATGAATGGGGGGGCTGAGAGGGCTGCCTCAGCGATGGAGGCGCTCCATGAATGGGTGGGCTGAGAGGGCTGCCGCAGCGATGGCGGCGCTCCATGAATGGGGGGGCTGAGAGGGCTACCGCAGCGATGGAGGCGCTCCATGAATGGGGGGCTGAGAGGGCTGCCGCAGCGATGTAGGCGCTCCATGAATGGAGGGGCTGAGAGGGCTGCCGCAGCGATGGAGGCGCTTCATTAATGGGGGGCTGAGAGGGCTGCCGCAGCAATGGAGGCGCTCCATGAATTGGGGGGCTGAGAGGGCTGCCGCAGCGATGGAGGCGCTCCATGAATGGGGGGCTGAGAGGGCTGTTGCAGTGATGGAGGTGCTCCACGAATGTGTGGTCTGAGAGGCCTGCCGCAGCGATGGAGGTGCTCCATGAATGGGGGGGCTGAGAGGGCTACCGCAGCAATGGAGACGCTCCATGAATGGGGGGGGCTGGGAGGGCTGCCGCAGAGATGGAGGCGCTGCATGAATGGGTGGGCTGAGAGGGCTGCCGCAGCGATGGAGGCGCTGCATGAATGGGGGGGCTGAGAGGGCTGCCGCAGCAATGGAGGTGCTCCATGAATGGCAGGGGCTGAGAGGGCTACCGCAGCGATGGAGGCGCTCCATGAATGGGGGCTGAGAGGGCTGCCGCAGCGATGGAGGCGCTCCGTGAATGGGGGGCTGTGAGGGCTGCCGCAGCGATGGAGGCGCTGCATGAATGGGTGGGCTGAGAGGGCTGCCGCAGCGATGGAGGCGCTGCATGAATGGGGGGGCTGAGAGGGCTGCCGCAGCAATGGAGGTGCTCCATGAATGGCAGGGGCTGAGAGGGCTGCCGCAGCGATGGAGGCGCTCCATGAATGGGGGGCTGAGAAGGTTGCCGCAGCGATGGAGGCACTCCATGAATGGGTGGGCTGAGAGGGCTGCCGCAGCGATGGGGGCGCTCCATGAATGGGGGGGGCTGAGAGGGCTACCGCAGCGATGGAGGCGCTCCATGAATGGGGGCTGAGAGGGCTGCCGCAGCGATGGAGGCGCTCCGTGAATGGGGGGCTGTGAGGGCTGCCGCAGCGATGGAGGCGCTGCATGAATGGGGGGGCTGAGAGGGCTGCCGCAGCGATGGAGACGCTCCACGAATGGGTGGGCTGAGAGGGCTGCCGCAGTGATGGAGGCACTCCATGAATGGGGGGGCTGAGAGGGCTGCCGCAGTGATGGAGGCGCTCCATGAATGGGGGGGCTGGGAGGGCTGCCGCAGCGATGGAGGCGCTCCATGAATGGGTGGGCTGAGAGGGCTGCCGCAGCGATGGAGGCTCTCCATGAATGGGGGGGCTGGGAGGGCTGCCGCAGCGATGGAGGTGCTCCATGAATGGGGGGGGCTGGGAGGGCTGCCGCAGCGATGGAGGCGCTACATGAATGGGTGGGCTGAGAGGGCTGCCGCAGCGATGGAGGCGCTCCATGAATGGGGGGGCTGAGAGGGCTGCCGCAGCGATGGAGGAGCTCCATGACTGGGGGTCTGAGAGGGCTGCCGCAGCGATGGAGGCGCTCCATGAATGGGAGGGGCTGGGAGGGCAGCCGCAGCGATGGACCCGCTTCATGAATGGGGGCCTGAGAGGGCTGCCGCAGCGATGGAGGCACTCCACGAATGGGGGGCTGAGAGGGCTGTTGCAGTGATGGAGGTGCTCCACGAATGAGTGGTCTGAGAGGCCTGCTGCAGCGATGGAGGTGCTCCATGAATGGGGGGGCTGAGAGGGCTACCGCAGCAATGGAGGTGCTCCATGAATGGGGGGGGCTGGGAGGGCTGCCGCAGAGATGGAGGCGCTCCATGAATGGGGGAGGCTGGGAGGGCTGTCGCAGCGATGGAGGCGCTCCATGAATGGGTGGGATGAGAGGGCTGCCGCAGCGATGGAGGCGCTCCATGAATGAGGGGGCTGGGAGGGCTGCCGCAGCGATGGAGGTGCTACATGAATGGGTGGGCTGAGAGGGCTGCCGCAGCGATGGAGGCGCTCCATGAATGGGAGGGGCTGGGAGGGCAGCCGCAGCGATGGACCCGCTTCATGAATGGGGGGCTGAGAGGGCTGCCGCAGCGATGGATATGCTCCATGAATGGGAGGGGCTGGGAGGGCTGCCGCAGCGATGGAGGTGCTCCATGAATGGGTGGGGCTGAGAGGGCTACCGCAGCGATGGAGGCGCTCCATGAATGGGGGGCTAAGAGGGCTGCCGCAGCGATGGAGGCACTCCATGAATGGGAGGGGCTGGGAGGGCTGCCGCAGCAATGGAGGCGCTGCATGAAGGGGTGGGCTGAGAGGGCTGCCGCAGCGATGGAGGCGCTGCATGAATGGGGGGGCTGAGAGGGCTGCCGCAGCAATGGAGTTGCTCCATGAATGGTGGGGGCTGAGAGGGCTGCCGCAGCGATGGAGGCGCTCCATGAATGGGGGGCTGAGAAGGCTGCCGCAGCGATGGAGGCGCTCCATGAATGGGGGGGGCTGAGAGGGCTACCGCAGCAATGGAGGCGCTCCATGAATGGGGGGCTGAGAGGGCTGCCGCAGCGATGGAGGCGCTCAGTGAATGGGGGGCTGTGAGGGCTGCCGCAGCGATGGAGGCGCTGCATGACTGGGGGGGCTGAGAGGGCTGCCGCAGCGATGGAGACGCTCCACGAATGGGTGGGCTGAGAGGGCTGCCGCAGTGATGGAGGCACTCCATGAATGGAGGGGCTGAGAGGGCTGCCGCAGTGATGGAGGCGCTCCATGAATGGGAGGGGCTGGGAGGGCAGCCGCAGCGATGGACCCGCTTCATGAATGGGGGGCTGAGAGGGCTGCCGCAGCGATGGAGATGCTCCATGAATGGGGGGGCTGAGAGGGCTGCCGCAGCGATGGAGGCGCTCCATGAATGGGGGGCTGAGAGGGCTGCTGCAGCGATGGAGGCGCTCCATGAATGGGGGGACTGGGAGGGCTGCCGCAGCGATGGAGGTGCTTCATGAATGGGGGGCTGAGAGGCCTGCCGCAGCGATGGAGGCGCTCCATGAATGGGGGGGTTGAGAAGGCTGCCGCAGCGATTGAGGGGCTCCATGAATGGGTGGGCTGAGAGGGCTGCCGCAGCGATGGCGGCGCTCCATGAATGGGGGGGCTGAGAGGGCTACCGCAGCGATGGAGGCGCTCCATGAATGGGGGGCTGAGAGGGCTGCCGCAGTGATGGAGGCGCTCCATGAATGGGGGGGTAGAGAGGGCTGCCGCAGCGATGGAGGCGCTCCATGAATGGGGGGGCTGCCGCAGCGATGGAGGTGCTCCATGAATGGGGGGGCTGAGAGGGCTGCTGCAGCGATGGAGGCGCTGCATGAATGGGGGGGCTGAGAGGGCTGCCGCAGCAATGGAGGCGCTCCATGAATGGGGGGGCTGAGAGGGCTGCCGCAGCGATGGAGGCGCTCCATGAATGGGGGGGGCTGAGAGGGCTGCCTCAGCGATGGAGGCGCTCCATGAATGGGTGGGCTGAGAGGGCTGCCGCAGCGATGGCGGCGCTCCATGAATGGGTGGGCTGAGAGGGCTACCGCAGCGATGGAGGCGCTCCATGAATGGGGGGCTGAGAGGGCTGCCGCAGCGATGTAGGCGCTCCATGAATGGAGGGGCTGAGAGGGCTGCCGCAGCGATGGAGGCGCTTCATTAATGGGGGGCTGAGAGGGCTGCCGCAGCAATGGAGGCGCTCCATGAATTGGGGGGCTGAGAGGGCTGCCGCAGCGATGGAGGCGCTCCATGAATGGGGGGCTGAGAGGGCTGTTGCAGTGATGGAGGTGCTCCACGAATGTGTGGTCTGAGAGGCCTGCCGCAGCGATAGAGGTGCTCCATGAATGGGGGGGCTGAGAGGGCTACCGCAGCAATGGAGACGCTCCATGAATGGGGGGGGCTGGGAGGGCTGCCGCAGAGATGGAGGCGCTCCATGAATGGGGGGCTGAGAGGGCTGCCGCAGCGATGGAGGCGCTCCATGAATGGGAGGGGCTGGGAGGGCTGCCGCAGCAATGGAGGCGCTGCATGAATGGGTGGGCTGAGAGGGCTGCCGCAGCGATGGAGGCGCTGCATGAATGGGGGGGCTGAGAGGGCTGCCGCAGCAATGGAGGTGCTCCATGAATGGCAGGGGCTGAGAGGGCTGCCGCAGCGATGGAGGCGCTCCATGAATGGGGGGCTGAGAAGGTTGCCGCAGCGATGGAGGCACTCCATGAATGGGTGGGCTGAGAGGGCTGCCGCAGCGATGGGGGCGCTCCATGAATGGGGGGGGCTGAGAGGGCTACCGCAGCGATGGAGGCGCTCCATGAATGGGGGCTGAGAGGGCTGCCGCAGCGATGGAGGCGCTCCGTGAATGGGGGGCTGTGAGGGCTGCCGCAGCGATGGAGGCGCTGCATGAATGGGGGGGCTGAGAGGGCTGCCGCAGCGATGGAGACGCTCCACGAATGGGTGGGCTGAGAGGGCTGCCGCAGTGATGGAGGCACTCCATGAATGGGGGGGCTGAGAGGGCTGCCGCAGTGATGGAGGCGCTCCATGAATGGGGGGGCTGGGAGGGCTGCCGCAGCGATGGAGGCGCTCCATGAATGGGTGGGCTGAGAGGGCTGCCGCAGCGATGGAGGCTCTCCATGAATGGGGGGGCTGGGAGGGCTGCCGCAGCGATGGAGGTGCTCCATGAATGGGGGGGCTGGGAGGGCTGCCGCAGCGATGGAGGCGCTACATGAATGGGTGGGCTGAGAGGGCTGCCGCAGCGATGGAGGCGCTCCATGAATGGGGGGGCTGAGAGGGCTGCCGCAGCGATGGAGGAGCTCCATGACTGGGGGTCTGAGAGGGCTGCCGCAGCGATGGAGGCGCTCCATGAATGGGAGGGGCTGGGAGGGCAGCCGCAGCGATGGACCCGCTTCATGAATGGGGGCCTGAGAGGGCTGCCGCAGCGATGGAGGCACTCCACGAATGGGGGGCTGAGAGGGCTGTTGCAGTGATGGAGGTGCTCCACGAATGAGTGGTCTGAGAGGCCTGCTGCAGCGATGGAGGTGCTCCATGAATGGGGGGGCTGAGAGGGCTACCGCAGCAATGGAGGTGCTCCATGAATGGGGGGGGCTGGGAGGGCTGCCGCAGAGATGGAGGCGCTCCATGAATGGGGGAGGCTGGGAGGGCTGTCGCAGCGATGGAGGCGCTCCATGAATGGGTGGGATGAGAGGGCTGCCGCAGCGATGGAGGCGCTCCATGAATGAGGGGGCTGGGAGGGCTGCCGCAGCGATGGAGGTGCTACATGAATGGGTGGGCTGAGAGGGCTGCCGCAGCGATGGAGGCGCTCCATGAATGGGAGGGGCTGGGAGGGCAGCCGCAGCGATGGACCCGCTTCATGAATGGGGGGCTGAGAGGGCTGCCGCAGCGATGGATATGCTCCATGAATGGGAGGGGCTGGGAGGGCTGCCGCAGCGATGGAGGTGCTCCATGAATGGGTGGGGCTGAGATGGCTACCGCAGCGATGGAGGCGCTCCATGAATGGGGGGCTGAGAGGCCTGCCGCAGCGATGGAGGCGCTCCATGGATGGGGGGCTAAGAGGGCTGCCGCAGCGATGGAGGCGCTCCATGAATGGGAGGGGCTGGGAGGGCTGCCGCAGCAATGGAGGCGCTGCATGAAGGGGTGGGCTGAGAGGGCTGCCGCAGCGATGGAGGCGCTGCATGAATGGGGGGGCTGAGAGGGCTGCCGCAGCAATGGAGTTGCTCCATGAATGGTGGGGGCTGAGAGGGCTGCCGCAGCGATGGAGGCGCTCCATGAATGGGGGGCTGAGAAGGCTGCCGCAGCGATGGAGGCGCTCCATGAATGGGGGGGGCTGAGAGGGCTACCGCAGCAATGGAGGCGCTCCATGAATGGGGGGCTGAGAGGGCTGCCGCAGCGATGGAGGCGCTCAGTGAATGGGGGGCTGTGAGGGCTGCCGCAGCGATGGAGGCGCTGCATGACTGGGGGGGCTGAGAGGGCTGCCGCAGCGATGGAGACGCTCCACGAATGGGTGGGCTGAGAGGGCTGCCGCAGTGATGGAGGCACTCCATGAATGGAGGGGCTGAGAGGGCTGCCGCAGTGATGGAGGCGCTCCATGAATGGGGGGGGGATGGGAGGGCTGCCGCAGCGATGGAGGTGCTCCATGAATGGGTGGGCTGAGAGGGCTGCCGCAGCGATGGAGGCTCTCCATGAATGGGGGGGCTGGGAGGGCTGCCGCAGCGATGGAGGTGCTCCATGAATGGGGGGGCTGGGAGGGCTGCCGCAGCGATGGAGGCGCTACATAATTGGGTGGGCTGAGAGGGCTGCCGCAGCGATGGAGGCGCTCTATGAATGGGGGGGGCTGAGAGGGCTGCCGCAGCGATGGAGGAGCTTCATGAATGGGGGGCTGAGAGGGCTGCCGCAGCGATGGAGGCGCTCCATGAATGGGAGGGGCTGGGAGGGCAGCCGCAGCGATGGACCCGCTTCATGAATGGGGGGCTGAGAGGGCTGCCGCAGCGATGGAGGTGCTCCACGAATGCGGGGGCTGAGAGGGCTACCGCAGCAATGGAGGCGCTCCATGAACGGGGGGGGCTGGGAGGGCTGCCGCAGAGATGGAGGCTCTCCATGAATGGGGGGGCTGAGAGGGCTGCCGCAGCGATGGAGGCTCTCCATGAATGGGGGGGCTGGGAGGGCTGCTGCAGCGATGGAGGTGCTCCATGAATGGGGGGCTGGGAGGGCTGCCGCAGCGATGGAGGCGCTACATGAATGGGTGGGCTGAGAGGGCTGCCGCAGCCATGGAGGCGCTCCATGAATGGGGGGGGCTGAGAGGGCTGCCGCAGCGATGGAGGAGCTCCATGAATGGGGGGCTGAGAGGGCTGCCGCAGCGATGGAGGCGCTCCACGAATGGGGGGCTGAGAGGGCTGTTGCAGTGATGGAGGCGCTCCATGAATGGGGGGGCTGAGAGGGCTGCCGCAGCGATGGAGGCGCTCCACGAATGGGGGGCTGAGAGGGCTGTTGCAGTGATGGAGGCGCTCCATGAATGGGGGGGCTGAGAGGGCTACCGCAGCAATGGAGGCGCTCCATGAATGGGGGGGCTGGGAGGGCTGTCGCAGCGATGGAGGCGCTCCATGAATGGGTGGGATGAGAGGGCTGCCGCAGCGATGGAGGCGCTCCATGAATGAGGGGGCTGGGAGGGCTGCTGCAGCGATGGAGGTACTACATGAATGGGTGGGCTGAGAGGGCTGCCGCAGCGATGGAGGCGCTCCATGAATGGGAGGGGCTGGGAGGGCAGCCGCAGCGATGGACCCGCTTCATGAATGGGGGGCTGAGAGGGCTGCCGCAGCGATGGAGATGCTCAATGAATGGGTGGGCTGAGAGGGCTGCCGCAGCGATGGAGGCGCTCCATGAATGGGGAGGGGCTGAGAGGGCTACCGCAGCAATGGAGGCGGTCCATGAATGGGTGGGCTGAGAGGGCTGCCGCAGCGATGGAGGCGATCCATGAATGGGGGGCTGAGAGGGCTGCCGCAGCAATGGAGATGCTCCATGAATGGGGGGGCTGGGAGGGCTGCCGCAGCGATGGAGGTGCTTCATGAATGGGGGGCTGAGAGGCCTGCCGCAGCGATGGAGGCGCTCCATGAATGGGGGGGTTGAGAAGGCTGCCGCAGCGATTGAGGCGCTCCATGAATGGGGGGCTGAGAGGGCTGCCGCAGCGATGGAGATGCTCCATGAATGGCTGGCTGAGAGGGCTGCCGCAGCCATGGAGGCGCTCCATGAATGGGAGGGGCTGGGAGGGCAGCCGCAGCGATGGAGATGCTCCATGAATGGCTGGCTGAGAGGGCTGCCGCAGCGATGGAGGCGCTCCATGAATGGGAGGGGCTGGGAGGGCAGCCGCAGCGATGGACCCGCTTCATGAATGGGGGGCTGAGAGGGCTGCCGCAGCGATGGAGATGCTCCATGAATGGCTGGCTGAGAGGGCTGCCGCAGCCATGGAGGCGCTCCATGAATGGGAGGGGCTGGGAGGGCAGCCGCAGCGATGGACCCACTTCATGAATGGGGTGCTGAGAGGGCTGCCGCAGCGATGGAGATGCTCCATGAATGGGGGGCTGAGAGGGCTGCCGCAGCGATGGAGGCGCTCCATGAATGGGGGGCTGAGAGGGCTGCCGCAGCGATGGAGGTGCTTCATGAATGGGGGGCTGAGAGGCCTGCCGCAGCGATGGAGGCGCTCCATGAATGGGGGGGTTGAGAAGGCTGCCGCAGCGATTGAGGCGCTCCATGAATGGGGGGGCTGAGAGGGCTGCCGCAGCGATGGAGGTGCTCCATGAATGGGGGGGCTGAGAGGGCTGCCGCAGCGATGGAGGCGCTGCATGAATGGGGGGCTGAGAGGGCTGCCGCAGCAATTAAGGCGCTCCATGAATGGGGGGGCTGAGAGGGCTGCCGCAGCGATGGAGGCGCTCCATAAATGGGGGCGCTGAGAGGGCTGCCTCAGCGATGGAGGCGCTCCATGAATGGGTGGGCTGAGAGGGCTGCCGCAGCGATGGAGGCGCTACATGAATGGGTGGGCTGAGAGGGCTGTCGCAGCGATGGAGGCGCTCCATGAATGGGGGGCTGAAAGGGCTGCCGCAGCGATGGAGGAGCTCAATGAATGGGGGGCTGAGAGGGCTGCCGCAGCGATGGAGGCGCTCCACGAATGGGGGGCTGAGAGGGCTGTTGCAGTGATGGAGGTGCTCCACGAATGTGTGGTCTGAGAGGCCTGCCGCAGCGATGGAGGTGCTCCATGAATGGGGGCGCTGAGAGGGCTACCCAGCAATGGAGGCGCTCCATGAATGGGGGGGGCTGGGAGGGCTGCCGCGGCGATGGAGGTGCTACATGAATGGGTGGGCTGAGAGGCCTGCCGCAGCGATGGAGGCGCTCCATGAATGGGAGGGGCTGGGAGGGCAGCCGCAGCGATGGACCCGCTTCATGAATGGGAGGCTGAGAGGGCTGCCGCAGCGATGGACCCGCTTCATGAATGGGCGGCTGAGAGGGCTGCCGCAGCCATGGAGGCGCTCCATGAATGGGAGGGGCTGGGAGGGCAGCCGCAGCGATGGACCCGC
The DNA here is from genome assembly GCF_964204655.1 of Triturus cristatus. Classification (NCBI taxonomy): domain Eukaryota; kingdom Metazoa; phylum Chordata; class Amphibia; order Caudata; family Salamandridae; genus Triturus; species Triturus cristatus. Next base: position 62,216,292 of record NC_140579.1, read on the forward strand.
TTCATGAATGGGGGGCTGAGAGGGCTGCCGCAGCGATGGAGGCGCTCCATGAATGGGGGGCTGAGAGGGCTTCCGCAGCGATGGAGGCGCTCCATGAATGGGGGGGCTGGGAGGGCTGCCGCAGCGATGGAGGTGCTTCATGAATGGGGGGCTGAGAGGCCTGCCGCAGCGATGGAGGCGCTCCATGAATGGGGGGGTTGAGAGGGCTGCCGCAGCGATTGAGGCGCTCCATGAATGGGGGGGTTGAGAGGGCTGCCGCAGCGATGGACGTGCTCCATGAATGGGGGGGCTGAGAGGGCTGCCGCAGCGATGGAGGCGCTGCATGAATGGGGGGGCTGAGAGGGCTGCCGCAGCAATGTAGGCGCTCCATGAATGGGGGGGCTGAGAGGGCTGCCGCAGCGAAGGAGGCGCTCCATGAATGGGGGGGGCTGAGAGGGCTGCCTCAGCGATGGAGGCGCTCCATGAATGGGTGGGCTGAGAGGGCTGCCGCAGCGATGGCGGCGCTCCATGAATGGGGGGGCTGAGAGGGCTACCGCAGCGATGGATGCGCTCCATGAATGGGGGGTTGAGAGGGCTGCCGCAGCGATGTAGGCGCTGCATGAATGGGGGGGGCTGAGAGGGCTACTGCAGCGATGGAGGCGCTCCATGAATGGGGGGCTGAGAGGCCTGCCGCAGCGATGGAGGCGCTCCATGAATTGGGGGCTAAGAGGGCTGCCGCAGCGATGGAGGCGCTGCGTGAATGGGGGGGCTGAGAGGGCTGCCGCAGCGATGGAGACGCTCCACGAATCGGTGGGCTGAGAGGGCTGCCGCAGCGATGGAGGAGCTCCATGAATGGGGGGGCTGAGAGGGCTGCCGCAGCGATGGAGGCGCTCCATGAATGGGGGGCTGAGAGGGCTGCCGCAGCGATGGAGGCGCTCCATGAATGAGGGGGCTGGGAGGGCTGCCGCAGCGATGGAAGCACTACATGAATGGGGGGGGCTGAGAGGGCTGCCGCAGTGATGGAGGCGCTCCATGAATGGGAGGGCTGAGAGGGCTGCCGCAGTGATGGAGGCGCGCCATGAATGGGGGGCTGAGAGGGCTGCCACAGCGATGGAGGCGCTCCATGAATGGGGGGGCTGCCGCAGCGATGGAGGCGCTCCATGAATGGGTGGGCTGAGAGGGCTGTTGCAGTGATGGAGGCTCTTCATGAATAGTGGGTTGAGAGGGCTGCCGCAGCGATGGAGGCGCTCCATGAATGGGGGGGCTGCCGCAGCGATGGAGGCGCTCCATGAATGGGTGGGCTGAGAGGGTTGTTGCAGTGATGGAGGCGCTTCATGAATGGGGGGTTGAGAGGGCTGCCGCAGCGATGGAGGCGCTCCATGAATGGGTGGGCTGAGAGGGCTGCCGCAGCGATGGAGGCGCTCCATGAATGGGAGGGGCTGGGAGGGCTGCCGCAGCGATGGAGGCGCTCCATGAATGGTGGGGGCTGAGAGGGCTACCGCAGCGATGGAGGCGCTCCATGAATGGGGGGCTGAGAGGCCTGCCGCAGCGATGGAGGCGCTCCATGAATGGGGGGCTAAGAGGGCTGCCGCAGCGATGGAGGCGCTCCATGAATGGGAGGGGCTGGGAGGGCTGCCGCAGCAATGGAGGCGCTGCATGAATGGGTGGGCTGAGAGGGCTGCCGCAGCGATGAATGCGCTGCATGAATGGGGGGGCTGAGAGGGCTGCCGCAGCAATGCAGGTGCTCCATGATTGGCGGGGGCTGAGAGGTCTGCCGCAGCGATGGAGGCGCTCCATGAATGGGGGGCTGAGAAGGCTGCCGCAGCGATGGAGGCGCTCCATGAATGGGTGGGCTGAGAGGGCTGCCGCAGCGATGGAGGCGCTCCATGAATGGGGGGGGCTGAGAGGGCTACCGCAGCGATGGAGGCGCTCCATGAATGGGTGGTCTGAGAGGGCTGCCGCAGCGATAGAGGCGCTCCTTGAATGGGGGGCTGTGAGGGCTGCCGCAGCGATGGAGGCGCTGCATGAATGGGGGAGCTGAGAGGGCTGCCGCAGCGATGGAGACGCTCCACGAATGGGTGGGCTGAGAGGGCTGCCGCAGTGATGGAGGCACTCCATGAATGGGGGGGCTGAGAGGGCTGCCGCAGTGATAGAGGCACTCCATGAATGGGGGGAGCTGAGAGGGCTGCCGCAGCGATGGAGGCGCTCCATGAATGGGGTGCTGAGAGGGCTACCGCACCGATGGAGGTGCTCCATGAATGAGGGGGCTGGGAGGGCTGCCGCAGCGATGGAGGCGCTCCATGAATGGGGGGGGCTGAGAGGGCTGCCGCAGCGATGGAGGCGCTCCATGAATGGGGGGGGCTGAGAGGCCTGACGCAGTGATGGAGGCGCTCCATGAATGGGGGGCTGAGAGGGCTGCCGCAGCGATGGAGGCGCTGCATGAATGGGTGGGCTGAGAGGGCTGCCGCAGCGATGGAGGCGCTGTATGAATGGGGGGGCTGAGAGGGCTGCCGCAGCAATGGAGATGCTCCATGAATGGGAGGGGCTGGGAAGGCAGCCGCAGCGATGGACCCGCTTCATGAATGGGGGGCTGAGAGGGCTGCTGCAGCGATGGAGGCGCTCCATGAATGGGAGGGGCTGGGAGGGCTGCCGCAGCGATGGACGCGCTCCATGAATGGGGGGGCTGAGAGGGCTACCGCAGCGATGGAGGCGCTCCATGAATGGGGGGCTGAGAGGCCTGCCGCAGCGATGGAGGTGCTCCATGAATGGGGGGCTAAGGAGGCTGCCGCAGCGATGGAGGCGCTCCATGAATGGGAGGGGCTGGGAGGGCTGCCGCAGCAATGGAGGCGCTGCATGAAGGGGTGGGCTGAGAGGGCTGCCGCAGCGATGGAGGCGCTGCATGAATGGGGGGCTGAGAGGGCTGCCGCAGCAATGGAGGCGCTCCATGAATGGGGGAAGCTGAGGGGGCTGCCGCAGCGATGGAGGCGCTCCATGAATGGGGGGCTGAGAGGGCTGCCGCACCGATGGAGGCGCTTCATGAATGAGGGGGCTGGGAGGGCTGCCGCAGCGATGGAGGCGCTCCATGAATGGGGGGCTGAGAGGGCTGCCGCAGCGATGGAGGCGCTCCATGAATGGGGGGGCTGAGAGGCCTGACGCAGTGATGGAGGCGCTCCATGAATGGGGGGCTGAGAGGGCTGCCGCAGCGATGGAGGAGCTCCATGAATGGGGGGGCTAAGAGGGCTGCCGCAGCGATGGAGGCGCTCCATGAATGGGAGGGGCTGGGAGGGCAGCCGCAGCGATGGACCCGCTTCATGAATGGGGGGCTGAGAGGGCTGCCGGAGCGATGGAGGCGCTCCACGAATGGGGGGCTGAGAGGGCTGTTGCAGTGATGGAGGTGCTCCACGAATGTGTGGTCTGAGAGGCCTGCCGCAGCGATGGAGGTGCTCCATGAATGGGGGGGCTGAGAGGGCTACCGCAGCAATGGAGGCGCTCCATGAATGGGGGGGGGGCTGGGAGGGCTGCCGCAGAGATGGAGGCGCTCCATGAATGGAGGGGGCTGGGAGGGCTGATGCAGCGATGGAGGCGCTCCATGAATGGGTGGGATGAGAGGGCTGCCGCAGCGATGGAGGCGCTCCATGAATGAGGGGGCTGGGAGGGCTGCTGCAGCGATGGAGGTGCTACATGAATGGGTGGGCTGAGAGGGCTGCCGCAGCGATGGAGGCGCTCCATGAATGGGAGGGGCTGGGAGGGCAGCCGCAGCGATGGACCCGCTTCATGAATGGGGGGCTGAGAGGGTTGCCGCAGCGATGGAGATGCTCCATGAATGGGGGGGCTGAGAGGGCTGCCGCAGCCATGGAGGCGCTCCATGAATGGGGGGGTTAAGAGGGCTGCCGCAGCGATTGAGGCGCTCCATGAATGGGGGGGCTGAGAGGGCTGCCGCAGCGATGGAGGTGCTCCATGAATGGGGGGGCTGAGAGGGCTGCCGCAGCGATGGAGGCGCTCCATGAATGGGGGGGGCTGAGAGGGCTGCCGCAGCAATGGAGGCGCTCCATGAATGGGGGGGCTGAGAGGGCTGCCGCAGCGATGGAGGCACTCCATGAATGGGTGGGCTAAGAGGGCTGCCGCAGCGATGGAGGCGCTCCATGAATGGGGGGGGCTGAGAGGGCTACCGCAGGGATGGAGGCGCTCCATGAATGGGGGGCTGAGAGGGCTGCCGCAGCGATGGAGGCGCTCTGTGAATGAGGGGCTGTGAGGGCTGCCGCAGCAATGGAGGCGCTGCATGAATGGGGGGGCTGAGAGGGCTGCCGCAGCGATGGAGACGCTCCACGAATGGGTGGGCTGAGAGGGCTGCCGCAGTGATGGAGGCACTCCATGAATGGGGGGGCTGAGAGGGCTGCCGCAGTGATGGAGGCGCTCCATGAATGGGGGGAGCTGAGAGGGCTGCCGCAGCGATGGAGGCGCTCCATGAATGGGGGGCTGAGAGGGCTGCCGCACCAATGGAGGCGCTCCATGAAGGAGGGGGCTGGGAGGGCTGCCGCAGCGATGGAGGCGCTCCATGAATGGGGGCTGAGAGGGCTGCCGCAGCGATGGAGGCGCTCCATGAATGGGGAGGCTGAGAGGCCTGACGCAGTGATGGAGGCGCTCCATGAATGGGGGGCTGAGATGGCTGCCGCAGCAATGGAGGCGCTGCATGAATGGGGGGCTGAGAGGGCTGCCGCAGCAATGGAGGTGCTCCATGAATGGGAGGGGCTGGGAGGGCTGCCGCAGCGATGGTGGCGCTCCATGAATGGGGGGGGGCTGAGAGGGCTACCGCAGCGATGGAGGCGCTCCTTGAATGGGGGGCTGAGAGGCCTGCCGCAGTGATGTAGGCGCTCCATGAATGGGGGGCTAAGAGGGCTGCCGCAGCGATGGAGGCGCTCCATGAATGGGAGGGGCTGGGAGGGCTGCCGCAGCAATGGAGGCGCTGCATGAAGGGGTGGGCTGAGAGGGCTGCCGCAGCGATGGAGGCGCTGCATGAATGGGGGGGCTGAGAGGGCTGCCGCAGCAATGGAGGTGCCCCATGAATGGCGGGGGCTGAGAGGGCTGCCGCAGCGATGGAGGCGCTCCATGAATGGGGGGCTGAGAAGGCTGCCGCAGCGATGGAGGCGCTCCATGATTGGGTGGGCTGACAGGGCTGCCGCAGCGATGGAGACGCTCCATGAATGGGGGGGGTGGCTGAGAGGGCTACCGCAGCAATGGAGGCGCTCCATGAATGGGGGGCTGAGAGGGCTGCCGCAGCGATGGAGGCGCTCAGTGAATGGGGGGCTGTGAGGGCTGCCGCAGCGATGGAGGCGCTGCATGACTGGGGGGGCTGAGAGGGCTGCCGCAGCGATGGAGGTGCTCCATGATTGGCGGGGGCTGAGAGGGCTGCCGCAGCGATGGAGGCGCTCCATGAATGGGGGGCTGAGAAGGCTGCCGCAGCGATGGAGGCGCTCCATGAATTGGTGGGCTGAGAGGGCTGCCGCAGCGATGGAGGCGCTCCATGAATGGGGGGGGCTGAGAGGGCTACCGCAGCGATGGAGGCGCTCCATGAATGGGGGGCTGAGAGGGCTGCCGCAGCGATGGAGGCGCTCCGTGAATGGGGGGCTGTGAGGGCTGCGGCAGCGATGGAGGCGCTGCGTGAATGGGGGGGCTGAGAGGGCTGCCGCAGCGATGGAGACGCTCCACGAATGGGTGGGCTGAGAGGGCTGCCGCAGTGATGGAGGCACTCCATGAATGGTGGGAGCTGAGAGGGCTGCCGCAGCGATGGAGGCGCTCCATGAATGGGGGGCTGAGAGGGCTGCCGCAGCGATGGAGGCGCTCCATAAATGAGGGGGCTGGGAGGGCTGCCGCAGCGATGGAAGCACTACATGAATGGGGGGGGCTGAGAGGGCTGCCGCAGCGATGGAGGCGCTCCATGAATGGGGGGGCTGAGAGGCCTGACGCAGTGATGGAGGCGCTCCATGAATGGGGGGAGCTGAGAGGGCTGCCGCAGCGATGGAGATGCTCCATGAATGGGGTGGCTGAGAGGGCTGCCGCAGCGATGGAGGCGCTCCATGAATGGGGGGCTGAGAGGGCTGCCGCAGCGATGGAGGCGCTCCATGAATGGGGGGGCTGGGAGGGCAGCCGCAGCGATGGACCCGCTTCATGAATGGGGGGCTGAGAGGGCTGCCGCAGCGATGGAGATGCTCCATGAATGGGGGGGCTGAGAGGGCTGCCGCAGCGATGGAGGCGCTCCATGAATGGGGGGCTGAGAGGGCTGCCGCAGCGATGGAGGCGCTCCATGAATGGGGGAGCTGGGAGGGCTGCCGCAGCGATGGAGGTGCTTCATGAATGGGGGGCTGAGAGGCCTGCCGCAGCGATGGAGGCGCTCCATGAATGGGGGGGTTGAGAGGGCTGCCGCAGCGATTGAGGCGCTCCATGAATGGGGGGGCTGAGAGGGCTGCCGCAGCGATGGAGGTGCTCCATGAATGGGGGGCTGAGAGGGCTGCCGCAGCGATGGAGGCGCTGCATGAATGGGGGGGCTGAGAGGGCTGCCGCAGCAATGGAGGCGCTCCATGAATGGGGAGGCTGAGAGGGCTGCCGCAGCGATGGAGGGGCTCCATGAATGGGGGGGCTGAGAGGGCTGCCTCAGCGATGGAGGCGCTCCATGAATGGGTGGGCTGAGAGGGCTGCCGCAGCGATGGCGGCGCTCCATGAATGGGGGGGCTGAGAGGGCTACCGCAGCGATGGAGGCGCTCCATGAATGGGGTGCTGAGAGGGCTGCCGCAGCGATGTAGGCGCTCCATGAATGGGGGGGCTGAGAGGGCTGCCGCAGCGATGGAGGCGCTCCATGAATGGGTGGGCTGAGAGGGCTGCCGCAGCGATGGAGGCGCTCCATGAATGGGGAGGGGCTGAGAGGGCTACCGCAGCGATGGAGGCGCTCCATGAATGGGTGGGCTGAGAGGGCTGCCGCAGCGATGGAGGCGCTCCATTAATGGGGGGCTGAGAGGCTGCCGCAGCGATGGAGGAGCTCCATGAATGGGGGGCTGAGAGGGCTGCCGCAGCGATGGAGGCGCTGCATGAATGGGAGGGCTGAGAGTGCTGCCGCAGAAATGGAGGCACTCCATGAATGGGGGGGCTGAAAGGGCTGACGCAGTGATGGAGGCGCTCCATGAATGGGGGGCTGAGAGGGCTGCCGCAGCGATGGAGGCGCTCCATGAATGGGGGGGCTGCCGCAGCGATGGAGGCGCTCCATGAATGGGAGGGCTGAGAGGGCTGCCGCAGTGATGGAGGCGCTCCATGAATGGGGGGCTGAGAGGGCTGCCGCAGCGATGGAGGCGCTCCATGAATGGGGGGGCTGCCGCAGCGATGGAGGCGCTCCATGAATGGGTGGGCTGAGAGGGCTGTTGCAGTGATGGAGGCGCTTCATGAATAGTGGGTTGAGAGGGCTGCCGCAGCGATAGAGGCGCTCCATGAATGGGGGGGGGCTGAGAGGCCTGACGCAGCGATGGACCCGCTCCATGAATGGGGGGCTGAGAGGGCTGCCGCAGCGATGGAGGCGCTCCATGAATGGGGGGGGCTGACAGCAGCGATGGAAGTGCTCCATGAATGGGTGGGCTGAGAGGGCTGTTGCAGTGATGGAGGCGCTTCATGAATGGGGGGTTGAGAGGGCTGCCGCAGCGATGGAGGCGCTCCATGAATGGGTGGTCTGAGAGGGCTGCCGCAGCAATGGAGGCGCTCCATGAATTGGGGGGCTGAGAGGGCTGCCGCAGCAATGGAGGCACTCCATGAATGGGGGGGCTGAGAGGGCTGCCGCAGTGATGGAGGCGCTCCATGAATGGGGGGGCTGAGAGGGCTGCCGCAGCGATGGAGGCGCTCCATGAATGGGGGGGCTGGGAGGGCTGCCGCAGCGATGGAGGTGCTCCATGAATGGGGGGGGTGGAAGGGCCGCCGCAGCGATGGAGGCGCTACATGAATGGGGGGCTGAGAGGGCTGCTGCAGCGATGGAGGCGCTCTAGGAATGGGGGGGCTGAGGGGCCTGACGCAGCGATGGACCCGCTCCATGAATGGGGGGCTGAGAGGGCTTTCGCAGCGATGGAGGTGCTCCATGAATGGGGGGGCTGCCGCAGCGATGGAGGCGCTCCATGAATGGGTGGGCTGAGAGGGCTGTTGCAGTGATGGAGGCGCTTCATGAATGGGGGGTTGAGAGGGCTGCCGCAGCGATGGAGGGGCTTCATTAATGGGGGGCTGAGAGGGCTGCCGCAGCAATGGAGGCGCTCCATGAATTGGGGGGCTGAGAGGGCTGCCGCAGCAATGGAGGCCCTCCATGAATGGGGGGGCTGAGAGGGCTGCTGCAGCAATGGAGGCGCTCCATGAATGGGGGGGCTGAGAGGGCTGCCGCAGCGATGGCGGCGCTCCATGAATGGGGGGGCTGCCGCAGCGATGGAGGCGCTCCATGAATGGGAGGGCTGAGAGGGCTGCCGCAGTGATGGAGGCGCTCCATGAATGGGGGGCTGAGAGGGCTGCCACAGCGATGGAGGCGCTCCATGAATGGGGGGGCTGCCGCAGCGATGGAGGCGCTCCATGAATGGGTGGGCTGAGAGGGCTGTTGCAGTGATGGAGGCTCTTCATGAATAGTGGGTTGAGAGGGCTGCCGCAGCGATGGAGGCGCTCCATGAATGGGGGGCTGAGAGGCCTGACGCAGCGATGGTCCCGCTCCATGAATGGGGGGCTGAGAGGGCTGCCGCAGCGATGGAGGCGCTCCATGAATGGGGGGGCTGCCGCAGCGATGGAGGCGCTCCATGAATGGGTGGGCTGAGAGGGCTGTTGCAGTGATGGAGGCGCTTCATGAATGGGGGGTTGAGAGGGCTGCCGCAGCGATGGAGGCGCTCCATTAATGGGTGGGCTGAGAGGGCTGCCGCAGCGATGGAGGCGCTCCATGAATGGGAGGGGCTGGGAGGGCTGCCGCAGCGTTGGAGGTGCTCCATGAATGGTGGGGGCTGAGAGGGCTACCGCAGCGATGGAGGCGCTCCATGAATGGGGGGCTGAGAGGCCTGCCGCAGCGATGGAGGCGCTCCATGAATGGGGGGCTAAGAGGGCTGCCGCAGCGATGGAGGCGCTCCATGAATGGGAGGGGCTGGGAGGGCTGCCGCAGCAATGGAGGCGCTGCATGAATGGGTGGGCTGAGAGGGCTGCCGCAGCGATGAAGGCGCTGCATGAATGGGGGGGCTGAGAGGGCTGCCGCAGCAATGGAGGTGCTCCATGATTGGCGGGGGCTGAGAGGTCTGCCGCAGCGATGGAGGCGCTCCATGAATGGGGGGCTGAGAAGGCTGCTGCAGCGATGGAGGCGCTCCATGAATGTGGGGGCTGAGAGGGCTGCCGCAGTGATGGAGGCACTCCATGAATGGGGGGAGCTGAGAGGGCTGCCGCAGCGATGGAGGCGCTCCATGAATGAGGGGGCTGGGATGGCTGCCGCAGCGATGGAGGCGCTCCATGAATGGGGGGGGCTGAGAGGGCTGCCGCAGCGATGGAGGCGCTCCATGAATGGGGGGGCTGAGAGGCCTGACACAGTGATGGAGGCGCTCCATGAATGGGGGGCTGAGAGGGCTGCCGCAGCAATGGAGGCGCTGCATGAATGGGTGGGCTGAGAGGGCTGCCGCAGCGATGGAGGCGCTGCATGAATGGGGGGGCTGAGAGGGCTGCCGCAGCAATGGAGATGCTCCATGAATGGGAGGGGCTGGGAAGGCAGCCGCAGCGATGGACCCGCTTCATGAATGGGGGGCTGAGAGGGCTGCTGCAGCGATGGAGGAGCTCCATGAATGGGAGGGGCTGGGAGGGCTGCCGCAGCGATGGAGGCGCTCCATGAATGGGGGGGCTGAGAGGGCTACCGCAGCGATGGAGGCGCTCCATGAATGGGGGGCTGAGAGGCCTGCCGCAGCGATGGAGGCGCTCCATGAATGGGGGGCTAAGAGGGCTGCCACAGCGATGGAGGCGCTCCATGAATGGGAGGGGCTGGGAGGGCTGCCGCAGCAATGGAGGCGCTGCATGAAGGGGTGGGCTGAGAGGGCTGCCGCAGCGATGGAGGCGCTGCATGAATGGGGGGCTGAGAGGGCTGCCGCAGCAATGGAGGCGCTCCATGAATGGGGGGAGCTGAGAGGGCTGCCGCAGCGATGGAGGCGCTCCATGAATGGGGGGCTGAGAGGGCTGCCGCAGCGATGGAGGAGCTCCATGAATGGGGGGGCTAAGAGGGCTGCCGCAGCGATGGAGGCGCTCCATGAATGGGAGGGGCTGGGAGGGCAGCCGCAGCGATGGACCCGCTTCATGAATGGGGGGCTGAGAGGGCTGCTGCAGCGATGGAGGAGCTCCATGAATGGGAGGGGCTGGGAGGGCTGCCGCAGCGATGGAGGCGCTCCATGAATGGGGGGGCTGAGAGGGCTACCGCAGCGATGGAGGCGCTCCATGAATGGGGGGCTGAGAGGCCTGCCGCAGCGATGGAGGCGCTCCATGAATGGGGGGCTAAGAGGGCTGCCACAGCGATGGAGGCGCTCCATGAATGGGAGGGGCTGGGAGGGCTGCCGCAGCAATGGAGGCGCTGCATGAAGGGGTGGGCTGAGAGGGCTGCCGCAGCGATGGAGGCGCTGCATGAATGGGGGGCTGAGAGGGCTGCCGCAGCAATGGAGGCGCTCCATGAATGGGGGGAGCTGAGAGGGCTGCCGCAGCGATGGAGGCGCTCCATGAATGGGGGGCTGAGAGGGCTGCCGCACCGATGGAGGCGCTTCATGAATGAGGGGGCTGGGAGGGCTGCCGCAGCGATGGAGGCGCTCCATGAATGGGGGGGCTGAGAGGGCTGCCGCAGAGATGGAGGCGCTCCATGAATGGGGGGGCTGAGAGGCCTGACGCAGTGATGGAGGCGCTCCATGAATGGGGGGCTGAGAGGGCTGCCGCAGCGATGGAGGAGCTCCATGAATGGGGGGGCTAAGAGGGCTGCCGCAGCGATGGAGGCGCTCCATGAATGGGAGGGGCTGGGAGGGCAGCCGCAGCGATGGACCCGCTTCATGAATGGGGGGCTGAGAGGGCTGCCGCAGCGATGGAGGCGCTCCACGAATGGGGGGCTGAGAGGGCTGTTGCAGTGATGGAGGTGCTCCACGAATGTGTGGTCTGAGAGGCCTGCCGCAGCGATGGAGGTGCTCCATGAATGGGGGGGCTGAGAGGGCTACCGCAGCAATGGAGGCGCTCCATGAATGGGGGGGGGCTGGGAGGGCTGCCGCAGAGATGGAGGCGCTCCATGAATGGAGGGGGCTGGGAGGGCTGATGCAGCGATGGAGGCGCTCCATGAATGGGTGGGATGAGAGGGCTGCCGCAGCGATGGAGGCGCTCCATGAATGAGGGGGCTGGGAGGGCTGCCGCAGCGATGGAGGTGCTACATGAATGGGTGGGCTGAGAGGGCTGCCGCAGCGATGGAGGCGCTCCATGAATGGGAGGGGCTGGGAGGGCAGCCGCAGCGATGGACCCGCTTCATGAATGGGGGGCTGAGAGGGTTGCCGCAGCGATGGAGATGCTCCATGAATGGGGGGGCTGAGAGGGCTGCCGCAGCCATGGAGGCGCTCCATGAATGGGGGGGTTGAGAGGGCTGCCGCAGCGATTGAGGCGCTCCATGAATGGGGGGGCTGAGAGGGCTGCCGCAGCGATGGAGGTGCTCCATGAATGGGGGGGCTGAGAGGGCTGCCGCAGCGATGGAGGCGCTGCATGAATGGGGGGGCTGAGAGGGCTGCCGCAGCAATGGAGGCGCTCCATGAATGGGGGGGCTGAGAGGGCTGCCGCAGCGATGGAGGCGCTCCATGAATGGGGGGGGTCTGAGAGGGCTGCCTCAACGATGGAGGCGCTCCATGAATGGGTGGGCTGAGAGGGCTGCAGCAGCGATGGCAGCGCTCCATCAATGGGGGGGCTGAGAGGGCTACCGCAGCGATGGAGGCGCTCCATGAATGGGGGGCTGAGAGGGCTGACGCAGCAATGGAGGCGCTTCATTAATGGGGGGCTGAGAGGGCTGCCGCAGCAATGGAGGCGCTCCATGAATGGGGGGCTGAGAGGGCTGCCGCAGCAATGGAGGCACTCCATGAAAGGGGGGGCTAGGAGGGCTGCCGTAGCGATGGAGGCGCTCCATGAATGGGGGGGGCTGGGAGGGCAGCCGCAGCGATGGAGGCGCTCCATGAATGGGGGGGCTGAGAGGGCTGCCGCAGCGATGGAGGCGCTCCATGAATGGGGGGGCTGAGAGGGCTGCCGCAGCAATGGAGGTGCTCCATGAATGGCGGGGGCTGAGAGGGCTGCCGCAGCGATGGAGGCGCTCCATGAATGCGGGGCTGAGAAGGCTGCCGCAGCGATGGAGGCACTCCATGAATGGGTGGGCTGAGAGGGCTGCCGCAGCGATGGAGGCGCTCCATGAATGGGGGGGGCTGAGAGGGCTACCGCAGGGATGGAGGCGCTCCATGAATGGGGGGCTGAGAGGGCTGCCGCAGCGATGGAGGCGCTCCATGAATGGGGGGCTAAGAGGGCTGCCGCAGCGATGGAGGCGCTCCATGAATGGGAGGGGCTGGGAGGGCTGCCGCAGCAATGGAGGCGCTGCATGAAGGGGTGGGCTGAGAGGGCTGCCGCAGCGATGGAGGCGCTGCATGAATGGGGGGCTGAGAGGGCTGCCGCAGCAATGGAGGTGCTCCATGAATGGGGGGAGCTGAGAGGGCTGCCGCAGCGATGGAGGCGCTCCATGAATGGGGGGCTGAGAGGGCTGCCGCACCGATGGAGGCGCTTCATGAATGAGGGGGCTGGGAGGGCTGCCGCAGCGATGGAGGCGCTCCATGAATGGGGGGGCTGAGAGGGCTGCCGCAGCGATGGAGGCGCTCCATGAATGGGGGGGCTGAGAGGCCTGACGCAGTGATGGAGGCGCTCCATGAATGGGGGGCTGAGAGGGCTGCCGCAGCGATGGAGGAGCTCCATGAATGGGGGGGCTAAGAGGGCTGCCGCCGCGATGGAGGCGCTCCATGAATGGGAGGGGCTGGGAGGGCAGCTGCAGCGATGGACCCGCTTCATGAATGGGGGGCTGAGAGGGCTGCCGCAGCGATGGAGGCGCTCCACGAATGGGGGGCTGAGAGGGATGTTGCAGTGATGGAGGTGCTCCACGAATGTGTGGTTTGAGAGGCCTGCCGCAGCGATGGAGGTGCTCCATGAATGGGGGGGCTGAGAGGGCTACCGCAGCAATGGAGGCGCTCCATGAATGGGGGGGGCTGGGAGGGCTGCCGCAGAGATGGAGGCGCTCCATGAATGGAGGGGGCTGGGAGGGCTGATGCAGCGATGGAGGCGCTCCATGAATGGGTGGGATGAGAGGGCTGCCGCAGCGATGGAGGCGCTCCATGAATGAGGGGGCTGGGAGGGCTGCCGCAGCGATGGAGGTGCTACATGAATGGGTGGGCTGAGAGGGCTGCCGCAGCGATGGAGGCGCTCCATGAATGGGAGGGGCTGGGAGGGCAGCCGCAGCGATGGACCCGCTTCATGAATGGGGGGCTGAGAGGGTTGCCGCAGCGATGGAGATGCTCCATGAATGGGGGGGCTGAGAGGGCTGCCGCAGCCATGTAGGCGCTCCATGAATGGGGGGGTTGAGAGGGCTGCCGCAGCGATTGAGGCGCTCCATGAATGGGGGGGCTGAGAGGGCTGCCGCAGCGATGGAGGTGCTCCATGAATGGGGGGGCTGAGAGGGCTGCCGCAGCGATGGAGGCGCTGCATGAATGGGGGGGCTGAGAGGGCTGCCGCAGCAATGGAGGCGCTCCATGAATGGGGGGGCTGAGAGGGCTGCCGCAGCGATGGAGGCGCTCCATAAATGGGGGGGGGCTGAGAGGGCTGCCTCAACGATGGAGGCGCTCCATGAATGGGTGGGCTGAGAGGGCTGCAGCAGCGATGGCGGCGCTCCATGAATGGGGGGGCTGAGAGGGCTACCGCAGCGATGGAGGCGCTCCATGAATGGGGGGCTGAGAGGGCTGACGCAGCAATGGAGGCGCTTCATTAATGGGGGGCTGAGAGGGCTGCCGCAGCAATGGAGGCGCTCCATGAATTGGGGGGCTGAGAGGGCTGCCGCAGCAATGGAGGCACTCCATGAAAGGGGGGCTAGGAGGGCTGCCGTAGCGATGTTGGCGCTCCATGAATGGGGGGGGCTGGGAGGGCAGCCGCAGCGATGGAGGCGCTCCATGAATGGGGGGGCTGAGAGGGCTGCCGCAGCGATGGAGGCGCTCCATGAATGGGGGGGCTGAGAGGGCTGCCGCAGCAATGGAGGTGCTCCATGAATGGCGGGGGCTGAGAGGGCTGCCGCAGCGATGGAGGCGCTCCATGAATGGGGGGCTGAGAAGGCTGCCGCAGCGATGGAGGCACTCCATGAATGGGTGGGCTGAGAGGGCTGCCGCAGCGATGGAGGCGCTCCATGAATGGGGGGGGCTGAGAGGGCTACCGCAGGGATGGAGGCGCTCCATGAATGGGGGGCTGAGAGGGCTGCCGCAGCGATGGAGGCGCTCCGTGAATGAGGGGCTGTGAGGGCTGCCGCAGCAATGGAGGCGCTGCATGAATGGGGGGGCTGAGAGGGCTGCCGCAGTGATGGAGACGCTCCACGAATGGGTGGGCTGAGAGGGCTGCTGCAGTGATGGAGGCACTCCATGAATGGGGGGGCTGAGAGGGCTGCCGCAGTGATGGAGGCGCTCCATGAATGGGGGGAGCTGAGAGGGCTGCCGCAGCGATGGAGGCGCTCCATGAATGGGGGGCTGAGAGGGCTGCCGCACCAATGGAGGCGCTCCATGAAGGAGGGGGCTGGGAGGGCTGCCGCAGCGATGGAGGCGCTCCATGAATGGGGGCTGAGAGGGCTGCCGCAGCGATGGAGGCGCTCCATGAATGGGGGGGCTGAGAGGCCTGACGCAGTGATGGAGGCGCTCCATGAATGGGGGGCTGAGATGGCTGCCGCAGCAATGGAGGCGCTGCATGAATGGGTGGGCTGAGAGGGCTGCCGCAGCGATGGAGGCGCTGCATGAATGGGGGGCTGAGAGGGCTGCCGCAGCAATGGAGGTGCTCCATGAATGGGAGGGGCTGGGAAGGCAGCCGCAGCGATGGACCCGCTTCATGAATGGGGGGCTGAGAGGGCTGCCGCAGCGATGGAGGCGCTCCATGAATGGGAGGGGCTGGGAGGGCTGCCGCAGCGATGGTGGCGCTCCATGAATGGGGGGGGGCTGAGAGGGCTGCCGCAGCGATGGAGGCGCTCCTTGAATGGGGGGCTGAGAGGCCTGCCGCAGTGATGGAGGCGCTCCATGAATGGGGGGCTAAGAGGGCTGCCGCAGCGATGGAGGCGCTCCATGAATGGGAGGGGCTGGGAGGGCTGCCGCAGCAATGGAGGCGCTGCATGAAGGGGTGGGCTGAGAGGGCTGCCGCAGCGATGGAGGCGCTGCATGAATGGGGGGGCTGAGAGGGCTGCCGCAGCAATGGAGGTGCTCCATGAATGGCGGGGGCTGAGAGGGCTGCCGCAGCGATGGAGGCGCTCCATGAATGGGGGGCTGAGAAGGCTGCCGCAGCGATGGAGGCGCTCCATGATTGGGTGGGCTGACAGGGCTGTCGCAGCGATGGAGGCGCTCCATGAATGGGGGGGGGGGCTGAGAGGGCTACCGCAGCAATGGAGGCGCTCCATGAATGGGGGGCTGAGAGGGCTGCCGCAGCGATGGAGGCGCTCCGTGAATGGGGGGCTGTGAGGGCTGCCGCAGCGATGGAGGCGCTGCATGACTGGGGGGGCTGAGAGGGCTGCCGCAGCGATGGAGACGCTCCACGAATGGGTGGGCTGAGAGGGCTGCCGCAGTGATGGAGGCACTCCATGAATGGGGGGCTGAGAGGGCTGCCGCAGTGATGGAGGCGCTCCATGAATGGGGGGGGGCTGGGTGGGCTGCCGCAGCGATGGAGGCGCTCCATGAATGGGTGGGCTGAGAGGCCTGCCGCAGCGATGGAGGCTCTCCATGAATGGGGGGGCTGGGAGGGCTGCCGCAGCGATGGAGGTGCTCCATGAATGGGGGGGCTGGGAGGGCTGCCGCAGCGATGGAGGCGCTACATGAATGGGTGGGCTGAGAGGGCTGCCGCAGCGATGGAGGCGCTCCATGAATGGGGGGTGCTGAGAGGGCTGCCGCAGCGATGGAGGAGCTCCATGAATGGGGGCTGAGAGGGCTGCCGCAGCAATGGAGGCGCTCCATGAATGGGAGGGGCTGGGAGGGCAGCCGCAGCGACGGACCCGCTTCATGAATGGGGGGCTGAGAGGGCTGCCGCAGCGATGGAGGCGCTCCACGAATGGGGGGCTGAGAGGGCTGTTGCAGTGATGGAGGTGCTCCACGAATGTGTGGTCTGAGAGGCCTGCCGCAGCGATGGAGGTGCTCCATGAATGGGGGGGCTGAGAGGGCGACCGCAGCAATGGAGGCGCTCCATGAATGGGGGGGGCTGGGAGGGCTGCCGCAGAGATGGAGGCACTCCATGAATGGGGGGGGCTGGGAGGGCTGTCGCAGCGATGGAGGTGCTACATGAATGGGTGGGCTGAGAGGGCTGCCGCAGCGATGGAGGCGCTCCATGAATGGGAGGGACTGGGAGGGCAGCCGCAGCGATGGACCCGCTTCATGAATGGGGACTGAGAGGGCTGCCGCAGCGATGGAGATGCTCCATGGGTGGGCGGCTGAGAGGGCTGCCGCAGACATGGAGGCGCTCCATGAATGGGAGGGGCTGGGAGGGTAGCCGCAGCGATGGACCCGCTTCATGAATGGGGGGCTGAGAGGGCTGCCGCAGCGATGGAGATGCTCCATGAATGGGGGGGCTGAGAGGGCTGCCGCAGCGATGGAGGCGCTCCATGAACGGGGGGCTGAGAGGGCTGCCGCAGCGATGGAGGCGCTCCATGAATGGGGGGGCTGGGAGGGCTGCCGCATCAATGGAGGTGCTTCATGAATGGGGGGCTGAGAGGCCTGCCGCAGCGATGGAGGCGCTCCATGAATGGAGGGGTTGAAAGGGCTGCTGCAGCGATTGAGGCGCTCCATGAATGGGGGGGCTGAGAGGGCTGCTGCAGCGATGGAGGTGCTCCATGAATGGGGGGGCTGAGAGGGCTGCCGCAGCGATGGAGGCGCTCCATGAATGGGGGGGGCTGAGAGGGCTGCCTCAGCGATGGAGGCGCTCCATGAATGGGTGGGCTGAGAGGGCTGCCGCAGCGATGGCGGCGCTCCATGAATGGGGTGGCTGAGAGGGCTACCGCAGCGATGGAGGCGCTCCATGAATGGGGGGCTGAGAGGGCTGCCGCAGCAATGTAGGCGCTCCATGAATGGAGGGGCTGAGAGGGCTGCCGCAGCAATGGAGGCGCTCCATGAATTGGGGGCTGAGAGGGCTGCCGCAGCAATGGAGGCACTCCATGAATGGGGGGGCTAGGAGGGCTGCCGTAGCGATGGAGGCGCTCCATGAATGGGTGGGCTGAGAGGGCTGCCGCAGCGATGGAGGCGCTCTATGAATGGGGGGGGCTGGGAGGGCAGCCGCAGCGATGGAGGCGCTCCATGAATGGGGGGGCTGAGAGGGCTGCCGCAGCGATGGAGGCGCTCCATGAATGGGTGGGCTGAGAGGGCTGCCGCAGCGATGGAGGCGCTCCATGAATGGGGAGGGGCTGAGAGGGCTACCGCAGCGATGGAGGCGCTCCATGAATGGGTGGGCTGAGAGGGCAGCCGCAGTGATGGAGGAGCTCCATGAATGGGGGGGCTGAGAGAGCTGCCGCAGCGATGGAGGCGCTCCATTAATGGGGGGCTGAGAGGGCTGCCGCAGCGATGCAGGAGCTCCATGAATGGGGGGCTGAGAGGGCTGCCGCAGCGATGAAGGCGCTGCATGAATGGGAGGGCTGAGAGGGCTGCCGCAGCAATGGAGGCACTCCATGAATGGGGGGGCTGAAAGGGCTGCCGCAGTGATGGAGGCGCTCCATGAATGGGGGGGCTGAAAGGGCAGCCGCAGTGATGGAGGCGCTCCATGAATGGGGGGCTGAGAGGGCTGCCGCAGCGATGGAGGCGCTCCATGAATGGGGGGGCTGCCGCAGCGATGGAGGCGCTCCATGAATGGGAGGGCTGAGAGGGCTGCCGCAGTGATGGAGGCGCTCCATGAATGGGGGCTGAGAGGGCTGCCGCAGCGATGGAGGCGCTCCATGAATGGGGGGGCTGCCGCAGCGATGGAGGCGCTCCATGAATGGGTGGGCTGAGAGGGCTGTTGCAGTGATGGAGGTGCTTCATGAATAGTGGGTTGAGAGGGCTGCCGCAGCGATGGAGGCGCTCCATGAATGGGGGGGCTGAAAGGGCTGCCGCAGTGATGGAGGCGCTCCATGAATGGGGGGCTGAGAGGGCTGCCGCAGCGATGGAGGCGCTCCATGAATGGGGGGGCTGCCGCAGCGATGGAGGCGCTCCATGAATGGGAGGGCTGAGAGGGCTGCCGCAGTGATGGAGGCGCTCCATGAATGGGGGGCTGAGAGGGCTGCCGCAGCGATGGAGGCGCTCCATGAATGGGGGGGCTGCCGCAGCGATGGAGGCGCTCCATGAATGGGTGGGCTGAGAGGGCTGTTGCAGTGATGGAGGTGCTTCATGAATAGTGGGTTGAGAGGGCTGCCGCAGCGATAGAGGCGCTCCATGAATGGGGGGGGCTGAGAGGCCTGACGCAGCGATGGACCCGCTCCATGAATGGGGGGCTGAGAGGGCTGCCGCAGCGATGGAGGCGCTCCATGAATGGGGGGGCTGCCGCAGCGATGGAGGCGCTCCATGAATGGGTGGGCTGAGAGGGCTGTTGCAGTGATGGAGGCGCTTCATGAATGGGGGGTTGAGAGGGCTGCCGCAGCGATGCAGGCGCTCCATGAATGGGTGGGCTGAGAGGGCTGCCGCAGCAATGGAGGCGCTCCATGAATTGGGGGGCTGAGAGGGCTGCCGCAGCAATGGAGGCACTCTATGAATGGGGGGGCTGAGAGGGCTGCCGCAGTGATGGAGGCGCTCCATGAATGGGGGGGCTGAGAGGGCTGCCGCAGCGATGGAGGCGCTCCATGAATGGGGGGGCTGGGAGGGCTGCCGCAGCGATGGAGGTGCTCCATGAATGGGGGGGCTGCGAGGGCTGCCGCAGCGATGGAGGCGCTGCATGAATGGGGGGGCTGAGAGGGCTGCCGCAGCGATGGAGACGCTCCACGAATGGGTGGGCTGAGAGGGCTGCCGCAGTGATGGAGGCACTCCATGAATGGGGGGGCTGAGAGGGCTGCCGCAGTGATGGAGGCGCTCCATGAATGGGGGGAGCTGAGAGGGCTGCCGCAGCGATGGAGGCGCTCCATGAATGGGGGGCTGAGAGGGCTGCCGCACCAATGGAGGCGCTCCATGAAGGAGGGGGCTGGGAGGGCTGCCGCAGCGATGGAGGCGCTCCATGAATGGGGGCTGAGAGGGCTGCCACAGCGATGGAGGCGCTCCATGAATGGGGGGGCTGAGAGGCCTGACGCAGTGATGGAGGCGCTCCATGAATGGGGGGCTGAGAGGGCTGCCGCAGCAATGGAGGCGCTGCATGAATGGGTGGGCTGAGAGGGCTGCCGCAGCGATGGAGGCACTGCATGAATGGGGGGGCTGAGAGGGCTGCCGCAGCAATGGAGGTGCTCCATGAATGGGAGGGGCTGGGAAGGCAGCCGCAGCGATGGACCCGCTTCATGAATGGGGGGCTGAGAGGGCTACCGCAGCGATGGAGGCGCTCCTTGAATGGGGGGCTGAGAGGCCTGCCGCAGTGATGGAGGCGCTCCATGAATGGGGGGCTAAGAGGGCTGCCGCAGCGATGGAGGCGCTCCATGAATGGGAGGGGCTGGGAGGGCTGCCGCAGCGATGGAGGCGCTGCATGAATGGGGGGGCTGAGAGGGCTGCCGCAGCAATGGAGGTGCTCCATGAATGGCGGGGGCTGAGAGGGCTGCCGCAGCGATGGAGGCGCTCCATGAATGGGGGGCTGAGAAGGCTGCCGCAGCGATGGAGGCGCTCCATGATTGGGTGGGCTGACAGGGCTGCCGCAGCGATGGAGGCGCTCCATGAATGGGGGGGGGGCTGAGAGGGCTACCGCAGCAATGGAGGCGCTCCATGAATGGGGGGCTGAGAGGGCTGCCGCAGCGATGGAGGCGCTCCGTGAATGGGGGGCTGTGAGGGCTGCCGCAGCGATGGAGGCGCTGCATGCCTGGGGGGGCTGAGAGGGCTGCCGCAGCGATGGAGACGCTCCACGAATGGGTGGGCTGAGAGGGCTGCCGCAGTGATGGAGGCACTCCATGAATGGGGGGTTGAGAGGACTGCCGCAGTGATGGAGGCGCTCCATGAATGGGGGGGGGGGGCTGGGTGGGCTGCCGCAGCGATGGAGGCGCTCCATGAATGGGTGGGCTGAGAGGGCTGCCGCAGCGATGGAGGCTCTCCATGAATGGGGGAGCTGGGAGGGCTGCCGCAGCGATGGAGGTGCTCCATGAATGGGGGGGCTGGGAGGGCTGCCGCAGCGATGGAGGCGCTACATGAATGGGTGGGCAGAGAGGGCTGCTGCAGCGATGGAGGCGCTCCATGAATGGGGGGGCTGAGAGGGCTGCCGCAGCGATGGAGGAGCTCCATGAATGGGGGGCTGAGAGGGCTGCCGCAGCGATGGAGGCGCTCCATGAATGGGAGGGGCTGGGAGGGCAGCCACAGCGATGGACCCGCTTCATGAATGGGGGGCTGAGAGGGCTGCCGCAGCGATGGAGGCGCTCCACGAATGGGGGGCTGAGAGGGCTGTTGCAGTGATGGAGGTGCTCCACGAATGTGTGGTCTGAGAGGCCTGCCGCAGCGATGGAGGTGCTCCATGAATGGGGGGGCTGAGAGGGCGACCGCAGCAATGGAGGCGCTCCATGAATGGGGGGGCTGGGAGGGCTGCCGCAGAGATGGAGGCACTCCACGAATGGGGGGGGCTGGGAGGGCTGTCGCAGCGATGGAGGCGCTCCATGAATGGGTGGGATTAGAGGGCTGCCGCAGCGATGGAGGCGCTCCATGAATGAGGGGGCTGGGAGGGCTGCCGCAGCGATGGAGGTGCTACATGAATGGGTGGGCTGAGAGGGCTGCCGCAGCGATGGAGGCGCTCCATGAATGGGAGGGACTGGGAGGGCAGCCGCAGCGATGGACCCGCTTCATGAATGGGGACTGAGAGGGCTGCCGCAGCGATGGACATGCTCCATGAGTGGGCGGCTGAGAGGGCTGCCGCAGACATGGAGGCGCTCCATGAATGGGAGGGGCTGGGAGGGTAGCCGCAGCGATGGACCCGCTTCATGAATGGGGGGCTGAGAGGGCTGCCGCAGCGATGGAGATGCTCCATGAATGGGGGGGCTGAGAGGGCTGCCGCAGCGATGGAGGCGCTCCATGAACGGGGGGCTGAGAGGGCTGCTGCAGCGATGGAGGCGCTCCATGAATGGGGGGGCTGGGAGGGCTGCCGCAGCGATGGAGGTGCTTCATGAATGGGGGGCTGAG
The DNA here is from genome assembly GCF_964204655.1 of Triturus cristatus. Lineage (NCBI taxonomy): Eukaryota > Metazoa > Chordata > Amphibia > Caudata > Salamandridae > Triturus > Triturus cristatus. The sequence goes on from NC_140579.1 coordinate 62,237,816, forward strand.
AGGCCTGCCGCAGCGATGGAGGCGCTCCATGAATGGAGGGGTTGAGAGGGCTGCTGCAGCGATTGAGGCGCTCCATGAATGGGTGGGCTGAGAGGGCTGCTGCAGCGATGGAGGTGCTCCATGAATGGGGGGGCTGAGAGGGCTGCCGCAGCGATGGAGGCGCTCCATGAATGGGGGGGGCTGAGAGGGCTGCCGCAGCGATGGCGGCGCTCCATGAATGGGGGGGCTGAGAGGGCTACCGCAGCGATGGAGGCGCTCCATGAATGGGGGGCTGAGAGGGCTGCCGCAGCAATGTAGGCGCTCCATGAATGGAGGGTCTGAGAGGGCTGCCGCAGCAATGGAGGCGCTCCATGAATTGGGGGCTGAGAGGGCTGCCGCAGCAATGGAGGCACTCCATGAATGGGGGGGCTAGGAGGGCTGCCGTAGCGATGGAGGCGCTCCATGAATGGGTGGGCTGAGAGGGCTGCCGCAGCGATGGAGGCGCTCCATGAATGGGGGGGCTGGGAGGGCAGCCGCAGCGATGGAGGAGCTCCATGAATGGGGGGCTGAGAGAGCTGCCGCGGCGATGGAGGCGCTCCATTAATGGGGGGCTGAGAGGGCTGCCGCAGCGATGCAGGAGCTCCATGAATGGGGGGCTGAGAGGGCTGCCGCAGCGATGGAGGCGCTGCATGAATGGGAGGGCTGAGAGGGCTGCCGCAGCAATGGAGGCACTCCATGAATGGGGGGGCTGAAAGGGCTGCGCAGTGATGGAGGCGCTCCATGAATGGGGGGGCTGAAAGTGCTGCCGCAGTGATGGAGGCGCTCCATGAATGGGGGGCTGAGAGGGCTGCCGCAGCGATGGAGGCGCTGGATGAATGGGGGGGCTGCCGCAGCGATGGAGGCGCTTCATGAATGGGAGGGCTGAGAGGGCTGCCGCAGTGATGGAGGCGCTCCATGAATGGGGGGCTGAGAGGGCTGCCGCAGCGATGGAGGCGCTCCATGAATGGGGGGGCTGCCGCAGCGATGGAGGCGCTCCATGAATGGGTGGGCTGAGAGGGCTGTTGCAGTGATGGAGGTGCTTCATGAATAGTGGGTTGAGAGGGCTGCCGCAGCGATAGAGGCGCTCCATGAATGGGGGGGCTGAAAGGGCTGCCGCAGTGATGGAGGCGCTCCATGAATGGGGGGCTGAGAGGGCTGCCGCAGCGATGGAGGCGCTCCATGAATGGGGGGGCTGCCGCAGCGATGGAGGCGCTCCATGAATGGGAGGGCTGAGAGGGCTGCCGCAGTGATGGAGGCGCTCCATGAATGGGGGGCTGAGAGGGCTGCCGCAGCGATGGAGGCGCTCCATGAATGGGGGGGCTGCCGCAGCGATGGAGACGCTCCATGAATGGGTGGGCTGAGAGGGCTGTTGCAGTGATGGAGGTGCTTCATGAATAGTGGGTTGAGAGGGCTGCCGCAGCGATAGAGGCGCTCCATGAATGGGGGGGCTGAGAGGCCTGACGCAGCGATGGACCCGCTCCATGAATGGGGGGCTGAGAGGGCTGCCGCAGCGATGGAGGCGCTCCATGAATGGGGGGGCTGCCGCAGCGATGGAGGCGCTCCATGAATGGGTGGGCTGAGAGGGCTGCCGCAGCGATGGAGGCGCTCCATGAATGGGTGGGCTGAGAGGGCTGCCGCAGCGATGGACCCGCTTCATGAATGGGGGGCTGAGAGGGCTGCTGCAGCGATGGAGGTGCTCCATGAATGGGGGGGCTGCCGCAGCGATGGAGGCGCTCCATGAATGGGTGGGCTGAGAGGGCTGCCGCAGCAATGGAGGCGCTCCATGAATTGGGGGGCTGAGAGGGCTGCCGCAGCAATGGAGGCACTCTATGAATGGGGGGGCTGAGAGGGCTGCCGCAGTGATGGAGGCGCTCCATGAATGGGGGGGCTGTGAGGGCTGCCGCAGCGATGGAGGCGCTCCAAGAATGGGGGGGCTGGGAGGGCTGCCGCAGCGATGGAGGTGCTCCATGAATGGGGGGGCTGCGAGGGCTGCCGCAGCGATGGAGGCCCTACATAAATGGGGGCTGAGAGGGCTGCCGCAGCGATGGAGGCGCTCCATGAATGGGGGGGCTGAGAGGCCTGACGCAGCGATGGACCCGCTCCATGAATGGGGGGCTGAGAGGGCTGCTGCAGCGATGGAGGTGCTCCATGAATGGGGGGGCTGCCGCAGCGATGGAGGCGCTCCATGAATGGGTGGGCTGAGAGGGCTGTTGCAGTGATGGAGGCGCTTCATGAATGGGGGGTTGAGAGGGCTGCCACAGCGATGGAGGCGCTTCATTAATGGGGGGCTGAGAGGGCTGCCGCAGCAATGGAGGCGCACCATGAATTGGGGGGCTGAGAGGGCTGCCGCAGCAATAAAGGCACTCCATGAATGGGGGGGCTGAGAGGGCTGCCGCAGTGATGGAGGCGCTCCATGAATGGGGGGGGCTGAGAGGGCTGCCGCAGCGATGGAGGCGCTCCATGAATGGGGGGGCTGCCGCAGCGATGGAGGCGCTCCATGAATGGGAGGGCTGAGAGGGCTGCCGCAGTGATGGAGGCGCTCCATGAATGGGGGGCTGAGAGGGCTGCCGCGGCGATGGAGGCGCTCCATGAATGGGGGGCTGCCGCAGCGATGGAGGCGCTCCATGAATGGGTGGGCTGAGAGGCCTGACGCAGCGATGGACCCGCTCCATGAATGGGGGGCTGAGAGGGCTGTTGCAGTGATGGAGGCGCTCCATGAATGGGGGGGCTGAGAGGCCTGACGCAGCGATGGACCCGCTCCATGAATGGGGGGCTGAGAGGGCTGCCGCAGCGATGGAGGCGCTCCATGAATGGGGGGGCTGCCGCAGCAATGGAGGCGCTCCATGAATGGGTGGGCTGAGAGGGCTGTTTCAGTGATGGAGGCGCTTCATGAATGGGGGGTTGAGAGGGCTGCCGCAGCGATGGAGGCGCTCCATGAATGGGTGGGCTGAGAGGGCTGCCGCAGCGATGGAGGCGCTCCATGAATGGGAAGGGCAGCCGCAGCGATTGACCCGCTTCATGAATGGGGGGCTGAGAGGGCTGCCGCAGCGATGGAGGCGCTCCATTAATGGGGGGGCTGGGAGGGCTGCCGCAGCGATGGAGGCGCTCTATGAATGGGGGGGGGCTGGGAGGGCTGCCACAGCGATGGAGGCGCTCCATGAATGGGTGGGCTGAGAGGGCTGCCGCAGCGATGGAGGCTCTCCATGAATGGGGGGGCAGGGAGGGCTGCCGCAGCGATGGAGGTGCTCCATGAATGGGGGGGCTGGGAGGGCTGCCGCAGCGATGGAGGCGCTACATGAATGGGTGGGCTGAGAGGGCTGCCGCAGCGATGGAAGCCCTCCATGAATGGGAGGAGCTGAGAGGCCTGCCGCAGCGATGGAGGCACTCCATGAATGGGGGGCTGAGAGGGCTGCCGCAGCGTTGGAGGCACTCCATGAATGGGGGGGTGAGAGGGCTGCCGCAGCGATGGAGGCGCTACATGGATGGGTGGGCTGAGAGGGCTGCCGCAGCAATGGAGGCACTCCATGAATGGAGGGGCTGAAAGGGCTGCCGCAGTGATGGAGGCGCTCCATGAATGGGGGGCTGAGAGGGCTGCCGCAGCGATGGAGGCGCTCCATGAATGGGGGGGCTGCCGCAGCGATGGAGGCGCTCCATGAATGGGAGGGCTGAGAGGGCTGCCGCAGTGATGGAGGCGCTCCATGAATGGGGGGCTGAGAGGGCTGCCGAAGCGATGGAGGCGCTCCATGAATGGGGGGGCTGCCGCAGCGTGGGCGCTCCATGAATGGGTGGGCTGAGAGGGCTGTTGCAGTGATGGAGGTGCTTCATAAATAGTGGGTTGAGAGGGCTGCCGCAGCGATAGAGGGCTCCATGAATGGGGGGGGCTGAGAGGGCTGCCGCAGCGATGGAGGGCTCCATGAATGGGAGGGGCTGGGAGGGCAGCCGCAGCGATGGAGGCGCTCCATGAATGGGGGGCTGAGAGGGCTGCCGCAGCGATGGAGGCGCTCCATGAAAGGGTGGGCTGAGAGGGCTGCCGCAGCAATGGAGGCGCTCCATGAATTGGGGGGCTGAGAGGGCTGCCGCAGCAATGGAGGCACTCCATGAATGGGGGGGCTGAGAGGGCTGTTGCAGTGATGGAGGCGCTTCATGAATGGGGGGTTGAGAGGGCTGCCGCAGCGATGGAGGTGCTTCATTAATGGGGGGCTGAGAGGGCTGCCGGAGCAATGGAGGCGCTCCATGAATTGGGGGGCTGAGAGGGCTGCCGCAGCAATGGAGGCACTCCATGAATGGGGGGGCTGAGAGGGCTGCCGCAGTGATGGAGGCGCTCCATGAATGGGGGGGCTGAGAGGGCTGCCACAGCGATGGAGGCGCTCGATGAATGGGGGGGCTGCCGCAGCGATGGAGGCGCTCCATGAATGTGAGGGCTGAGAGGGCTGCCGCAGTGATGGAGGCGCTCCATGAATGGGGGGCTGAGAGGGCTGCCGAAGCGATGGAGGCGCTCCATGAATGGGGGGGCTGCCGCAGCGATGGAGGCGCTCCATGAATGGGTGGGCTGAGAGGGCTGCCGCAGTGATGGAGGCGCTCCATGAATGGGGTCTGAGAGGGCTGCCGCAGCGATGGAGGCGCTCCATGAATGGGGGGGCTGCCGCAGCGATGGAGGCGCTCCATGAATGGGTGGGCTGAGAGGGCTGTTGCAGTGATGGAGGCGCTTCATGAATAGTGGGTTGAGAGGGCTGCCGCAGCAATGGAAGCCCTCCATGAATGGGGGGGGGCTGAGAGGCCTGCCTCAGCGATGGAGGCACTCCATGAATGGGGGGCTGAGAGGGCTGCCGCAGCGTTGGAGGCACTCCATGAATGGGGGGGTGACAGGGCTGCCACAGCGATGGAGGCGCTACATGGATGGGTGGGCTGAGAGGGCTGCCGCAGCAATGGAGGCACTCCATGAATGGGGGGGCTGAAAGGGCTGCCGCAGTGATGGAGGCGCTCCATGAATGGGGGGCTGAGAGGGCTGCCGCAGCGATGGAGGCGCTCCATGAATGGGGGGGCTGCCGCAGCGATGGAGGCGCTCCATGAATGGGAGGGCTGAGAGGGCTGCCGCAGTGATGGAGGCGCTCCATGAATGGGGGGCTGAGAGGGCTGCCGAAGCGATGGAGGCGCTCCATGAATGGGGGGGCTGCCGCAGCGTGGGCGCTCCATGAATGGGTGGGCTGAGAGGGCTGTTGCAGTGATGGAGGTGCTTCATAAATAGTGGTTTGAGAGGGCTGCCGCAGCGATAGAGGCACTCCATGAATGGGGGGGGCTGAGAGGGCTGCCGCAGCGATGGAGGGCTCCATGAACGGGAGGGGCTGGGAGGGCAGCCGCAGCGATGGAGGCGCTCCATGAATGGGGGGCTGAGAGGGCTGCCGCAGCGATGGAGGCGCTCCATGAAAGGGTGGGCTGAAAGGGCTGCCGCAGTGATGGAGGCGCTCCATGAATGGGGGGCTGAGAGGGCTGCCGCAGCGATGGAGGTGCTCCATGAATGGGGGGGCTGCCGCAGCGATGGAGGCGCTCCATGAATGGGAGGGCTGAGAGGGCTGCCGCAGTGATGGAGGCGCTCCATGAATGGGGGGCTGAGAGGGCTGCCGAAGCGATGGAGGCGCTCCATGAATGGGGGGGCTGCCGCAGCGTGGGCGCTCCATGAATGGGTGGGCTGAGAGGGCTGTTGCAGTGATGGAGGTGCTTCATAAATAGTGGTTTGAGAGGGCTGCCACAGCGATAGAGGCACTCCATGAATGGGGGGGGCTGAGAGGGCTGCCGCAGCGATGGAGGGCTCCATGAATGGGAGGGGCTGGGAGGGCAGCCGCAGCGATGGAGGCGCTCCATGAATGGGGGGCTGAGAGGGCTGCCGCAGCGATGGAGGCGCTCCATGAAAGGGTGGGCTGAGAGGGCTGCCGCAGCAATGGAGGCGCTCCATGAATTGGGGGGCTGAGAGGGCTGCCGCAGCAATGGAGGCACTCCATGAATGGGGGGGCTGAGAGGGCTGCCGCAGTGATGGAGGCGCTCCATGAATGGGGGGGCTGAGAGGGCTGCCGCAGCGATGGAGGCGCTCCATGAATGGGGGGCTGGGAGGGCTGCCGCAGCGATGGAGGTGCTCCATGAATGGGGGGGCTGCGAGGGCTGCCGCAGCGATGGAGGCCCTACATGAATGGGGGCTGAGAGGCCTGCCGCAGCGATGGAGGTGCTCCATGAATGGGGGGGCTGAGAGGCCTGACGCAGCGATGGACCCGCTCCATGAATGGGGGGCTGAGAGGGCTGCTGCAGCGATGGAGGTGCTCCATGAATGGGGGGGCTGCCGCAGCGATGGAGGCGCTCCATGAATGGGTGGGCTGAGAGGGCTGTTGCAGTGATGGAGGCGCTTCATGAATGGGGGGTTGAGAGGGCTGCCGCAGCGATGGAGGCGCTTCATTAATGGGGGGCTGAGAGGGCTGCCGGAGCAATGGAGGCGCTCCATGAATTGGGGGGCTGAGAGGGCTGCCGCAGCAATGGAGGCACTCCATGAATGGGGGGGCTGAGAGGGCTGCCACAGTGATGGAGGCGCTCCATGAATGGGGGGGCTGAGAGGACTGCCGCAGCGATGGAGGCGCTCCATGAATGGGGGGGCTGCCGCAGCGATGGCGGCGCTCCATGAATGGGAGGGCTGAGAGGGCTGCCGCAGTGATGGAGGCGCTCCATGAATGGGGGGCTGAGAGGGCTGTTGCAGTGATGGAGGCGCTTCATGAATAGTGGGTTGAGAGGGCTGCCGCAGCGATGGAGGCGCTCCATGAATGGAGGGGCTGCCGCAGCGATGGAGGCGCTCCATGAATGGGTGGGCTGAGAGGGCTGTTGCAGTGATGGAGGCGCTTTATGAATGAGGGGTTGAGAGGGCTGCCGCAGCGATGGAGGCGCTCCATGAATGGGGGGGCTGCCGCAGCGATGGAGGCGCTCCATGAATGGGGGGGCTGTCACAGCGATGGAGGCGCTCCATGAATGGAGGGGCTGCCGCAGTGATGGAGGCGCTCCATGAATGGGGGGCTGAGAGGGCTGCCGCAGCGATGGAGGCGCTCCATGAATGGGGGGGCTGCCGCAGCGATGGAGGTGCTCCATGAATGGGAGGGCTGAGAGGGCTGCCGCAGTGATGGAGGCGCTCCATGAATGGGGGGCTGAGAGGGCTGCCGCAGCGATGGAGGCGCTCCATGAATGGGGGGGCTGCCGCAGCGATGAAGGCGCTCCATGAATGGGTGGGCTGAGAGGGCTGTTGCAGTGATGGAGGCGCTTCATGAATAGTGGGTTGAGAGGGCTGCCGCAGCGATGGAGGCGCTCCATGAATGGGGGGGCTGAGAGGCCTGACGCAGCGATGGACCCGCTCCATGAATGGGGGGCTGAGAGGGCTGCCGCAGCGATGGAGGCGCTCCATGAATGGAGGGGCTGCCGCAGCGATGGAGGCGCTCCATGAATGGGTGGGCTGAGAGGGCTGTTGCAGTGATGGAGGCGCTTTATGAATGAGGGGTTGAGAGGGCTGCTGCAGCGATGGAGGCGCTCCATGAATGGGTGGGCTGAGAGGGCTGCCGCAGCGATGGAGGCGCTCCATGAATGGGAAGGGCAGCCGCAGCGATTGACCCGCTTCCTGAATGGGGGGCTGAGAGGGCTGCCGCAGCGATGGAGGCGCTCCATTAATGGGGGGGCTGGGAGGGCTGCCGCAGCGATGGAGGCGCTCCATGAATGGGGAGGGGCTGGGAGGGCTGCCGCAGCGATGGAGGCGCTCCATGAATGGGTGGGCTGAGAGGTCTGCCGCAGCGATGGAGGCTCTCCATGAATGGGGGGGCTGGGAGGGCTGCCGCAGCGATGGAGGTGCTCCATGAATGGGGGGGCTGGGAGGGCTGCCGCAGCGATGGAGGCGCTACATGAATGGGTGGGCTGAGAGGGCTGCCGCAGCGATGGAAGCGCTCCATGAATGGGGGGGGCTGAGAGGCCTGCCGCAGAGATGGAGGCACTCCATGAATGGGGGGGCTGAGAGGGCTGCCGCAGCGTTGGAGGCGCTCCATGAATGGGGGGGTGAGAGGGCTGCCGCAGCGATGGAGGCGCTACATGAATGGGTGGGCTGAGAGGGCTGCCGCAGCGATGGAGGCGCTCCATGAATGGGAGGGGCTGGGAGGGCAGCCGCAGCGATGGACACGCTTCATGAATGGGGGGCTGAGAGGCCTGCCGCAGCGATGGAGGCGCTCCTTGAATGGGGGGCTGAGAGGGCTGCCGCAGCGATGGAGGCGCTCCATGAATGGGGGGGGCTGGGAGGGCTGCCGCAGCGATGGAGGTGCTTCATGAATGGGGGGCTGAGAGGCCTGCCGCAGCGATGGAGGCGCTCCATGAATGGGGGGGTTGAGAGGGCTGCCGCAGCGATTGAGGCGCTCCATGAATGGGGGGGCTGAGAGGGCTGCCGCAGCGATGGAGGTGCTCCATGAATGGGGGGGCTGAGAGGGCTGCCGCAGCGATGGAGGCGCTGCATTAATGGGGGGGCTGAGAGGGCTGCCGCAGCAATGGAGGCGCTCCATGAATGGGGGGGCTGAGAGGGCTGCCGCAGCGATGGAGGCGCTCCATGAATGGGGGGGGCTGAGAGGGCTGCCTCAGCGATGGAGGCGCTCCATGAATGGGTGGGCTGAGAGGGCTGCCGCAGCGATGGAGGCGCTTCATTAATGGGGGGCTGAGAGGGCTGCCGCAGCAATGGAGGCGCTCGATGAATTGGGGGGCTGAGAGGGCTGCCACAGCAATGGAGGCGCTCCATGAATGGGGGGGCTGAGAGGCCTGACGCAGCGATGGACCCGCTCCATGAATGGGGGGCTGAGAGGGCTGCCGCAGCGATGGAGGCGCTCCATGAATGGGGGGGCTGCTGCAGCGATGGAGGCGCTCCATGAATGGGTGGGCTGAGAGGGCTGTTGCAGTGATGGAGGCGCTTCATGAATGGGGGGTTGAGAGGGCTCCCGCAGCGATGGAGGCGCTTCATTAATGGGGGGCTGAGAGGGCTGCTGCAGCAATGGAGGCGCTCCATGAATTGGGGGGCTGAGAGGGCTGCCGCAGCAATGGAGGCACTCCATGAATGGGGGGGCTGAGAGGGCTGCCGCAGTGATGGAGGCGCTCCATGAATGGGGGGGCAGAGAGGGCTGCCGCAGCGATGGAGGCGCTCCATGAATGGGGGGGCTGCCGCAGCGATGGAGGCGCTCCATGAATGGGAGGGCTGAGAGGGCTGCCGCAGTGATGGAGGCCCTCCATGAATGGGGGGCTGAGAGGGCTGCCGCAGCGATGGAGGCGCTCCATGAATGGGGGGGCTGCCGCAGCGATGGAGGCGCTCCATGAATGGGAGGGCTGAGAGGGCTGCCGCAGTGATGGAGGCGCTCCATGAATGGGGGGCTGAGAGGGCTGCCGCAGCAATGGAGGCGCTCCATGAATTGGGGGGCTGAGAGGGCTGCCGCAGCGATGGAGGCGCTCCATGAATGGGGGGGCTGAGAGGGCTGCCGCAGCGATGGAGGCGCTCCATGAACGGGTGGGCTGAGAGGGCTGTTGCAGTGATGGAGGCGCTTCATGAATAGTGGGTTGAGAGGGCTGCCGCAGCGATGGAGGCGCTCCATGAATGGGGGGCTGAGAGGCCTGACGCAGCGATGGACCCGCTCCATGAATGGGGGGCTGAGAGGGCTGCCGCAGCGATGGAGGCGCTCCATGAATGGGGGGGCTGCCGCAGCGATGGAGGCGCTCCATGAATGGGTGGGCTGAGAGGGCTGTTGCAGTGATGGAGGCGCTTCATGAATGGGGGGTTGAGAGGGCTGCCGCAGCGATGGAGGCGCTCCATGAATGGGTGGGCTGAGAGGGCTGCCGCAGCGATGGAGGCGCTCCTTGAATGGGGGGCTGAGAGGGCTGCCGCAGCGATGGAGGCGCTCCATGAATGGGGGGGGCTGGGAGGGCTGCCGCAGCGATGGAGGTGCTTCATGAATGGGGGGTTGAGAGGGCTGCCGCAGCGATGGAGGCGCTCCATGAATGGGTGGGCTGAGAGGGCTGCCGCAGCGATGGAGGCGCTCCTTGAATGGGGGGCTGAGAGGGCTGCCGCAGCGATGGAGGCGCTCCATGAATAGGGGGGGCTGGGAGGGCTGCCGCAGCGATGGAGGTGCTTCATGAATGGGGGGCTGAGAGGCCTGCCGCAGCGATGGAGGCGCTCCATGAATGGGGGGGTTGAGAGGGCTGCCGCAGCGATTGAGGCGCTCCATGAATGGGGGGGCTGAGAGGGCTGCCGCAGCGATGGAGGTGCTCCATGAATGGGGGGGCTGAGAGGGCTGCCGCAGCGATGGAGGTGCTGCATTAATGGGGGGGCTGAGAGGGCTGCCGCAGCAATGGAGGCGCTCCATGAATGGGGGGGCTGAGAGGGCTGCCGCAGCGATGGAGGCGCTCCATGAATGGGGGGGGCTGAGAGGGCTGCCTCAGCGATGGAGGCGCTCCATGAATGGGTGGGCTGAGAGGGCTGCCGCAGCGATGGAGGCGCTCCATGAATGGGGGGGCTGAGAGGGCTACCGCAGCGATGGAGGCGCTCCATGAATGGGGGGCTGAGAGGGCTGCCGCAGCGATGGAGGCGCTCCATGAATGGAGGGGCTGAGAGGGCTGCCGCAGCGATGGAGGCGCTTCATTAATGGGGGGCTGAGAGGGCTGCCGCAGCAATGGAGGCGCTCCATGAATTGGGGGGCTGAGAGGGCTGCCACAGCAATGGAGGCGCTCCATGAATGGGGGGGCTGAGAGGCCTGACGCAGCGATGGACCCGCTCCATGAATGGGGGGCTGAGAGGGCTGCCGCAGCGATGGAGGCGCTCCATGAATGGGGGGGCTGCCGCAGCGATGGAGGCGCTCCATGAATGGGTGGGCTGAGAGGGCTGTTGCAGTGATGGAGGCGCTTCATGTGAATGGGGGGTTGAGAGGGCTGCCGCAGCGATGGAGGCGCTTTATTAATGGGGGCTGAGAGGGCTGCTGCAGCAATGGAGGCGCTCCATGAATTGGGGGGCTGAGAGGGCTGCCGCAGCAATGGAGGCACTCCATGAATGGGGGGGCTGAGAGGGCTGCCGCAGTGATGGAGGCGCTCCATGAATGGGGGGGCAGAGAGGGCTGCCGCAGCGATGGAGGCGCTCCATGAATGGGGGGGCTGCCGCAGCGATGGAGGCGCTCCATGAATGGGAGGGCTGAGAGGGCTGCCGCAGCGATGGAGGCGCTCCATGAATGGGAGGGCTGAGAGGGCTGCCGCAGTGATGGAGGCGCTCCATGAATGGGGGGCTGAGAGGGCTGCCGCGGCGATGGAGGCGCTCCATTAATGGGGGGGCTGCCGCAGCGATGGAGGCGCTCCATGAATGGGTGGGCTGAGAGGGCTGTTGCAGTGATGGAGGCGCTTCATGAATAGTGGGTTGAGAGGGCTGCCGCAGCGATGGAGGCGCTCCATGAATGGGGGGGCTGAGAGGCCTTACGCAGCGATGGACCCGCTCCATGAATGGGGGGCTGAGAGGGCTGCCGCTGCGATGGAGGCGCTCCATGAATGGGGGGGCTGCCGCAGCGATGGAGGCGCTCCATGAATGGGTGGGCTGAGAGGGCTGTTGCAGTGATGGAGGCGCTTCATGAATGGGGGGTTGAGAGGGCTGCCGCAGCGATGGAGGCGCTCCATGAATGGGTGGGCTGAGAGGGCTGCCGCAGCGATGGAGGCGCTCCATGAATGGGAAGGGCAGCCGCAGCGATTGACCCGCTTCATGAATGGGTGGCTGAGAGGGCTGCCGCAGCGATGGAGGCGCTCCATTAATGGGGGGGCTGGGAGGGCTGCCGCAGCGATGGAGGCGCTCTATGAATGGGGGGGGCTGGGAGGGCTGCTGCAGCGATGGAGGCGCTCCATGAATGGGTGGGCTGAGAGGGCTGCCGCAGCGATGGAGGCTCTCCATGAATGGGGGGGCTGGGAGGGCTGCCGCAGCGATGGAGGCGCTACATGAATGGGTGGGCTGAGAGGGCTGCCGCAGCGATGGAAGCGCTCCATGAATGGGGGGGGGCTGAGAGGCCTGCCGCAGCGATGGAGGCACTCCATGAATGGGCGGCTGAGAGGGCTGCCGCAGCGTTGGAGGCACTCCATGAATGGGGGGGTGAGAGGGCTGCCGCAGCGATGGAGGCGCTACATGGATGGGTGGGCTGAGAGGGCTGCCGCAGCAATGGAGGCACTCCATGAATGGGGGGGCTGAAAGGGCTACCACAGTGATGGAGGCGCTCCATGAATGGGGGGCTGAGAGGGCTGCCGCAGCGATGGAGGCGCTCCATGAATGGGGGGGCTGCCGCAGCGATGGAGGTGCTCCATTAATGGGAGGGCTGAGAGGGCTGCCGCAGTGATGGAGGCGCTCCATGAATGGGGGGCTGAGAGGGCTGCCGAAGCGATGGAGGCGCTCTGTTGGACTTGGCCCTTTTTGCAGGGTCATCCCTAAACTTTTTGCCTTCCTCCAGTATTTTTTCTGACCTGTTGTTGGCTGTTTTATGACTCTGGGCACCTTACCACTGCTGATCAGTGCTAAGGTGCATATGCTCTCCCTATGGCAAAATGTATACATTGATTGGTTTCCATGTTTGGCTTATTCGGTTTACTATCAGCCCCTAGTAAAGTGCACCAGGAGTGCCAGGGCTTGTAAATGCGAATGCTGCTGGTGGGCCTGCAGCACTGGTTGTGCCACCCACAGAAGCGGCCTAGTAAAATGTGTCTAGGGTCTGCCACTGCAGAACCTGCGTGCAGTCTGGGACTGTCGCGCTGACTGCGCAAGTGCCCCCACTTGCCAGTCCCTAAACCTTCCCTTACCTACATATTGGCCACCCCTCTGGTAGGCCCAAGGGCAGGGTGCATTGTAGGCATAAGGTAGGACATGCCCTGATGTGTGTGGCATGTCTTAGTAGTGAATTACAGCCATTTCCGTTCTTCACTATTGAAGGCTACCTGCTCTCCATAGGCCAGAATGGGCTGCCGGGATCACGCCAACGCTGTGACCCCAGTGGACTCAGAGAAGCATGGTAGAAGTGTCAAGTTTAGTATGCCTGAACTCAGGATAATAAAATACTTCTTGTAGTCAAGTTTATTTTAGTATCCTGGGTTTGTAAATGCTACTTTTAGAAAGTTAGTATTTACTGACCTGACCATCTCAGTCCGCCTCTGCTGTGTGTGTGTGTTCTGCCTAGCAACAGTAAGGAGCAGGGTGGGGGGATCCCCAGAGACAGGTTGGCTGCCAGGTGGTGGGTAGAGAGGTGACACCTGGATGGGTGGGAGGAGTACACCTTGACTCTTGAATAGCCCTGTGCTCTGCCACCACAAAGCCGGCGCCGCCCCCTGTGGAGCGGCTGATGTCTCTGCCCTGCTGCTGAAAGGAAAGAGCAGAGTCACCATAACAAAGTGCTCCAGAACTGGACTGAGCCAGGCCTAGGCCCCCTGGCGCTAAAGAACAAAAGAATCATGGTATAAAAGTAGGAGCCTGGCTCCTAAGAAATCAGAATCCTGTTTACCACAAAGAACCTCTGCCCGACTAGAAGGAGAAGAAGACGCCGGAGGAGCTGGCCTGCTGCTTGCCTTGCTGAGAAAGGAGAGGAAGAGACTTACTGAAGAGACTTTGCTACTTTGTGCTTGAACATTCTCCAAGGGCTTGATCTGAGCTTGCCCCCTGAACTGAACCCCAGGACCAGTGGGTTCTCTGTGCTTCTTGCTCATCCTCCAATTCGAGCCGTGTGGGCATCCCGCTGGAAAAGAGACTGCGCCCCTCGTCGCCCCTCCTAGGGCCGTGACACTCAGAAGCTCGCCTGCCTCAAACCCGTGAGAGCCCCGCTCCGTCCCGAGCCGCTCTCTGTCCCCGGGCCAGGCCGCCTGCATCCCTGTCACCGCCTGCTACTGGAGCGCGCTGACCGCGCTATCACCCCTCCTGCCGGAAGCCGTCCGACGACTGTGATCTACGCCGGGTCATCCAGCTGCACTGACCGTGCCCTGCGACCCCGCTTCGCTATCCCCGGACATCTCAGGCCGCGCCGCCCCCGCTGTGGAGACCCTCCTGCACCGCCGTGCTAAAGGGTCGCTGGCCGCGCCTGCCTACGTGCCCACACCTGCTGATTGAGGACCCAAGAACACTTCCTAAGCCGAGAGTCGCACCGACCTGTGCCGACTCTCCACATCACGAAAGAAGTTCCAGCATCGGGCTCGGGGCCCGCAACGCCTTATTTCCCCGTTCGCAGGAGTCGATCTCTGTGAGTACTGGAACCACAAGTAACATTTGCAAGAGACTACAAAGTGTCCATTTGAAGCTGCGAACAACGAACATTTGCCCGCTTTACAACCTGGTGGCATAGCGAAAACGTTATTGGTCTTGTGATAAGTCTGCTGAGATATATATACCTATTTTTACATAAAGACGCGTATTTTTATATATATCCAAGTCTGGTGTCCGTTTCTGGGGGGATTGATGTATTTACTGTGTGTATGATTGTAAGTGCTTGTTGGAAGGCGAACCCCGAGGAGTCGGTGAGACCACCAAAGGGGGGCCCTCGCACTGCACGAAGTAGCCGAGCGCTGCCGAGAAGTCTCCTGAGAGATCCTTCTCCTATCACGTACTAGCACAGTAACACCACCACACCGGACTCAAGGAGGTTGTCTCAAGACAAGCAATTCTTTATCATCAATAAAAGGTTTACGAGTTCAATATTTACACAAAGGGATCGAGGGATCCACCAAAAGTCTCAATGTCTCTTTGGAAGGGTAGGGGTAGCGGGACAGTCTTTGGTAGGAATGCGGTACGAGGGTACCTGGGGCCCAGTTCTTATCCTCAAGCTGGAGGACCTCCGATCTCGGAGGGGTCGAGCCGCGACGGCGTCAGCAGGGCTCCGGCGTACAGTTCGTGGAGAGCCGCGATTCAATCAGCAGGGCTCTCAAGATGGTTTCTGCTCAGCTCGAGCCGCGACGTCGTCAGCAGGGCTCCGAGGGAGGTTTCAGCGAGGTTGGGCCGCGACGGCGTCAGCAGGGCTCCGATGTTCTAGGTGGTTCAGGAAAGGTTCACAAGAGGGAGCCGCGACGCAGTCAGCAGGGCTCGTGATGGTTCCGACAAGAGTTCTTCTCCGTAGGGTCAGCCGCGATTCGATCAGCAGGGCTCTGGACTCCGGGATACAACTGCCGAGCTGTGGTGGGGTCGCCCCAGATATAGGTCTGGAGCCCTTTGATGTCCGGACCCTTGCGCCCGAGGGGGCGGAGTGGCCGGGTGGAGGTGGCCAGACGCCCAGCAGGAGAGGCGCCAGGCCCAAGGGAGTTGCAGGGCGATCACACCTCGAGAGGGGAGGACAGTTGGGGGTCCCATCGATACTGTCCTCCGCCGGGGGCGATGAATGGTTCCTGCGGCACCCCCTGGCCAGTTCGTGGTGCCTCGATGTCGGGGCTTTGCTGGGGTCGAGGCCGGGTTGAGCGGGGTTCGCGCCGGCTGGTGTACGGGGTGACGTAGATGCCAACAAGATGGCGGAGCCATGAGGAGCATGCGACCACGTGCAGCTCCGGGTGAAGGGCCTTGGTGCAGTTCAGACGGGTGGCCCGTGACGGCCGGGGCGGGGAACAGGCACAATCCAGGGGGTTAAGGACCACGCCACGAGGCCGGGTCCAACAGGCGTCCCCCCCAGCCGAAGGCATGGAGAGTCACCCATCTCCTTGGGGATTCTCCTCGTCAAGGCGGAAGAAGCGGGACAGGCCGTCGGCGTTGGCGTGGTCATTGCCGGGCCGGTGTTCGACGTCAAAGTCCATCCCTTGTAGCGAGATGGACCATCGCAGCAGTTTGGGGTTCTCGCCCCGCATTCGCATTAACCATTGCAAGGGCCGGTGGTCGGTCTGGACCCGGAAGTGGGCGCCAAAGAGGTAGGGCCGGAGCTTCTTGAGGGCCCACACCACAGCGAAGGCCTCGCGCTCAATAGTGCTCCAGCGTTGCTCCCGGGGCAGTAATCGCCGGCTGATGAAGGCCACTGGTCGGTCGAGCCCCTTTTCGTCAGTTTGGGAGAGAACGGCCCCGATCCCATACTCGGAGGCGTCCGTCTGTACCACGAACTCCTTCTGGTAGTCCGGGGCCTGCAGCACCGGGGCAGTACACATGGCCGTTTTGAGGGTGTCGAAGGCTGTTTGGCAGCGGGGTGTCCAGTGTACCTTCTTGGGCTGCTTTTTGGACGTTAACTCTGTGAGGGGGCCGACAATGCTCCCATAGTCCCGGATAAACCGTCGGTAGTATCCGGTGAGGCCCAGGAAGGCCCGGACAGCGGTCTGGGTAGTGGGGGGTTCCCAGGTCTGGATGGCCTCTATCTTTGCTTGGAGGGGGGCCACCTGCCCGCTCCCCACTTGATGGCCCAGGTAGGTCACGGATCCGTGGCCGATTTGGCATTTGCTGGCCTTGATTGTGAGCCCGGCCCGCTGGAGGGCGGCCAGGACGGCCTTTAGGTGGAGGAGGTGCTCGGCCCAGTGGTTGCTGTACACGGCAATGTCATCTAAGTAGGCCGCGCTGAAGGCCTCAAGCCCGGCCAAAACTTTGTTCACCAGTCGCTGGAAGGTGGCCGGGGCGTTCTTCATTCCGAAGGGCATCACCCGAAAGTGGTAATGCCCATCCGGAGTCGAAAAGGCGGATCTTTCTTGGGCGCCGGGGGTGAGCTGGATTTGCCAGTACCCGGCGGTGAGGTCCACCGTGCTCAGGTAGCGAGCGGCCCCTAGGCGGTCGATGAGTTCGTCGGCCCGGGGTATCGGGTGTGCGTCCGTCTTGGTTACTACATTCAGGGCTCGGTAGTCCACGCAGAATCGCAACTCCGGGGGGTGGCCGGGAGCTGCGGCCTTGGGCACCAGGACGACAGGGCTGGCCCACGGGCTGTCGGAAGGCTCGATGACCCCCAGGGCCAGCATCTTCGCTACTTCGGCCTGGATGCAGGCCCGCACTCGGTCAGGCACCCGGTAGGCTCTGTGTCGTATGGGGGGGTTCTCCCCGGTGTCGACGTCGTGGACGCACCAGTGGGTCACCCCCGGGGTGAGAGAGAAGAGGGCTGCGTAGTCCCGCAGTAATCGCTGGCAGTCGTTGCGCTGTTCCGGGGTCAGGGACGAGGCGAGTTGGACCCCTTCGATCGATCCATCGTGAATGCTGGCTTGCAAGAGGTCGGGCAGGGGCTCGGAGTCGTCCTCGCCCCCCTCGTCGGTCGCCAGCAGCAGGCTCAGTTCGGTCCGGGCGAAGTGGGGTTTTAGCCTGTTAGCATGTAGGACCCGGAGGGGGTTCCGGGGGGACTCCAGATCGACCAAGTAGGTGACGGGACTTTTCTTCTCCACCACCTTGAAGGGCCCGGTCCACTTGTCCTGGAGGGCGCCGGGTTCGACCGGGGCCATGACCCATACTTTCTGACCTGGCTCGAATTCTACAGTAGAAGTGTTGCGATCGTACCACCGCTTCATGTCCTCCTGGCTGGCCTCGAGGTTGGCTTCGGCGAGGGCTCGGAACTTGCGGGTCTGGTTTCGGAGGGTCAGGAGGTATCGGTAGACGTCAGGAGGGGCGCCTCGGGGCTTCATCTCCCAGCCCTCCTTGACCAGACTGAGCGGTCCGCGGACCGGGTGTCCATACAATAGTTCAAACGGGCTGAACCCCAGGGACTTCTGCGGGACCTCCCGATAGGCGAACAGGAGGCAGGGCAGCAGGACATCCCATTTCCGCCTGAGTGGTTCTTCCAGGCCCTGGATCATCCCTTTCAATGTTCGGTTGAATCGCTCAACCAGTCCGTTCCCCTGAGGGTGATATGGGGTCGTGAACTTGTATGTGACCCCGCACTGTTGCCACAGGGACCGCATGTACCTGGAGATAAAGTTCGTACCGCGGTCGCTCACCACTTCGCTGGGGAATCCCACTCGGGAGAAGATCCCCATCAAGGCCCGGCCTACCACAGGGGCCGTTATGGTTCTGAGCGGGACCGCCTCCGGGTACCTGGTGGCGTGGTCCACGAGGACCAGGATGAAGCGGTGGCCCAGGGCGGTTTGAGGGTCCAGGGGTCCCACAATGTCGATTCCGACCCGTTCAAACGGGGTGCTGACGGCGGGAAAGGGCTGGAGGGGGGCCTTGACCCGACCCCCCGTCTTTCCGCTGGCTTGGCAGGTCTGGCAGGACCGGCAGTGGTTGTCCACATCTCTCCGCATCCGGGGCCAGTAGAAGTGGGTCACCAGACGACTGTACGTTTTGTCTTGCCCCAAGTGTCCGGCGAGGGGCACATCATGGGCCAGGTTGAGAAGAAACTCCCGGAAGCGGAGGGGGACCACCAACACGCGGCTGGCCCCGAGTTCTGCTACTTTCTGTTCACTGTACAACAGGCCCTCGGCCCAGTAGATCCAGTGGGTGCCGGTCTGGTCACCGTTGGCTTGCGCGGTCGCCTGCTGCCGGACCCCTTCGAGAGAGGGACAGGACTGTTGCTCTTGCTGGAACTGCTCTCGGGTGGGGCCCCCTTCGTTTTGCCATTGCGTCAGCTCTGGTAGGGCGCTCGGAGAAGTCATCTCTTCGGGGGAGGATTCGCTGGACCCAGGGTCGGTGTCCGCCTCCTCCTCGCTGCTGGCGGGAGGGGGTGTGAGCCCCTCGGGTCGGCCGGTCCCGGAGGTCGAGGATGAGCGGGGGGCCTGGGCGGTCATGGACCGGGTGATGGCGCAGGCCCAATCAGCCAGTCCCAACATTCGGAGGTGCTCTCGTCGTTCTACTTGAGCCCAGGGGGAACTCTCCAAGTCGTTCCCCAGGAGGCAGTCGACCGGGGCGTCGTCGCGCACTGTCACCTTCAGCAGGCCCGTCACCCCTCCCCACTCGAAGGGGACCAGGGCCATCTGGCATAGGCTTTCACTGTTGTCGGCCGTCCGGACAGGGCACAGCACATTCGGGAGAATCTGTTCAGGGGTCCCCAGGTGGCAGCGGACAGCGGTGATACTGGCGCCGGTGTCGCGAAGGGCTTCGGCCCGTTGTCCGTTGACCGTGACCTGCTGCCGGTACTTCTGGGTGTTGGTTGGGATGGGGGTGCAGGGTACCATCTCCCGGCTACCCAGGCAGACCAGGGACATGGCTGCCGGCTCCCACTCAGTGTTTTCTCGGTCGAGGGCCTCTTCTTCCTCTTCTCCTCCCCCCAAGGCGGCGGCTGTCAGCTGCCGGGGCGGGGGCCCGCCGGCCCCGTTTCTTCGGTTCAGAGGGCAGGCCGGGTCGCTGGCAAAGTGTCCGGTTTGTTGGCAGCCATAGCAGGTCACTGGTGGCCGTGGTCCGGGTCGGGCCGGGCCCACCCTTCGTGCTAGGCTCGGGGAGAGATGTGGCTGCGGTGGCCCTCGAGGGGGGCTCCTGGGGGCCCCAGCGGGAGGGTCTCGGTTCCTGTTCGGCCCTCCCCCCCCACCGCGCTGGCGTGGGGGTCCGTTGGGGTTCCTCTGGTACTCCCCCATTGAGCTCCGGGGGACCCGGGAGTTGACCCATCGATCGGCCTCGACGGCCAGTTTCCGCGGGTCGGTCATTTTGCTGTCGAGGAGGTGCTGTCTCAGCTCCACGAAGCAATTGTTGGAAAGATGTTCCCACACGATGAGGTCGACCAGCTGCCCGTAGGTGGTTACTTTGCTGCCTTTGATCCACCCTTCTAGGGCCCGACTAAAAAAGTCCACATATTCCACCCATGTGGTACCCGGGATTTTCTTGCAGTCTCGGAACCGCTGGCGGTACATCTCCGCTGTTAGCCCGTAGCGGGTGAGCAGGGCCTCCTTCATGTGATCGTAGGAGGTCATCACCTCCTCCGGTAGCTGGAGCAGCGTGTCCCGCCCTTCACTCAGGAATCGCCCCCACAGGCCTGCGCCCCAGTCTTTTCGGGGCACTCGATGGGAGGTCATGGCCACCTCATAGGCCTTGAACCATTGTTGGATATCGTCATTTTTGTAATACTCCTTGACGACCTCCTTCGGGATATGTACTTTGGCCTCGGCAGGCGGTAGAGTGTCTCTCGTACTGGGGGTGTTGGTCCCTCCGTTCTTGGCCTTGATCTCGAGCTCCTTGAGGCTGCGCTCGTGCTCCAGGGTGAGCTTCTTTTCCTCCAACTCCCGGTGTCGTCTCTTCTCTTCTATCTCTTCTTGAAGGCGTAGCTGCTCGAGGGCCAGTTTCTTTTCTGCCAGCTGGAGTTCGCCGTCCAGTCGCAGTCGGGCGAGCTCTAGCTCGTGGCTCCGGACCTTTTCCCGCTCTCGTATTTCTTCTTCGGAGAGGCCGGTTTCTAGGCTCCTTCGTCCTCCGGTTGCCGGGGTCAGTGCGGTTGCTGTGGTCTCCGTCAGGGGCAAGGGCCCTTCTTCCTGGGAGGGGCCTGCCCTAGCCTCCAGCCATGTCCTCAGAGCTTTCTGCATCTCTTCCTTGGTACCGAGGCTGGTGGTTGCAATGCCTTTGTCTCTGCAGAACTGTTTTAATTCCTTGTGCGTATATTCTTCCAGCCGTTCGGGCTGGAACTCCATTGTCGCGTTGTTTTCCTGGCTGCTCATGATGCTATTCGTTTGGATGGGTAGCTAGTGGGTACTGGCTGGTACGTACTGCGTTCGGCTCGGATCCCGTCGCTGGCCACCAAATGTTGGAAGGCGAACCCCGAGGAGTCGGTGAGACCACCAAAGGGGGGCCCTCGCACTGCACGAAGTAGCCGAGCGCTGCCGAGAAGTCTCCTGAGAGATCCTTCTCCTATCACGTACTAGCACAGTAACACCACCACACCGGACTCAAGGAGGTTGTCTCAAGACAAGCAATTCTTTATCATCAATAAAAGGTTTACGAGTTCAATATTTACACGAAGGGATCGAGGGATCCACCAAAAGTCTCAATGTCTCTTTGGAAGGGTAGGGGTAGCGGGACAGTCTTTGGTAGGAATGCGGTACGAGGGTACCTGGGGCCCAGTTCTTATCCTCAAGCTGGAGGACCTCCGATCTCGGAGGGGTCGAGCCGCGACGGCGTCAGCAGGGCTCCGGCGTACAGTTCGTGGAGAGCCGCGATTCAATCAGCAGGGCTCTCAAGATGGTTTCTGCTCAGCTCGAGCCGCGACGTCGTCAGCAGGGCTCCGAGGGAGGTTTCAGCGAGGTTGGGCCGCGACGGCGTCAGCAGGGCTCCGATGTTCCAGGTGGTTCAGGAAAGGTTCACAAGAGGGAGCCGCGACGCAGTCAGCAGGGCTCGTGATGGTTCCGACAAGAGTTCTTCTCCGTAGGGTCAGCCGCGATTCGATCAGCAGGGCTCTGGACTCCGGGATACAACTGCCGAGCTGTGGTGGGGTCGCCCCAGATATAGGTCTGGAGCCCTTTGATGTCCGGACCCTTGCGCCCGAGGGGGCGGAGTGGCCGGGTGGAGGTGGCCAGACGCCCAGCAGGAGAGGCGCCAGGCCCAAGGGAGTTGCAGGGCGATCACACCTCGAGAGGGGAGGACAGTTGGGGGTCCCATCGATACTGTCCTCCGCCAGGGGCGATGAATGGTTCCTGCGGCACGCCCTGGCCAGTTCGTGGTGCCTCGATGTCGGGGCTTCGCTGGGGTCGAGGCCGGGTTGAGCGGGGTTCGCGCCGGCTGGTGTACGGGGTGACGTAGATGCCAACAAGATGGCGGAGCCATGAGGAGCATGCGACCACGTGCAGCTCCGGGTGAAGGGCCTTGGTGCAGTTCAGACGGGTGGCCCGTGACGGCCGGGGCGGGGAACAGGCACAATCCAGGGGGTTAAGGACCACGCCACGAGGCCGGGTCCAACAGTGCTTAACCAACAACGCCTGAGGAATCGCCTTGGCTGCTCACGCCACGCACCTAGAGGGTGAGCAAGGGTCATTCGCGAGGGGTTATCCTGCGCCCTGACGTGGAGGAGAGGGTTCCTGCTTGACACAAGGGCAACCTTGCGCCAACCAGAGATCCCCGACTCTAACACGCTCCATGAATGGGGGGGCTGCCGCAGCGTGGGCGCTCCATGAATGGGTGGGCTGAGAGGGCTGTTGCAGTGATGGAGGTGCTTCATAAATAGTGGGTTGAGAGGGCTGCCGCAGCGATAGAGGCGCTCCATGAATGAGGGGGGCTGAGAGGGCTGCCGCAGCGATGGAGGGCTCCATAAATGGGAGGGGCTGGGAGGGCAGCCGCAGCGATGGAGGCGCTCCATGAATGGGGGGCTGAGAGGGCTGCCGCAGCGATGGAGGCGCTCCATGAAAGGGTGGGCTGAGAGGGCTGTCGCAGCAATGGAGGCGCTCCATGAATTGGGGGGCTGAGAGGGCTGCCGCAGCAATGGAGACACTCCATGAATGGGGGGGCAGAGAGGGCTGCCGCAGTGATGGAGGCGCTCCATGAATGGGGGGGCTGAGAGGGCTGCCGCAGCGATGGAGGCGCTCCATGAATGGGGGGGCTGGGAGGGCTGCCGCAGCGATGGAGGTGCTCCATGAATGGGGGGGCTGCAAGGGCTGCCGCAGCGATGGAGGCCCTACATGAATGGGGGCTGAGAGGGCTGCCGCAGCGATGGAGGTGCTCCATGAATGGGGGGGCTGAGAGGCCTGACGCAGCGATGGACCCGCTCCATGAATGGGGGGCTGAGAGGGCTGCTGCAGCGATGGAGGTGCTCCATGAATGGGGGGGCTGCCGCAGCGATGGAGGCGCTCCATGAATGGGTGGGCTGAGAGGGCTGTTGCAGTGATGGAGGCGCTTCATGAATGGGGGATTGAGAGGGCTGCCGCAGCGATGGAGGTGCTCCATGAATGGGGGGGCTGGGAGGGCTGCCGCAGCGATGGAGGCGCTTCATTAATGGGGGGCTGAGATGGCTGCCGGAGCAATGGAGGCGCGCCATGAATTGGGGGGCTGAGAGGGCTGCCGCAGCAATGGAGGCACTCCATGAATGGGGGGGCTGAGAGGGCTGCTGCAGTGATGGAGGCGCTCCATGAATGGGGGGGCTGAGAGGGCTGCCGCAGGGATGGAGGCGCTCCATGAATGGGGGGCTGCCGCAGCGATGGAGGCGCTCCATGAATGGGGGGCTGAGAGGGCTGCCGCAGCGATGGAG
Source organism: Triturus cristatus (assembly GCF_964204655.1). Classification (NCBI taxonomy): domain Eukaryota; kingdom Metazoa; phylum Chordata; class Amphibia; order Caudata; family Salamandridae; genus Triturus; species Triturus cristatus. The sequence continues at coordinate 62,260,897 of NC_140579.1, forward strand.
GCGCTCCATGCATGGGGGGGCTGCCGCAGCGATGGAGGCGCTCCATGAATGGGTGGGCTGAGAGGGCTGTTGCAGTGATGGAGGCGCTTCATGAATAGTGGGTTGAGAGGGCTGCCGCAGCGATGGAGGCGCTCCATGAATGGGGGGGCTGAGAGGCCTGACGCAGCGATGGACCCGCTCCATGAATGGGGGGCTGAGAGGGCTGCCGCAGCGATGGAGGCGCACCATTAATGGGGGGGCTGCCGCAGCGATGGAGGCGCTCCATGAATGGGTGGGCTGAGAGGGCTGTTGCAGTGATGGAGGCGCTTTATGAATGAGGGGTTTAGAGGGCTGCCGCAGCGATGGAGGCGCTCCATGAATGGGTGGGCTGAGAGGGCTGCCGCAGCGATGGAGGCGCTCCATGAATGGGAAGGGCAGCCGCAGCGATTGACCCGCTTCATGAATGGGGGGCTGAGAGGGCTGCCGCAGCGATGGAGGCGCTCCATTAATGGGGGGGCTGGGAGGGCTGCCGCAGCGATGGAGGCGCTCCATGAATGGGGGGGGGCTGGGAGGGCTGCCGCAGCGATAGAGGCGCTCCATGAATGGGGGGCTGAGAGGGCTGCCGCAGCGATGGAGGCGCACCATTAATGGGGGGGCTGCCGCAGCGATGGAGGCGCTCCATGAATGGGTGGGCTGAGAGGGCTGTTGCAGTGATGGAGGCGCTTTATGAATGAGGGGTTTAGAGGGCTGCCGCAGCGATGGAGGCGCTCCATGAATGGGTGGGCTGAGAGGGCTGCCGCAGCGATGGAGGCGCTCCATGAATGGGAAGGGCAGCCGCAGCGATTGACCCGCTTCATGAATGGGGGGCTGAGAGGGCTGCCGCAGCGATGGAGGCGCTCCATTAATGGGGGGGCTGGGAGGGCTGCCGCAGCGATGGAGGCGCTCCATGAATGGGGGGGGGCTGGGAGGGCTGCCGCAGCGATAGAGGCGCTCCATGAATGGGTGGGCTGAGAGGTCTGCCGCAGCGATGGAGGCTCTCCATGAATGGGGGGGCTGCTGCAGCGATGGAGGCGCTCCATGAATGGGAGGGCTGAGAGGGCTGCCGCAGCGATAGAGGCGCTCCATGAATGGGTGGGCTGAGAGGGCTGCCGCAGCGATGGAGGCGCTCCATGAATGGGGGGGCTGCTGCAGCGATGGAGGCGCTCCATGAATGGGAGGGCTGAGAGGGCTGTTGCAGCGATAGAGGCGCTCCATGAATGGGTGGGCTGAGAGGGCTGCCGCAGCGATGGAGGCGCTCCATGAATGGGGGGGCTGCTGCAGCGATGGAGGCGCTCCATGAATGGGAGGGCTGAGAGGGCTGTTGCAGTGATGGAGGCGCTTCATGAATGGGGGGTTGAGAGGGCTGCCGCAGCGATGGAGGCGCTCCATGAATGGGTGGGCTGAGAGGGCTGCCGCAGCGATGGAGGCGCTCCATGAATGGGAAGGGCAGCCGCAGCGATGGACCCGCTTCATGAATGGGGGGCTGAGAGGGCTGCCGCAGCGATGGCGGCGCTCCATTAATGGGGGGGCTGGGAGGGCTGCCGCAGCGATGGAGGCGCTCCATGAATGGGGGGGGCTGGGAGGGCTGCCGCAGCGATGGAGGCGCTCCATGAATGGGTGAGCTGAGAGGGCTGCCGCAGCGATGGAGGCTCTCCATGAATGGGGGGGCTGGGAGGGCTGCCTCAGCGATGGAGGCGCTCCATGAATGGGTGGGCTGAGAGGGCTGCCGCAGCGATGGAGGCGCTCCATGAATGGGGGGGCTGAGAAGGCTACCGCAGCGATGGAGGCGCTCCATGAATGGGGGGCTGAGAGGGCTGCCGCAGCGATGGAGGCGCTCCATGAATGGGGGGGCTGAGAGTGCTGCCGCAGCGATGGAGGCGCTTCATTAATGGGGGGCTGAGAGGGCTGCCACAGAAATGGAGGCGCTCCATGAATTAGGGGGCTAAGAGGGATGCTGCAGCGATGGAGGCGCTCCATGAATGGGGGGCCTGAGAGGGCTGCCGCAGCGATGGAGGCGCTCCATTAATGGGGGGCTGAGAGGGCTGCCGCAGCGATGGAGGAGCTCCATGAATGGGGGGCTGAGAGGGCTCCCGCAGCGATGGAGGCGCTGCATGAATGGGGGGGCTGAGAGGGCTGCCGCAGCGATGGAGGCGCTCCATGAATGGGAGGGCTGAGAGGGCTGCCGCAGCAATGGAGGCACTCCATGAATGGGGGGGCTGAGAGGGCTGCCGCCGTAATGGAGGCGCTCCATGAATGGGGGGGCTGAGAGGGCTGCCGCAGCGATGGAGGCGCTCCATGAATGGGGGGCTGAGAGGTCTGCCGCAGCGATGGAGGCGCTCCATGAATGGGGGGGCTGCCGCAGCGATGGAGGCGCTCCATGAATGGGTGGGCAGAGAGGGCTGTTGCAGTGATGGAGGCGCTTCATGAATGGGGGGTTGAGAGGGCTGCCGCAGCGATGGTGCTGCTCCATGAATGGGGGGGGCTGAGAGGCCTGACGCAGCGATGGACCCGCTTCATGAATGGGGGGCTGAGGGGGCTGCCGCAGCGATGGAGGCGATCCATGAATGGGTGGGCTGAGAGGGCTGCCGCAGCGATAGAGGCGCTCCATGAATGGGAAGGGCAGCCGCAGCGATGGACCCGCTTCATGAATAGGGGGCTGAGAGGGCTGCCGCGACGATGGAGGAGCTCCATTAATGGGGGAGCTGGGAGGGCTGTTGCAGCGATGGAGGCGCTCCATGAATGGGGGGGGCTGGAGGGCTGCCGCAGCGATGGAGGCGCTCCATGAATGGGTGGGCTGAGAGGGCTGCCGCAGCGATGGAGGCTCACCATGAATGGGGGGGCTGGGAGGGCTGCCGCAGCGATGGAAGCGCTCCATGAATGCGGGGGCTGGGAGGGCTGCCGCAGCGATGGAGGCGCTACATGAATGGGTGGGCTGAGAGGGCTGCCGCAGCGATGGAGGCGCTCCATGAATGGGGGGGCTGAGAGGCCTGCCACAGCGATGGAGGCGCTCCGTGAATGTGGGGCTGAGAGGGCTGCCGCAGCAATGGAGGCACTCCATGAATTGGGGGAGGCTGAGAGGGCTGCCGCAGCGATGGAGGGGCTCCATGAATGGGAGGGGCTGGGAATGCAGCCGCAGCGATGGACCCGCTTCATGAATGGGGGGCTGAGAGGGCTGCCACAGCGATGGAGGCGCTCCATGAATGGGAGGGGCTGGGAGGGCATCCGCAGCGTTGGACCCGATTCATGAATGGGGGGCTGAGAGGGCTGCCGCAGCGATGGAGGCGCTCCAAAAATGGGGGGGCTCAGAGGCCTGCCGCAGCGATGGAGGCGCTCCATGAATAGGGGGGTTGAGAGCGCTACCTCAGCGATGGAGGTGCTCCATGAATGGGGGGCTGAGAGGGCTGCCGCAGCGATGGAGGCGCTGCATGTATAGGGGGGCTGAGAGGGCTGCCGCAGCAATGGGGGCGCTCCATGAATGGGGGGGCTGAGAGGGCTGCTGCAGCAATGGAGGGCTCCATGAATGGGGGGGGGCTGAGAGGGCTGCCGCAGCGATGGAGGCGCTGCATGTATAGGGGGGCTGAGAGGGCTGCCGCAGCAATGGGGGCGCTCCATGAATGGGGGGGCTGAGAGGGCTGCTGCAGCAATGGAGGGCTCCATGAATGGGGGGGGCTGAGAGGGCTGCCGCAGCGATGGAGGCGCTCCATGAATGGGTGGGCTGAGAGGGCTGCCGCAGCGATGGAGGCGCTCCATGAATGGGGGGGGGCTGAGAGGGCTACCGCAGCGATGGAGGCGCTCCATGAATGGGTGGGCTGAGAGGGCTGCCGCAGCGATGGAGGCGCTCCATGAATGGGGGGGCTGAGAGGGCTGCCGCAGCGATGGAGGCGCTCCATTAATGGGGGCCTGAGAGGGCTGCCGCAGCGATGGAGGCGCTCCATGAATGGGGGGGCTGAAAGGGCTGCCGCAGCGATGGAGGCGCTGCATGAATGGGGGGGCTGAGAGGGCTGCCGCAGCAATGGAGGCGCTCCATGAATGGGGGGGCTGAGAGGCCTGCCGTAGCGATGGAGGCGCTCCATGAATGGGTGGGCTGAGAGGGCTGCCGCAGCGATGAAGGCGCTCCATGAATGGGGGGGGCTGGAAGGGCTGCCGCAGCGATGGAGGCGCTCCATGAATGGGGGCAGAGAGGGCTGTTGCAGTGATGGTTGCGCTCCACAAATGGGGGGGCTGGGAGGGCAGCCGCAGCGATGGAGGCGCTAAATGAATGGGGGGGGCTGGGAGGGCTGCCACAGCGATGGAGGCGCTCCATGAATGGGGGGCTAGGGGGGCTGCCGCAGCGATTGGGGTTCTCCATGGATGGGGGGCTGGGAGGGCTGCCGCAGCGATGGAGGCGCTCCATGAATGGGGGGGGGGCTGGGAGGGCTGCCACAGCGATGGAGGCGCTCCATGAATGTAGGGCTAGGGGGGCTGCCGCAGCGATGGAGGCGCTCCATGAGTGGGGGGCTGAGAGGCCTGCCGCAGCGATGGGGGTGCTCCATGGATGGGGGGCTGGGAGGGCTGCCGCAGCGATGGAGGCGCTCCATGAATGGGGGGGGCTGGGAGGGCTGCCGCAGCGATGGGGGCGCTCCATGAATGGGTGGGCTAAGAGGGCTGCCGCAGCGATGGACGCTCTCCAAGAATGGGGGGGCTGGGAGGGCTGCTGCAGCGATGGAGGCGCTCCATGAATGGATGGGCTGAGAGGGCTGCGGCAGCGATGGAGGCGCTCCATGAATGGGGGGCTGAGAGCGCTGCCGCAGTGATGGAGGCGCCTCATGAATGGGGGGCTGGGAGGGCTGCCGCAGCGATGGAGGCACTCCATGAATGGGGGGGGCTGAGAGGGCTGCCGCAGCGATGGAGGCGCTCCATGAATGGGGGGGCTGAGAGGGCTGCCGCAGCGATGGAAGCGCTCCATGAATGGGGGGGCTAAGTGGGCTGCCGCAGCGATGGAGGCGCTCCATGAATGGGTGGGCTGAGAGGGCTGCCGCAGCGATGGAGGCGCTCCATGAATGGGTGGGCTGAGAGGGCTGCCGCAGCGATGGAGGCGCTCCATGAATGGGGGGGGGCTGAGAGGGCTGCCGCAGCGATGGAGGCGCTCCATGAATGGGGGGGCTGAGAGGGCTGCCGCAGCGATGGAAGCGCTCCATGAATGGGGGGGCTAAGTGGGCTGCCGCAGCGATGGAGGCGCTCCATGAATGGGTGGGCTGAGAGGGCTGCCGCAGCGATGGAGGCGCTCCATGAATGGGTGGGCTGAGAGGGCTGCCGCAGCGATGGAGGCACTCTGTTAGACCTGGCACCCAGCGTGAGTTTCCCTTCCACTTTTTGATGGTGTGCCTCGATGGTTTTTCTGGTGTTGTCCGCTCAGGGCGCTGCGCCACGGCTAATCCGTGCCGCAGCGCAAGTGCTCCCTAAGATAAAGTGTTCATCATTGGTATACATGATTGGTTTATTGGATTCACTGTCAGTCCCCAGTAAAGTGCACCCGGAGTGCCAGGGCTTGTGAATGCCAATGCCGCTAGTGGGCAGCAGCGCTGGTTGCGCCACCCACACCAGCGGCCATGCAAAATGTGTCCTGGGTCGGCCACTGTGGACCCCGCGTGCAGTCCCGTACTGTCACGCTGGCTGGGCAAGTGCACACACTTGCCAGCCCCCAGAACCTTCCCTTAGCCTCATGTTAGTCACCCCTATGGTAGGCCCGCGGGCAGGGTGCGTTGTAGGTGTAAGGTAGGACAGGCCCTGGTTGTGAGGCCTGTCCTAATAGTGAATCACCGCCATCTTCGTGGTTCACTATTGCAAGGCTACCTGTTCCCCTTAGGCCAGATGAGCTGCTGGAATTATTACATCCTATAATCCCAGCAGGCTCAGGGAACATAGTAGAGAGATATGTTTAGTATGCCTGAACTCGGAATGATAAAATACTTCTTGTAGTCAAGTTTATTTTACTATCCTGGGTTTGTAAATACGACTTTTAGAAAGTCCGTATTTACTCGCTTAACCATCTCAGCCCGCCTCTGCTGTGCGTGTATCTGACTGTCTGGGCTATGTGAGTGACAGGGCTGGGGGGATGACAGGTAGCGAATGGCAGGAGAGCACCTTGGTGGGAGGTGGGGGTGCCCCTTGGACTCTGAATAGGGCAGTGCACCACCACCACAAAGCTGGCTCCGCCCCCTGGGGAGCGACTGATGACTCAGCCTGCACCTGGCCCCGGACGGGCGAAGCGCTGTCCACAAGGTGATCCTGAAAGTACTTGTCCCCTGAATGCCGGCTCCACCTCCTGTGGAGCGGCTGATGTGCCTGCCCCTCACACTGAAAGCAGAAGTCAGAGTACCCCCAACAAAGTGCTCAGGATTGAGAACGACTATGCGAAGGCCCCCCTGGCCTGAAAGAACAAAAGAAATGTGGTATAAAAGTAGGAGCCCTGCTCCTTGCAAATCAGAATCCTGTTTACCACAAAGGACCTCTGCCCGACTAGAAGGAGAAGAAGACGCTGGAAGGACTGGCCTGCTGCTTGCCTTGCTGAGAAAGGAGAGGAAAAAGACTTGCTGAAAAGACTTTGCTACTTTGTGCTTGAACATTCTCCAAGGGCTTGATCTGAGCTTGCCCCCTGAACTGAACCCCAGGACTAGTGGGTTCTCTGTGCTTTTGCTCGTCCTCCAATTCGAGCCGTGTATGCATCCCGCTGGAAAGAGACTGCGCCCCTCATCGCCCCCTCCTAGGGCCGTGACACTCAGGAGCTTGTCTGCCTGTTAGACGGACCGGGGGGGTCGGCCGAGGACAAGGGGAGAGGTCTCCGGGGAGCCGTCTCCAGCGAATGTACAGATGAGTAACTTCCCCCCCACAGATGTACACCACACAAGGATAGGATTTAACGTTCTTTATAAGCGATTTCTTAAGGTACGATGGAATGGTACAAGGAGGTCTGGACTCAGGGGTCCCCTCGATTCTAGTCTCTTGGTTTGGGAAAGGGGGTAGCGGGACAGTCTGGTTACCAATCTGGTAGATGTGATGATGGATAGCTCACAATCCTCGAGCTCGGTGTTCTAGCTTGGACGGGCCGCGGCAGCGCCAGCAGGTCCCGGTGAAGGTGGTCGTTACACGGTCCGCGGCAGCGCCAGCAGGTCCCAATGAAGGTGGTCGTTACACGGTCCGCGGCAGCGCCAGCAGGTCCCAGTGAAGGTGGTCGTTACACGGTCCGCGGCAGCGCCAGCAGGTCCCGGTGAAGGTGGTCGTTACAACGGTCCGCGGCAGCGCCAGCAGGTCCCGACGAGGATGGAGGATGCAGAAGGCCACGGCAGCGCCAGCAGGCAGGACGATAGTTCACAAGGCAGGGCTACGGCAGCGCCGGTAGTCCGTCAAGGCTGAGTTCTTCTCGGTGTCTCTCGACTCCAGGATACAACTGCCTTCCTGCTCTGGAGCTGCCCTAGTTATAGGTCTGGCACCCTTTGATGTCCGGACCCTCGCACTTGGAGGTCGGGAGGTCCGGGATGAGGGAGTCCAGACACCCAGCAGGGGGGTGGAGCCAGCGCCCGGGGGAGCTGGAGGGCGATCGGCACCTGGCGGGGGAGAGCCATCGACACTTCTTTCTCCCATCGACCTGCCAAGTGGTCCGTTCACCTCCTGGGTGGATGGTGGTGCCGGGATGTCTGGGCCTGGCCAGGCCCAGGGTTAGGGTCGAGCTAAGGCCACGCGGCCTCGTGGTGCCGTGTCCAAGATGGCGGCTGGTCCGGCCTGGGGAGCCGGTAGTGGTTCGGCCCCATGATACATAGATGTCCGGGGGCAGGAGCTCCGTCTGGAGACGGGGTGCGGGTTGTTTCTGTGGGTAACACCTGGAGGGCCGGGGCTTGGGCCCTGTCATGCGGGGAGGGAGCAAGCCCTTCATGTGGCCTGTCCAACATGCGTCCCCCCCAGCTGAAGGCGGGGAGAGTCACCCATCCTCTTGGGGACTCTCCTCGTCGAGGCGGAAAAAGCGTGACAGGCCATCTGCGTTGGCGTGGTCTTGGCCCGGTCGATGTTCCACAGTGAAGTCCATCCCCTGCAGGGAGATGGACCAGCGCAATAGTTTGGGGTTTTCCCCCCGCATCTGCATTAGCCACTGCAGGGGTCGATGATCTGTTTGCACCCGGAAGTGGGTACCGAAGAGATAGGGCTGGAGCTTTTTGAGGGCCCACACCACTGCGAAGGCCTCCCTCTCGATTGTGCTCCAGCGCTGTTCTCGGGCCAGGAGGCGTCTGCTGATGAAGGCCACCGGCTGGTCAAGACCCTCGGGGTTCAGCTGGGAGAGGACCGCCCCGATGCCGTGGTCGGAGGCATCCGTTTGCACAATGAATTCCCGACTGTAATCGGGGGCCTGTAGCACAGGGGCAGTGCACAGGGCGGCTTTCAGCTTCTCGAAGGCAGCTTGACAGTCTGGGGTCCAGTTAATCTTCTTCGGGTGGTTTTTGGAGGTGAGACCCGTGAGGGGCCCCACAATGCTGCCATAGTCCCTCACGAACCGCCGGTAGTAGCCGGTGAGCCCCAAGAAGGCTCGGACCTCGGTCTGCGTGACTGGGGGCTGCCAGGACTGGATGGCAGCGATTTTGAGTTGCAGAGGGGCCACCAGACCGCTTCCCACCTGGTGTCCGAGGTAGGTCACGGATCCCTGACCAATTTGGCACTTGCCGGCCTTGATTGTGAGGCCGGCCCGCTGGAGGGCCTGCAGGACCTCTCGGAGGTGGTGGAGGTGGTCGGACCAGTGGCGGCTGTACACAGCGATATCGTCCAGGTAGGCGGCGCTGAACTCCTCGAGCCCCGCCAAGACCTGGTTCACTAGTCGCTGAAAAGTAGCTGGGGCATTCTTCATGCCGAAGGGCATGACTTTGAAGTGGTAGTGGCCATCGGGGGTAGAAAAGGCGGACCGTTCTTGGGCCCGGGGTGTGAGACCGATCTGCCAGTAGCCCGCTGTCAGGTCGAAGATGCTGAGGTAGCGGGCAGCCCCCATGCGGTCGATCAATTCATCCGCTCGGGGGATGGGATGAGCGTCGGTCCTGGTGACAGCATTCAAGCCCCGATAGTCGACGCAGAATCGGAGTTCAGGAGTGGTGCCGGGGGCAGCAGCTTTGGGGACCAGTACGACCGGGCTGGCCCAGGGGCTGTCCGAGGGCTCGATGACCCCGAGCGTGAGCATCTTGGATACTTCCTCTTGGATGCAGGCCCGCACCCGATCTGGTACGCGGTATGCCCGGTGTCTGATAGGGGGACTGTCCCCAGTGTCCACGTCGTGCAAGCACCAGGGGGTGACCCCTGGGGTGAGGGAAAACAAGGTAGCAAACTGCAGCAGGAGGTCCCGGCAGTCTTGGCGCTGCTCTGGGGTGAGGGCATCGGAGAGCCGGACCCCGTCCACGAAACCATCTTTCTCCTGAGTCTTCAGGAGATCAGGGAGAGGCTCGGAGTCTTCTTCCGCTCCACTGTCTGTAGCCATCAGGAGGCTGAGTTCCGAGCGCACAATGTGGGGTTTGAGTCTGTTGGTGTGGAGGACCCGGAGGGGGTTCCGGGGAGATTCCATATCGATGAGATAGGTGACGGGGCTCTTGCGTTCGACCACTTTGAAGGGCCCCGTCCACTTGTCCTGCAAGGCACATGGTTCGGTGAGGGACATCACCCACACTTGTTGACCAGGTTCGAATTCGACGGAGGAGGCATTTTGATCGTACCATTTTTTCATGTCCTCCTGACTGGCCTCAAGATTCGCTTTTGCCATTTCCCTGAATCGCCGGGTCTGATTGCGAAGTGTCAGGAGGTACTTGAAGACGTCTGGAGGGGTCTTTAGGGGGGCCATCTCCCAACCTTCTTTGACTAGGCTGAGGGGCCCTCGCACAGGGTGCCCGTACAATAGTTCGAAAGGGCTAAAACCGAGGGACTTCTGGGGAACTTCTCGATAGACGAAGAGGAGGCACGGAAGTAGTACATCCCACTGGCGACGGAGGGGCTCTTCCAATCCCCCAATCATTCCCTTGAGCGTGCGGTTGAATCGCTCAACTAGTCCGTTTCCTTGAGGGTGATAGGGGGTCGTGAATCGGTAGGTGACCCCGCACTGTTGCCAGAGGGACTTCATATATTTCGAAATAAAGTTTGTGCCTCGGTCGCTGATGACTTCCCGGGGGAAGCCCACCCGGGAGAAGATCCCCATTAAGGCCCGGCCGACCACCGGGGCTGTTACAGTTCGCAGGGGCACAGCCTCGGGGTAGCGGGTGGCGTGGTCCACCAGTACCAGGATGAACCGATGTCCTTGTGCTGTGCGGGGGTCCAGGGGCCCCACAATGTCTATTCCCACCCTCTCGAACGGGGTGGTGACAACTGGGAAGGGTTGCAGAGGTGCTTTGAGTTTGCGGCCGCTCTTCCCGCTGGCCTGGCACGTGGGGCAGGACCGGCAGTGGTTGAGGACGTCGTTTCTCATCTTCGGCCAGAAAAAGTGGGTCACCAGGCGACTGTAGGTTTTGTCCTGGCCCAGGTGTCCAGCCAGAGGGACATCGTGGGCCAAATTTAACAGGAAGTCTCTGAAACGGAGGGGCACCACCAGCACTCGACTGGCCCCTAACTCCGCGATTCTCTGTTCACTGTATAACAGGTCGTTATCCCAATAGATCCAATGGGCTCCGGTGGTGTCCCCTGCGCTCTGGGCGATGGCTTGCTGGCGGAGTCCCTCGAGGGAGGGAAAGGTCTTCTGCTCTTGACGGAACTGTTCCTGGGTGGGCCCCCCTTCTTGACGCCACTGAGCCAGGTCGGGAAGGTCCTGGGGCTGGGCGACCCCTTCGGGGGTTTGCTCTGGGGGGTCGGTATGGTCGGTTTCCTCTACTGGAGCGATCGGGGGAGGAGGTGCAGGCCATTCTGGTTCTTCTGGTCGGGGGATGGCACGGGCGGCCATGGACCGGGTGGTTACGCATGCCCAGTCCGGGAGGCCCAACATCCCCAGGTGCTCTCTCCTTTCGACGGCGGCCCACGGGGAACTCTCAAGATCATTCCCCAGGAGACAGTCCACGGGGGCATCATCCCGGACCGTCACCTTCAACATGCAGGAGACCCCTCCCCATTCGAAGGGGACGCAGGCCATTCGACATAGACTCTCTGAATTGTCGGCTGAGCGGACGGGGCAGAGAATGTTCGGCAGGATCTGCTCTGGTTTTACCAGGTGACAGCGGACGGCCGTCACACTGGCCCCTGTGTCACGTAGTGCTTCGGCCCGGCGCCCATTAATGTTCACCCACTGGCTATATTTTCTGGTGTTGGCGGGTAGGGGGGCCCGCGGGACCATGTCTTTTCCCCCTAGGCACGCTAGAACCATGGCGGCCGGTTCCCACTCTTGTTGTGCCTGCTCGTATTCTTCTTGTTCTTCGGAGATTTGTTCTCCCCCCAGGGCGTCGGCAGCTACCTGGCGGGGTTTTGGAGTTTGGTTCTGTGGACAGTTCGGGTCATTGGCGTAGTGGCCGACTCGCTGGCATCGGTGACACGTGACGTTGGCTCGGAACCCCGGGCGCATCGGGGGGTTGCCCCGGCTGGCCGGGGGCGGGGTGCTGGCAGCGGGAGCGGCCGGGACGGTGTCTCTCCCTCGCCCCTGGCCTCCTCCTCCTCCTCGGGGACGGTGCTGACCTTGGTTGTTCCGGTTCTGCTCGTGTGGCCCTCTAAGGCCCACTCGGGTGCTTTCCCACCGGTCAGCTTCGGCGGCGAGTTGCCGTGGGTCAGTCAATTTACTGTCGAGGAGGTGCTGCCTGAGCTCGACGAAGCAGTTGTTAGAGAGGTACTCCCACACCATGAGATTAAAAAGTTGCTCGTAGGTCGTTACGTGGCTTCCCTTGATCCAACCCTCGAAGGCTCGGCTGAAATAGTTGACATATTCCACCCAAGTTGTACCCGGGATCCGGGTGCAGTCCCGAAACCTCTGGCGGTACATTTCGGGTGTGAGCCCATATTGGGTGAGGAGGGCAGCCTTCATGTGGTCATAGGATGACATCTGATGGTCTGGGAGCTGTAGCAGGGCATCGCGGCCTTCGTTGACGAACCTCCCCCACAGGCCGGCTCCCCAGTCACTTCGATCGATCCGGTGGGAGGTCATGGCGATCTCGTAGGCCTTGAACCACTGTTGTATGTCGTCCTCTCGGACATACTCTCGGACGACATCCTTGGGGATGTGGACTTTCTTTTCTGTCGCTCCCGGGGTGCGCGGTCGCTCGGGCACCTCCGGTTCTTTGTTCTGCTTCCGTAGTTCTATTTCTGCCAGTTTGCGCTCGTGTTCGTATGCTAATCTCTTTTCTTCGAGCTCTCTCTGCCTCTGTTTTTCTTCCCGTTCTTCTCGGAGCCGCAGATGTTCTAGGTTCAGTTTTTGCTCGGCTAAATTTAGTTCACCGTCCATTTTGAGCCGTGCCATTTCTAACTCATGTAGTCTGTTTTTTTCTCTTTCTTGGATCTCTTCCTGCGAGAGGCCCGTTCCTCGCTCCTCGGGAGCCGTGGCGTTCCTCTCTGATGCTGCACTGTTTCGGTCTGGGGATCTGGCGACCCCGGTTTCTGCCCATGACTCAATGGCGTGCTTAAAATCGTCTTTGGTACTCAGGCCGGTGGTAGCAATGCCTAGTTCCATGCAGAATTGTTTCAATTCACGATGGCTGTACTCTTCCAATTTATCCATCTGGAATTTCTCGGTGGATCCGCTCTCTTTGGTTGACATTGTGGTTTTGTCGAGGGGTGAGCTACTCTCTGTACGATTACGCGTTGATTCGGATCCCACCGCTGCCACCAATGTTAGACGGACCGGGGAGGTCGGCCGAGGACAAGGGGAGAGGTCTCCGGGGAGAGCCGTCTCCAGCGATCGTACAGATGAGTAACTTCCCCCCCACAGATGTACACCACACAAGGATAGGATTTAACGTTCTTTATAAGCGATTTCTTAAGGTACGATGGAATGGTACAAGGAGGTCTGGACTCAGGGGTCCCCTCGATTCTAGTCTCTTGGTTTGGGAAAGGGGGTAGCGGGACAGTCTGGTTACCAATCTGGTAGATGTGATGATGGATAGCTCACAATCCTCGAGCTCGGTGTTCTAGCTTGGACGGGCCGCGGCAGCGCCAGCAGGTCCCGGTGAAGGTGGTCGTTACACGGTCCGCGGCAGCGCCAGCAGGTCCCGATGAAGGTGGTCGTTACACGGTCCGCGGCAGCGCCAGCAGGTCCCGGTGAAGGTGGTCGTTACAACGGTCCGCGGCAGCGCCAGCAGGTCCCGACGAGGATGGAGGATGCAGAAGGCCGCGGCAGCGCCAGCAGGCAGGACGATAGTTCACAAGGCAGGGCTACGGCAGCGCCGGTAGTCCGTCAAGGCTGAGTTCTTCTCGGTGTCTCTCGACTCCAGGATACAACTGCCTTCCTGCTCTGGAGCTGCCCTAGTTATAGGTCTGGCGCCCTTTGATGTCCGGACCCTCGCACTTGGAGGTCGGGAGGTCCGGGATGAGGGAGTCCAGACACCCAGCAGGGGGGTGGAGCCAGCGGCCGGGGGAGCTGGAGGGCGATCGGCACCTGGCGGGGGAGAGCCATCGACACTTCTTTCTCCCATCGACCTGCCAAGTGGTCAGTTCACCTCCTGGGTGGATGGTGGTGCCGGGATGTCGGGGCCTGGCCAGGCCCAGGGTTAGGGTCGAGCTGAGGCCAAGCGGCCTCGTGGTGCCGTGTCCAAGATGGCGGCTGGTCCGGCCTGGGGAGCCGGTAGTGGTTCGGCCCCATGATACATAGATGTCCGGGGGCAGGAGCTCCGTCTGGAGACGGGGTGCGGGTTGTTTCTGTGGGTAACACCTGGAGGGCCGGGGCTTGGGCCCTGTCATGCGGGGAGGGAGCAATCCCTTCATGTGGCCTGTCCAACACTGCCTCTACCCCGTGAGAGCCCCGCTCCGTCCGGAGCCGCTCTCTGCCCCCGGGCTAGGTCGCCTGCACCCCTGTCATCGCCTGCCACTGGAGTGCGCTGAACGCGCTGTCACCCCTCCCGCCGGAATCCGTCCGACGACTGTGATCTACGCTGGGTCCCCCAGCTGCACTGACCGTGCCCTGTGACCCCGCTTCGCTATCCCCGGACATCTCAGGCCGCGCCGCCCCCGCTGTGTGCGCCTGCCTGCTGCACACACCCGCTGATTGAGGATCCAAAGACACTACCCCGAAGCCGAGAGTCGCTCCGATCTGAGCAACTCTCTCCTCGCAACAGTGCTACAGGAATTCCAGTATCGGGCTCGGGGCCCGCACCGCCTTACTTCCCCGTTAATCCTCACCGCACGCCCGTCTCACCACCGCTACCCGGGAGCCACCGGGAGGAGCTGTGCACGGCGCGAGCGCGCCCACGACCGATGTGTGAGCCGCGGTAGGCCTGAACGTAAGTCAAAGACTGGAATCTCCCAAGTGACATTGAAAAGAGACTAAAGAAGCATCCGCTTAAAAGAACCGTTTACCTGCTTGATAATCTGGTGGCATAGAAACAACGTTACCTGGTCTTGTGATAAATCTGCATACTAAGATAACTATTTTTATATAAAGAACCGTATTTTCACATACCTAAGCCTGGTGTCCGTTTCTGGGGGGATTAATGTTTTTACTGTGTGAGTGATTATAATTGCTTAACCAACAACGCCTGGAGAATCGCCTTGGCTGCTCACGCCACGCACCTAGAGGGTGAGCAAGGGTCATTCCCAAGGGGTTATCCTTTGCCCTGACGTGGAGGAGAGGGTCACTGCTTGACACAAGGACAACCTTGCGCCAATCAGAGATCCCCGAGTCTAACATTGTTGGCAGCGGCTGGGATTTCGGATTTGCATTTGTAATTGGCATACAGTGAATTATTAATCACCAGATAGTGAGAGCAGACCAAGTAACGCAGCCACAGGTTTTTTTCATTTGTGAACCATTGAGACATCTGCCATTACTGCAGCCATGCCTGGCTCACTTCCTGCTGGAAGAGCACTCTCTGTGATTTCTGGAATGGATGAGGTGGATTGGGAGAAACTGGAGGACTGCACCGTGGAGCAATTGAAAGGCTACAGTGTGAAATTCAGAGTTCCCCATACTGGATTCAGGAAGAAGAACCAGTACCTCAAGGCGTTGAGAGCCTGGAAAGAGTCAAGAGACCCACAGAATGCGGGGGACATCGTTCCGCCCGACCACTTTGTGGAGCCCACCAGAGGCCTGTCCCCAGAAGAGCTGGCGGACAGAGCAGCAGACAGGGCGCATGCAATGGAGATGGCAAAGTTGGCAGGACAAATGGAAATGGAGAAGCAGAAGTTGGCCTTGGAGGCACAACAACGCCAAATGGATCATGATCTGAAAGTGAAGGAGTTGGAGCTGAAGGCGAAAAGTTTGGAAACCGCTCCTTCTGGTGGCAGCACTCCGCCGGTGCAGGTAGAGTCCAAGGTGTACATCCCCAAAGATGTAGTTAAGGAGTATTTTAGAAAGGATGACATAGGGCAGTGGTTTAGAGCCTATGAGGTAGCCATGTCTTCACACCGGGTCCCTGAGAAAGACTGGGGAGCGGGGTTGTGGGGAAGGTTCCTTGCTGAAGGGCGTGACACACTGTTAGATTTACCCTTAGATCTCCAAGCCTCATACCCCCATATGAAGGAAGCTTTAATGACCAGGTATGGGTTAACTCCTGAGCTATATAGACAGAGGTTCAGGGAGACTAAGAAGATCCCTGAGAGTACGTATGTGGAGTATGTAACTTTTTTCTGCAGAGCACTGGATGGTTGGGTGAAGGGTAGCAAAGTGAATGATTATCAAGGGCTGCTTGATTTAATTGCATGGGAGCACTTGTCCAGTCAATGTTTTCCTGAGCTACGCCAGCACCTGATTGATAGCAAGCTGTCCAACCCGAGGAAGCTCGCTGAGGAGGCGGACCGCTGGCTCAGCACCAGGGTCCACAAGGGTCCAGTGGGAGACTCCGCCAAAGGTGGGCAGGGTCCCCAGCAGAAGAGTGGGGGGGACAGGGGTAAACAGAAGGGGTTCCAAAAAGGCCCCCAAAGTAATTCCCAAGGGAACCAGCAGAAGGGTTCTCAGCCTCCCCCACCCCCGCAGCAGAACGGGGCCCCGACAGGTAGGCCTGTTCCAAAGGGGCCCTTCAATTGTTATAAATGTGGTGAACCGGGTCACATTGCCTCTGATCCTAAATGTCGCCTGTTTGGTAAGACAGCACCCACTGGTGCTCCACCCCGGCAAGTAGCTAGTGTTAATTTTGGGGAGGAGGTAGCAGTCCAGGGGGGTGGGGGTCCCGCGCATATGACCCTAGTCTCGCTAGGAGACAGTGAGATGGTCCCTGAAACCTACTTACCCTCTAACACTAAGAAATATGGGCAAGTAGTGACCATCAATGGAAAGAAGGTTGAGGCTCTTAGAGATACAGGAGCCAGCGTGACCTCGGTGAGACAACACCTGGTGTCTCAAGAGCAGGTTGTACCGCATGCCTACTGTAGGGTTGTCAATGCTGACAACATCGAGAGTCGTTGTCCAATGGCTCAAGTTCCCTTTGAGTGGGGGGGGGGGTCTCTGGTACTCTACAAGTCGCTGTGAGAACTGACATGCCGGTAGATTGTCTGCTAGGGAACGACCTGGAGAGCTCCCCTTGGGAAAAGGTGGAGAAGACCACGCATCTGAGGATGGTGGGTCTACCCGACTGGGCGTGCGTGACCACCCGGTCAATGGCAGCCAGTAGGGGTGTCGAAAGGGCCCTGGAGCCTGAGGGAGAGGTCCAGGAACCGGTCTTAGGGAGAAGGCGCAGGAGGCGCGGGAAACCGGCCCCCAAAGTTCCCACGGCCCAGGAGGAAGCGGACCCTGAGGGGGATGCTCTGGAGCCTACCGGGGAACAGATTGCCGAACTGGGAGACCTGCCTGAGCTGACCCATTGGCAGCAAGAAGGAGGCCCTTCCAGGGAGGAATTCTGCAAGGAGCAGAGGGAATGCCCTTCTCTCGTGGGTATGCGGCAACAGGCTGCAGACCAGGCCAAAGGTGTTCAGGCCAAGACACACTACGTGTACTGGGAGAGTGACCTCCTGTATTCAGAGCCTAAGGCTGCTGAACCTGGGTCAGCCCATGTGCTGGTGGTACCCCAGAAGTTCAGAACCTTCCTACTGGGACTGGCTCACGATGTGCCTTTAGCAGGACATTTGGGGATGGACAAGACCTATGACAGGCTTGTCACCCACTTTTACTGGCCCCAAATGCATAAGAATTCAGATTCCTACTGCAGAACCTGTCAGACATGCCAGGCAAGTGGTAAGAGCGGAGGGAAGCACAAGGCTCCTCTGCAACCTTTCCCTGTGGTCGGTACGCCATTCCAACGAGTGGGTATTGATATTGTTGGCCCTCTGGACCCCAAGACAGCCCTGGGCAACAGGTTCATCCTGGTCTTGGTGGACCATGCCACCCGGTACCCTGAAGCCATCCCTCTGAGGACAGTGACGGCCCCCGTGGTGGGACGAGCACTGATGGGAATTTTCTCCCGAGTGGGATTCCCTCTAGAGTTGGTGAGCGACAGGGGGACCAATTTCATATCCACATATATGAAATCCCTGTGGAAGGAGTGTGGGGTAACTTACAAGTTCACCACTCCTTACCACCCCCAAGGAAATGGGTTGGTTGAGAGATTCAACCGAACCCTCAAAGGCATGATCATGGGCCTAGACGGTCCAATGAGGCGTAAGTGGGACGTCCTCTTGCCATGCCTGCTCTTTGCTTACCGAGAGGTGCCACAGAAGTCTCTAGGGTTCAGCCCCTTTGAGCTTCTGTATGGTCACCCGGTAAGAGGACCTCTGAGTTTGGTAAAGGAAGGCTGGGAGCACTCTCCCAGGAAACCTCCCCAGAATGTATATAGTTACATGCTGGCCTTCCGAAACCAGACTAGGCGTTTCAGGCAACTTGCTGAGGCAAATCTGGAAGCCAGCCAGGAAGAGATGAAGTGGTGGTACGACCAGAATGCCACTCTGGTAGAGCTTCAACCTGGACAAAAGGTGTGGGTCTTGGCCCCAGTGGAACCGTGTGCACTTCAGGATAAGTGGACAGGTCCATTTGAGGTTGTGGAGCGCAAAAGTCCAATCACCTACCTGGTGAACATGCAGTCTCCCAGGAACCCTTTGAGGGTCCTACATGTTAACCGCCTTAAGCCCCACTTAGAGAGGACCGAAGTGGGCATGTTGCTGGCCACTGATGACGGAATGGAAGAGGAGACCAAGCCTCTTCCTGACCTCTTAGTGGCCTCTGAGAAAGATGGGTCAGTGGATGGAGTTAACCTCTCACCCTCCCTGACGCCCGAACAACAGGAAGATTGCCGCCAGTTGCTGGGGCAGTTCCCTGACCTGTTCTCCCTGGTTCCTGGTGTCACCGATTGGTGCGTCCATGAGGTGGACACAGGAGACAGCTTACCTGTGAAGCACAAGGCTTACAGAGTAACTGACCGGGTCAGAGCTTGCATCAAGGAGGAGGTCTCCAAGATGCTGGCTTTAGGGGTGATTGAATCCTCCAGCAGTCCTTGGTCCAGCCCCGTGGTCTTGGTCCCCAAAGCTGCTGCGCCGGGAGCCACACCTGAACTCCGGTTCTGTGTGGACTACAGAGGACTCAATTCAGTAACTAAGACTGACGCGCACCCCATCCCCAGAGCTGATGAGCTCATTGATCGGCTAAGGGCTGCCCGGTTCCTCAGCACGTTTGATTTAACGTCTGGGTACTGGCAGATCGCCTTGACCGATGGGGCCAAAGAGAGGTCAGCATTCTCTACACCAGATGGGCACTTCCAGTTCCGCGTAATGCCATTTGGGATGAAGAATGCCCCTGCCACCTTTCAGAGGTTGGTCAACCAGGTGTTGGTTGGACTGGACGCGTTCAGTGCCGCCTACCTGGATGACATCGCAGTGTTCAGTGCCACCTGGCCCGACCACCTGCGCCACCTCTGGGAAGTGTTGATGGCGCTGCGCCGAGCAGGCCTCACGATCAAGGCGAGCAAGTGCCAGATCGGGCAGGGTTCCGTGGTGTACTTAGGACACCAAGTGGGGAGTGGCAAGGTGGCACCCTTGCAACCCAAGATTGAGACCATCCTGGCTTGGGAGCCCCCCAAGACACAGACCGCAGTGAGGGCCTTCCTGGGGCTCACTGGGTACTACAGAAGGTTTGTCAAGGGCTATGGAACGATCGTTGCCCCCTTGACAGAGCTGACTTCTAAGAAGCAGCCCAGGAAAGTGATCTGGACTGACACCTGTCAGAAAGCTTTTGACACCCTGAAGACTGCCATGTGCACGGCGCCCGTGCTCTTGGCCCCTGATTTCTCAAAGGAATTCCTAGTCCAGACAGACGCTTCAGAGCATGGTGTAGGGGCTGTTCTCTCACAGATGACTGAGGAGGGCTGGGACCAACCCGTAGCCTTCATCAGTAGGAGGTTACTTCCACGGGAAAGTAGGTGGAGTGCAATTGAGCGAGAAGCATTTGCTGTGGTCTGGGCGCTGAAGAAGCTAAGACCCTACTTGTTTGGGTCTCACTTCCGAGTTCAGACAGACCACAGGCCCCTCAGATGGTTGATGCAAATGAGGGGTGAGAACCCGAAACTGTTGAGGTGGTCCATCTCCCTACAGGGTATGGACTTTACGGTGGAACACCGTCCTGGCACAGATCACGCCAACGCTGACGGTCTGTCCAGGTATTTCCGCCTTAGTGACGAGGAACCCCCTGGGCAAGGGTAGTTCTCCCCACCTTTCAGCTGGAGGGGACACGTGTTAGACCTGGCACCTTGGCGTGAGTTTCCCTTCCACTTTTTGATGGTGTGCCTCGATGGTTTTTCTGGTGTTGTCCGCTCAGGGCGCTGCGCCACGGCTAATCCGTGCCGCAGCGCAAGTGCTCCCTAAGATAAAGTGTTCATCATTGGTATACATGATTGGTTTATTGGATTCACTGTCAGTCCCCAGTAAAGTGCACCCGGAGTGCCAGGGCTTGTGAATGCCAATGCCGCTAGTGGGCTGCAGCGCTGGTTGCGCCACCCACACCAGCGGCCATGCAAAATGTGTCCTGGGTCGGCCACAGTCGACCCCGCGTGCAGTCCCGTACTGTCACGCTGGCTGGGCAAGTGCACACACTTGCCAGCCCCCAGAACCTTCCCTTAGCCTCATGTTAGTCACCCCTATGGTAGGCCCGCGGGCAGGGTGCGTTGTAGGTGTAAGGTAGGACAGGCCCTGGTTGTGAGGCCTGTCCTAATAGTGAATCACCGCCATCTTCGTGGTTCACTATTGCAAGGCTACCTGTTCCCCTTAGGCCAGATGAGCTGCTGGAATTATTACATCCTATAATCCCAGCAGGCTCAGGGAACATGGTAGAGAGATATGTTTAGTATGCCTGAACTCGGAATGATAAAATACTTCTTGTAGTCAAGTTTATTTTGCTATCCTGGGTTTGTAAATACGACTTTTAGAAAGTCCGTATTTACTCGCCTAACCATCTCAGCCCGCCTCTGCTGTGCGTGTATCTGACTGTCTGGGCTATGTGAGTGACAGGGCTGGGGGGATGACAGGTAGCGAATGGCAGGAGAGCACCTTGGTGGGAGGTGGGGGTGCCCCTTGGACTCTGAATAGGGCAGTGCACCACCATCACAAAGCTGGCTCCGCCCCCTGGGGAGCGACTGATGACTCAGCCTGCACCTAGCCCCGGACGGGCGAAGCGCTGTCCACAAGGTGATCCTGAAAGTACTTGTCCCCTGAATGCCGGCTCCACCTCCTGTGGAGCGGCTGATGTGCCTGCCCCTCACACTGAAAGCAGAAGTCAGAGTACCCCCAACAAAGTGCTCAGGATTGAGAACGACTATGTGAAGGCCCCCCTGGCCTGAAAGAACAAAAGAAATGTGGTATAAAAGTAGGAGCCCTGCTCCTTGCAAATCAGAATCCTGTTTACCACAAAGGACCTCTGCCCGACTAGAAGGAGAAGAAGACGCTGGAAGGACTGGCCTGCTGCTTGCCTTGCTGAGAAAGGAGAGGAAAAAGACTTGCTGAAAAGACTTTGCTACTTTGTGCTTGAACATTCTCCAAGGGCTTGATCTGAGCTTGCCCCCTGAACTGAACCCCAGGACTAGTGGGTTCTCTGTGCTTTTGCTCGTCCTCCAATTCGAGCCGTGTGTGCATCCCGCTGGAAAGAGACTGCGCCCCTCATCGCCCCCTCCTAGGGCCGTGACACTCAGGAGCTTGTCTTCCTCTACCCCGTGAGAGCCCCGCTCCGTCCGGAGCCGCTCTCTGCCCCCGGGCTAGGTCGCCTGCACCCCTGTCATCGCCTGCCACTGGAGTGCGCTGAACGCGCTGTCACCCCTCCCGCCGGAATCCGTCCGACGACTGTGATCTACGCCGGGTCCCCCAGCTGCACTGACCGTGCCCT
Source organism: Triturus cristatus (assembly GCF_964204655.1). Taxonomy (NCBI): domain Eukaryota; kingdom Metazoa; phylum Chordata; class Amphibia; order Caudata; family Salamandridae; genus Triturus; species Triturus cristatus. The sequence continues at coordinate 62,282,327 of NC_140579.1, forward strand.
GTGACCCCGCTTCGCTATCCCCGGACATCTCAGGCCGCGCCGCCCCCGCTGTGGAGACCCCCCTGCACCGCCGTGCTAAGGGTCGCTGGCCGCGCCTGCCTGCTGCACACACCCGCTGATTGAGGATCCAAAGACACTACCCCGAAGCCGAGAGTCGCTCCGATCTGAGCAACTCTCTCCTCGCAACAGTGCTACAGGAATTCCAGTATCGGGCTCGGGGCCCGCACCGCCTTACTTCCCCGTTAATCCTCACCGCACGCCCGTCTCACCGCCGCTACCCGGGAGCCACCGGGAGGAGCTGTGCACGGCGCGAGCGCGCCCACGACCGATGTGTGAGCCGCGGTAGGCCTGAACGTAAGTCAAAGACTGGAATCTCCCAAGTGACATTGAAAAGAGACTAAAGAAGCATCCGCTTAAAAGAACCGTTTACCTGCTTGATAATCTGGTGGCATAGAAACAACGTTACTGGTCTTGTGATAAATCTGCATACTAAGATAACTATTTTTATATAAATAACCGTATTTTCACATACCTAAGCCTGGTGTCCGTTTCTAGGGGGATTAATGTTTTTACTGTGTGAGTGATTATAATTGCTTAACCAACAACGCCTGGAGAATCGCCTTGGCTGCTCACGCCACGCACCTAGAGGGTGAGCAAGGGTCATTCCCAAGGGGTTATCCTTTGCCCTGACGTGGAGGAGAGGGTCACTGCTTGACACAAGGACAACCTTGCGCCAATCAGAGATCCCCGAGTCTAACACACTCCATGAATGGGGGGGCTGAGAGGGCTGCCGCAGCGTAGGAGGCGCTCCATGAATGGGGGGCTGAGAGGGCTGCCGCAGCGATGGAGGCGCTCCATGAATGGGGGCGCTGAGAGGGCTGCCGCAGCGATGGAGGCGCTCCATGAATGGGGGGACTGAGAGGGCTGCCGCAGCAATGGAGGCGCTCCATGAATGGGGGGGCTGGGAGGGCTGCCCCAGCGATGGAGGCGCTCCATGAATGGGGAGCTGAGAGGGCTGCCGCAGCGATGGAGGCGCTCCATGAATGGGGGGGGCTGAGAGGCTGCCGCAGCGATGGAGGCGCTCCATGAATGGGAGGGGCTGAGAGGGCTGCCGAAGCGATTGAGGCACTCCATGAATGGGGGGCGGAGAGGCCTGCCGCAGTGATGGAGGCGCTCCATGAATGGGGGGGCTGAGAGGGCTGCCGCAGCGATGGAGGCACTCCATGAATGGGGGGGCTGAGAGGGCTGCCGCAGCGATGGAGGCGCTCCATTAATGGGGGGTTGAGAGGGCTGTCGCAGCGATGGAGGCGCTCCATTAATGGGGGGCTGAGAGGGCTGCCGCAGCAATGGAGGCACTCCATGAATGGGGGGGCTGAGAGGGCTGCCGCAGCGATGGAGGTGCTGCATTAATGGGGGGGCTGAGAGGGCTGCTGCAGCGATGGAGGCGCTCCATGAATGGGGGGGCTGAGAGGCCTGCCGCAGCGATGGAGGCGCTCCATGAATGGGTGGGCTGGGAGGGCTGCCGCAGCGATGGAGGCGCTCCATGAATGGGGGGCTGAGAGGGCTGCCGCAATGATGCAGGTGCTCCATGAATGGGGGGCTGGGAGGGCTGCCGCAGCGATGGAGGCACTCCATGAATGGGGGGGCTGAGAGGGCTGCCGCAGCGATGGAGGCGCTCCATGAATGGGGGGGCTGAGAGGCCTGCCGCAGCGATGGAGGCGCTCCATGACTGGGGGGGCTGAGAGGCCTGCCGCAGCGATGGAGGCGCTCCATGAATGGGGGGGCTGGGAGGGCTGCCGCAGCGATGGAGGCACTCCATGAATGGGGGGCCTGAGACAGCTGCCGCAGCGATGGAGCTAGGAAATGTACTGTGTATAGCATGTTTTGCTCACCCTGTGTTTTATACCTCTAAATGTGGTCATTTCTGCCTAGGAGGTTGTTTTACCTGTTTAGGGTGATGTTAGGGAGATTGTACTTCCCTGTGCGATATATGCCCCTAGTGTAGGTATACTTAGGTGGTTAGGTCTAATGCGTTAGACTACTGAGAAATTGCATAATGTGTTTATGCCCCTGTGATGGATGCAGGATAGGTTTTATACCTGATGCTAGTGTGATGACACTGAGGTCATTATTGCGCCAGTAGTTACTGGTTGTGTTCTACAGTGCTAATTTGTGTTATGTTCTACATGTACAATTGGTGATGTGTGCTGATTCTGACAGTGGTCCATGTGGCCCTGTCCCGTGTAAATAGTCCCTTGTAAAATTCTGCCCAGTGCCAGTTGGCACAGTGTAAATTGTGTGAATATTATCTAATGTGTTTTGGTATAATACAAAGGCTATTTTTATATATAACCTTGTGTGGAGTTTCCTTTGTGGTGGGCCTTGGGTGTTGTTGCTGGGTGCGCGTGCAAACGCTTTACACATTGCGTCCGGGATAAGCCTGACTGCTCGTGCCAAGCTACCAAGGGGGTGAGCAGGGGTTATCTTTGGCGTGTAACTCCCCAGCCCTGACTAGAGTGGTGGTTTCTGCCTGGCTTTGGCGCACGACCTAGCCAACCAGAAATCCCATTTCTAACACTCCATGAATGGGGGCGGGCTGAGAGGGCTGCCGCAGCGATGGAGGCGCTCCATGAATGGATAGGCTGAGAGGGCTGCGGCAGTGATGGAGGCGCTCCATGAATGGGGGGCTGAGAGGGCTGCGGCAGCGATGGAGGCGCACCATGAATGGGGGGCTGAGAGGGCTGCGGCAGCGATGGAGGCACTCCATGAATGGGGGGCTGAGAGGGCTGCCGCAGCGATGGAGGCACTCCATGAATGGGGGGGCTGAGAGGGCTGCCGCAACGATTGAGACGCTCCATGAATGGGGAGGCTGAGAGGGCTGCCGCAGCGATGGAGGCGCTCCATGAATGAGGGCGCTGAGAGGGCTGCCGCAGCGATGGAGGCGCTCCATGAATGGGGGGACTGAGAGGGCTGCCCCAGCGATGGAGGCGCTCCATGAATGGGGAGCTGAGAGGGCTGCCGCAGCGATGGAGGCGCTCCATGAATGGGGGGGGCTGAGAGGCTGCCGCAGCGATGGAGGTGCTCCATGAATGGGGAGCTGAGAGGGCTGCCGCAGCGATGGAGGCGCTCCATGAATGGGGGGGGCTGAGAGGCTGCCGCAGCGATGGAGGCGCTCCATGAATGGAAGGGGCTGAGAGGGCTGCCGAAGCGATTGAGGCACTCCATGAATGGGGGGGCTGAGAGGGCTGCCGCAGCGATGGAGGCGCTCCATTAATGGGGGGCTGAGAGGGCTGCCGCAGTGATGGAGGCGCTCCATGAATGGGGGGGCTGAGAGGGCTGCCGCAGCGATGGAGGCACTCCATGAATGGGGGGGCTGAGAGGGCTGCCGCAGCGATGGAGGCGCTCCATGAATGGGTGGGCTGAGAGGGCTGTCGCAGCGATGGAGGCGCTCCATTAATGGGGGGCTGAGAGGGCTGCCGCAGCAATGGAGGCACTCCATGAATGGGGGGGCTGAGAGGGCTGCCGCAGCGATGGAGGCGCTGCATTAATGGGGGGGCTAAGAGGGCTGCCGCAGCGATGGAGGCGCTCCATGAATGGGGGGGCTGAGAGGCCTGCCGCAGCGATGGAGGCGCTCCATGACTGGGAGGGCTGAGAGGGCTGCCGCAGCGATGGAGGCGCTCCATGAATGGGGGGGCTGAGAGGCCTGCCGCAGCGATGGAGGCGCTCCATGAATGGGTGGGCTGGAAGGGCTGCCGCAGCGATGGAGGCGCTCCATGAATGGGGGGCTGAGAGGGCTGCCGCAATGATGGAGGCGCTCCATGAATGGGGGGCTGAGAGGGCTGCCGCAATGATGCAGGCGCTCCATGAATGGGGGGGCTGGGAGGGCTGCCGCAGCGATGGAGGCACTCCATGAATGGGGGGGCTGAGACAGCTGCCGCAGCGATGGAGGTGCTCCACAAATGGGGGGGCTGGGAGGGCATCCGCAGCGATGGAGGCGCTACATGAATGGGGGGCTGAGAGGGCTGCCGCAGCGATGGAGGCGCTCCATGAATGGGGGGCTAGGGGGGCTGCCGCAGCGATTGAGGCGCTCCATGAATGGGGGGCTGAGAGGCCTGCCGCAGCGATGGGCGTGCTCCATGAATGGGGGTCTGGGAGGGCTGCCGCAGCGATGGAGTCGCTCCATGAATGGGGGGGCTGGGAGGGCTGCCGCAGTGATGGGGGCGCTCCATGAATAGGGTGACTGAGAGGCCTGCCGCAGCGATGGAGGAGCTCCATGAATGGGGGAGGCTGAGAGGGCTGCCGCAGCGATGAAGGCGCTCCATGAATGGGGGGCTAGGGGGGCTGCCGCAGCGATGGAGGCGCTCCATGAATGGGGGGCTGAGAGGCCTGCCGCAGCGATGGGCGTGCTCCATGAATGGGGGGGCTGGGAGGGCTGCCGCAGCGATGGAGGCACTCCATGAATGGGGGGCTGAGAGGGCTGCGGCAGCGATGGAGGCACTCCATGAATGGGGGGGCTGAGAGGGCTGCCGCAGCGATGGAGACGCTCCATGAATGGGGAGGCTGAGAGGGCTGCCGCAGCGATGGAGGCGCTCCATGAATGGGGGCGCTGAGAGGGCTGCCGCAGCGATGGAGGCGCTCCATGAATGGGGGGACTGAGAGGGCTGCCGCAGCAATGGAGGCGCTCCATGAATGGGGGGGCTGGGAGGGCTGCCCCAGCGATGGAGGCGCTCCATGAATGGGGAGCTGAGAGGGCTGCCGCAGCGATGGAGGCGCTCCATGAATGGGGGGCTGAGAGGCTGCCGCAGCGATGGAGGCGCTCCATGAATGGGTGGGCTGAGAGGGCTGCCGCAGTGATGGAGGCGCTCCATGAATGGGGGGGCTGAGAGGCCTGCCGCAGCCATGGAGGTGCTCCATGAATGGGGGGCTGAGAGGGCTGCCGCAGCGATGGAGGCGCTCCATGAATGGGGGGGGCTGAGAGGGCTGCCGCAGCGATGGAGGCGCTCCATGAATGGGGGGGCTGAGAGGGCTGCCGCAGCGATGGAGGCGCTCAATGAATGGGGGGGCTGAGAGGCCTGCCGCAGCGATGGAGGCGCTCCATGAATTGAGGGCTGAGAGGGCTGCCGCAGCGATGGAGGCGCTCCATGAATGGGAGGCTGAGAGGGCTGCCGCAGCGATGGAGGCGCTCCATGAATGGGGGGGCTGGGAGGGCTGCCGCAGCGATGGAGGTGCTTCATGAATGGGGGGCTGAGAGGGCTGCCGCAGCGATGGAGGCGCTCCATGAATGGATGGGCTGAGAGGGCTGCCGCAGCGATGGAGGCGCTCCATGAATGGGAGGCTGAGAGGGCTGCCGCAGCGATGGAGGCGCTCCATGAATGGGGGGGACTGGGAGGGCTGCCGCAGCAATGGACCCGCTTCATGAATGGGGGGCGGAGCGGCCTGCCGCAGCGATGGAGGCGCTCCATGAATGGGGGGGTTGAGAGGGCTGCCGCAGCGATGGAGGCTGTAGGAGAGTAGGGTCTGCTATCCTATGGTCACCCCAAATTTTTGCTTTTTGCTTCACTGGTTTTTGACATATTGAGGCTGTGGGCCTGCTAATCAGACCCCCAGCCTGCTGTTCTCTCTATTAAATTGACACTATGCACTATAGGTGCATAACCAATTGGAATTGGATCACCCTGTGAGCCCCTGTACCAGTGTACACTAGGTACCCATGGCATTGGTGTATCTAAGGCCTACCAGGGGCTGAAGCATGTATTATGCCACCCCTGGCCTGGCCTAGCAATTTGACACAACTGGCTGATCACTCAGCTGGGGTAAGTTGGTGTAACCACCTCTTACTTAGGTGTAGTATACCTATACCTAACCTAAAATGGGACACATGTTAACCTATAAGTCACTCCTATGGCAGGCCTTAACAATCCTGAAGGCAGAGTGCTTGGTTCCATGTGAGATGGTGCTCTGGCATGAGCTGAGCCTGTCTGCAGTGGTCGGAACAACTTCCTTCTACCGTTTCCAGATTTCATCATACCATATTGAGGTTCCGTGTGGGACGGAACGACACTTTTGAGTGGTGACGAATATGGATGAGTTTGGTGTCTACGAACCGCAAATGACGAGTATAGTGGGTGTACGCAGTTTCGCTATACAACCACGTATGGTTCGTCTTATTTTTGGGTTTGTTCATCGGAACCCTCGGGTTCCATTTTAGATACGGCATCCATTTTGTTTCTTGCCCTCAAGTAGCCAGCGAACGGACTTTGTCCGCCTCGTGACCCTGGGATTCCCAAGCTTACACGAGGGACACGTGTTCCTTTGAGTGTGACTTTTATGACGAGGGAAATGACACGGCGAAGGCAGATGGCCCCGCTCAAGGCTCATCTTGCCGTGCCGGTCTATTGTTTCAGTCATGCATACATTAGACACGAGGTCTCTGATCCCGTTATCAAGTTTCCTTTATTACTCCTAACACTCTTCTCTAATCTGTTGTGCATCCTCGTCCTTTCTTTGCATCTGTTTTTGTCCCTTCTCCTAATGTGTTTACGGTCAGGATGGAATGTGTTTTATTGCAGAGAAGATATGTTTTTACAGTTGGGAACTGGCAATACTGTTGTAATTATGTTCCGGCCTCCTGAAACATGAACGCTACTCTTTGAAGTTTATTGTGGGAACTGAGTTGTAATCTTTGTTCACCATACTGTTCTATGGGAAAAACGTGTATAAAAGGAGCGATCCACTTTTGCAATTCGAAGCAGTCTCCGAGAACCTACACGTTGTGTACTTCTTGTGACCTCTGTATCCCTGCAGTAAATAAACGCTGATCTCTGACGTCGCTGGAAGTGTCCCGTGTCTCTGTGTTTCGTACGCCAGAACAGGTAACCCACGAAGGTTTCAGGTGTTGTTCCCTGGCACCGCTGGGTCTTAGAATAACCCAGTCCTTCAGTTGGCGCCCAACGTGGGGCGACATCAACGGTACCGGTCCAAAGCCCGACGATCGTGAGGAACTTCGTGTGAAATCTCCGAGGGAAGGTGCACCCCGCTTCATCGATCCAGTTGTCGAAATAAGTGGCCCGACGTCTTTTCCCGCGAAGATCCCCGCCTCCTGACGGCTGCGACGGACTGATGCCCTGACTGTCGACCTGTTTTGGCGCCTGGCGTAGTCCTTTGTACGGCGAGACGATAGACGGGCCTTCCTGGTGACGCCATTGTTCTCTCAGTTAAGTATTTGTGGGTCGCTCCCGGTGTTCCTTTGTTGTTTGCATGGTACCATAGCATTTGTGGTTCTTAGTTGTTGGGTTTTATTTGACGATTGCAATTGCCAAAAACCGAGGGTCTTGCATTTTTTTGCGAGGATATCATAAATTCGATAACCCTTGAAGTTTGTAAACTCGGTTAGTGTGCACGATGCCTGGCCGTAGTACTTTGTTTGGGTTTCTTAAATGTTGCAGAATGGATTCCCGGCTGGAGGATTCATGTCCGATACCTCCGGTTGGAACTCCTATTTACGAGCTCTATAGTCGCCATGGCGTGGGTCCTATCGTGAATAATGAATATTGGGTCCGCTACACTAAAAATGATGGTGTTCTTAGTTGGCCATCTCATGGTAGTTTCGAAACTGCCGTTTTAGACAATTTGGAAGCTAGACTGTTCAAAAAGAAGGCTAGGCCGGCCATGTTTGATTCCTTCCGGTTATGGCGGAAAGAGGCCAAGCAGAAAGAAATCAAACAGAGTAAGAAAAATAAAAGAGAAGGCGTTATTACGGTGATGCAAAATGCAGAACAGTATCAGCGAGATAAAGATGAGAAAGAGCAGGAAGTTAGTGCTCGACTTCATCATATGGCGGTGGACAAATGTTATCCGGTGCTACCGTCTAATGTCGATAAGACGGGAGAAGAAGCGATAGCGGATTCGCTATTGTCTTATCTGTTGAAATCACCACCTCCCTACGCTCCCGATGCTGTGGGTCCTGTGATTCTACCTCTTCCTCAACCTGCTGTTTTGGCGGCTGCTGGTCAGCCCGCCGTTCCTCCTGTTCTCCCGAATCCCCTTGTGCCGCAGATCGTTCATCCTCTTTTACCGGTTTCTCTTCCTACTGCGCCTTTCCAAGTCCCTCCTCAGTCTGTTGTTCCCGCTACTCCTGGTGCCGCGTCTACCTCTACTGCCTCTACTCCTACTGTTGCTGCGCCTGCATCTTCCTCCTCTTCTCCTTCTGTCCGTAGCCGTCTCCTGACTGCTGTTGCTACTCTTTATTCTCCGCTTTTTGGGCCAATACTCGGCTCGACTCTTTCGGATGTCGCTCAGAGGCGCAGCCAGCTTCCTGATGGTAGGGAACGTGAATCGCTGGTGAAAATGGCACGTAAATGGATTCGTAATCCTGTTAAATACACTTCACGTGTAGTGTTTGAAACATTTTCTCAGTTTAATGCGCCCACTCAACGATTCGTGTTTGAGGAATTGTGTAAATCTTTGAAGGAGGAGTGGGATCATGATGTGGTTGATAACGTACCGTCTGAGGTTTCTGAGCTCCAGCATCAGTTCACAACTGGTGTGATCGTAGGTGACAAGGTTCGAGAAGCTCTAGAACGCTTGTTATCATTTCGATGTACAGTGCAACCTCGAGCATTGTTTAAGGAAGAGACTGCAGAGTGGATGGCAAAACCTGGTCAATATCCGATGCGGGAAGTTCCCCCAGTATGGATGCCAGGTAATCCTAATGCTAACCCTGCTGTCCCAGGCCGTTTTCAGAGAGTGTGGATACACCTCCCTTGGAAACGATCGGAAGTCTTGCAGGTGAAGCAAACTTTGCCCGATCCCCGTAAAAATCCTGCAGGTTATTATAAGGAGCTGTCCCAATTGGTGGATGCTACTGTTATGAACCTTGCTGATATTGATATGTTGTTTGGCAATGTAGTGCCTCAGCCGATTTGGGCGAAAATTCGTCACGAGAATCACGCGGCCGAGTTAGGCGGTGACTGGGCTGCCCTTACGGCGGCAGACGCTCAGCAAGTTGGTGGGGCTAAGCCTGAACAGCTTATTGTGGATTTGCCCCAGAGGATAATTACCCTTATGAAAACGCTTATGCCAGCGATGCGCGTCAATTGGGACAAGTTGTCCGCGTGCAAGCAAAAGAGGGATGAAAGCGTTTCCGATTTCTTTACGAGATTCGAGGAAGCGTTTGTTGATCACAGTGGCCAGGACATGGGTTCAGAGGGTGGTCAGCGACTGTTTGTTGATAATTTTGTATCGAACCTGTTGCCCGACCTTAGCAATAAGTTGAAAAATTCTGAGAGTTCGTGGGCTGTTTCTACCACTGCTCAAATATTGGCTACGGCCCAATATTACGAAAATAGGGAAAAGGAGGAAAGTGAGCGTTCAGATAAGAAAACAAAGGATCTTAAAACTAAGGTCTTATTGCAACAAGCGTATCCTCCGCGCTCGAATTTCAGTGATTCGCAGCAGCCAAATCGATCGCAATCACAGTTTTCCAGATCGCAGACACGAAATGACTCTCCCGCACCTCGTTTTGTGTTGGGATATAATCAATGTGCATATTGTCGAGGGGAGGGCCATTTAAAGTTTAATTGTCCGGTTCTCCGTGATAGAAACAATGGTGTGTCGGCTCGAGGAGGTCGTGGTGGTCCTCAACAAGCTTCACGTGGTAGAGGTCGTGGAGTTACTCAGAATCAGGCAGAACGGTTTGCTACTTCCTCAGACTTGCAGAATTGTTTCGATCAACGCGAACCATCGTCCGGTAGATCTGCACAGTATCATGTGGATGACTGTTACGTCGAGCGTGATGTTGATATGGACGGTATCTACTAGGACAGCCATAGACAAAGGAAGGGAGAAGTATCAGTTCCGGTTGATCAGAGAGGGCCTTATGTTGCAGTAGCCACATTGGGCGTCGTTGAGCCTTTTCTGTTGGACACTGGTGCAGCAAAAAGTTCCATTATGCATTCGAAACTCCCTGGCGCGCCTTTGTCTGGCTTAACGAATGTTTCTGTTGGATTCTCTGGCGCCCCCGTTCGCAATCCAGTTTCTAGCCCCTTGCCCCTTACGATTGGGTCTCATGAGTTAGAAGCTCCTTTGATTTTGACTACTGGTTGTGGTGAGAATCTTTTGGGTTTGGATTTGTTGAAGAGGTTACATGCGACTTTGTACTGCTCTCCTATGGGCGTGGAGCTTACATTGGGTGAGAATGTGATTTCCCCTATGTATCTATCGATCGATAAGCTCCCACCGGAATTGAGTTCTCTTCCGGTTTCTTTGTGGGCGACAGGTCCCAATGATGTGGGCCTGCTGGATATACCACCGTATGTTGTTCAATTGAAAGTTGATGCGCGCTTACCACGCATACCCCAGTATCGTATTTCCCTTGATGGTGAACGGGCACTATTAGCGATCATTTATGATCTGATCGATAAAGATGTTATCGAGGAGACACGAGGTAACGTGTGTAATAGTCCCGTGTTGCCTATTCTGAAACGAACTGATCCGTCCAAGCCTCCCGTGTACCGTCTAGTTATTGACTTACGGGAAGTGAATAAAATTGTTGTTCCGCAGTTTCCTGTGGTTCCAGACATTACAGCCTTACTGACTCTGATTCCAGCCTCTGCATCATGGTTCTCGGTAATCGATCTGAAGAATGCGTTCTTTAGCATTCCGATTGCTGAGGAAAGTCGTGATTTGTTCGGGTTTTCATTGGGCGGTCGCAGTTTCCGGTTCAAACGCGCACCTCAAGGCTACTGTGAGAGCCCATCGATCTACAGCCAAGCTCTTAAAAGTCAACTAGATGCATTTGTGCTGCCGACTGGTGCGGCTTTGATTCAGTACGTCGGCGATCTGTTGGTAGCTGCAGACACTGAACAAGTTTGCAAGACTGCTACTGTGTCACTGTTACAGCATCTTTGTGACCTACACCACAAAGTGTCACCTTCTAAATTACAATATTGTTGTCAAGAAGTTACCTACTTAGGTCACTTATTGTCAAAGGCGGGAAGAAGGTTGACCCCTGAAAGAATCGCAGCAATCGCTCGAATGACTGTGCCGACGACCCAGAGAGATGTGCGTGCCTTTTTAGGTATTACGTCATACTGCAGACAGTGGATTCCGAATTTTTCACTGTTAGCGAAGCCATTGATAGCTCTCACGTGCAAGGACGTTTCGACTCCTTTGCCATGGACGGAGGAATGTCAGAAAAGTTTTTCTGAACTACGTGATGCATTGTGTTCGGCTCCCGTGTTAGGTACTCCTGATTACAGCAAGCCATTCACATTATACGTTCACGAGAGGGAAGGTTGTGCGTTGAGTGTTTTAACGCAACAATTTGGTGGCAAGCAGCGCCCGTGTGCATATTTTTCCTCGACCTTAGACCCGGTAGCTAGAGCGTTGCCAAGTTGCTTGAGGGCGACAGCGGCAGCAGCGGCGTCTATTCGGCAGTCCGCAGGTCTTGTTATGGATAATATGCTCATGGTGATGGTTCCGCATGCAGTTGATACTCTCTTGAATCGGACAAAGACTCAGCATCTGACGAGTGCAAGGTTGTCTGGGTACGAGCTGACCCTTTTGGCAAGTCACATACAGATCAAACGTTGTAATGTACTGAATCCGGCGACATTGTTGCCGATTAATATGGAATCAGATGATGTGCCGCCACATGATTGTTATTTACGAACTGAGGAAGAAACAAAGGGTCGTGTGGACCTGAAAAACACTCCCTTGACAGATCCCGATGGTACTTTGTATGTGGATGGCTCGTGCTTTAAGTTACCGAATGGCGATGTGACGACTGCATATGCTGTAGTGACGTTGAGCACTGTTGTGGAAACTGCGAGATTGAATCAGAATTCAGCACAAGCAGCAGAGTTGATTGCATTGACAAGAGCGTGTGTTTTGTCTAAAGGTAAGCGAGTGAATGTGTTTACCGACAGTCAGTATGCATTCGGTGTTGCGCATAACTTTGGAAGACTGTGGAGAGAAAGAGGATTTATGACATCGCATGGTACGAAGATTCAGCATGGGCAGCTTGTGAATGACCTTTTGGATGCACTTACATTGCCTAAACAAGTGGCGATTGTTAAATGTAGTGCACATCGGAAAGTGACGGATGATGTTGGTCGTGGTAATGCGTTTGCGGATGAGATCGCTAAGGAAACGGCTAAGGATCTTGTGACCCGAATGTATGTTACGAGTTCAGTGAGGTGGCCGACGGAGACTGGTATGTGTGAAAATACTATTGAGAGTGTGAAAGCAATTCAAAATGAGGCTACTAAAGCTGAAAAGACTAAGTGGAAAGAAGGTACGGGAAAGTTGGACACGCATGGATGTTGGGTTGACCTGACGGAATGTCAGAGGTGGATGTTACCAGATGCGTATGTATTAGCTGTTGTGACGATGGCTCATGGGTTGTCACATATTAGTGCGAAAGGAATATGTAGGTTCTTGTCCCCTGTATGGAGGAATGAGGGTATTGCTAAATGTGCCGAGAGAGTGGTTAGGAATTGTATGGTGTGTTTGATGCACAATCCTGGCAAGGGCACCCCCACTCCACCTGGTCATTTTGCTCCTCCTGTTTGTCCCTTTGAGGTTATCCAGCTGGACTTTATCCATATGGAGAGATGTAATAACCTGAAGTATGTTTTGGTTGTGGTTTGTGCGTTCTCCAGATGGATTGAGGCCTATCCTCTTAAGGATAACACTGCCCTGTCCACAGCAAAAATCCTGCTGAAGGAATACTTTCCTCGGTATGGAATGCCACGGATCGTGTGGTCGGATAATGGAAGCGAGTTTGTGGGAAGTGTAATGCAGAGTGTGTGTAAGGGCCTTGGAATTCGTCAAAAATTCCATAGTGCTAATCATCCTCAGGCAGCGGGTTTGGTTGAAGGGTACAATGGTACCCTAAAACTAAAACTCGCCAAGATTCAAGCTACGACTGGTCTATCATGGCCTGATGCCTTGCCTCTGGCTCTCCTATCGACCAGAGCGACCGTACACTCTCGAGTAGGGCTTAGCCCATATGAGATTGTGTTCGGCCGCCCTGCGAATATTTGGGGAGTCCCGAGGCCAAGGGCTTTTGATAGTCTTGAGTATCCAATGTTAATTGATTACCTGCATGATTTGACCACTAAACTACGGTTAATCCATCAACAGGTCTTTGAAGCTCTACCGGCGCAGACAGAGGGTCCTGGACACCAGCTCCGGCCAGGCGACTGGGTTGTTACCCGAAATTTTGGCCGGAAGCGTAACTTGGAGCCAAGATTTGTAGGACCCTTTCAAGTCCTATTGACAACGAGGACTGCGGTTCGACTGGAGGGCCGGAAGAATTGGGTACACGCTAGCCACACGAAAAAGGTACCGATCCCCTTACCAACGGATGGTTGGGTGAGGACTGGGATTTCGGCAACGGAAACTGAGACTCCTTTGCACTTTGTGCCGTTTAGCGACGCTCAACCTGTGGGGAATGATTTGTCACTGCCAAACCCACATGTGGAGTCATCGGTAGCAGAGAACCCAAGGTCTGACTCGTTGTCCGTTTCATCGAACACTGTTGCGCCAGCTGAACAATTGTTTGTAGAGCAAACTCGACCTGGAAGAAGTCGATACTTCCTTCGTTCAAGGACTAATAAAAATTAGTTGTATATTTGCTTTTTGATGCTATGAACATTATGGACAATTATATCCTTTCTTTTTGAGTTCTTATGTGCTTTTCCACTGCTAAGAGATTTGTAATAAAACTGAACGTTTTGAGGAAACCTCTCCATCCGGGTTACCGTAGGGCCGTGCGGGTACTCCTTTCTGTTTAGCAGGTTTCTGACGCTAGGTCGGTTACTTTTGTCGATTCCTGGGAACTCCTGGGGATTGATAATCGCAACTCAGAACGAAGTGCGTCAAGTACGTCACGGACGGTTTGTAGAGGATGGCATTCTCTAAGCTGTTGGAAGTAGAAAGGATGTCGGCGCAGAGATCGGAGTTAAGGAGAGTTGTACGAACAAAATGTTTTCTGTTTCAGGTGTTCCTACTGTTCCTGACCGTATCTATGTTATTGGTGGGTGGAGTGTATTTTGGAGTACAGTTGTTATTACCTTCTGTTTCACCTACCTTTTCTCCTAAACTAAGCTCCCTCACCACTGTTTCCCCACATTCTTTTCATCCTTTGCCTCAACATGAACAGGTTAGGCGTGCGGAATTTATGAATAACTCCTTCGTTCAGCTGCTACATCAGCATCAGTTGGTGATGAACACTACCAATTGTTGGGTATGTGGGTTAATGCCACATACCATGGATAGGGGTATTCCATATTTGGTCCTTCCTTACAGCTCCCAGGGTTCGGCTCGAGCATTCCAAACTATGTTTCGTAGTGCACTAGATTCCTACCCCAATCGAGAGCCCCGTTCTGTCAATTTTGGTCCTGGACCGTATCACAAGCCTTTGGCGATAGCGATAGCGGATTTAGATAGAGATGTTTTTGATGCATCGCTTATCCCGAATGAAGAGGTGCAGGCTTATAAGGATCTGAGCGAGGCTGAGTATAGTACGTCAGTGGGTGATAGACAGCTTAAGAGCTCGTCCCCAATATGGATTGTACCACACCTCGGTAATTTCTGCTTGAAAGGTTTGGGTCGAAATCCGAGAGCGCAACTTGGAAACAGTGCTTGCACTGACACGTTTGTTCTACCGATGCTCTCTTCCCCTGTTTTTCTGACCGCTAAGGGCACTTATTTTGTATGTTATGAACGCGCATATACGTGGTTACCCCGTGATTTTTCGGGTACATGTTATATTGCGAATCTTTTACCACCAACTTTTACAGTCGCCTCAGATTATCACAAAACTAGAGTCGTGAGAGGCGTTATTAGCAAAGAGGATACTGCCGGTCAAGAAGCAGGAGACTTCTTTAAGGGTTTCTTGCCGTTTTGGGGACCTATGGTTAATAGTAGGAACCTAAGACAGTTGACCCGTGTAGTTGAGTCGACTGCTAACATAACTGCGAGTGCTCTTTGTAATCTAACAGCAGAACTTCAGGCGGATAGACTCATGACGTTGCAGAACCGTATGGTTCTAGATGTCGTTCTTGCAGATAGAGGTGGTGTGTGTAAAGTTATCCATTCAAGTTGTTGCATTTTTATTCCTGACAATGCTCCAACTGTCTACCAAGCCATCTCGAAGTTGCACAAGATTTCCGAGTCCATACACGTGGACGAAGGTAATTGGACGCTTCTAGGATGGTTTTGGGGCCTGATGTCAACTTGGGGTTGGAAGATTCTGATGATCGTAGGGGTTGTTGTAACGTTTCTGTTCACGTGTTGTCTTTGTGTACAGTGTGGTCCTGCCTTATGTGGCCTATGTGCTACAAGGTGTATAAGACGGCCATCTGTTACCAAGGAGACGTTGATGAATAGAATGATGTTCCAGCAGCAGCTGAACGATCTGATGAATATTGAAATAGATTCCGATCTTGACTAGTGCTTGCCTACATGAGGGCAAAAGGAGCGTCTGAGGTTCCGTGTGGGACGGAACGACACTTTTGAGTGGTGACGAATATGGATGAGTTTGGTGTCTACGAACCGCAAATGACGAGTATAGTGGGTGTACGCAGTTTCGCTATACAACCACGTATGGTTCGTCTTATTTTTGGGTTTGTTCATCTGAACCCTCGGGTTCCATTTTAGATACGGCATCCATTTTGTTTCTTGCCCTCAAGTAGCCAGCGAACGGACTTTGTCCGCCTCGTGACCCTGGGATTCCCAAGCTTACACGAGGGACACGTGTTCCTTTGAGTGTGACTTTTATGACGAGGGAAATGACACGGCGAAGGCAGATGGCCCCGCTCAAGGCTCATCTTGCCGTGCCGGTCTATTGTTTCAGTCATGCATACATTAGACACGAGGTCTCTGATCCCGTTATCAAGTTTCCTTTATTACTCCTAACACTCTTCTCTAATCTGTTGTGCATCCTCGTCCTTTCTTTGCATCTGTTTTTGTCCCTTCTCCTAATGAGTTTACGGTCAGGATTGAATGTGTTTTATTGCAGAGAAGATATGTTTTTACAGTTGGGAACTGGCAATACTGTTGTAATTATGTTCCGGCCTCCTGAAACATGAACGCTACTCTTTGAAGTTTATTGTGGGAACTGAGTTGTAATCTTTGTTCACCATACTGTTCTATGGGAAAAACGTGTATAAAAGGAGCGATCCACTTTTGCAATTCGAAGCAGTCTCCGAGAACCTACACGTTGTGTACTTCTTGTGACCTCTGTATCCCTGCAGTAAATAAACGCTGATCTCAGACGTCGCTGGAAGTGTCCCGTGTCTCTGTGTTTCGTACGCCAGAACAGGTAACCCACGAAGGTTTCAGGTGTTGTTCCCTGGCACCGCTGGGTCTTAGAATAACCCAGTCCTTCAATATACTCTTAAGTGCATTATGAACCTCGCGGTTAAATGCTATCGTTGGTTTGGCTTTATCAAAACATGTCGAGTAAGGGGTCATACGAATTGGAATACTAACCCCTCGCCAATTCTGGCGACGGGGTTAGCATTCCACCCTTCTAGACGGACACGACATGTACAGTACCTGAAACCCGGGTAAAATCAAACATAGCCTCAGCTCCACAAAATGGATGCTGCCACCACAGACACAAGTCTGCCCTCCTGCTGCTGGGAGTCCTTCCAGCTTGGGAGACGTGGACAAAGGGTTTCCTGCCTGGGGAGGTGCGTGCACCACCCCAGACAGGATTTTGTGTATTGGTCAGGTAGGGCTTGAATGGAATCAGACATGGCTGAGGCTCACAATGAGCCTCGGTGCATATGCCAGTTCAAACCGGTCCTGGGGCACACCAGCCCCGGACCTGGGGCGAGCTGGACAAAGGATTGGGGGTGTAACCACCCCCCTTCCTGGTCCCACCCTTAGGGAGGGACCTAGCAGGTAGTCCGGCCCCTAGAATCCGCTTAAAGGTAGGAGCTGTGTCCTAAGACTTCAGACATCCTGGAATCAACTTACTACAAAGAAGAAGACGGGAACTTCGACGCTCTGCTGCACAGAGGACAGAAGGAAATCTCCCCTATGGTCAGGGAGTGACCATCTTGCTAACGCAAGCACCAACCAGCTACTCGACGTCTGCTTTGCCGCCGCCTCCTGCCGGAGCCCGAGCCCAGAGCCCAACAAGACCTGGACCTCCAGACCTCTCATCCCCCGATCCACAGTCCCTGAAAAGAAGGAACCCGTGGAGGCACCGAGACACGTGGAGCCAGCCATCTTGAAAGACCCACGACAAGCTGCAAGTGCGACAACAGAGGCTCCCTCCAAGTTGTGCTTTGGGTCCTGAGAAGCCCAACATCCAAGCAGCATCTGCACCAAAGGTGAGCCCTCCAGCATCTCCACGATCTGCGTGGGGCCCCTCTGCACTTTGCATCTTGACGCGCCTGCCCGGTCCCTGGCCCGTTGGCTAGTGGCCATTTTGGCAACGAACCTTGAAAACTACGATGCTGGTCTGGTTGCTCCAGACTGGCCCCTGCTTCCCTTCAAAGGAGCAGCCCCTCTGACCTTGCTGGTCAGAACAATCAGCTTTCTTCATTCTTCACGACTCCTGCTTTTGCCAAGGCTTGTTTGCTTCCTTCGAGTCGCCGACACCGCCGACAGCGAGAGCCTGCGTGGGACAGCTTGTGAATCGACTCCTGGACGTTGTCGATCTTCAGGGACCACGTGGCTGCGGAGACAAGCTACACCTCATCACCTGTTTGCACCCGACATCGCCTGGTACCTACCTGGTGCCCCGCCGGTCACTGGCTAGTGACTGTGAACACTGTCCCCTCTGCTTTCAGGTCTTCTACAACTCCGATCCACCCTTGGATCCACCGCATCTCGTCTGGACCGGTCGCCTGCAGCATCTTTGTCATCAGGCTCCATTGAACAGATAGACGAAACCCGACGCACTTCGAGACCTATGCACCCGCTTCCTGTGGGTGAGGTAAAGCTGGCACTCCGGTGCCCAAGTGTAGAGAAACATCTCTAGTGTCTGTGTTTTAAGTCTTAAGTTCGTAGTCCATCCAGAAGACCCTTCTAGCAGTAACTTTTGAACTTTTACGCACCCATTGAAAACCTATGGGAGAACGTGTAACTTTCCTCACTGCACACGCGACCCGTGGACCTCCTGGTCACTAACCATCGTTAGCTCCTTGTAGGCCCAGCGATTCTAGAGGCCCTAGGCCTTTTCCCTTTCCTAGTCGTGGTACTTATACCACTATTTTAGTATATGGTTTGAGTGGCCACCAGGGCCCATCCATATAAAGTGCAACTTCTGTATATTGTAATACTTTCTTGTTTAACGATTTGTGCTCCTGTGCTCATAAAGAGTCTAGGGGATACTTTGAGTAATAAATACATATATATTTTGAATATATATCTGTGTGGTGTCCTTTCATTGGTATAAAGGGGGGTTACACATGGTAAAACAGCCTGCTTAACACGCTTTAACGAGTTTAGCCTCAAAGACTGCTTAGCCTACGCTACCACTAGGGCAGCTAGTCCGAAAAAGTTGACTTACAACCACACCATAAGGGTTGCTTGGCATGGTACAAGGTGGTCACTTTAACTAGTGAACATCATATACCAGGCCAACTTCTCACATTGGTGAGCAGCGGTTGAATTTGAGCTTGCTATGTTTTACCTCTGTAATCTCTTTGTTACCAATTGAAAGATCATACAGGTACCTTTAGGTACATATAAAACAAGATTAGATATACTTAAGTTCTACTGAACTTAGTTGTTGTAGAGCAAAGGGAGTAGCACACCCTGACTACAACTACTAGATAGGTTTAGTAGGAAAACCCAAGTGTAGGTAGTTGCAACACATCCACCCACACTTAAGAGCAATGGCTGGGGCAGAGGGGTCCAATGTACCCATCTCTGTCGAGAGTGACCCCCAGAGGGCACCAACCATCTTTGCTACCCTAAATCAAAATGAGCTCAGGCAGTTGGCAAATATCAGGGGCCTTAAACAGCCCAGGAACCCTACCTCTGCTGAACTCAGAGAACTCTTACAAGCTGATGAAGATCAGAGAGCTCTCAAGAAAGCCTCCCAGTTAGGACCCTTAGGGACTGGAACAGGAGGCCCCCCTTCTGAAGATGCTACTGAGGTACCCCTTTCCAATAGTCACCCCTTAGATGAGAATCATACTACAGAGGATGAAAGTGATAAGGGTACTGATACAGATGGTAGTGGGGATGAAGGGAGAACTAGCCCAGTGCCAAGTGTTATACGTGGCCCAGCTAACTTAAGGCTACTTGGGACTGACAATGGGTTCACCCCATTGGATCTCCCTAGTGGACTTAACCAGGGGCTTGGGAGGCAGAGGAATCACTCAGGTGACTCTAATGCTTCTCATGCCTCTAGAGGCTCTCAAGGTCGCTCCAGAAGGGGGATGACCAGCCCTCAGAGGAGGGAGCATGAGGCCAGAATGCAGGAAGCCCAGCTGAGGATCAGGAAACAGGAGCTAGAAGTAGCCCTGATGGAGGAGAAACTGAACAAGGCTAGGCAACCTAGAGAGAGTGGGTCTATACCCACTGGTGGCAGCATTGTCCCTAAGGACAAAGATAGGGTCTTTGACAATAGGAACCTGTCCAACGTTGTGCCCCCCTACAAAAGTGGGGATGATATCCACAAGTGGATGACTGCTCTTGAGAGAGCCTGCAAAGTGCAGCAGGTTCCTGAAGACCAGTGGGCAGCAATCTTATGGCTCTCCTTTGAAGGTAGAGGCAGAGATAGACTCCTCACTGTTAGAGAGGAGGATGTCAGAAACTACAGAGCCCTGAAGAGTGTCCTAGTTGATGGGTTAGGCTTAACCACTGAACAGTACAGGTTAATGTTCAGAGATACCCAGAAGACACAGAATCAGGACTGGTCTGAATACATTGAATGTGCCACTAAGGCTTTGGAGGGTTGGTTGCTGGGAAGTAAGGTATCTGATTATACAGGATTGTACAATTTGATGATGAGAGAACAGATTTTAAATAACTGTCAGAACCAGCAACTGCATCAACACTTGGTTGACTCAGATCTGACCTCTCCCCAAGAATTGGGAAAGAAGGCAGACAAATGGGTCAGAACCAGGGTTAAGCAAAAGAACCAGAACCAGGGCCAAGGGGGTGATCAGAAGAAAACAGACCAAAAGGGTGGAGATCAGAAATCTAAAGACCAGAAGTCTTCAACAGGGCCCCAAACTAGTACTAACGAGGGTGGGTCCCAACAACCTAAAGGGAAGAAGAAAGAAGGTCCAAAGAAACCCTGGTGCAAATCTTGCAAGAATACAACTCACTGGACTAGTGATTGTAAGAAGGGTGGAGCCCCCAACACTGTTGCCCCTAAGGCACCTGCTCCCAGTACTACTGTTAGCAGTGTTGGTCCCCAGACAAAGGGTGTAGTGGGAATCACTATGGGAACTGAAGGAGATTCTGACTTAGACAGAACCCTGACACAGGCAGTCTTGATCTGTGATGGGGACATAGATTTGTCCCTGACTGTGAGCCCCAGTAACCTGGGCAAGTACAGACAGACTCCTTTAATAAATGCAAAAGTGGCTCAAGTACTTTTCGTTAAAAACAATAAGAATGAATGTGTGTCCGACTTCGTATGCCTTCCTCCCCCTCTCAGACTCTCCCATTGTCTTCCAGTATTACTTGAAGGACTGGCAGGGTATGGGGGGTAGCTGAGTCCTCCTCCTCCCTCACCCTGCCTTAGCACTCAGAGCCTCAGAAGAAGTGCAGAGAAAGAGAAGAGGGCTTTAAGTGCTTCACTGAGGTCCATACAAGAAAGGTCATAGGCTTCTCTCCTGGCCTTTTGGAAGGCTGGGATTCCAGCATCCACGCACCGGGGCGGACTGGAAATCAATATCTGTCCTGGCAAAGCTGATCCAACTAGCCTCACAGTGGGGAGCCACTCCTAGAATGAAAGCAGCCCACCCGGGAATGACCGAGTGGCAGAGTGCCCAGTCCGGCCGTAGGGAGGACACAGGAAAATTGCTCCAGTCAAGCTTAATGTTGCTAGTACCTATACCAGGCCACACAATGCTTTCTACCGACTGTTTTCCATTTGGTAGCTCTGTAATCACTGTTGATACGAGGAGGTGTTTCTTCTTAGAGGAAGGGTCCAGTGTCGGTCCTCTCTTCTAGGTGTCTTTGTAGGACGGGCGTTGCAGCAGGACAGTCAGGTGCGCAGACATTGCGCTGACTGCCACGTTCAAGGGAATAGGCTGCCTGTCTCACCTTCTGTTTCGCGCCCATCAACATGAGCTGAGCTCAGGCCGCATTTAAGCGTCTTTATCTCAATTACATGAAAGATGTGATTAGCGTTCCCTCTTGTGGCTGACAGCCATTGCCTGAAATAGCCATGTGTTGTTGTCATATAGATATGGCATTTGTTGTTGGAACCCTTCAGCAGGCGCGTGTTTTGAAGGGTTTGGTGAAAGTTGGTCGTCCAATGTTGTTTTCTCATGCCACTTTCAAAACTGCTTTTTGATTGGCTCAGATTGATCACTGGGAAGAGTTTGGAAGTCTGCCTGTCTACTGGAATATCCTGGCCAAAGTGACTGTTTTAGAGGGCACAGAACCCCAGCTTGGGATTTCCAGTCCTAGTCCCAGGTTGTTCGTTCCCAAGGAGCTCGAGAGTCCAGTCTGGTAGTCCTAAGCCACAGTTGCAGGAGTTACAGCATGGTCTGGTGTCTACTTTGGAAGGAACACACAACTCTACTGTCACTTATAATATTCTAAGGCATACTTTCATTCCCTAAGGCGCTGAATTCCAGTCTCGTGTTTATGGCCCCTCTGGACACAGCATTTGGTGAAGTCCATGTTAGAAGGAGCTAGAATTCAGTCGTGAATAGAGAAGCAATAGAGGGAGCATAACAATTATGTACGAGAGACAATGCTAACAATTAGGGGAACTCCAGCCTAAACGTGGAGTCTTGTCACATATCTTGCCGGATTTTCCCAACTCGTCCTCAAGTGAGCTTTCTGGTTTCCAAACTTCCTGCAAATTTAGTCTTGTATTTGCTGGTCTGATTTCCCAAACTATGCTACAATGTGCTGGTTATTCTTAAGAGAAGTGGCGGGAGATTGGGAAGTAAAGGAACTGAAGCCAGTGCAAATATTAGCTAATATGTTACTGTAGAGATTAAACTGCCAGAGGGAACGAGTCCCTATGGTGTCTGGCACCAAAGTCAGCGTCTGCAAACAAAGTTCACCTTGGCGTGCTTGGCTTGCCCGTTCGTGGAAACAACGTGATGCTCTCTGTGTCAGGCGCCTTGAGTTCTCAGCACCCTTCACACTTAAATTTGTGAAAAACATTTTTCAAAATCCCTGACTTTGAGATTGATGTTGGTATCATTGTGGCCTTTTGCTTGTTCACAGTTTCGGGAGTGTAAGAAGGTCTCGTGCCGCATGTAAGGTAGTGTTCATGTCTTGCACTACCATAAAAGGACACGGCAAGGCTTATCATGAAAGATTCATGAGAGTCTACCAAAGTGTGACTATCCTAGGTGATTATCCCATCTTACAATTTTAAGAGATTGGATGACATGGTCTCAGCCACGTAATGTGACATGCTTCATCATCGGCCACCTCATCCCACCCTGGTAAGATGGTACTACCAGGACAGACTCAACCTCCCAATTGTTGAGTTAGTACTTAAGGTATAATCTGTATAATATTTTGTGGATTTATCTCTGATCTAAAAATACCTTAAGGTATAGCACAAAGAATGCCTTTATTAGGTGGTTCCTTGGGTATGAATAAAAATACTATATAGTAGCGGATGCTATTGGGTACAATGTACCTCACATCCCTCCTGTTTGCCAACATGTTTCTGCTTGTTAGTTAAATAAACTTTCATATGACAGACTGCTCCAATATTAGCGGTAGAAGCTGTAACACATATAGTGGCCCGCGAGATGGTCGCCACATCCTTTTGTGGTTGTGCAATCTGGAAGGCAACGTGGGGAATGGGAAGCCTCCATTTCTTCCCTTGTGATAGCAGTACTCCTCATGTTTTGTCATTGGGTTTCTACAGGGCTTTCGATCTGTCCTATGGGGGTCTCGGTTACGTGTGTGAGGGTCTCATTGGTTAATCTTAATTGGTTACTTGGACATGTTGCGAAAGCATGTTTAATGCATGTGTGTTTATGAATTTCATTAGGAATGAGCCTACCTCGAACATGATATAGGTAACACAACTGCATGAGTTTTTAAATGGCAGGACATTGTTATTCAACGCTAAACTTTTAATGAAATGTGATTTTTTGGGGAGGGGAGTTGTCCACTTTTTGTTTAATTCGGTGCAAACCCAGTGAATATTTTTCAGAGTACACATGGGATTGTATTTTAACATGTTTTTATATTTGCTATTTCAACTTGGCAGATGTAGTTTTGTATCTTAAAAATATTGTTTTCTATTGAAAATCTAGATGGGTATGTTTATTTAACTCTGGCATATATGGAATCATTTGAACTGTTTTTATCGAGGGTCTCATCACTTTTTCTTTGACTCTTGCTATCCTATGTGAGGGTCCTATTATATGTTGGGCTAACCTGTGGGCTGATGTAATTGTGTGGGTGGTGTAGCCATAAAATCTGTAGGAGTCTAATCTTATTTTTGGTCTCGTGCTTGTACAACTCTCAGTAGATATGTAGAGGTGAATCACTTATGTAATGAATCACCTAAATATGTTGTGTGGTCTTTGTTTTTACGCCTACAGGTTCTCGTCAAGTGTATCTGGGTCTCCTGCATGTAGGTTACCCTCCTCACGTTTGTAAAGGGCTCGTCACTTTGAGGTATTGAGATAACACAGGTGTGGTTCTTGTCCACTCTGTCAAGATTCCTCAATATCTCTGTCATTGTGTCTTTCAGGGGCTTAACCAGCAATATGTGTGGGGTCCTGTATTTTTATTTCGTAGGACTTTCTTCACGAACACCTGAAGAGCTCGGGTTACCACTCGTGTCCCTATGGCAATGATCACATTTTAGGGTAATGTCATGCTGAATTAGATGTGATGTTATATGCAAGCAGCTTTCCATCTTTAGGATTGCTTCCAAGCATAGGTCCTGTCATCGGCAGGTCAACGGTAATCAAGCACATCTTTAGTGTGTGTGTGTGTGTGTGTGTGTGTGTGTGTGTGTGTGTGCGTGCGTGCGTGCGTGCGTGCGTGCGTGTGCGTGCGTGCGTGCGCGTGTGTGTGTGTGTGTGTGTGTGTGTGTGTATATATATATATATATTACCTACTGGCGGTCGCCAGTAGGTAGTTATAGTTAGGACCACGTTTCCATAGGAAATCCGCAACATTCTATTTTGAATAACTTTTGCGCCGGTCGACGAATCCTTGCGAATTTTTCAAAATAGGTGGGGCGCTACGCTCCACTCCTACCCTGAAAGTCTCGGGGGGATTCGTCAAGCGGGGGCTGAGATAAAAGGGGGGTCCCAAAACGCGTTTTTCCCATGCATTTTTCCATAGGACCTTTAGACACAGCTACAGCCCGAACGGCTGAACAGAATTACTTGAAATTTGGCAGAGAGGTAGTCCTCAGGTCAAGGAAGTGCCTTTTGTAGGTTTGGTGTAAATCTGTTCAGTAGATTCTGAGAAAATAGCCTTTAAATCAATATATATATCTGAGCCAGCTTATGGTGCGCTTACGGTGCGCTTACCGTACGCGTACGGTGGCGTGCGCGAGCGCGATTCTGATTGGCCCTTAGATCTTAGTAAACATTCGAATCGGTCGAAACCAGGAAGCGGCGGCCGCCATTTTCTCTCTCGCACTCTGAGGGGGGAGCTGATAAACAAATGCCAAAAACATATAAAGGGGCTGTTTAGACAGCGCCCATGCACATAACCATGTTAGTTGAGTCTTCAAAGATCCCCCAAGGCAAAAAATGGTAATTTTTTATTTTTCGAAAATTTCGCCGATTACGCTTACCGTACGCTTACCGTACGGTAAAAAATTTTTACAAAAATAATAATCCACACTCTCTCCACCCCGTGTGCAAATGGTGGGCGAAGGCCACCATTTGTGCATGGCATATAAGAGCACAGCATTTCCCCAAAAAATTTCAACAGATTACCTATCACAAGGAAGCGCATAATATGTCCTCCATGTGCGCACGGTGCGCGAAGCGCATCGTGCGTACATGGCCCATCTAGCGTAACGTGGGCACGCGGTGCGCTAACTGCGTAAAGTGGGCGCGCGGTGCGCGAAGCGCACCGCGTGTTCACTGTGCGCGCACGGTGCGCGAAGCGCACCGTGCGCGCACGGAACGAACTGTGTTAAGTGGGCGCGCACGCCACGAATGGCGTAAAGTAACTTAGCATTTAAAAAAACGTACAAATTCACTGAAAAAGACATAGGTTTCACACACGTTATAGTTAGGAATTAGCATTTAAAAAACCTTGCAAATTCACTGAAAAAACCATAGGTTTCACACATGTTATAGTTAGCGGAAATTTTACTGTGTCTTTATGATAAAAAAATATTTGTAATATATGTATAGCTAAAAATTTATGGAAGAAGACATGGGCAAATAAGTGTCTAAATACAGTATTAGCATCAGCAGAGGATTGCGGTCGCGTGAGTTATAGTTTCCTGCACTAACTGTAACGGGGGAATTTCATTGGTTTTTTATCAGTAAAATTTCCGCTAACTATAACATGTGTGAAACCTATGGTTTTTTCAGTGATATATATATATTCACTGAAAAAAACATAGGTTTCAGGGGCGTTATAGTTAGCTGGACTTTTCACTCGTACAAAACCATCGAAATTCCCCCGTTATAGTTAGTTCAGCTAACTATAACTCGCGCGCCCGCAATGCACTGCTGATGACGTCACATATTACATCACTCATGACATGGTCAGTGACATCACTCATGACATCACTCATGACATCTCAAATGACATCACTGATGACATCATCCAGTGAATGTGTGTTTTTCTGAAAATTACATATGTTTTATATACGTATATCTCAAGGTCGATGGATGAATAAATGGGTATATAAGTGTCTAAATGGATGATTTGCTTTTGAAAAATTGATTGTATAACTGACTGATTAAGTGTATCTTAGTGAATACATGGCTTAGTGAGTAATGTTTAAATGTGTAAATATCTGTATCAGTCTCTCACTTTGTGTATAAGTGGCTGCATGGGTTGGTGAGTAGCTACATGAGTGTCTATATAGGTTATTATTTGTTTTTTTGAGTATCAGTATGAGTGTCTGAGTGTCTGTATGGTTCGGTGGGGGGTATTACGTAGTGCATAGGTGCATGAATGAGTGACTCACTGTTTGTGTTGAAGACAGCATGTGTGCAGGACTGTATGGGTGGATGAGTGTGTGCATGGGTGTGTTAGTGAGTGATAGACTGTCTCAATAGTGTCTTTATGAGTAACTACATATGTTTTAAACTAGTATATGTGACTATTGGTGTATATAAGTGAGTATATGTGAGAGTGAGAGATTGAAAGAGTTCCTGTATGAATAAGTATGTGTTTCTATAAGTGATTGTTTAAAAGACTAAGTATGTGTAAGTTTCTGTAGAAGTAAGTGTGGTGGTGTGTGTATAACTGTATATGCAAGTGAATGGATGTTTGATTCTTTATTAGCATGAGTGACTATGTGTGTGAGTAACTCTATGGATGAGTGGCGTTGTGTAACAGGATGTATAGGTGTGTGAGTACATATGATGAGTGAGTACATGTATGAGTGACTGTATAGGACTGTTGGTGAATGAGTGGATGTGTATGTGGATCTTAGAATTACTGAATAGGTTGTTGTAACTGGTATTGGTATGTCCATTGTTTTGAACATTGTAGTTTCTATTTTTGAATGTGTGTATCAAAGGTTATATTAGGGGAAGAGGAGGTCTGCCACTCTATCACAAGGATGATGTCATCAGTGATATCATTAGTGATGTCACTGACCATGTCATGAGTGATGTAATATGTGACGTCATCAGCAGTGCATTGCGGGCGCGCGAGTTATAGTTAGCTGAACTAACTATAACGGGGGAATTTCAATGGTTTTGTACGAGTGAAAAGTCCAGTTAACTATAACGCCCCTGAAACCTATGGTTTTTTCAGTGAATTTCTAAGGTTTTTTAAATGCTAATTCCTAACTATAACGTGCCTGAAACCTATGGTTTTTTCAGTGAATTTCAAAGGTTTTTTAAATGCTAATTTCTAACTATTCCTACAGAGATAGGACATGTAAAGAAAGAAGAAAAAACGCACAGAAAGAAAAAAAAGAAATGCAGAAAGAAGCAACAAAAGTCCTCAAAGACGAAGAAAAGTGCAAGAAGAAGGATAACCTGCAGAAAGAACAAACAGAAGAGCAGAAAGAAGCCTTGTTGCAAAATCATCCTGTACCCTCAACTTTTTCAGACGGATACTGGTGGTAACTGAGTCTGACTAACCAGTCCTAGAGCCAGTGCTATGTTAAAAACACTCAGGATACAGTGAAAACACCTACATACACTAGGGAACACTATGCGTTGGGGTCCCCCTGTGATCAGCATGACCTCCTCTGTAAGCCCCTAGTATATAATAGGGCAGGGGATTAAAACTACCTCTTAAAACGTGCCACAGGGCGTGTTTGCACACGTCACCTCAGGCCCCGTCCCCTCACTTCCCCACTGTGTAAACACGCCCTGTGGCCGTTTTAAGTTGGGAGATTAAGTCCCCTTGAATCCTGAGGGTCCCTAGGGTCCAACTAGACCACTAGGTACCTCCAGTAAGCGCCACAGAGCTGTGTTGCAGAGAGATGTAAAAAAGGGCACGGCCTAGACCACCTCTCTGCAACGCAGCGGAGTGGTGCTTACTGGAAGCACCTGGTGGGCTAGTTGGCCCCCAGGGTCCCTCAGGATTGAAGGGAAATTATTTCCCCAACTTAAAACGCGGCACAGGGCTTGTTTGCACACGTTAACTCAGGCCCCGTCCCCTCCCTTCACCACTGTGTAAATATGGCCTGTGGCCGTTTTTTAAGTTGGGAGATTAAGTCCTCTTGAATCCTGAGGATCCCTAGGGGCAAAATAGCCCACTAGGTACGTCCAGTAAGCGCCATTGCAGAGAGGTGTAAAAAGGGGCACGGCCTGCACCACCTCTCTGCAACGCAGAGCAGTGGCACTTACTGGAAGCACCTGATGGGCTAGTTGGCCCCCAGGGTCCCTCAGGATTGAAAGGGAATTATTTCCCCAACTTAAAACGCGCCACAGGGTGTGTTTGCACATGTCACCTCAGGCCCCATCCCCTCCCTTCACCACTGTGTAAACGCGCCCTGTGGCCGTTCTAAGTTGAGAGATTAAGTCCCCTTGAATCCTAAGGGTCCCTAGGGTCAAACTAGCCCACTAGGTACCTCCAGTAAGCGCTACAGAGCTGCGTTGCATAGAGGTGTAAAAAGGGGCGTGGCCTCAGAACACCTGTCTGCAACGCAGCTCCCTGGCGCACACTGGACATACCTGTTGGGCTAGTTGACCCTCAGTATTGAAGGGGAATTAATTCCCCAACTTACAACTGGCCAGGGGGCGCATTTGCAGAGTGCTGCAAGGAGGGGGCGTGGCCTCCAGCGCGATGCCGGTCTTTTATTTATTTTATTTTTTTAAGAAGGAGGGCTGTGTGGCCCCCCTTCTTTTTCTAATTTACTGGCCCTGGGGACCCCATCCCCCAGGGCCTGCACCCTAATTGTTTTTGTTGAAGAAAATCAATTTGGCCCTCCCAAGGCCTTAATCGGCCCCGGGGACCCCAACCCCCGGGTCATGGCCTTTTTTTAATTTAAATTCTTTAGGAGGGGGCTGCGTTGCCCCCTCCTCAGGCCACTTATGGCTCCGAGGACCCCATCCCCCGGGGCCGGCCTTTGTTTTTTATTATTTTAAAAATATATATATTTATAGAAACACCTAGGACATGCTGGACAAACCGTATGTACCTATCACCATGACGATTTGCGTGATATTCATTAAAAGGCGACTATGCATAGAATGAATCCACATGGAATGTATTTACACCGCTAGTGAAGCTCTGACGTGTCTGACGCCCTACCGTGCCTAATCCCGGCGCCCCCGCCGGTGGGTACTCTCCAAGTAGACACCCTTGTCGTTTATTTATACAAACATGGGTAGCTATTGACGGGCACATTTAATATACATGCACACCAAGCCATTCAAAGGGGATTCGACAAAAATTCAACCAAACTATGCAAGAAACCCCCCTCACGGTTAATAAAAAACACATCCACCGCCGGATGTGTAATACTTTTTATTTTACTCTCTGGAAAGGAGACGAACCCCACTTGAGAGTCACAGCGTGCTCCTGGCTGAGCCCAATGCTGTGTTACACCCACCAGTGCCCGCCGATTGCCTCACACCTCTGTGTTGTATTCCACCAGCTAGTGCGTATGCTATGACACTCTCTAGCCCATGTGCACTTTAACACCACCCCGTGAATATGTCATGCCACACTTGCCTTCGCACGGTTTATATTGCCACATCTAACGTGCCTTCCTCGATGTGTATGTTATAACGCACAGCGCTATGCCATACATATTACAATCTGGGATCCATTTCTTTGTCACAGTGCATATGCAACGTTACACTCCCCAGCACATATTTTATATTACAACTTTAGAGACTAGTTATGTTACACAACACTGCCCTGTGCATATTACACTCCAAGGCGCATATCGCATAGCACGCGCTAGTGCCTGTGCTATCTCGCGCTCTCCAATGAATCTGTCATTGCGCACAATGTATTGCATATTATATTTCACGCCCCGGTTCATCTTATATGACACTTTTTGGTGCATAGTTTACACCATATACTACATCTAGTTTTCATTTTCAATCGTGCTCTCAGGACTATGTTCTATATAACACTGCGTCCACCTACCCTTTTCACGGGCATTACATTTTGCGATGGGGGGTCAGGGGGTGTTTCTGCCAAGTGAGCCCGGAGTCACAGTCACAAACGTCTTCTTCTTCCTGAATAAAAGTGAGATTATGCTGCATACTTGTTCATATTTTAAGTAGTTCGCACAGACACACATTTTAAAAACAATAAAGTTCCTAATACCCACCTTCTCTGAACAGTTAGCTTGCTGCCCCATCCACCTCCTCCCTATCCTCTGTTGTTTGAATCCATGGACTAGCCTCCTCCCTCCTGCCATGCATGGTCTGATGTGCTGCCACTGCCCTACATTTAGCATGATGTACCAGTCCACTCCTCCTGCCCTCCATTGCCCAATTCTATGGCCCATCATTGACCTCCTGCTTAGCCTCTGTGCTTAGCTTGCTGCCCCTATTCTCCTTCCCCCTGCCCTCCGATGTCTTTGTGCATGCCCCTGCTCCATCCTTTTTGCCCACTATGTTCCATGGACCTGCCACTCCTATCTACTCTGAGTGTTCTGTTGAGCTGCCACTCCCCTCCCACCTGCCTAGCATTGTCAGATGACTGTAACCTGTCCCTGCCACCTCCACCCTGCCTGTCCACATGCCATGCCCCTATCTCCTTCCTCCTGTCCTCCATGGTCCATTTTACTGCCACACCCTTCTGCCCTCCCTGATCTGTTGTGCTGCAACTGCTCCTCCTGCCTGCCCCGCGCGGTCTGTTTTGAGGCCCCTTCCCCTGAACTCTCTTGTCTGTGCCCAGGTCCTGACCCTCCCTTCTATCCTCCATGGTCCTTTGTGCTTGCCCCTGCACCCTCCTTCTTGCCCATCATAGCCATTGTGCTGCCACTAACCCTCCCACTTGCCATGCATGGTCTTCTGTGCTGCCATGGCCCCTCCCACCTTCCCTGTGTGTCAGCTAGCTGCCCCTGACCCCCTCCCACCTTCCCTCCATGGTCTGTGTGTATGCCACCATAGTCTCATTGTTGCTCTCCAAGGTGTGTCTTGTTTCTAGTGCCCATCCTGCCTGACCTCCATGGTCATCTTGCTGCTCCTGCCCTGCCACCTTTCCCCCAGCCCTCTGTTTCCATGTGCAGACCCCCTATTCCCTCCCTCCTGGCTTGTCAGTTCCATTGTAATGCCCCTGATCCGGTCCTCCTGCCCTTTATGGTCTGTTATGCTGCAGCTTTCTCTCCTGTCTGTCCATTATGGTCAGCTAGCTACCATTGCCTCTTTCCCATCTGTTCTCTGTTGTCCATGTGCATGGTCCTGTCCCCTCCCTATTGCTTTCTATGGATTGGTGTGCTGCACTCCCGTCCCGCATGCCCTGTGTGGTGTATTGTGCTGCTGCAAAACCTGATGCCTGCCCTGCAGGGTCAGTTTGGTGCACCTCTCCATGTCCCTCCTGTCCTCTGTTATCCGAGTCCATGTCCCTACCCCAATTCCTCCCGCCTACCATGATTCAATGTACCATACTTGCGAACATTTTGAACTTGGTAAGAGGGAGATTTTGAAAAAAAACTGGGGTATTGATTTTTCCCTTTGAGTAACATTGAAAAAGACGAGATTGTAGACAGGAGACAGATCAAATAAAGCCCATTTGATATTAAAAACATTGGACGTTTCCTGGCTGAATCGGGTCTGTTGGCATGTATGGTTGTACTACCATTGCCTCTTCCTTCTGCCCACAATGGTCTATTACATTGCCACAGCCTCTCTTGCAAGTCCTGTATTGTTGGTTTGTTGCCCCTGCCCCCCTTTCCACTGCCCTCCATAGTCTGTTGTGCTGCCACGGCCCTTCCTGCCTGCTCAGTGTGGTTAAATTGTTGCCTTTGCACCCTCCTACCTGCCTTCAATTTTCAGAGTCCGTGCCCCTGGCCTCTGCCTCTCAACAGTATCCTAATGAACAACAAGATTGCTAACATTCTATATTTATTACAAAAGTGTGGAACGCCTGACGTCATCTTGATGTAATCAAAACTGTAATACCTTGAGCATTTCCTTTAGAAATTACATATATGAGAGGGTCTTATTGGCATCAAAATTATGGTTAGTGCTCTAAAAGACTAAAATAAGGACATATTTTCTGAGTTTTCAAATAGCAACAAAGCACTTTTAAATTATTTGTTATCTTTATGTTTTTTTATCCAGTTAACCACTTGATTAAATGTTGCACTTAGGGGAGAGGATGTGGTGTTACTTCCAGAACTGCAGACTTTGCAACTGGGGACCAGGTTGGAGTTTCTGCTTCAGCTCGACATTCTGTGATTCTGGTAAAATCACTTAGTCTCCCCATGTCTACAACCAAAATGAATTTGATCTTGTGTGGTGTAACCAATGCTCATGTAAAGCACTCCAATACCTGACAAGTCTGCACTGCACTGCAAAAACACAAAATAATAAGTGTTTTGCACACTTCTGTCATTGGGCTATATTTGGGCTACATCTGGGTGATTTTGGGCTACATTTGGGCTCTTTTGTCTCCGGTGGCCATTTTGGGAGATTTATTTGTTATGAAGTTTCCTAATTTCCTCATGTACTGCAGTCTCCTCAGTAGGAAATGCTTTCAGTTTTTTACTTTGATTCCATCATGAAGGTATTCAGATATGTCACACATTTGCCATAAATTCTGAATGTTAGCACTCTAGTTGCTCATTAGATCACTGTAGTAAAACTACTGTTCACCATGGAAGTCTGCTCCTGGTATTAAAAGTGCATGTTTCAGTCTGCATGTCAGAATTTTTTAATGAAATAGAAGAGGATTTGAGAAGTCACTCAAAATGTGCCCTCATTTTCTTTCTTCAGCATTAATCATAATTTCTATGGCAAAATGAACCCCCTCATTGTGTTCCTTTTTAAATTAAATGTTTTAAGTGTTACCAGTTTATTCCAATCAAGATGGCTTCAGGTGTGCCATACTTTTGTCATAATGAAGACAGTAAGCGCTCTAGTTGTTTTTAAGAACACTCTGGGACATTCTGTCATTGGGCTATACTTGGGCTACATCTGGGTGATATTTGGGCTACATTTGGGCTCTTCTGTCTCTGGTGGCCATCTTGGGAGACTTATTTGTTATGAAGTTTCCTAATTTCCTCATTTACTGCAGTCTCCTCAGTAGGAAATACTTTCAGTTTTTTACTTTGATTCCATCAAGAAGGCATTCAGATGTGTCACACATTTGCCATAAATTCAGAATGTTAGCACTCTTTTTGCTCATTAGATCACTGTAGTAAAGCTACTGCTCACCAGGGAAAACTGCTGCTGGTATTGAAAGTGCATGTTTCAGTCTGCATGTCAGAATTGTTTAATGAAATAGAAGAGGATTTGAG
This sequence comes from Triturus cristatus, assembly GCF_964204655.1. Classification (NCBI taxonomy): domain Eukaryota; kingdom Metazoa; phylum Chordata; class Amphibia; order Caudata; family Salamandridae; genus Triturus; species Triturus cristatus. The sequence continues at coordinate 62,315,559 of NC_140579.1, forward strand.
AAGTCACTCAAAATGTGCCCTAATTTTTCTTTCTGCAGCACTAATCATACTTTTTATGGAAAAATGAACCCCCTCATTTTGTTCCTTTTTAAATTAAATGTTTTAAGAGTTACCACTTTAATCCAAGCAAGATGGCTTTAGGTGTGCCATTGGTTTATCATAAGTAGGACTGTTAGCGCTCTAGTTGTTCTTTGGAACACTCTGGGAAGCTGCAGTAGAACACAAAGGAATCAACTGACAGTCTCTGCCCTTGTTGGATGTACATGTTTTACTGAGAATGTCAGACTTCCTTCTCACATGACTGAGAAAGATAATGTGAATTTATAGAAAATATGCTCTCAGTTTAGCTTATACATCACCTTCCAAACCTCTGTGGGAAAAGCATGAGAAAATATTTTTCTCTCAATCATGATATCCCAGCAGAAGGCTTTTTCACATGGTGAAATCACCTTAGAACATACCACAATTCCTAAAATGAGTATGGTACCATCAACAAATGATTTATAATGTAACTAAAGTCTTAAAACCTTCTATTAACGGCAATGCTTTTTAATGAGGTGCTATCATGTATATTGGTCCCAAGATGGCTGCCAACACTTCTTGGATGAAGTGCTGACAGCCAATCAGATCTCAGGATGAGATGTGTGGTTAGGCTCCGCCCACATATATATATGATTTTACTTTTGATTTTCTCAGGAACTACTGAACAGATTGACACCAGACCTGCAAAAGGCACTTCCCTGACCTGAGGACTACCTCTCTGCCAAATTTCAAGTAATTCTGTTCAGCCGTTCGGGCTGTACCTTGGACTAAAGGTCCCTATGGAAAAATGCATGGGGAAAACGTGTTTTGGGACCCCCCTTTTTTCTCGGCCCCCGCTTGACGAATCACCCCGAGACTTTCAGGGTAGGAGCGGAGCGGAGCGCCCCAACTATTTTGAAAAATTTGCGAGGATTCGTCAACCGGCGCCAAAGTTATTCCAAATAGAATGTTGCGGATTTCCTATGGAAACACGGTCCGAACTATAACTATCTACTGGCGACCGCCAGTAGATAATATATATATATATATATATGGAGAAGGGAGCAGAGCCATCATGAGGTGAGACTATGGATCCTTTTCTTTGCCTAAACAACCACAGCTACCCTCCCCACAACAATAAGTAACTTATGTAGTGCCAGTGTGTAGAGTATTCACACCTGAGCTTTAAATCTTTTCTGTGCAAGTTTTTAGCTCCATGTGTGATTTTTTTGTCACACAATGGCACCCAGTGAGTTGGTAGGCCTGTCATCGACTGGGGGAAAGTCTTTTCAAATCTGAAGAAATCCTGTGTTTGGTTCTAGTCTGGTCAGTAGGCATCAATGTATGTCTGTAGAGGTCTTCATTGTCTTCATTGTGTGTTATCAGGCTAATTCTGCGCTGATAATGGAAAGCTAAGTAGTTCAAAAGTTTACTTTTTGATAGCCAGTAAAGTTGAGGGGTAAATATCAAGGCAGATGTATTTACTTACAATTGCATTTAAAATGTACCTTAAAACGGTACACAGTAAAAATAACACACATGTTAAACTCTGGTCTAAATCCCACTAGCTAATTACTGAACTACAGCAGAAACAAATTAGGTTTGAGACCAGAAAGTGCAGGTTGGAGAAGACGACATACATTCTCCTTATAAGCACCGATGATCTGCGGTGTCATGTGCACTCAGACTCCGCAGTCTTCCTGTCTCCTCCACTTCCAGAGGAAGGTAAAGACCCATCTTTTCAAGTAACATCGTCTCAATGTAACCTCGCGGACACCAGGCTGCTCTGAGAAGAACCCCTGTCTTTTCCACCTCCCTTCTCTCCCCCTTTATGAACACTCCCACACGCCCCATTTTGTACCCATACCAATGCAGATTTTCTTTTTCCCTTCTCACCATTTATCTGCATCCTACTACAGGCATATTTAAATACAGTGGCCCCCACTACAGGGATGCTTGATCATGTTCAGCCACTTTAGGACTCTTATATTAGACAAGGCATATAGCACTCCGCAAACGCAGTCCTGCTTTAGGGATTCCTTTAGTAGACATCTCAGCGCTCCTTTAGGTGGCAGGATGTGCACAGTGAGAGGAGGGACATCTAACCTACATGTCTGCTTTCTCGGCTAGGGCAGTCGCATTCGGCAGAGTCTTCATACAAGAGTCTGGAACCAATCAAGTAAGAGGAAAGTACTTTGTTTAATGTTAGGCGCATAGGTGCCAGCAACATCAAGTAGGTCCCGGGCAGGGCTTTATTTTATTAATTTCCTTTTATTTTTGCAATTTTATAATGTGCGGACATGGCCCGAAGGCATCAGAGCGCTTTACAGCAGTATCATGATACAAGGGGTACTGCAAGTTAGTTTGAATAATTACTTTCATTAGCTGCGATCAGGGCGAATGCAGATTTTGGACTTGGGACGTACATGTTCAAGCATTGATTAAGTACTTAGGTGTGGTCAAGGGCGATTAACGCAGGTGTCTGCCAAATAGGAGGAGCTTGAGGTCCTTTTTGAAGGTGGATATGCAGGTTGTTAGGCGAAGGTGGGGAGGTAAGGAGTTTCAGATTCTTGTGGCACTGCCAGAGAATGACTGGCTCATGTACCGTTCTTGACTGCAGGTTTGGTTTACAGAAGCAAAGGTTGGGCATTTCTGGAACCCCTGTTTGCTCCAGAGATTTTCAGAATAGGAGGGTAAGTAGGAGTGCAGCACTCTGTGGGTAATGCAGGTGGTTTTGAATTGGGCCCAAGCTTCAATGGGAAGCCATTGGAGGGTTAGCAGGGCGAGGGAAATGTGGTCACATTTTTTAAGACCTAACATGAAGCCCGCTGCTGCATGTAGAGTTGGTCTCAGTGGGCCTAGATGAACTTTGGGAATGCCTGACAGAAGAGCAATTTCATAATCTAGTCTGGAGAGGACGAGAGACTGCACCGTTGTTTTGAGGTTTTGTGCCGGGATCAGTTGTCTGACACACCACAAGTGCGTGAGTTGGCGTTGTGCGCTTTTGGCCATGGCTGTAAAGTGGCTGTGAAGGTTTAGATGTTTGTCAAGGGTGATACAAGAGATATAGCACTCTGTACAATGGCGGGGCAGCCTCCATGGCAGGAAAGTTGGTCATCTATTCCTGTACTGGGGTTTTGCTTTTGGCAGTGAGATCAAAAGAAATTCTGTTTTAGTTGGGTTGAGTTTTAGATGATGGTTAGACATCCAGTTTTGAATCTTTAGCAGTGTGGTTGGAAGGAGGGCAAGGTCTTCAGGGGAACAGATTTCATGTATATTTGACTGTCAGTGTAGAGGTGGAAGAGAATCCCAGCATTTCTGAGAATCACACATAGTGGTTCTAGGTAAAGGTTAAAGAGGGTTGGGAAGAGGATCGAGCCTTGAGGGACTCCTTGATATACATTGACTGGTCCCTAGAACAAGTTGCCCATTTTCGCAATTTGGGAGTGGTTGGTTTGGTAAGAAGAGAACCAATTTTGGACTGTGCCTCCACAGTTCAAGCGCTGTTCAAGATTGCGAAGGACGTCCAGATAATTGACAGTATAGAATGCAGCAGACAAGTCTAGGAGGACCAGGAGGCACAAATTTCCAGAGTTCAGGATTCTAAGGGAGTTGTGGACTATTTGTAAGATCGCAGTTTCTGTACTGTGGCCCTGGTGGAAACCTGATTGGAGAGAGTCTAGGAGGCTGTTTGTTCGAATGTTAGTGGGAAGCAGTGCAACTTTCAATGGTCTGGGGGTGCCATATTCTCCAGTTGTCACACCGAGCGAGTGTGTCCGCCCAACTAGCAAGGAGCCGCGCCTCTGTGGACCTGGTATTGTTCGGTGGACTTAAGGCATCGAGGGTTGGGTCCAGCCCATTTCTTAACATTAGTTGGCCCTCTTGCCACTCTGATTTGCTTGCTTCTTATTTTGTGGTTTAATGGCTTTCCTCCCTTTTCGTTCTTTCATGCCTCCTCTGAAGTGTAGCTTCTTTACCTTCCTTTCAAGTGGATGGCTTGCATCCTTCCACTGCTTAAATTAATGGAACTACGTTTTTCTTTGCAGTCCGAACTCAATGAGAATACGTGTGCTTTCTTGCTCTCTTTCTCGTGTGCTGCTTCTACCTGCAAATACCTAATCCATGCACTCTTAATATTGCTCTCCATCCCTCGCCGCTTGCTTGCAAAAGCTTAGCAACAGTTGTATTTTTGTCAGGGTATGACTAATGAACAGACTTTACAGGTTGTTTTTTCTTCTTGATTTCACATATCACATGACAGCACAGACCTTAGCACACAAAGGCGTTTATGGTATTGGGGGGAAAGACCAGCTGCAGCAGTCAGTGGTGTGTGAGGCAGAAGTTGTATTCAGGTGTATTCAGCATTACTAAACCTCTGCCTTGTAGAATTCCTTGGGCCTCTGCTTTTTATTCTTCATCTTACCCAGTTAGCTTTAGTCATTAAATCCTTTGTTTTTTTGCTGATGTTCTATGCATATTAATACCAAGAAAATGTTTTCGACTTGCATGCAATCAGTTGCTTTCTGGATAAAGACAAATTCATTCAAACTTTATAGTGAAACATCAGGCATCCGCGTCTTTAAGAGGCCTGGTACCATATACATTTCTCTTTGGTGGCCTGTGGAGCTTGGATAATAAACCACCATTGTTGCATCAACAAAAAAATATTGGATTCATTTTCCAACATCTTCTCTCCTTGTCTGGACAAACAGTATGTTATCTACTTCTACTACATCCATATGCAACACAAAGATTCTGCATTTTCACCCCTGTTACTTCTGCAAGACTGTTGCACAGTCAATTATCTTCTCACAACCAGAATACCCAAGTGTTCACTGCCTTGAAATTTCCCACCTTTTGCATTTGGGACCCTACAGATCATTAACAACAGTGATAGGATTCTCATCTGAGGCTGCCCTAGATGCTGTAGCATTTTTATTCATCTTTCTGCTGATTCCAGCTACCAAACAATCTATCCATTTGCCATTGTGGAGTGCATAAATTATTCCTTTTGTTTATTCCAGAATACTATGCTCTGTAGCAACCATACACCTGTGCCATCCTATAATTAAGAGGGAACATATTGGAGGTAGATCCTCTATCTTTCTAGCTGCACAGGACTGGAATTGTCAGTCTTGAGCTATGGTGCATCTTATATCTTCTGGGAAAAAAACTTCTAATTGGTCGTTCCAAAGATTAGTATAGTCTGTACCTTTTTTGTTGGAAATCGCTTAGCGCAGGATACCCCCTTGGTGTGATATTTTCGTTCATCTCTTTCCATAGAACAATAACTAAAGAAAGGTGCATTATCTGCACCATTTGGTGTATTTTAACAAAACACTCTGAGGAAGTGAAGAAGCCCAAGTATCTTGTAAAAGTAGTCTGAAGGCCTATTAGGTATCTGCTCCAGTGTGTTTTACAGTGCCTCATTTGACACCAGCTGTCCAAGAAACTAGAGCCATATATGCTACACACTAGTTATCGTGTCCCAAAGTGTATTAAAATACATTTACCAGGCTGCTGCACAGGGTCAGTCTGGTCATGCTACCAAAAATATCCTGATCACTGTCAAGTGCAGAATGATACTGGCAGGCCTGGGCAAGCACAACATGTGTGCCTCTTCCCACAACAAATTATGCCAAACCTCAAGGAGTGGCAGTGAGGCCTGAGGAAATGACTGCTTTTTAGCAGTACAGTTAGAATTAACCTTGCTTTGGAGTTGAGAGGAAGGGGCAGTGTACAGGAAAAAAGGGCTGAAGAGGGGAGCTGACTGAGGAGTGAGTGCCTCATTCCATAGAGTACATCATTGCGCATGGAGTGTTTAGCCAGTCATTGAGCCTAAGAGAGTGGATGGCCAGTAGTTTTAGGAAGGCAAATCTTGTATTGGCAATTGGAAGGATCAAAAATGTTTGGTTAGGTAGCTTGGGGCATGAGTGGAGTAATTTATGGATGATGGACATCGTCGTTCAAGGGTCTTGCATTCAATTATCTCTTTAACCAAGATCCAGTGGACTTACCTGAGGGTAGGTGCAATTTGGTTGTTACTTCTTTGGCTAAATTTGAGCCGAGTAACATGCGTCTGGACCCATCGCAATTTTGAAAGTGTCTTCTCAGATATTAAAAGGACATGGATCTTAAAATGTGACTTAAAATCTTTAAAACTGCAAATCTCTGGGATTATGGGAGCTTTATTATGAAATTGAAACACCACCTCCCTAACCTATTCCACATTGCTAGATTTCTTTGCATTGTAAGGGAAAACTGCACTGAGTCTGCTATAATAAAGCCCTCTTGTTTTGTTGCCTTAATTTACTACTTGTCTGTCTAGTGTCTGGCTCTCTGTGTTGCTTTTGGCATTTTTTTCCCTTTCTACACATTTTTGTCCCATTTAGCCATCTCATCTTTACATCTTTAAGTTACTTCAGCTCTTCTAATCTCTTAAAAATGAAGTTCGAGAGTAGTTGCTGGATTTAGGCATTCAATTTTTGGGACTGGTCCGGCTTTCGGTGCACCTTCTGACTGCCAATATATTAGCCACCCCACTTATGCATGCCAGCTCATCTTCTTATTTTCTGAAATCATTGCTTTCTGTTGTTTACTGGAGCATTTGCAGGTCGCTCACCCGAACCAGCATGTATCCCTTTGTGCTGATGACCATACCTGCTAAAACCAAATGCCTTAACCTTGAACTTCACTGGTGCAATAGGAGCATCTGGGAATCACTTGAAGACCCACTGTGTAGCTATAGGACAATAGGTCTTAGAATTTTAATCATGCACTAATCTGGCAACATCAGTTTTGGAGAGATAAAGGCCTTTATTTCAACCCAGTTTGACGTGTTGTATTTCTACTTAATAGAGCTTTAAAACATTTGCACTTATTTTATTAGGGCTATTGTTTGTATTTGTAGCCATCTCTGTGATATCCACATTAGAGAAGTAGCTTCTTGCAAAGCTGCTTTAACAGTGCCAGAAAATGAATGGTCAGTTGACACTTCCTATGACATCACTTCCTGTGACATTACATCTTATGCAAATTAGAGGGGCCCGGCATGTTCCTATCCTGCCCAGGACCCTACAAATAGTAGGACCGGCCCTGCCTGCTCACTCTGTCTCACCTCTGCTGGGAGCACGTAGCTGGCTGCCTTCTGTGCTGCCTGAAAGAAAAGAGTATTTAAAATTAAGAAAAACCTTGGGGCGCCTGAACAGTCCACTGAAAACCATGACTGTCCGTGAAAACCGAGGCATCTGGGCACCCTATCTGTTGGTGCCTGACATATGACTGGATGTTTGCTATCTGTGGCTTGTCGACAACTGCCATTCTACCTATTCAAAACGGGCCTGTAACCAAGAGTGTGCCAGTTCTGTCAAATGCAGGTGGATCCCTCGGCGGAGCCATCAAGAGGTGTGAATCGGAACTGAGAACCGATGAGCGTGAATGCTCGAGGTGCATTCCACCTGTGTTCGTGTTAACAGTGAGATCTTTTCTTCAGTCGCCCAGCACATATAACATGATAGCACGTACGCGTGAATCATCCAAAACGCCGCCGCAAGACTGGTCCTCAACCTGCCAAGACACTGCCACATCTCCCAGCACCTGCAAACTCATCATCGAAGCTAGAGTCACCTTCAAGATGCTAACCCACGCTCACAAGGCCCTCCACGACACCGGACCAGCATACCTGAACAGCCGACTCAAATTCCACACACCCAAAAGGACCCTACGATCAGCCCAGCTCTCCTACGCAGTGGTCCCCCGCACCAGAAAGACCAGATCGGGAGGCCGCTCCTTCTCCTTCCGCGCGGCTAGAGCCTGGAACGCCCTTACGCTCCACCTCAGACAGACAACATCGCTCCCAGTCTTCACAAGCAACCTCAAAACCTGGCTCTTCGACAGACCCCCTCCTTGATGGACTGGAACCTGCGAAGCCCCCCCCCCTCCCCCCCCCCCCCACACACACACACACACACACCCAGCGCCTTGAGACCCTTGGGTGAGTAGTCTCGCTTAACAAACACCTTTTTTGATTTGATTTGCGTGAATGAAAGTGTACACTTGTGCACCTGCGTGTGTTGGCGTCTCCAGGTGCGCGTCGAGGTGCCTGGCGGCTGCTGAGTGCGGAGAGCACGGTTGGCGGCAAAACGTACGCTGCTAAGAGACGGATAAACAGCGCGGGGCAGGGCTGGGTGGCGTCTCCGCCCCAGCATCGGTCACGTGCTTCTCAATCGGGACGCTGCCTCCCTCGAAGCCAGCACAGGCCGAGCAGGCAGGAAGGACTACCGGAGAGTCTCCTCGAGGCAGGCATGCCGCACTTCACGGTAACCAAGGTGTCCGAAACAGACCCCGCAGAGGACGAGAAGGGTCCCAGCCTGGCCCGAGTGACGGCTCGCCTCACGGACCTCAACGAAACTGGGCGCTCAGGTGAGGCGCTTTGTGTGGTGGCTCCCGTGGAGATCTCACTGACTTGAGGCGAAACTGTGTGTTGTGGCCAGAGCTCGAATTGCGAGGCTCAGGGGAGGCGGCTAGGTCGAGAGCGCCATGGACGAGGAGAAATGCGCACTTGCTGGGCTCTGGCGTTGCGGGGCTGTGCGCTCTTTGTAATAAGACTTAGCGATCTGCCCGCGTCACGTGACTTTCGGTGTGTAAGCCTTCATCCATCAGTGGACAGTGGACTATGGCGACTCGCAGGTGTAGTTTTTGCACTTTGCTCTGCATAAATACCCACGTGTTCTGGCAGTGGTATGCATTTTCATAGATGCCGGAATAAGTTAGCGAGGTTCTGCCCCTCTACCGGTGGCAGGTTGCGCACACACATATTTGCTTTGCACAAGCTGCTATCTTTCCTGTGACCTGTACCGCAGTTTCCCTTCTCGAGACTCGCATGCACAAATCTCGGTGCCCAGGAAACTCCATGAGGATGGCAAGTGATCTACTATCCTATCTATGATAGCCCTCTTGCCTTTCACCCCCAGACAACTGCCATGGTTATTTTACGGGGCGGAGTTGAGTTTTTTACTGCATACATTGATTAAACTCGTGACATTTTCCGAGAGTGGAGCAAATAAACAAGCAGGCTGGTTATAACGAATGCACTTTAGGGAAACACAGAGAAAGTGTTGTCAACAGCTCTGGACTTTCTGCCTCAGACAGGGTGCGACTGCCTCCTTTCTAAGCCGTCAGCCCATCGTGATGTCTCCATAATCTTAAGTACTTTTTCTATGCCATCGGTTGCTTTCTGTTCCTGCCACCCTTCCTATATTTTTTTTAAGTCCCCCATTTTGTCTCTGAAACTTGAATTTCGCCTTTTCCTGACACATCATTGTATTTAATACTCAAAATGTGTCTACCTCATCACTGTTTGTCCTGTGACAAACGTGTTGAGGCCACAGTCCACAAATATTGACTGCAGTGTTAGTGGCCTAAATTATTTAAGGGTCATTCAACATTCAAATTCATAGTCCTGAAGATGGTCTAACGGATGCTTAAACCCTATAGACCGAAACGTCGACAACCACATCTAATTCCTTTGTGATTTACTTTTCCTAAAGATTTGTTTTCTGTTTTGATCCATTACATTTTCCTCCTATATATATTGTTGGGAATAGATGCTCACATTAGTGCCCATGAGGTGTAACAACGAATTATTTGTAACCTCAGTTGCTGTGTGTTGTTTTATATTTATATCTGTAATAGTTTTTTGTACCCTTTGAAAAATCTTTTTTCATTATAAAGTTTGCATTTTAAAACACACCCTTTTGAAGAGTATTTGTTGCAGATTTAGTCTGATGGAATTGAGTAAATTCAATTTTTGAATAATCGAATGTGAGCTACCAGACGGAGCTTGCCACTATTGCTTTGCATATTGAATGCTGAACTGAGTGTACTAAAAGAAATCCCTTGTTGGCACAGTTAATAATGCCATGAGGGTAGCATTGGTACTTTGGATAAGATCGGGATGCATTTATCGAGGTCTTTCTGGTCCAGTTGCTGGAGGAAGTTTTGAGATCTTGTTGTATTTGAGGGGGGCCAGAGGGTTGACGGAGGAGGGAGCCCAATTTTTGGTTTCAACTTTTGAAATTCTTGCTGTCTTTGGGGAGACAAATGCTGTGTTCTGGTCGGTGGGTGTTGAGAGTGGTGTTCGTCTTTGTCAGTAATGCTGTTCCACTTTTGGCAGGCTGGTCTGGAGGTGGTGCATGCGCGTTAGGACTGGATGCTAAACTAGACGAGGGCACGTCTGCCTACTGAACTGGTCTGGGCATGTCGACTTGGATGTCGCAGAAGTTTGAGAAAATAAGGTCCAGCAGGTATCCGGCGAAGTGGGTAGGCCGCTTTACTAATTGGGTGAGGCCCAGGCCTCCAAGGTCTTCAATGAGGGCTCTCGAATTGGAGTTGACATGGTTGGTCTTCCAGGTGTAAGTTGAGGTCTTCAAGTAGGATGTAATTGCTAGCATTGAGGGTGATGGTGCAACAAAGGCTGTAATGGGGTCGGTGAAGTTGGTGCGCAGTCCCGGTGGTCTTTATATGAGAGTGTCATTTAGGGTTAAGTTGGTTGTGACATGAACTTTGAATGACAGGTTTTCAATGTTGCAGCATGAGACCTGTCCTTGGATGTAATGCAGCCGATGGTATTCTTGTGGATGATGGTGATTCCGCTTCTGGGCTTGTAAAGTGTGTCTTGCTTGGCCTTTTTGTATCCAGGGGGGATGGCTGTGGTGATGTCATGGGCCAATGTAGTGTTCAGCCACGGGCCAATGTAGTGTTCAGCCAAGGTTCCATGAAAAAAGTAGATCTGGGGCATTGTCGTGCAGCATGTTCTAGATATCTGTGGCGTGTTTGGTGAGTGACTGGGTGTTGATAAGCATGCACGCAAGTGTGAATTGTTGTGTGGGTGATTGCAGGACTGTTTGTGTCAGCGAGTGTTCTGTGCTGCCAGTGTGGTGAGTGTTTGGTAAGTGCAAGAAAACTTGAAGGAAGTGCAGGAGAATTCTCCCTCAATGTTGTGTGGTGCGGCAGCAGCATGTGGAGCAGAGGCTGGGGTTTTAGCAGGCAGACGGTCAAGCATGGTAGCGATGAAATGGCAGAGGACCGGGGTTTCTGACATTGAGCGTGGTCCAGGTGCAGACGGGCACTGACTGCATTGCCTTTGGTGTGTCAGTGGTACACCTGCTGCGTGTCGACGCTGTGGCAGCCATTAAATAGGTCCTGGGAAGGGAGAGTAGTGAGGTTATGGGAAATCCAGTGATGTCACTTCCTGTGCAGATGGGTGATGGAGAATCCAGTTATGTCACTTCCTGTGCAGATAGATGTTGATGGAAAATAGTTAAAAATAAAAACAATCCGCTTCAGAAGCTATTGAGGAAGTAGTGCCTTCACTCTTATCTATTAAGTTGGAGTCACCCTACACTTCTGCTGTGCTAAAAACTCCTGCTCCTTTACTGATGGGAAAAACCACTGAACTTCTGGAAACTCTTACTTCTGTCTGGTATGGTTCAGGCCTCATGGAAGAAAGAGCCATTAGATACTTTACTGAAAACAAAAACATCTGGATGCATTTGTGTGGGAAAAAAAGAAAAAGCACTTCTACCAGCCTAAGGAAAAATGTTAGATAAGCTGGTAGCTAAATAACTGTCCATGGTCCTGGAAGAGGCAAACCTTTGGATGAATGACTGGCATCTGGACTTTTGCTAACAGAGCGGTGCTGAGATGGTGCTGGTCTCTATGACAGATCAAGATGATGCAGTCATATTGATACTCCTGGATCTCTATGCTGACTTTGGTACAGTACACCACAAAGTGCTGTTAAGAAGACTTGTAGACTGAAGGTTCGTAGGTTTACTGTGCAGTTAGCTTGGATCTTTCTTAAAAAGGCTCACAAAATTGGTATGGTTGGCTACCTTTTTGTAGACATGTGACATAATTTATTGCGGTGTGCTGCAAGACACCTCCTTGTCCCTGATGCAATTTAATCTCTGCATTCAACTTCTGCTATGACTTATCCACTCATTTGGATGCCAAGCATTTTCATACATGGATGACACATATCATGATGCAGCTAAACCAAAAAGCAGTGGATCGCTGAGTCAGTTTGCATGATGATCTGGGCCCTGCCCAGCAATGAGTGGACCCCAACTTCCTAAACCTAAACATTGACAAAACCAGAGATCTTACTTCTCAGGTAAGTTTGTTGAAGCATCTGCTTACAGCCTTCATTGTGGGTGACCCACCAATCCCTGTGGCAAAGATCTAATCGTGGAAGATGATTCATCATGAGACTCTGTCCTTCACATGTCCCTTGTTAACCCTAGCTTTGGAGAAGGCACATAGGAACATTCTAATATTCCTTCCAAGTGATCCCTGCGCTATGGTAGTATGTTCTTGCATTATAGCTAGGTTAGAAGCGTAATTCCCCAAATTTAGGCTTGCTGGCAATTCAAACATTTAGACTCCAGAATTAAGTCTGGTCTGTAAGCTAAAGAAATGATCGTACGACGGCTGTATGCCATAGGCTTCACTGGCTGTCCTTGGACCTAAGATCCTCTGCCTTACTCATAAAGTCTACAACAATAAACACTCATCTGACTGATAAACATCTAAAGCACTGCTATCCACAAAGATCTCTGAGATCCTCAGGGTATTCTCTTCTTCCAGTTCCCCAGACAAATTGAGCTTGCCGGTCGGGGATGGTGACTTCTCTTTCAGGATCATAAGTTTCGGAATGAACTTCCAATCTTTGTAAATAAAATCCAAAATTATTTGGCCTTTCAGAAATCAATTAAACCTTTCCTATTTAAATAAACGAGGCACTGGCCATTTCCCCTACGATTAGTAATGTTTGCTTTTGCACAAAAACGTTAGGTTGTTAGTGCCCAAAAGATGTTTTCAGAAGTTGGAGCTAGATTGGATATGTTGAATGATGTATATGAGGTTAAAACAAGAAAGGTGTGGTAGTGCTGCTGCTTATAGGTACAACATGTAGTGGAGAGGGTAAGGGTGAGGCTAGGCACCACTGTGCGTGCAGTTAATTATCACCTTTTGCATTAAAATATGTTGCATATAGAGCAACAACGTGTTCACCCATTGGAGGTAATGTTAAAACACCCATAAAATGTTGTGCAGAGGAAAATGGCACATTTGCAATAGCAGCTATTTGTGTAGGAAGCTTGTTTAAAGTACTGGAGACACTTTTTTAGGTCCCGCCTGACCCAGCGCATGCGCTGGTCTGGCGAGACTTATTGAGAGGGCTCCAAAAAGTGCTACCAGGCCAGCCTAGAGCTACAGTGCATGCGCGCAGGCGCACGCACCCCGCTTTACCGCGATTACTTTCACTTTCACGGCCCCACGGCCGCTTTAATGTTTGATCGCGATCACTTTCGCGGCCGCAGGGCCGCTTTGCATAGCCAATAGGTCTCGCTTTTGGGACCTTATAAGTATTTAGTTATGCAACTGTTGCATGGCTAAACACTTATAAGGTCCCAAAGGCGAGACCTATTGGCTATGCCAATGCTTGTTGTGTTTACTGTACCTTTGCAGATAGGAACTAGCTCTGTGCAAATAAGCCTTATGCCTGAACCTATGGCAACAGTTCCCCCAACCCGCTAAGCGGTGTATCCTCTGGATGAGAACACAGACATGTCCACATCCGAAGTGGCCTTGTTAGCCCTCATCAGTAAGGCACAGCTTCAGTTCATGGGACGAAGAGTAGTGGACCCAAAGTGAGAGAACACTTTAGAGTGTCTCATTGAATAAAGCAAATAAGCGTTCGCCAAACCAGGAGATTTGACCTTGTGCTAACACAGATAATTAGAGGCATGCACAAATATGCATAGAATATCTGAGACTTGTCTCTGTACATTCTATCTCTGTGCCCACGTTTTTATTCCCAAAGCTTTTGGCGCCATTTACCAGGTTGCACAGTGACATTACACAATAATTTATGTACATTTGGGCATGCAAACTTAAAGGGTTTGCCCTTGCTTGTTCATTTGGCCACTAGCTTTTTCGAGTCCCCTAGGTTACGTAAATGTTAACGACCGAATCAGCCTTAATTGTAGCAGCCGAGGAGATCCGGAGAACAGTTGATAGTGGGGGTAATGCAGTTCTTGTATTACTTGACCTGTCGGCAGCCTTCGACACTGTGAACCACACGGTGTTAGTGCAGCGGCTGGGGGAGGTAGGGATCGGGGGTTCGGCTCTGTCCCTCCTATCCTCATTTCTGGAGGGGAGAGTACAGAGCCTGTACTGGGAGGGCCTGCAGTCAGATAGCTTTTATCTGCCCTGTGGGGTTCCCCTGGGATCAGCATTATCACCAACGATATTTAATATCTATATGCTGCCCCTGGCCAGTCTCATTAGGAAACATCATGAGAAAGTGACAAGCGGTCTGCGAGTCAAGAGTTGCACAGCTTCGTTCACATTTGTGTTTAAGTAATCCACGTAATCAGTAATAATTTGCAGTTCATCCGCTTTATTCAAAAATCCGGGCCTATTCATAGGCGTATGCTGAAACTAAGTGGGGGCACAGATTTGTTTAAATTAAAGAATGTATCATTTATTAATGTTTGTCATACACTTTTATAGCATGCAGTTGATACGTATTTTTTAAATCATCATAGATACCCCTGACGAAGGTCCAAGTGGACCGAAATGCATTGGGTGGAATTTAATGTGACGGAGGAACTTAGTTTCAGCATACGCCTATGAATAGGCCCGGATGGGCAATTCTGGAGCAGTAAAATGCATTAAAGAATGGAACTATGTATCTTTGACGTGATGGAAAAAGGATTGATATAATTTTTGAATAAAGCGGATGAACTGCAAATTATTACTGATTACGTGGATTACTTAAACACAAATGTGAACGAAGCTGTGCAACTCTTGACTCGCAGACCGCTTGTCACTTTCTCATGATGTTTCCTTCCAATGCGCACTCGGGACGGAGCGCATTCAGAGTGCATGCACGCTAAAAAAGATAAATATGGATTAAAAGGATTGAACTTCAAGGAAAGGTGTGCTGCAGGATCACTACAATGTACAGTCTCATTAAGAAGCATGGTTTTGCTTTAGTGTCATATGCAGATGACTCCCAGCTCATAATCTCAATTGCTAAACAGCCTGAAGATACAGCTATCAGGTTCCACACCTGTTTAGAGGAGATTATGACCGGGATGAACAACAGCTTCCTAAAAATTAATACGGATAAGACGGAGGTTATCGAGTTTGGCCAAGGGCAACCCCAGTGGGATGCTTCGTGGTGGCCAACGACAGCTGGAGAATGCCCCAGTCCGGCTCCTAAGGTTAGAAACCTGGGAGTTATTTTCGACCGTCAACTAACCTTCTCTGCCCAGGTAAACAGCCTCACCTCTTCCTGTTTCTTTTGAATTAAAACCTTGAAGAAGATATTTCCCTTTATCGGGAAGGAATTACAGAAGACAGTGGTAGTGGCTCTTCTGTTGTCCAAGTTAGATTATTGTAATGGCCTGCTACTGGGGACCAACAAATTCCAAATGAGCAGGTTACAATCATTCCAAAATGCCGCTGCCAGATTACTCCTAAACATACCAAGAGGTCAACCAACCTCCGCTGGAATCCGAGCCCTTCATTGGCTTCCCATCCAGCGGCGAGTTGATTTCAAGGCCCCATGCTTGGTCCACAAGGCATTTTATGGTGGAGGAGCCAAGGCCATTCAAAAAATGTTCAGACCCTATACTCCAGCTCGCTCACTAAGATCCAGCACGTTGGGTCTTCTCCATATTGATAGGATCAGGAAAGTGAGATGGGTGGGAGAGCTTTCTCCCATTGCGCAGCGAAGCTGTGGAATACACTGCCAACAGCCATGCATTTTCAATCAAACAGACTAGTATTTAGGAAAGAATTGAAGACCTGGCTGTTTGCCATAACATAGGTGTATGGTATAGGCTGTAATACTCGTACTCACTCTTGCGCCAAGACGCTACTGCTTTAAAAACATATATCCTATCCTATCCTAAATCATCTTTAATGTGACCAGCTCCCGCAGAAGGAGTTGACAACCAGCATCTGCAGTTATTTGCGGATCACTTGTGATACTCCTTTCCTTGCAGCCTCCCTTCTCGTTTTAAGAAAGAGAATCACACAATTCCCGCATGGCATTTTAAATATATGAAGTTGTTAGAAATGGCGATTTCTGGTTGGCTAGGGCTGGCGCCAAAGCCAGGCAGAAACCACCACTCTTGTCAGGGCTGGGGAGTTACACGCCAAAGATAACCTCTGCTCACCCCCTTGGTAGCTTGGCACGAGCAGTCAGGCTTATCCCGGAGGCGATGTGTAAAGCGTTTGCGCACGCACCCAGCAACAACACCCAAGGCCCACCACAAAAGAAACTCCACACAAGGTATTATATAAAAATAGCCTTTGTATTATACCAAAACACATGAGATACTAGTCACACAATTTACACTGTGCCAACTGGCACTGGGCAGAATTTTACAAGGGATTATATGTACAGGGGACAGGGCCACATGGACCACTGTCAGAAATGAGCACTTTTAGAACTTAGCACTTAGAACATAGGATATAAAATTACTGTAGCACAAAATAGAAAATGTAGCGCACAACCAGTAATCCCTGGTAACAGGTAAGTACCACCTACGCAACCCTAACCACCGTAGGAAAATATTACGCAGGGAATCATGAACACATCAGCATAACCTATACCAGGAAAAACCCTCTCCTACGCATAGGCACAGCTAGACAGAAACATAGCATCAAGGCATTGCGCCGGCGCAAAAGTACACCAGTAACAATAATCCCGTACCCTAGGTGAGGGCACAACACAGCAACCTGTCCCCAGGCCAACCTGGCCTTTCAGGGTCTCAAACGCCCTGTGTCCAGCAGAGTCAGAGCAAGGCTACGCAGGCTGCGCAAACCAGGGCGCACAAGGCACAACCTACACGTTGCTGCTGCCCACTAAGTGCTGGGCAGCTGGGAAAATGAGCGTGGGCACCACTGTGCCTTTTAAAACAAATGTAGCAGTCACGTGGAGCCTCTCTGGGCTCTAACCACAAGAAATGCCCCCTAGAGCCTTCGTGGCTCAAGAACAATGTGCCCCCAAAGTTGGAGCGCCCGAACGCTCTGAAACAACAATGCCCAGCGTGGGAGCCTCGTGGGCTCTGGACCAAATGTGGGGCAACGTTGGAGCGGCCCGCTGCCTTCCGGGGCCGCTCTTACCAGTCAACAAAATGAAAATGCCCCCGTAGTTGGGGGCTCGGGAACACGTTGGGGTGGCCCCGCTGCCTTCCGGGGCCACCCGACACTCATACTGCCCCCGTGCCTTGTGCCGGCACGATAGAAATACCTCCTCGCAGTTGGAGCCCTCTCGGGGCCCTTAATCACACAATGCCCGGAGCAGGGACGCCCGCATTCACCGTCTGTCTGGGAGGTGGCGTTCCCTCTGCAGCGGTGACTGGAGATTCACCCGGGCCCCCTCCTGGGACCCGGGACTTGGCAGGGACTCCTCCGGACTCTACACACACCCGCGGGGCTCTCACCACACACGGGAGCCCCGCTGGTGAAGCCGCCGTCCGTCTTCACTTCTTGGTCCCGGCGCGGACTCTCCTTCCGTGGGGCTTCCCTCGTCCGGCTGCAGGAGCGCGGGGTAGGCTCCCGTCCGCTTCCTGTACTTGGCCACGCCCCCGTCCCCTCTGTGGCTGCCTGACTTCCTTTGAGCCCGGCCGCGGCGGTGATCTTCTCGACTTTCTCCGAAGCGCGGGGTGGGCTCCCGCCTTCGCATTAAAGTACAAATAGGTGGAAATAAGCGGGGTGGGCACCCGCTATAGAACGAATTAATTAAGCGGGGTGGGCACCCGCCATCAGAAACAAAGCGCTCCTGGCGCCGAGGGCACAGGGGAAAGCGCTCTCTGCGCCAAAGGCAAGTCCAGCGCTTCTAGGCGCTGGAGGCTTCAGTGAAGCGCCAAGGAAAGCGCTCCTCGACGCTGGGGTCCCAAACAAAGCGCTCCCAGCGCTACAAGTCAAATAAAAGCACCTCCAGGCGCTCCAGGGGAGAATACCAAAGTCCAGCAAAGTTCTCCCCTGTATGCAGCAAGGCAGGGGGGGCAAGGCTGGACCCAGAACCAGCTCACTGGGCCTCCAGGCAGGGAGGTAGTCCAAGTGGCGGTCTTCTGGTCCAGCTACAGCAGCAGCCCCCCTCAGATAGGATCCTGGAAGAGAACAAATTGTAAGGGGACACAGCCCCTTCTTATACACCTTTTCCCTTTGTTCTTGGTTCAGGGTGAGGGGGAAAACCAGTCGCAGCTGGTTGGGGAGCACCCTTGATGTGCTCAGCCCCTCACTCTATTCACTGTCAGGGCTAGGGTCATCAGTTGCACCAGAGGGGGCGGAGCCAGCATTGTGTAGGGAAATCCCTGCCCTATTCAGGTCCAAGGGGCACTCCTCCCCAGCCATCAGCATGCTAATCTCACACTCACCACTTGGGCAGACCCACCCAGACTCCTGAAGCCAGGCTCACCAGCCAGCTCCAGCCAATCACACGCCAGACACATTTTACACTAATATGCCAACTCCTAGAAGTGGCACTTCCGCACATGACATAATCACGCATTATACATCATTGCGTAGCATTCAATCACACGAGTCCGCACATACCAAACTCGAGCCTGCACACCCCACGCATCAGGAACTACCAGGGACACATGCATTCCTATGGGAGGGCAGGCCTATCTCACCAAATGCATTCAGAGTGCACACGCACTTTACTCTGGGACACAGGGAAAGTGCGCAGGAACCAAAAAATCACTACCACCAGGTCACCAGTAAAAGCAAAAAGTTTAGGGGTGAACCTGCCAGAAGGGCCAAGTCCAACAGAACTCCTCACACATAGTCCGACAGCTTTTCTCTTCCCTGCTCCTTCGATGAATTGTTCTCTTGGGGAGCAGACATCTTCACCAACCGAACAAGTAAGGCCTTTCGAATAGAAGCCCATGCACATGGCTACAGACCACTAAATGGCCATGGTCTGTGTCTCGTTTCCCATTCTATCTCCCCTGACCCAGAATTTGTATCTCTCTCCCCCACCCCAGAATATGTACCATTTGTAGACGAATGGATTTTATTCCTGAATTTACTTATGCTCTATTTAGCGACCTCTAAAAAAACAAAAGTTTGAGTCTTCCCTGTCGGTATCCATACATGCAGGATGACGGTCAGACGTCTAGACCAGGACTCCACATGCTGTCTTGTAACCTACTGATCCAGTCCCATTCTGCTTCTTTTTGTTCCAGCTGCTTCTCTAGTTTCCCCCTGCTTTTCAGCAAACTTTTCGGGGGGGCCCCATATGTTTCTTCCTCTTCGTTTCACCTGCTTCTTGTCTTTGCCCCCTGGGTCCTTTTCCCAGCCCTCTTTTTAGGTCTCGCCTGACCCAGCGCATGTGCTAGTCTGGCGAGACTTTTTGAGAGGGCTCCAAAAAGTGCTACCAGGCCAGCCTAGGGCTACAGTGCATGTGTGCGGGGGCGCGTGCGCCGCACTTTCGCCTCTTTGATGTTTGATCGCGATCACTTTCGTGGCCGCACAGCCGCTTGGCATAGCCAATAGGTCTCGCTTTTGGGACCTTATAAGTATTTAGTTATGCAACTGTTGCATGGCTAAACACTTATAAGGTTCCAAAGGTGAGACCTATTGGCTATGCCAATGCTTGTTTTCTTTTGAAGTGAGGCTCAGCTTCGCCTTCCTTTTTTGGTCGGGAAATGGCCCTTTCTCCATTGGCTGCATGCACATCCATTTGGCCCTCAGGTCGCCATCATTGTCTTGCCTGCTTTAAAACGTTGAGTTGCCCCTTGGTCGAAAGCTAAACAGACAATCGGAAGTAGTAACCTACAAAACAACTACAAACTTGCATACTTCCTGAAAGACAGCGAAGGGTCCCTCTTTCTCTGTAGCCCATAATTGTAGGAATACTGAAGAGATGTCTTTATTTTGATATGAAGTGGTGCTTCCTCAAAGTCAACACAATCTCATTTCTTATAGGTGGAGAGGTTGCCGCGATAAATCTCATGTTTAACTCCGTATGGCAAAAGAAGCAAGGGAAATGTACATGTGTACAAAAACAGCAACATCAAAACATCACAGTTTTATAATAAGTAAAAATTCCCAATCCGATTTAGTTAAAAAGAACAACAGTTATGATCACAATAACACATAAATTAAGTAAATATGATCTATAGTTCAGGAGACTTGAAGACAAGAATTGAAGTGCTTTTTTCATCAAAAGTAGTGTTTGGAAGTATTAAAGTAACACCACCAACAGCTTGGCAGAGGTTCTCAAAAATGGCCTCTTGAAGGCAGCTTACATTAATTGTTGGCACATGTATAACGCATTGCCCTACGTTATAATGGTTAAATACTGCCACTTACAACCATAGTTTAAAATTCAGTCTAAAATTACTGTAACTAGTAGAGATGTCGGATGTCAGCCCCGGTTATCGCGTCCTCTCCACCAAGTAACACCGGAAATGATTGACCAGTATCGACTGACTCACCCCTGCTCTCTTACAGGGGATTTAGAACTGGACCTTACTCATTTTCAAGCATGGCTAGTGCAATGTCTGGAGGACTTGGCCCCGCCTAGGCGGTCCTTTAAGAAATCCTCACGTGTGTCTGCCCCATGGTTCACGCATGTGCTGAATTCCAGCAGAAGGCTTTGTAAGAAGGCCGAGAGAGCGTGGCGAGCAAACTACCTGGATCCTATGAAGGAGGCCTATAGGTCTTGTATCAAGGCCTATCATAAGGAAATCTATCTGGCCAAAAAAGCCTACTTAGCTCAAAGGATCGAAGAAGCCGCCAACACCAGTAAAGAAATCTTTGCAATTGTGAAGGAATTCACATCACCAGTTGCTATTTCTCCTAAGTGTTCTTTCTCTGAACCTTGGGTTCTGCAATTAGCTAATTTCTTTGCCAATAAAATCAGGAGCATTCAGGCAACTTTTCCTTCCTTGGTGCGGGGGGGACTGCCCTGTCCTAAAATCCAGTCCGATGTGCCTGATCTGGGAAGGCCCAGCTTGATGAGTTTTCCTCCTATTGAACCTCAAGTTTCTTTGGAAATTCTTCTAAAAATGAGATCTGGCTCTCCACTGGACCCCTGTCCCGCAAAGTTTCTGGCCAAAGTTGCTCATGCTATTAACTCTATGGTTAACCCAATTTTAAATTGCTCATTGGAAACAGGGATAGTACCGTCTACTTGGAAACGGGCGATGGTCATTCCTACTCCTGAAAAAGCCCTCCTTGGACCATACCATTCATGCTAATTACCGACCCATCTCTTTACTCCCGGCCCTGGCAAAAGTGGCAGAGAAGCATGTTCAGTCTGTCCTCTCACATTTTGTTGAGTCTCATGGTGTTTTGCATGATACTCAATCTGGTTTCCGTGCAAATATGAGCACGGAAACGGCTCTGTTGGAGGTGGCTGAGGCCATTAAGGAAGTCCAGGACTCTGGGGGGAAGGCACTGTTGGTGCTGCTGGATCTCTCGGCGGCATTTGACACCGTTCCTCACGACCGCCTATTAACGCGTCTTGCGGAGATTGGTGTTGGAGGAACGGTGTTCAATTGGTTCAAGTCCTTTCTGACCAACCGCCAACAGACAGTCTGGGCACCTCCGTACTCCGCTGCAGTGCCGCCTTTGGATGTGGGAGTCCCGCAGGGGTCAATATTAAGCCCGACTCTCTTTAATATCTATATGTCCCCCCTGGCGGCGCTGGTTGAGTCTTTTGGTGCCCAGATTGTCTCATATGCTGATGACACCCAGCTTCTTTTCACCTGCGAGAAAGATATGGACTTTGATGGAGATCTTATTAAAGGCTGTTTGGGTGCGGTTTTTAACTGGTTCCAATGTAATCAGCTTAAATGCAACTCGGATAAATCCGAGGTTCTTTTCTTCGGCTGTCCCCCGGATACCTGTTGGAAGTCCTGGTGGCCAGCGGATATGTTTCCCCCTTCCAATGTGGCCTTGTTGGCTAAAAATCTCGGTGTTAAGATGGATACCCTTCTCACCTTTAAACCGCAGATTATGAGCCTGGTTGGTCAATGCTTCGGGGTTCTAAAGGCGCTTAGAAAATTTCTTCCCCTTCTTTCCATCGCTCATAGGAAAACCACTGTGCAGGCCCTGATAGGATCTAGGCTGGATTACGCCAATGTCCTGTATCTGGGTCTTCCGAAGTTCCTTCTTTCGCGCCTGCAGATTGTGCAGAATTCGGGCGATCTTCGGTCTTGGCCACCGCGCTCACGCTACAGGACTGCTGCAATCTCTTCACTGGCTGCCTATTCAGATGCGCATTGAATTTAAGGCGCTTAGTATGGCATTTAAGACTCTGCATGGCACTGGCCCCCGCTACTTGAGGAAGAGGATCGGTTTTCATCTGCCAGCTAGAGCCTTGAGGTCAGCTTCACTGTCTCTCACCACGATCCCGGCAATTAGGCTTGCCAGGATCGGTGGACGGTCTTTTAAGTATCTTGCGCCCCGGGCCTGGAATGCCCTTCCACTGTCCCTAAGAAAGAGTGAGAGCCTGATGGCCTTCAGAAAGAATCTCAAAACATGGCTGTTTGGCCAATAGGCTCCACCTTCCCCGGATGGAGTTTTACGGTTTCGGGTCTGATAGCGCCGGGACACTCTGCTTGAGTAGCTGAGCGCTCAATAAAACCCCATATAACATAACATAGTTTCAATCACATGTAGGTTTAAATGTTCTTTAAAAATATCTGATGAATAAATGTCCTTGGGACTGATTTCTTTAGAACCCAACCCAAAGTTTCCAGTTGTAGGGACCACTCATTACTTTCCTGGTTCGTCAACGTCTCTGCTTCTTCAGGGTAGCCTTCCTGGACCCAAGCAATACGTTTTCCTCATTTTCATTTAGGTTTAACTTCAAGGCCAAAATCCAGTCCTTACTGCTCTTGATGTATTTCTTCAGGCAGCTGGCTCTGGCTGTAGAATCTTTAACAGTTTCCCCATCTTGGGAAAGGGGCACTGCATCGGGTTGGCCTCTTTCAGTCAGGCCCTTCAAGTGCCTTCTTTTCTGTTGGTCAGCAAGCGACTAGCATCCCTAAACGTCAGAGAAACCTTTCAGAAACAGAAATGCAAGTCAAAGTAGTGTCCCCACTCATCAGGAAGCGTAACCTATTTCAGTGGGTAATTTCTTCTGTCCCAGCTGCCTGTCTCCTTGAGCCTGGTTGCATTAGTTCTTACAGGATGTACTCAACTGTGATTGGTGAACACCCTAAGTGATTTCAGCTACAAATCCGGTGCATTCTCCTGTCTTTTACAACACTGTGATCAAAATCCTGTTTCCCTGAAGCAGACCTACCACTAAAGCGAGCCACAATGCTTTGCTCTCAAGTTTTGCTAAAAGGCACAACTGAGCCTTTAATTTAGTTTCCTCTCTCTTCCTCCTAACTCCTGGAAAACCCACTCCAGCCCCCGCAGGGGTTGGGCACATCTGCGCCCACCCCCTATGGTCAGTGGCTTATGGTCAATACCTTTTCTAGATCTACCCTCAAAGGAGAGGTGTGTCTGAGAACCCATTGCCAGGCAATTGTTATCCCAGAGGGGAACTGAATATGAAAGACCTTGGTCAAGAGAAGGCTTTGATCAGTTCTAGTTGGTCTTCTCTCACAGTGGGGTAAAAGATGTGAATGAACACATTTATTGTATACTTGTATTTATATTGCATATTACTCAGAATTAGAATAACGTTTTAATAGATAAAAAAGATGTAATAAATGTATACAGATGGTAGCGTATATTAACTAAGTTGGGTAAATCAAACAATGCCATTGCGTCGAACCATGTATCAATAGCATGTTTAAATAACATTGGCATTAAATAGTGTTGATGTGCGACAGATAAATCTGGGCAAACAAACAAAAATGCTCTAAGTCTGGTAGAGGGCAAATAGATGAGTTACGTTTAGATGAGATATTATCAGTGATCCTCCTGTTTAAACATTTATGTAACGGTCATTGGCAAAACCAATAGGTCAGGCTTGTTTTAGGCATATGTTCGTTGTTGTGTGATATGTCAGTATCCAATAATAGAAAACTCGCAGAAAGGCACCTAAATACTTGTCAGGTGGTATGCTGTTTAAAGCATCAGATGGTGTGCTGCGTAAAGCGCAGGAGTTTAGTTCACATATTTTGAACTGCACCTTTAATTACTTAGGAATCCTGCCCAAGAGGTATGGCCTATTTATGCTTCATTGGCCACACCCCTTTTTATGGTTTAAATGTTTTTATTGAGGGATAGCTCAAAGAACATCAGGACAAAGAACATACAGAGAGACCCGAGTGCCTCTTACAATGCCAGAACAACCATCTGGGCCCTTGTCATTCCCTTGTCCCCCGAAGTGTGCTCGAACTGAATGATCATGTACTAGACCACAACGTACCACTGTGAACCCCCATTTCCCACCAAACCCCCCCCAAATAACTCGGCCCCCCCGCCGCCCGTCAAGCCCTTTCCCCTCCTCCCACGCTCCACAGCACGCCCAAGGCCCGGCAGGTTTAATGTCCGTCCCCATCGGAAGTCTCTGCAATACATAACAACCTTAAATATCGGGGACATGTAACTTCCCTAAATTCTGAGGACAAGAGCGATAAAAAGGGCTGCCACAGTTCCCTGCACCTGTCTCCCTCCCCAGCCAAGGTCAGCGCTAACTTTTCCATACCCAGGACATACCACAAGCAGTGGAGCCATCCCACAAAGGTCGGCAGCTGAGGTGTGCGCCAGTGTGCAAGTATGTTTTGTATAGCAGACCCCAACGCGATGGCCATCAATCGGCCTCTGCGGGAGCGTAGTGGGTATGTCAGGGGGTTGGGCAGACCCAAGAGCACATAAGCAGGGAAGCGCGGTATCTCTGTCTCGAAGTGCTTGTCCACTTCATCCAGCACCAGTTTCCAAAAGGGTTGGAGGTGTGTACAGTCCCATAATAGGTGCGTAAGGCTACCCAGTTGCCCGCAACCCCTCCAGCACGTCGCCTCCCTAGTGTGGTCCATCGCGTGTATGCGCTCCGGCGTATAATACCAATAAGTCACTACTTTTGTGAGGGTCTCTGTGAGCCCCATATGATAAGCCGAGTGTCGTGCCCTGTAATAGATGTCCTCCCATTCTTTATGAGTCAGGGTTCTTCCCAGTTCTCGTTCCCATCGGAGCCTGTGCGCATTGTATGTGTGCTTGTGTTTAACCTGCAACTGTTTATAAAGGTCTGAGACTAGGTGTTTGTCGGATGTACGAGTGATAAGCCATCGTTCATAGGGGGAAAGGCGCCGCTCCGCCCCCGAGCGGACCTGCGGCTGAAGCGCCCAGTGCCGTACCTGCAGATACCGTAACCGCACCACCTCCGGCAGCCCGAATTCCCTTCGCAAAGAAGCGAACGAGGTCACCCCCCCTCTCCATAAACATGACACAGGGACCTACAGCCCGCTGCCTTCCAGCTCGAAAAAGCAGCCTCTTCTAGTCCCGGGGTGACATCGGGGTGACATCGGGGTTGCCTATCAGCGGGGTAAGCGGGGACGGGAACGATGTGAGTTTGTGCGTGACATTAGTGGCGTCCCATACCTCCAGGGGGACCCGCGTAATATAGGAGGCATATAGGTTAGGCGGTCGATGCGCGTTGCGCAAGAAGGGGATATCCTGTAGCGGTCGCGCAGCCACCGCCTGATCTTCAAATAGCCAATGCTTCTCGGACTCCCATCTACTCCACTCCACTAAATATCGCAGCTGAGCTGCCCGAAAGAGTCCCAAATCTGGAATCCCCAAACCACCCGCCCCCGGGGCCAAAACCCAACAGCGCCCGCCACATCCGCGGTTTCCTCCCATTCCAGATAAACCGAGCCAGATCTGACTGTGTCACTCAAATCCATCCCGCCGGTGGACGAAGAGGTATATTGCGAAAGAAATGGAGAATCTGCGGGAGGATGGTCATCTTAACCGCTGCAATCCTGCCCAACCACGAGAGGGGATAATGCCGCCATCTGTCGAGATCCCGGCAGATCCTGCCGTGCAGCTGTGCACAGTTAGTCTGCGCTATCTGAGAAAGCGATGGGGCTAGTTGGATCCCTAAATAGGGTATCGTGTCCGCTGCCCAACGAATAGGGAGTCGGGATTGCAAATGCTCACGGGTGGACCGCGACAACGACAGATCCAGGGCCAGGGATTTCTCCGCGTTCACCTTAAACCCGGCCGCCAGTGCAAAAGCCTCCAATTCTGCCCAGCACGCTGGGAGGGCAGGGCCCGGGTCAGATAATAACAGCAGTACATCGTCCGCATACAAGCTGATTGTATGAACAAAGCCCCCAAACCGGATGCCCGTGATCTCTGGGTTCTGTCGCACTCTCTGGGCCAGAGGCTCCATATAGAGGGCAAAGAGGAGGGGAGACAGCGGGCATCCCTGCCTCGTGCCCCTCTCAATGTGGAATCTGGAAGACGTGCATCCGTTCACTCTAATCTTGGCTGTGGGGTATCTATAACAGTTAAGGACCTGCGTGCGAAAGCGGTCGCCAATTCCAGCCCTCCCCAGTACCTGTTCTAAGAATGGCCAATGAACCCGGTCGAACGCCTTTTCGGCATCAATGGCAAGCATCATGTATTCCCCCGGTGCCCGAGTGGCCTTCTCTATAAGATGCAGTATCCGCTTAGTGTTATCAGACGTTTGCCTCTGGGGGATGAAGCCTGCTTGATCCGGATTCGTGAGCCCCGGCATAAGAGGGCAAAGGCGTGAGGCCAGTATCCCCGTATATAGCTTAAGATCCACATTGAGGAGTGATATCGGGCGGTAGGAGCCACATTGAGCACCGTCCTTGCCCGGCTTAGGAATCACTCCTATCGACGCCTCCAGGAGGTCGCCTGGGATAGCTCCTTGAGCGGCAAAGGAGTTGAACAGCTTAGTAAGGACCGGGGCCAACAGCGAGCCAAATTTCTTATAAAAGAGCGGGAAAACCGTCCGGACCCGGGGCTTTCCCTAGTTTAAGCCGCAAAATGGCAGACACGACTTCGTCCAAATGAAAGCTTCTGTCCAGGTGTTCGGCCTGCTCAGGTGACAAAGCCGGTAAATCCACCGCATCCAGCAAGGCTTCCCCCTGCGCCCGAGCCAACGGGGCCTCCGCATACAGGGATGCATAAAAGTCGCAAAACGCCTCTGCAATAGCACTATCATCCGTTGCTGTCGAGCCGTCTGCCCTAGAAATCCGCTTAACAGGTTGATGTACCTCTCTGAGCTTATGAGCCAAGAGCCGCCCACACCTATCCCCCCCTGCATAGTAAGCGTGTTTCAGCCGCAGTGCCGCATACTCCGCCCTGTCTTGGTCCAGCGCTGTCAACTGTTGGCTAGCCGCTTTAAGTTGCCGCCATACTCTCGGGCCCCCGTTCTCTGGTGCATGCATTCCAACTCTCCCACCTGTTGCGTAAGCTCGTCCCTCTTGCGGCCACGGTCCCTATTGTCCGCCGCCGAGATAGAAATGAACTCCCCTCTAAGGACTGCCTTTAGCGCCGCCAATTGCGTAGCCAGCGAAGTGTCTGTGTTGTCGTTATATGTGTGATACTCCTGAATGGTGCACTTAATGCGCTGAAGGACCTCGTCGCGGTGCAAAAGGCCATCTCTGAGACGCCACACCTAGAGGGACGTGGTATGGGTGGGAGAGTGAACACAGCGGTCACCGGGGCATGATCCGATAAAGACACCACCCCTATGTCCGCTGCTGTCGCAAGTGCTCTCATCGGTGCAGAGACTAATAGGTAATCTGATCGGGCATAGGTCTTGTGCGCATTGGAGTAAAAGGAGTACTCCCTATCGCGGGGATGCAGGGATCGCCAGAGGTCGTCCAGCCCCAAGTCCTGCAAGCGCGCAAGCCCCTCCGCAGTAATGGCCCCAGCTTGGTGTGAGCGCTGACCGGATCGGTCCTGAACAGTGTCGAACACCAGGTTAAGATCCCCCCCTATAATGATATGGCGGTCTGGTGTGGTCGTGGATTCTGTGAGTGCAGAATGCAAAAATCGCTCAGAACCCTCGTTCGGGGCGTAGATGGAGCTAACAGTGAATGGCATCCCCCCAAGAGCGAGACGATAGGTCAGAAGGCGTCCCCTGATCTCGGCCACTTTGTGGAGGACCCCCCCCCCCCGAAATCGCTGTGCCACTAGTATCGCCACTCCAGCTGTCTTAGTGGGGCCAGAGGAAAAAAACTGGGTGGGGAACCTCCGGGACCTAAGGCAGTGGCAGTCGCGCGCCAGCAGATGAGTTTCCTGCAAGAGGCAGAGATCCGCTTGGGAATTTTCCAGGTAGGATATAACAGCCTTACGTTTGACTGTGTTGTTAAGACCCCGGACATTCAGGGTCAGTATTTTAAGTGTAGCGGGTGGCATGATGGGTAACGCATTGGGAACCCCGCCGCGGAACAGCAGCGCCGACAGGGGCTCTAAGCCGTCGGAGTGGCAGCGGGACAGGGACGTGAGAGTGCAAGCGATGAATCAGGCTGTGCGAGAAAGACGAGCACGGGGCCCCCACCCTTCTCCCACCCCAACAAACCCCCTCAAAACTAAAAAAGGAAAAACCCAAACCATGAAAACTGTAACCATATAGTCCGTCGCACGCCTGCGACTGGCAAAAAGTCATTGGGGAACGTCCATCAATCATGGAAAGAAGCCTCCCTCCCGCCGAGGATCCAGCTGCAAGAAAATACATATATCAGGTACCGTGCTTGTCCAGGTCAGCCATTCTGCGAGCTCGGCAGTTCCGTTGACACAGCTTCCAACGCGGACTGACGACCCTTCGTGATCTCCGCATCTGGCGGTTTTTTAAAACGGCGTCTACAACCCTGCTGCCTCCAGCGAGGCCCAGCCTGTCCCGTGCCGGAGGCGGCGGCCCCCTCTCCCCCTCCTTCCTCGGGGAGGGCCACCCCCATCAAGCTGGCGGCCTCGGACAGAGAGCGTAGCTGGTAGAGTTTGTCGTCCTTACGAAAGACCAAACGGAAGGGGTGACCCCAGCTATAAGGGATGTTGTTATGCTGGAGGTGCGCCGTGATAGGTCTGAACAGGCGCCGTTTTTGCAGCGTGAGCGCAGACAGGTCCTGAAACAGCACCGGTTTGTGATCTCGAAAGTGTAAGGGCTGCATACGGCGTGCTTTTTGCATGATCAGTTCCTTGGTAAGGTAGTCCTGCACGCATACCAGGATATCCGGCGGGGACTCCGAGGACGCCCTAGGGGGACCCACCCTGTGCGCTCGGTCTATCCCCAGGCTCGTATCCAGCGGGCGCTCCAAGATGTGATTGAATAGCTCCCGCGAGTAGGCGAACAGGTCCTTCGTGTCGTCGTCCACTTTCACGCCTCTAATTCGGATGTTATGACGACGGGAGCGATTCTCGAGGTCGTCAAGATGTACCTGTAGGTCCACCTGCTGATCATGCAGGCGGATAATCTCCTGCTGAAGATTTGCGATTTCCTCGTCCTTGCCATCACTCTTGCCCTCTAGGTCCGCAACTCTTTCGCCAATACTATCCACATCGCGTCGGACGTCCTTGAGCTCAGACGTGAACTCCTGTCGGAAAGTTTGAATGTCGTCCCTCAGAGCAGTGAACATTGACTCCAAGAAGGCTTTGGTAATAGGCTGCGAGCCCTCGGCGTCCAGCTTCCCCTTGCCAGAGCCCCCGGCGTCCGCTGTCGCAGCCATCAGACCCCCCGGGGACTTGGAGATCAAATCCTTGATATTCTTGTCCAGTCGTTTCTTGTGCGTGGCCATGTCACCGCCCGCTGTTCGCTGCGTGTTCCCGTAGAATGCCTCCCCGCGGGAGCGCCACCCAATCGAGGCTCGGCAGGAGGCCCAAGTCCGGGGATCCGCTCCTCCACCCAGGGGATCCCCGTGTGTCCGACGGGCAGGCGCGTCTATCCACTGTCCTTGGAAGGACGCCGGTAACGCCGGAAGACAACCAGCTCACTCCACCTGGCCGCGGTATCTCCCCGGCGGGCAGCCTCGAAAGTCCTGTCGCAGCTAGGCCCGGCGCAGGGCACGGGCTCCCCCAACACCTCAAGCAGCTCCGTCCACCTCGAGACCCGGCCGAGCACAGGGACACGGTCCCCAGGGATCCCGTCCGGCCCCAGGCCTGCCCGGTGCGCTCCAACCGACCCCCCTGGGGAAGCCAGGCGCCCCGCCAGTCCCAACCACTGCTGCAAACCTCCGGGAGGCGAGGACTCCTCACAGCCCCCCTCCGGTGTGCTCCACTGCGGCCGTCCGGCTAGGGCCTGCTCCGCCGAGCGCGGCCACTCCCAGTCAGCAGGGCCAATTTCCACCGTCCAGCCCGATCCATCCGCCGGTAGGCAGCCCCCGATCGCCACCAGCTCGTACCACACTTCAGCTGCTCCGGGGGTATGGGCACCTCCAGGAAGTCCACGGGCGTCTCAGGCCCAGCCTCGCAGGCCTCCCCACCGGCCCCGAGCGGCCCGGTCCTCCATACCCCCCGCCGCCGATCCGGTGTTCACCATGCGGCGGGGCGTGTTCCTCAGGTTCTCACCGCGTTATGGGTTACCAGTGGGCTCCGCTCCCCGCTCTCTGTGCACTCTCGAGCCCCCTGCGGGCCGCACCCTCTCCGGCATCGCCCGCACCTACAGGATGGCAAGTCCGGTCTAAGCGGCGGTGGATCCCCTCCACAGACTCACAGGGCCCCCGCACCACTCCGGGGCGCACTCTCGCTGCTCACCGCCAATTTCCGTCTCCAGGCCGCCGCCGCACAGCAGATTCCACGCCCACACTGTGCTCTTCGGCGGGGCCTTCCTCCTGCCGCTCTCCGCCGCTGCCACCTCGCCCTCTGTGAAGTCGCGGGTCGCCGGGCTCCGAAAAATCGGTACTGTCAGCGCTATTAACGGCCCGACGGCCGGTGCTGTAGCTGATCCTAGCGGGAGCTCCGGAGCAGGACGTCTGCTCACTCTGCCATCTTGGCTCCGCCCCCCACGCCCCTTTTAAAGACCCACCTGACCTTTTTCATCCATCTGAACAGCCCTGCTGTACATCATAACAAACAAAGTGGTCATAAACTTGCTACCATCATGCATTCAGTTATAGCATTACTCGTATGTGCACATTTACAGTTGTGAAGACGATATAAAACAAACCTCTCAAAAAGGACTAACGAGGATTATCACAGTGAATGAAAATGGTCTACCACCAAGGTTTGTTAGAGGAGGTGACTAACACCAAAATCCCTTGCCTTCTGTGGTAATCCCTGCAATTTGACGTAACAAAATACTTGTCTTCAATCAGCAGCAAAATGCAAGAACAGTCCACCCTTGTTGAAGGCCTGTTGTCTTTAAGAAATGCATATCACAATAAATAAACCAGGTCTATTGCCTTTGTTACAACATGTCATAATAGATAATTCAGAGCCATGGCATCAGACGTAACCTTTTCCAATGAAGGAGTCAGGCCTGTAGCCTTTAATGCTAGCATGCATGTCCTCATAACCAACTCCAGTTTACTAGATTTAACAAAAGGTTTCCCACAAGAGAACCATCAGGTGTATAGTCATACAACTACAAATGGATGCAAAATTACAGTTGGCAAACAAAAATACTGTCTCTCTCAAGAGGGTCTAACCAGGATGATCACAGTGTAAATCTTTTATCTCCACGGTTTAATAGAGAGGGTAACCAGTGTCAAAACTCTTGCCTACTATGGTGCCGTGTGAGATTCCATGTAACAAAATACACCTCTGCATGCTTTAATACAGAGTAATAACATACCACCTGTAAATGCCTATTGACCTTAACATATGCTTTTGGCTGAAACTACGTCAGCCCTGCTGCCTTTATCATAGCTTTTCATAATCAACAAATCAGGCCTATAGCCTTGATCATTGGCTTGCCGCCATAATCAACTCAGTAGGTGGTATAAAGCATAAGCTTTCACAGAACTCAAGAAGTGCAATGCAAGCACAACTTCTGCCCAATCAAATGCTGTGGTATCCAGTTGATCCACCATGTGGACTAAAGCTAAGCCCCTCCTTCGGTAGTACTTCTGAAAGTTCTTTTCTGTTGATTGCATGTTTGGCGACTACTGCCAAGCCAGGCCTAAAAACAAGGACTATACATATCTAGACTGGCTTTAACCCCTTCGGTGCTCATGACGGAATGGTTCCGTCATGACCCACGGTTGAGCTGTGCTCATGACGGAACCATTCCGTCATGACCCCGCCCGCGCAAGATTCCGCCAGCACAGCGGCGGAATCTGCGCAGCATCGAAGGGGTTAAGATGAAATTGCGTACCTTCGGCATTCAAATATTTATATGTCGAACCCAACCTCTTTATCTTTTTATACAGTCACTATAAGGATGTGAACGACTCTACTCCAATAATTTTTCATATCCGGTTCCTTGATACAGTCTTGTACATATAATCTATGCAGTTAAGGTCTGACAGCATTCCTTGCACAAACCCCGAGGATACTCTGGCATGGACTAAGAAATTTTACAGAACATTATTGGTTTTTTTGGGGCACCTTATTTTAGTGACATGCATTAATTATCGTCTGGAGGGGAAACAACATGCGTATGTCTGTCTAATCACAACAGCATAGGGCTCCTCTTCACACAGACAGTTTTTGGGATGACAATGTTGGGTACAGCCCTCGTGGATGGGAACTCATGAGGTATAACTTGATTGTAAGGCCTATATGAACAAGCATTGGCATAGCCAATAGGTCTCGCCTTTGGGACCTTATAAGTGTTTAGTTATCCAGCACAATATCCTTGGTGCAACAACATGAACTGTTGCATGGCTAAACACTTATAAGGTCGCAAAGGCGAGACCTATTGGCTATGCCAATGCTTGTTTAATTTGTCTCTTTTGATGCTAATCTTCTCGCTTGACGCTTTCCCTTTTATCCTTCTTGAAGCATTCCTTTCTATCCATATTGTATACATCTTTATAGTTATAGAGTACGAACGTGGCTAGAGGTCAGCTGAGCACTGCATAACATGCTCTTTTGATGATGGAAATCAAGCACAACAGGTCGATAGCATAAAGAGGGTGGATTCCAGCTGTGTGGGACCCGGGTGGGCGGATCAAGCCAGGAAGCTCTTGTTGATGATGAATGAAATTGTCTCTGAAGAGATGTGTCGTTTTCTGAATCCTCGGATTGGAGAGTCAAGCCTTCTATTTGGAGGGATGTTGTAACATTTTTTAAGCATGTACCTACAGTCGGTGTGCCATAAGATTTGTTCCTTTTTGCAGTTCATAATTAGTTCACTGATGATATCCATTTAAATATATTGCATTATACCCTCCTATCCCTAAACTTGCCTCGGGAGAGCTTTCCTTTCTGGGCCGGTTATGGACGACGTGAAGGTTTGTTGCTGCTTTGTATGTGGTGCAGCACATCTCAGACAGGGAAGGCTTGGCGGGGCAAGCGATGGATGTATATCCAGATAGAAGTGATATGATCGAAGCACCCTCAGTACTTTGAGAGGTGTAGACTCCGGGAGCTCATTGTATAGAGTGATGGTAAAATCGGCGAAGCTGGTAAGTAGGGCTTTGCCCCTAAGTTTAAGAATGATGTGGCTTTGAATCGTGGGTCTGAAGTCTGCTACAAGGAAGCAAGAGCTGCCTTTCTGTAAGAATGAAAGATGAGGTCCTGCTGTCGGTGCTTCCTTGACCGCCTGGCCAAGTACAAGTGCTCTGCTTGGGAAGGTTTTTAAAATACCTGGGATGGGGATATTGCCTTCATATGCAGTTGCCTTGACCGTGATCACGATGGCAGAAGGCAGTCTGTTGAACTCATCTTAAGCGTGATCCGCGTGGGCCTGTTGCATGGTGGCGTGGGTCATGGTGGGATGAAGCTCTAGATGCTGTCTCAGGTTCTTGTTTTCTGCCAATATTTCTTGCTGTTAGAAGTGGATTTGTCTTTTGAGTCTGGCACAGGTGGACTTGGAAGGTGTTCTAGGGAGTATTTAATGGTTTTGAAGAGGGATGTGTTCTTATGTGTTGCTAACGTGTAGTATATATTGGTGACGTCCCGGAGGAGGTTTCTGAACATTGATCTCCCCTCTTGTTGTTTTTTTCTCCCTTGCTGCGTTTTCCCATCTTGATGCATTTTCCCCCCTTTGATTGCTCTCTTCCAACCATTCGCGGCTTTAGTCCTCTCTGTTTGTTATCGCCCCCCAATTATCACTCCTCCCCCTCTTGCAACTCTTACTCGCGTTCTTTTTCCTTCTACTCCCATTCATCCCCACACTTCAGTCCCTTGGTCTTCTTGCTCTTTGGTACCCTTGGTTTATGGTCTGTTCTCCTGGTGGCGGTTTGCTCTTCTCTGTGTAAATTAATTATCTCATGCAGCATCTCCCTCTTTTCTTCTTCTGATTATTTTCTCTGTCTTAATACCACTCGCCTGTGTCTTACTCCTCTTCTTCAAGCTGGCCCTTATTCACTCAAACTTCACTCTTGACAAGTCCTCTCTCCTAATGTTCCCTCGTTCTGGCTTATTTACAATTATCGGTCTCCTTGCTTCTTCTCCCACCTGGTCTTGAGAGCATACATTTATCGTTTTCCTCCCGCATTCTGCGAGGCCTGTTCTTTCTGGCTTCTGTTCCACTGATGCTACACCTGCTCTGTAAATCTTCATTCTGTTGCATTAATGTTTGTAAAGGTGTGTGGGATCACAAGCACCAAGTTCACTTTTAGTTCAATGAACTGTTTCCATAAGCTTGGCATTTGAAGAGCCTCACCTAGTTATAATGACAACTGTCTCTCATCCCGCATACTCGACAGGCTTCTCACACTTACTCTTACTAACTCTCGGTTTCTGATGTCTATCCACACATATTCTAAAATTAACCTGGCGAGTCTCTGTTCCTCTGTTTGGTGTTTATCTGCTTATATCCCACCTGAACCTTGAGATTCTCTGTTCTGGGGCCTGTGATTTTCTACTCCCTTTGCCACTAAACCCTCCTCCCTGAAACCTCTCTCATGGGAAATAGTTTTAAGAGGTTAAACATGGTTATTCTATTACTTCTGGCAAAGAGATCCATAGCTATGCACTGGAGGACTCCGGGAGGGCCCCCGGTGGAGGCTTGGGTGGGAGCCGTCAAAAAGTGGGGTGCTGTGGAAGAAGATGTGATCCGAGAGGAGGAAGTGAAGGGAACACGCAAGCACCACATATCCATGGAGTTCAGCCAACACACCATGCGAGCAGAACCAGCTGAGGCCCCCATACCCAACCAACTACTGCCACACCAGCTGGCGGGCGTGTCGAGCTCGAGCGCCTGCCTGACAAGTATCCCATTTATCATGTCTCGCACACATGATACACACAACTCCTTTTTTCTCATATTAAATCCTAACTCTAGGAGGCACCTTTTCTTCCTTGATTTATAGTCTCATCTTTTGAATAAAACTCCATTTCTTCAACACCACTCATACTAATGTAGACTTTCCTCTCATTTCTATTCTTTCATAAAATTAGCTTCTGCATCTGTCAATTCACATCCACTCCTCTACTTTGTGCTGTTTGTCTTCAAATTATAAAACATAATGTGAATATTATTTTTAGTAGGAGAATCTCATCTTGAAACTTCAGGCATTTTGTCTACTGAAACATTACAATCTACTTTGAATTATTTGAACATTTTCTGATGCATAACAAAAGGGTAAAATAAACACTGCATGATAAGCCGTATGACAAGAGTAACGCAAATAGGACACTCCTTTTGAAACAGAAGTAGGCCGGTCTGTACAGCTGCAACAATTAGGAACACTCATTATGCTGTTACTTATTAAGTAGATTTGCATAATTATTTTCCCCCAAGACTCCATCAAATCAGTTCCCAAGATCTAATCTTCTTTCTCTAGTATTGTTATTATGTAGTGTATTATCTATATTAATTGAAGCGTGTCTGACAGGGAAGTATAAGCCCACTAAGATTCCAATTAATACTATTAAAATAAAACTCACAAAAACTATTTTTAGATTCAACCTAAATCTTTCTTTACATAAGGCCATCTTATTTCTACAAAAGTCTCTTACTAAATCTTAGTCTGAAAAATACAAGGTACAACATTCTCCAAAAATGTTACAATTAATATGGTGTAGGTATTTAACAAAAATAATCCTTCAAGCAACACATTTGGGTAAATCCTGCAAGCACTAGTAGAATAGTCCTTCAGTAATATTGATGCAAGCAGGAAATAAAATAGATATAGACACATAAATCAGCAGCTTAGATATCCCCAGAAATAATGCAGGCATGGGAAACAGTTTATTGTAACACAAAAGTCTGATAAAATGTTCACAAAGATTATGCAGGCAAGAAATGAAGGCCAATAATTGTTTGCAAAGGTCTATGTGGGCACCAAACTGTCCCCAATACCTTAAGCTGGGAAATCAAGTAGGTACAAATGTAGGAGCAGATTTAATTTTTGGTGGACGGAGTAATCTCCGTTGGCCTGGCAGAGGAGTTAATGTCCGCCAGGCCGAGTCAACTCCGCCAGCCAAATATAGATATAACGCCTAAGTTGACAGTCCTATCTAAAGCATTGGCAGGAACTGGTGTCACAGCCGTTCCTGTCATTGCTGTTTAAAGCTTGTTTAGGTCTCGCCTGACCCAGCGCATGCGCTGGTCTGGCGAGACTTATTGAGAGGGCTCCAAAAAGTGCTACCAGGCCAGCCTAGAGCTACAGTGCATGTGCGCAGGCGCGCGCGCCGCGCTTTACCGCAATTACTTTCGCGGCCGCAGGGCCGCTTGCTATAGCCAATAGGTCTCTCTTTTGGGACCTTAGAAGTATTTTTTCTTTTTGTTTTGTGGCATATGCGTACAATAAAAAAATCAAATATTTGCCTATTGCAGCAGCCTGAAAAGGCAGGCAGGTTGGCTTTGTGACCTGACAGCTATTTACCAGAGCAAGAGTGGGTGTTCCAATTTTTTTTCAAATCTAAGGATGGACTCCTTGCTGACGTGTGAGGGGGTGTCTATATAGCCACCTGATCGGAGCTTGTCTGGATAGATGTGCTGATAGCAAGGAAACCCAATCGCTGTGATCAGCTGCTTCACAGGTCATTGACTGGCAGAGCCGGCATGTTTCTGTCGGGTTCTTTTGTGTTTGGCTGTGTTTACAAGTGCAGGCGTTGCAGTGCTCCACCCGCTGCCTGTCGGGTAGCCGCCATCGCCTGGCCTTTGAATGCATTTTTTCATGGCCCTCAGAATGCACCCCCCAAGTCTTGCAGAAGCATACAATGCACAATTATCGTGCATAATAAGTGGGTTGCTAAAAATGACAGCATCCTCATTGTGCTAGGTGAGTGCAAATGTGTTCGTGGAATTCGAGAGGGATTACATAATGAATTGACATTCTGAGTGCTGCTCTTTTGTTACTAAACCCTAAAGAAGCTTCCGCAATGAGAAGCACTTAGGCTGCGTTGGCTTGTTCTATTTCGGAACCTGACACTTCCAAGCCCCTGAAATGCAGGATGCCACGCCCACTGCAGCTCATGCAGAGGGCCAATTCTGCACCCACAGGAAGGAGTGACTGGCTCTTTGCAACAGTCTAGTTCACAAGTCTGTCCCCTTGTTATATGGTGTGTAACAACCCTCAGCACTTGCAGTGTCCATTTCTTTCTTCCAACTGGTGCCATTGTTCGCCCCCAATGACCCTTCTTGAGATGGATGCATAGTGTCTTGGTAATCACAGTAGTTTTTAGGTCTCGCGAGCCAAAGGCTCGAAGAGACATGTTCTATCTGGGCTTTTCAAAGTGCTGCCGTGGCCTAAAGCTACAGTGCACGTGAACGTGCACGCGCGCAGCGCCATGTGTCTTTCCTCCGTAGCGATCGTAATCACGATCACTTTCACTTTCGCGGGCTCCTCTGATGCTGGCATTCCCCCCTCCCTTCTCGTCTAACTTGCTTTGTTTCTCCTTTGTTAAAATGCTTGCTGTGAAAGGCCAGTTTCGTTGCATTGCCAGTGTTCAGTTTTCAACCTTATTCACCCATTGCTGTTTAATGAAACGGTTTTCTAAATAGTGGAGTCTAATTCTGATTTTATCAACCTTGGCAGCCGACGCGTGTTTTGCTCGCATTGCTACGACCGTCTAATCTGTCGCCTTCATCAAGGCTTGTTCGACATTCGTAGAAACACATTGCCGGCTGAAGCCTCTCCTAAGCTGGCTATCGCGTGATTTTGTCTTCCGGAGTTCCGGTCTGTGGGTACTGTCAATCTCAGTTCACAAGACCATCTTGAACATTGGCCAGCTTTAGGGTTACCACGCCCTGTGATTGGCTTTTTATTTAAGTTATTGGACAGGGAACAAAATAAGGGAGCAAACTTTGATAAAGCCGGCAGTATGGATGCGTGTTGGCACGTCAGTGAAACACGTGTCAGCTGATAAAGCTTGATAATAAAATCAGAAGAAATGCAATCAACCATCTGGAAAATAGTGTGATTAAACGGTGGAAAATAATGTTTAAAGTTGCAATCATTATTATGAAACATTACTAAAAAAAACAGCAAAGCAAAACTGGTTCTTCACAGCAAGCGCTGTTATTTGTTTGTATTCATTCTTGCACTTGGCCCACTTTAACCCCCTTCTTACATCATAAAAACATGAGCGATGTGTTCTGTTGGAATTATAGGCCTCAATTCTATTTAGCATGTATGCATAGCACTTCCTCCCCATTGACATGAGGGGGTCAGAAATCATTCTGACGGAGCCCGTCATAAATCAGCTTGTCATACGTCCTTGATAAACCATAAATCATACATGTCAATTTGGGAGGTAAATCGAGTTCTCTGTGTTGGGTTTTCCTCTAACCACGAGGGAAGTACCTTCCCCACTGCTGTTAGGCTCAAACTTGCTACCTTGTCTGTCCAATTGTGCCCGGCCATCCGGCTGGTCTGGGCTGCGAGCGCCGTCGTAGGCAAGACCTAAAAATGGACGCCCCAGTATGGACTTTAGACCTTCAAATCCTGATTCACCAACTTCTTATTGCGTGATTCGCTTTGCACCGTTCCACAGTGCAGCTTTGGGTGAAGTTGCACCTACTCCTGGTTTGCACGTTTCCTATTATCCTAAGTTCTCTCTGATTTTCAAGCAGTCGTTCCATTCCAGCGCAATGCGAAAGATGACTTCACACCAACCTTTGTCGACACAGTTTCCATTTTGGGATGTAGGTCTCCTAATATCCAGGTTAATTAAACTCTTTTGGGTAGTATCGATGTGCATGATTAGTCAGTTTCAAGAGTTATATTTGGTATCGGTTTGGCAACCTACATCATCTCCTACCACAATTTCCCTATGTTTTTTTTCCTTGAAAGGCTATTTTTAGGCCTGGATTTGACAGTGCACCGCTCTAAATAGACCTTTTGTTTCTAATACGCTTAGAGTGGGCTTTGGCTCCACCCCTTTCAAACTATGTATTTTTTCGCTCCGCCGCACCAGAGAAGTATTCTCTCCCCTCTGATGATATTGGCAGTTTGAATGTATGCTTCCGCCTCCAGCGGACTGTATGCTTTGCAATTTATCAAGAAGTATTTTACATCTCTCTGCCTCCATCATCTGCTCGCTGCTAACGCATGCACAAATGAATACTTGTGCATGCCTATCTTTAAATACCTTAGCACTTTAAACCCAGAGCTAATGGTTTTGCTATTGCTTGCTTCTGCACGCCACCGTTTAGCACCTGCTGGAATAACTCTGTTAACTTTCGCATAAACTGCTTTGTCACAGTTGTTTTGCCTAACTATCCCAAAGATTGGGGCGCTTCTTGATGCGCGTGCGGAGTTGTGTGTTCCACTCTGGACTTGTGAGTTGTCAGTCTACCTTTCTCATCCATAAAACACCATTAGTACCTTTGAGTCTACCCCAAGACCTGGTACAAAACCTCAGCCTTTCCTTTGGTGTCCAACTTCCATTTGTTACTTGTGGCCTAGTCTTTCAATCTTCTGCTTCACTTCCCTGCAAGAGACCTTTCCCTCTGTAAGAAGTTGCTTTTGTGTTGTAGATGTGTGATAGGTTGATAGGGAACACAGGATGGGTCTGTGACGCTTGTGTGCCCATCAGCAAAGTTGTGCGATGTTCATCATTTTCAACCATCCCAAAGGCTCTGAAGGTTTCCCTTGTAGCTTATCAAGAAGGAAATTTATGCTTTATTGTGAGATGATGTTCAGTGCATTGCGAGATATTTTTCACTCTAAACAAGCCACGCTGGTAAAAAATAGTCAGAACATTTATGGGCAATTCTACCTTTTCCTGAATTTTTTGTGCACAATGTCATTGCATAATATATGTTGTCCTGGGCCAATTTGAAATTATGCATGTGTATGTTGCGTAATTTGAGATTTTCGCATTACATTTGTTATGCTAAATTCCCAAATTTTTGGGGAGGTGGGTTTCTGCTTCTCTTCTGCGTCAAATTCCTGAAATTATGCCATTATTCCCCTTTGTATAATTAAGCGGCATTCACTGTAAAAAATGACCGCAAATCCACGTGAACACCAGAATGCGAGTTGATATTTTTTGCAGGGCTTTTGATGAATGCGTCCTTGCTGCAAAAAATGATGTGAGGATGCATTCTGTGCTAAACAAAAAAATGTGCATAATTGCGAATTTTGCTTTATTATACATAATTGTATGCAATATTGCCTGAATTTTGCATGATAACATGAAAGCACATTACGCACATTTCTCATACCTCTAAATATATGTAATGCAGAACCATTTTGTCAGTATTAAATAATTATGGGCATATTAACAAGCCAGGCGATAATGGGCTTGATAATATGCTCTATGGAATTCCAATTGAAGCCCATATTTCTCTTTGGCTTGTGTCATTGTCCTTTGTAAATGCTGGCTGTTGATTCGTTAATAGGCTTGTTTGTCCCTCCTTAGTACCGCCTTGTCTTTATTTATAACCTCCCATGAGGACTGGCACTTTTACTTCTGCTGTTACACAATATATCTTATTTAGTCTGTAAGCACTATTATCTTTAATGAGTTTCTCCTACTGCAGGCACAACATGCTTTCCTGCAACATTAAGCGCCATGCGCGCTTTTACTTTCCAAGCAGCCTGTGACAATGACGGCCGCTTCTTTGAAGTGAAATAGATCTCGCATTTACAAGAGCTTGAGCTATTGGCATTGTAAATGACAATGCCTTTTATTTATGTGTTAATTATCAAAACAGATAAATAAAAGGCATTGTCATTTACAATGCCAATAGCTTAAACTCTTGCAAATGCGAGACCTATTGCATTGCAAATGCTTGTTAGGCTTGCCCTCTGCGTCAGTTTCAGCTGTCTCACCAGACTATTGTGTTTTTTTTATAATACATAATATACCTAAAAGGTCCATTTTGGCAACAGGCTTCACCCATTGGGCGATTAAACATTTTGATTCCGCAACCCGTTGGTGGTCTTCACTTTTTTTAGGGACTGCACAAATTATGTGCACATTGTTCAAATCTGTCTAAACACAGTTCCTTTCTCTTCAGTGACAAAGCTGGTTCAAAGTGTGCGTTTTTATTTAAATTTAACATAAATGTGAGCTTTTCATTTTGCTGCACTAGGCCAGCCCAGTTACATTTGGATTCATTTTTCCATATGCTTTTTAGATGTATACATGACTGTCACAAGCAATGATACAAAAATGCATGGAGCAGCTTGGTAGGCAGTTTCTTAAACCAGAGAAAACCGCAACATCAATATTTTTTAAATATGCAGTTTTTATTGCAACCATATTTGGCCATATTCAGATGGGTGCAGGTTTTCTTTTTATCGTAGGTTAGACTTCCAATAAACAAGCATTGGCAAAGCCAATAGGCCTAGCTTATGGGGGCACAACATCAGAATAATACACAGACATTATCAACTGTGTTTCCGCATCGCCGAACCAATTATCCGAGTACGAAAAGGACCCAACTGCAGCTGATAGTGAACCGGCTCAGATCGAGCGCTTGTGCAGAGATCTTCAAGGGAGGGACGTCTGCTTCCTCTGCAGAGGTGGATAGCATGCACTTTCAACGCTAAAAGCCCTCTCTTTAGCAACCTATTGCCTCTGCCTTTAGTTCATTATGTACAGCATACCGAATAATAATAAACAAGCATTTGCAATGCAATAGATCTCGCATTTACGCGAGTTTGAGATATTGACATTGCAAATGACAATGCCTTTTATTTTTGTTTTTTTAACATAAATAAAAGGTATTGTCATTTACATTGCCATTTGCTTAAACTCGTGTAAATGCGAGACCTATTGCATTGCAAATGCTTGTCTAAAGGGTCGATAAGGTGGGGCAGACTGCACGAAGCAAACCAGCACATAAATTATAGAAACCCATGTAAGCATGATCCTTACAACATTGACTGTTAACCCAGGCACTGTTTTCTAAGCAATTTCTTTTTTAAACTAAGAGCTTCAAAAGTATCCCAGACAACGATCAAGCCAAGAAATGCAAGTTTTAGCAACAAGTTGAAATTATAAGAAAAAGGAATGTGCCGGTGCACAATAAATCTCATGTAATGGATACTTTGTTTTGAAAGAGTTGATAAATCATCACAAACTCTAACAATATGGTGAGAAGGACATGGCGAGTGTTTGTTTTTAAGTCGGAAAGCAATCTGGGTTACATTAGAACAAGCGGCCGCGAAAGCGATCGCGATCAAACATCAAAGCGGCCGTGAAAATGAAAGCAAATGGTGTGCAGGCTGCCAAATGGTGCGCACGCCCGGCGCACATGCACTGTATTTGGAGGCCTGAAAGCACTCGTTTGCACTTCCAGATCCCCCATTTACAAAAGCTCCCGCGAGAGCAGCGCTAAAGCGCTGGCTCAGGCGAGACCTAACAAGGCATCATTTGTGCGCATGCATTTGTATGAAGTGTGTTTCCTTTTTCTATTCCTGATCCGAAACGGACTGGTAATGCAGCACAAAAGCCTTTTTTTGGGTTTAGCAGTAAATTTAAAAATAAAAATAAGGATTACAAGGGTGAGAAATTTACGAGCGGGAGAAGAAAGGTGAAAATGTAGGAAACAGGAGACAGCAAAGATAGAGATTGGAGGAGAACACAAGTGAGTGCTGATACATGGACTGTGATCAGCGATTTTGTAATATGCCATGAAAATGTAAAATATAACATCGGTTTTCCCATGTCTACTGCATGC
This sequence comes from Triturus cristatus, assembly GCF_964204655.1. Classification (NCBI taxonomy): domain Eukaryota; kingdom Metazoa; phylum Chordata; class Amphibia; order Caudata; family Salamandridae; genus Triturus; species Triturus cristatus. The sequence continues at coordinate 62,358,742 of NC_140579.1, forward strand.
GCAAGCAGAAAGCATTGACGTACAAAGTGAAAGATTAGTGCCTTCACGGTGCCTCCGACATCAGAACTAAGTGTCATGAAAATATGCATCATATAAAAGAAACCAACCGAAACAACGGTGAGCATGAGGGGTAGCAAACAGTACTGAATGGAGGCAACTGCATGGAACGACGACTAGGAAGCAACTACAGGGCAAGCAGTGACAAGCAGTGACATTATCCATGACAGAATTGTGCGCGGGCGATTACTTTCGCGGCTGCAGGGCCGCTTTGATGTTTGATCGCGATCACATTCGCGGCCGCACTCATGTTTTTCTAGCAGCATTGATTTGCTGACCGAATACACTCCTTTGACACAGGTTTTCAGCTATGTTTCTAAAATGAGGATTAAAGTAATACATCTTGAATGTGGCTAACATTCCATTGCGTCCCACATATCTAAATCTGTGCCTGTACCTTGTCATCTGCAGTGAGAACACAAATCTCCCTTCAGTTGACTCGCACAAATCATCTTTACCTTGAGTACATCCCTCTTTTTACCAATATTTCTTGTCATCCTCTGACACCTCACTTTGCAAGACTCTGCATTCATCCAAAATTTGAGCTGACATTGACAAAAACGTATTTACATTTTTCAGCTCTGTTTCACAATTCCCGTCCCGTTCTAATGTACCAGACACAAGAGCAAAACATTTTGTAACTTAAGCTGCACAGTTATTGCCCAATGAAGCCATGTCATCTCCACTCTTGTGTGTGGCACATTCCTCAACACTTATTTTCTTTAGATATGCTAATACTTACAATAAATCCAAAAGTCGTGGGGCAGTTTTTAGATATCGGCTAGCGTGGCTGCGCACATGCGCAGCTCGCTTGGCAAGATTTCATGTTTTTGAGGAGTTTCAGTAAAGGGCTTTAAGCCCCGCCCCTCTTTTCCATTGGGTGGCATCACCATTTATGCTAAACGGTGGCCAGCCATTGGAAAAGAGCTTTCCATGTTGCCTCCCCTTGGCTTTTTTAGACGGCCAACTTGGACGGGGTCGCCTGCTTCCTTCCGTCGCAAACGTTTTCTCATCTTTATGGGGCGATGTGTTTCAAACACATGGCCCCATAAAGACAAGCTCTGCCACGTGTTTATTTTTGCATCTCGCTTTCACTTTAAAGTGAAAGCGCGATGCAAAAATAAACAGCGGCTGCCTGGCGAGCGCGCAGAATACTGTAGTAGTTTAACACGCCAGATTCCAGAGGCAATGGAGTGTAGTCCGTCCCAAACCGCGACAAACCGCAGCGCAGAAGTCCACCCTCCCCAAGTCAGCTGCATATACGTTCTAGTCAGAAAGCAAACTCGGGTCCCAGGCCTTCAATGCCCGGCACAGCTCTCGGCAGCGGGCGACAGGGCCGAATCAAGTTCCAAACAATACCTTCAGAGAATGTGCGCCATCAATACAAGCTGCACACAATGAACTGTACACATCAACAATGGAGCACCGAGTAGGGGGCCACCCCCCAGTATCAATTGTAGAAACACAACGCTGACATGAAGACCAACCCCCCCATCAAAAGCTGTGCACCATGAACTGCTAGTGCCCTGCAGAAACACAACGCTGACATGCAAATCAACTCCCCCATCAAAATCTGCGCACCTTGAACTGCTAGCTCTTGTCCAATGATCAGTCCTGGGGTTTGAGCAGTTTCCCCAGACTTCAAAGCGCCTCCAGCTCACCACCGCGACAATCCAAAAAACGGCCCACGGTGTCTGTGATTGTTGGACCTCTCTGAGGAATCTGAGCCCTGGGAGTGTCGAGGGTGGTGCGCCCACCGACCCAGCGCTGCTGCCACCCCATCCACCACAAATCTCAATACAATCCCAACAAAATAGTCCCTGGGTGAGATGCATGCCCCACTGACCCACCACGCAAAATCCAACAGAATCTCCACGAAATGGGCCCTGGGTGACATGCACGAGTTAATCATGATGCAGAACGGGCCAAGAAGCACTCCACTCCACTCCACTCACCAGCTGCCCTGCCATGCCCCTGGGACCATCCACCGGAAAAATAAATTTTCTGACGCAGAAGACCATCAATCCCTCCAAACAACAAGAAAACGGGGGGGGGGAGGGGTTACCTACTGCCCCCAACTAATATCCGACACCACCCGGTCTCGTAACACAACTGGTGCTCGTGTAAAGCGCTCCGATACCCGATACCTTTGGGTCCAGTTTGCGCTATATAAAATCTGCGTAAAAAAATAAAATCTTTAACTGTGTAAAGTAATGACTAATTCCATGTTGTTGTCCAGCTTTTAAGGGCCGTGGCAGGTACAGAAAAAAACACAGAAAACATGTTCGGCCTTGACAAGCTCATGGAGTCACAAGTTGGCTCCGAGAGTTAAACGCTCACTGCTGTCACCATTTTTAATCCAGTCAAAGAAAGCTGCGCATTTTAAATATTCTGAAGTTGTTGAAAAAAATTGGGTAATACCGTAGAGACGTCATAACTTGGTCATGAAGCGCTATACAGAACTCTCCTTGGCGGACATTCTCTTAATAATAGTCCCAATTACTCCTTCCACAGAGAAAAAACGCAATGAATGAGTGAGGATCGGAGATGCACGTTTATTGTTCTCTGATTTTATTAACTGTTTTCTATCAGTAGATGCGAAACAAGAACAGCTCACATTTTAGCGTCGGAAGCACGTCTTTTAACAAATCATGTGCAGCCATTTTATGGCGATTTAAGAATGTTGGCTTTATCAAAACACACTTTTCAATATATATTCATCTGATTCGATGGACCACTGTGTGTGTTCACATTGAGTAACTTGCTACTGTTGCAGATCTGAGCAGTGATTTTGACTCCGACGAGTACCCAATTTAAGACGGTCTCAGAAAACCCGAGGACCTGTACAACAAACGCTCGCCAGGCATCCGCTGTTTATTTTTGCATCGTGCTTTCACTTTATAGTGAAAGCGAGATGCAAAAATAAACACGCAGGCATCCGCTGTGCCAGGCCCATGACTGATGGGCGACAGACACGAAGTGGATTAATGCTTGAATGAAGCGTCTATCAGCTGCAGATCTATGTGCAGAACGGGCTCACAGTCCACATCTGTGAGACGGATTTATGTGTTCGATCATGGATGTTCCCTCCGTCCAGTCGTGTCATCATCATGCACGTCACTGTACAACTTCCCGCGCTTCCCGTGGAAGTGCTTCGAGGCCTCCCTATGGATGAGGTGCCATGACAGCGCTACAATAGAACAGCCTCCTAGCACATAAAGCTACAACCCCGGGCAAGTAAATAACTGTATTACCTGTCACCAGGGAACGGCATTGGGATCATGAGTTAACTGCCGCAAAATGTTCTGAATAATCCTGAATTTTCCACACTTTGTACATAATCAACCACCTACTGCAAAATTTGAAGAGTTCATCAAAAATGGGTTTTAGCTCAAAAGATCAAAAATGTTATTTAAAAAAATTGCCACACTTGGAAGTACGGAGTGGCAGACCCCCTACAAAGTTTGCTGTGCGTTAAATTGGTACTAATGAGACATAAGCTTTGCCCAGACAGTATTAATGTATGTAGATATGGCAATAATTAAGTAAACTCTGCCGCATAATTTGGTCATCTATTGCCACATAGTTCCACTGGCCCTGCAGATAACGCAAAGATCACCAGTACCTGGTAAGTGCCTCAAACCACCTCATACTTTACAGTCACACAGCACCCGGCAAGATTATTAAAACATCGTATCGCCTATAACACACACGGCCACAGCACTCGGTAAGTGGTTTAAACTGCAGCATTCTGAATAACGCACACTGCCACAGCACCCGGTAAGTGGGTTAAATTACAGCATACTGCACAACGGCCACGGCTAGTATGTGTCGTAAACTACAGTATACTTCATAACGCACATGGTCCGGCACCTTGTTTTTGGTAGGCACGGGGAGATTAAGGGATTTGCCCAGAATCACAGGATGTTTCGCGTCATTGCTGGAATTCGAACCCGGTCCCCAAGATTTGATGTCGACCGCCAATTACTGTTACTAGTTCAAGTTCGTGCTCTCGATGCGCGACATATCTCGCCTTCTGGGCCTGAACCACAAAGATTCTGTTACACACATGAAGTTTAATAAAGGCAAGCAAACGGATGCATTTACGAAGGGAAATCACAAGATTCATAGAAGACAGGATTTGAGACTATGGACATTCCACCAACTTGGTGGAACTTTTACACTTGTACATTTAGGTCTACATTCACCCAAAGCACACCGCAGTGCGGTATAAACATCCTTTTAACATTCCGAGGCAGTAAAAAGAGTGGGTAAGTACACCCAGGATTGGCTAAGGAGGGAACTAATCGCAGAACAGCAGTTGCACTATTCTTAGGCTGGCCTTCCAGTACGGTAGTAAGCGCTGGATAAATGCAATTACAATACAATATCTGATCCCAATGGCCCAGACTGGTCTAAAAACTTCTGGTGCATCTTAAACAATGACATCATTTGACTGTGAACGAGTTTTAGGGCGTGTCTGTAAAGTTTCATGGGAGGCAAAACGTGTGGCTTGCAGCAGATTCCCAGATCTATATTAAGAAGGTAATGTCATGACTGTCATGGAGGGATTCGGAGTCCTGTCCAAAATATTTAATGGAGGGAGCAATTCTGGTAGATTCCTGTTAATCACCCCAAATCAGTGCTGGCGGTCTCGGACACAGAAGCTGGGGGTAATGAGCAGTTACATTGGAGACTGTGGGCTCTGCTTCAAATAGCCATATTTAAAGGGTTGCCTATTGCCTGAGTTGTGTGCGAGAGTCGAGGTCAAAGGCTGCCCAGGTTAACACTATCACTCCTAGATACTACACTTAACTGTCTGTCCATCAGGAGAAACAAAGCTACACTCGGACTGCTCCCCTCACAAATGCGAGAAGAGACCGCAAGCAAGAGATCGAACGCATTTACTTTTCCATGTTCTGTTTGCACAAGTGTTTACACTAATAATGACCACTTGTATAGCCCCCACACAGATAAACAAGCATTGAAAATGCAATAGGTCTCGCCTTTGATTAAGTTAAAGCCATTTGCATTGCTAATGGAACAGTATAGCAAAGCAAATGGCTTTAACTCACTGAAAGGCGAGACCTATTGCATTTTTAATGCTTGTTATTAGAGTACCAGTGGAAGTCGTGAAACCCTTTTGGGACCATAATTGGCCAAAATCATGGACCACTCCTAAACCATACTGACAATCTGTGTAGATTGTATCACTCTATTCATTAGCCACACAGCATGCTCTTGTAATAGCATTCAGTTCTGCTGCTTGTGCTTAAGTTACATTACATAGGTATGATGCCTCTACAACATGTCAATGTGCAAACTGCATATACTGCTCAAAGAATTCCATGACTGTCTCTCAGACTAGAACCACCCACAAATACAATTAAATCAGCCACCTTAAGTGGTACATCTTGAATGTATGGTCTTGCCTGGTGCATAATTCAGCCTCATCCATACACTAATGCTCAAATTCATTAATTGCATCATCCGCTTCCTCAGCTTCTTTATTTGGCAAAGGCAAGAGTCTGTCTGGTGTTAGAGCTTCTTCGGCTTCTCTCTTTGGCAAAGTGAAGAGTGTGGCAGGAATCAGGGTATAACCTAGTTTATTTGAAATGTTCTCTGCTTCCAGTATGATCAGTTCATACTTTGTCAAGCAGCCACTTGTGAGATATCGAGTGCATGTTCAAGTTAGGAGTGCCTCAACCAATGTGGAACCAGCACAATAAGTGTATACACCATTACAATTTTCTCACTCCGCACTGTTGCCAAAGCAGTAGTTGGATGTTCTTTAAACAACCAGGCAAATCAGTGGCTACTGGATCTAGTGTTGCAGAAGTGTATGTGATGGGTCTCTCCCAGATCAGTGTTGCTGAGTAAGATTAGAAAGTGCACACCCTTTCTTTTCATGACAAAATAAATATAAATCCATCCCCGAGTTAGGCATTTCAGGAGCAGGTTTGGTACACAATCACAGATTTCGTACTTTCATTGTCCCAGGGCAGCAGATCACCGCCATCATGTGTGTTAGCCTCTGTAGGGGCTTTGCAATCAAGGAAAAGTTTGGAATCCATTAACAGTATTCAACTATTCCTAGAAAATCTTCACTTCTCTCTGTGTAGTTGGTGCATTCATTTTCAGAATCGCAGACATGCATTGTTTGGGCACCAGCTGACTCCTTTTTTAATTCGGTGTTTAAATAAATGACCTTTTGGCAGCACTGTTTTTAATAGGGTACACTGTCATGGGACGAGAGAGACCAGGGAGGATAATGCTCAAACTGTGGACTGGTGGAACATGGCATCCATCGATTCCCCTCTTATTTTCCAACAGCAGGGTGAATGGAATCGGCCCGTTACAGGCACACAGGAAGGAGACGGCGAAAAGTGGTATGGGAGGCAGATCCCGAGGAACACACCCCCAGCGATGACATCACAGAGCTTTTTCCAACAAGAACTCTAGGAAACCAGAAGGAGTTGTGTGGTATCACCGGAGCAGGAGAGGAAGGTTAGTCGGAGAAGGACGTACGAGGAGTGAGACGTACGAGGAGTGGAGTGCACGCGATCGAGTGACGGAGGTGAAGCAGCGCTGCAACGAGGAGCAAGAATGCCAGGAGGCCAACGGCACCACGAGTCACCTCTCGCAGGTATGGGAGCGGTTTATGGGTTGGGTGGGGAGGAGGGAGAGACCCTGCTGGTCCCCGCCCCCAGGTTACCCTTTCATGAGCACCTCATTCACTTATGTAGACGTGTTGCACTATCTGTGTGGTCCTTCACACCCCTTCCTGATCTTACGTTCTAATGCCCCACATTTACACCGCACTTTCTTTTTTGTTTCACGGCCATTGCCTCACCGGAAGCACCGGCCCCACGAGTCCCCACAGGAGCGGATGAGAAGGTGAAGATCGCCAAAAGACGCGAAGGGCGGGGATAAGAAGACCTTATCCCCAACATTTCTAAAAAGACTGGCTACCAGGCAAAGGCGCGTTTTGCAACAAATAAAACCTTCCTCATCAAGACCTAGTCTCCTGTCCTGTCATTCCAACCCGTTACATCTGGTGGAGAATGCGGGCATAGCCCCGTCCGTCTGTAACCCCGAGATGGATGCACTAATACAACAACTGTTGAAGGGTCAGGAGAAGCTGGAATTGGCCAATGACATCGGCCCAGGCCCAGGCAGATAGGGATGTCTTTAAGGATACCATAGCCGCCCAGATAGAGGGAATGCAGAAGATGTTCACCGAACAGCCTACCCAAAACATTCCCCACGGACCCTCCGGGATATCATTGCAAACATATGTGTCAGATGAGGACCCCGATGCCTTTTTACTCAATTTCAAAAGGGCAGCCCGGGCCTGTGGCTGGCCCATAGAGATATGGCCGTTCTTCTTAGCCTCGCTCTTGACAGGCGAAGTCCAAGCCGCCTATTAGGTGGCGAACGCCATCGGGGGTACCCCATATGCTACCATCAAAGACACAATACAGGATCATCTGGGCCTCGACGCTGAAGCCTATAGGGTGCGCTTCCGGAAGGAAAAAGGCGCCCCAGGGGAGAACCTCAAGGCATTATTTTTCCGCTTGAAGATGGCGGCCGATAAATGGTTAACTCCTACCGTGAGCACGAAAGAGGAGATAATGGATAAAATATACCTGGAGCAGTATTTGGACGCTCTCCCTTTCAACACACAGAAATAGCATTGTCAACATATTCACTTAACCACGGAGCAATCCCTCGAAATGGCTACCACCTACTTGTTTCCAGCCGAGGCCCTCAGGGTGGGAAATTGAGAAAATGTCCCGGCATGTACCGGTGAAGTTCGAGAAAAGAACCCGAGGCATCCCAGAGACTGTTAAACCAAGATCTGGCAAACCGGAAATACCAGTTTTCAAGGGACCCCAATGCTTCGAGTGCGGGGATTGGGGCCACATCGCCCGCTTGTGTATCAGACGGAAACCTATGGAAGAACCTATGGAGGTGGGATACATACCCAAATGCATCTTCTACACCACCGAGATGGGGAGCACTTTTCATGTGAGTGTTAAGGTGAATGGGAGGATAGTGAAGGCCCTGTTAGATTCCGGTTGCAGACAGTCCACTATACAAGGTGTTTTTCTACAACCCTCCCAGATCGTACCCAACTCCATAGTCCATATTAGGTGTGTGTATGGGGACGTCAAGCCCTACCCTGTAGCTTCCGTGTCCCTTGCCCTCCCCAACGGCAGGTCTTATCACATAAGGGTGGGTGTTTTGGAGAGCTTACCTGAGGAGCTGATAATAGGGACGGATAACCCCGAATTTCTGGATCTGTTCTTACAAATTATACAAACCCAGAGAACAAAGGTGGGGTCAGGGAGGCTCATAGTCACCCCCATCCCATCCCAGCCCTTATAACCCCCGAACCCTGGTTGCTAGATAGAAGTTTTAGATTTGCGCAGGCAAATGATGGGACTCTTCTCAACGCTTGGGAGCAGGCACGCAGGACCCAGGATAACCTCACCACGTCCTTTCCCCGGTTCCTTATTAGAGAGGGTCTACTGTACCGTCAGGGTTCCACCAACGACCCCCAACAGCTACTGGTTCCCCTTTCCTTTAGAGACCAAATACTTTTTTCCCATTCCCATCTTACCGCAGGACACACGGGGGCTGAGAAAACAACCCAAAACGTGCTATGACATTTCTTTTGGCCGGGGGTGTATAAAGACATAAAAACCCACTGCCAAACATGTGTGATATGCCAGAAAAAGAACACACACCGACCCCCAGCTCTACCTTTGCAACCCCTACCAATAGTCGGTATCCCCTTTCAAAGAGTGGGGATGGATTTGATAGGGCCATTGCCAAAAACCCAGAAAGGAAACCAGTACGCTCTAGTCATAGTAGATTACGCCACCCGTTACCCAGAAGCGTTTCCCCTAAGATCACCCACCACCCGTTGTATTACGGAGAAACTGTTAGAGCTATTCTCTAGAGTGAGTTTTCCCAAAGAGATCCTAACCGATCAAGGCACCCCGTTTGTGTCTCGGCTCATGAGGGAGGTGTGCCAAACGTTGGATCTGTGTCACATCAGAACATCGCTATATCACCCCCAAACCGACGGTCTCGTTGAGAGATACAACGGGACCCTAAAGACCACACTGAAAAAGATGATCGCGGTAAACGGCAAGGAATGGGATCAGCTTTTGCCTCTTGCGTTATGTCATTAGAGGCCAAGTGCAGAGCAGCCTGGGCTGCTTGTCTTTTTGAAATGTGATATGGGCGACAACCAAGAACATTACTAGAAATGACGAAAGAGGCCTGGGAAAGGGAGGAAGCGGAAGAAAAATGCGGAATGTTGGAATATACACATGCACTGAAATCGAAGATCGGAAAAACTAAGGGATTTGGCGTATTCGAACCTGGATAAAAGACAGGAGGGACAAAAAGCCTTTTACGACAAGGGGAAGAAGTGGAGAAGACTGGAGCTCCACGATTGGGTGCTGGTGTTGCTTCCCTCTTCCACAAAGAAGTTCCAGTCGGAATGGATGGGCCCATACAAGATCGTCTGGACCATCGGGAAGACCACCTACCGGGTACAGATGACCCCTAGGAGAAGCCAAAAGTACCACGTTAATCTTCAAAAAAAAAATGGTGGGTCCCCCACCTAAAACAGCACACCTCACCCTACTAATCAATTCTCCAACCTCCAGTACGTTGGACCAATTGGAGATCAACGAAGGTTTGAGTACAGAAGAAAGCACTTCTCCCCGAGCAACCCTCACTTCGTTTTCCTCCCTGTTTTCGGACAACCCAGGAAGGATGACCTTAGCAGAACATTGCATTAAGACGACGCCCGGAAAAACCATAAAACAGCGTCCATACAGAATGCCAGCTGCCAAAAGAGCCGCTGTTTAAAAGGAAGTCCACGACATGCTGCGGATGGGGGTCATATGACCCTCAAAGTGAATGGTCCTCGCCAATCGTTATGGTCCCCAAACCTGATGGTACCACAAGATTCTGCATGGACTTTAGGGCCCTCAATGCGATCTCCTCTTTTGATGCCTACCCCATTCCCCGCATTGATGAATTGATCGAGAAGTTGGGAAAAGTCAGGTACATCACTACCATAAACCTCACCAAAGGTTACTGGCAAGTCCCCCTAAGAGAAGAAGACCGAAAGAAGACAGCCTTCGCAGCCTCTGACAGCCTCTATGAATTTACGGTGCTTACCTTTGGGCTACATGGAGCACCGGCAACATTCCAACTCCTCATGAACACAGTGCTCAGGGAATACCAATCTTTTTCCTCCGCCTATATCGACGATATAGTGGTTTTTAGCCCCGACTGGGAAACCCACCTGAAACACCTACATACAATTCTACAAGCCTTCCAAGACGCAGGTCTACACATTAACTCTAGAAAATCCCGGGTTGGCTATCAGAAAGTGAAATATTTAGGCTATGTGTTAGGGCATGGGATGATTGAGCCACAGAGGGAAAAAGTCAGGGCTATAGCCGAAACCTCTTTTCCCAGTACAAAGAGACATGAGGGCGTTCCTAGGGTTAATAGGTTACTATAGGTGCTTCATACCACAGTTTTCCGAAGTAGCCGCCCCACTAACCGATACCCTCCGGAAAGAAGTTAAACCTCAGTGCCTCTTACAGCCCACTGAACAGATGAAGAGTGCGTTCCTTTCCTTGAAAAAAACCATCACCACTAGTCCTGTGTTGTCCTCCCCAGATTGCACACGACCCTTTGTTCTCCACACTGATGCCTCTGATTATGGGATAGGGGTCGTCCTGTCACAGCTATCGCCTGAGGGGTAGAACATCCCGTCCATTCCAGAGAACTAAAATACCCCACCGTTGAGAATTAGTGCCTGGCAATAAAATGGGTGGTCAACAAACTAAAATATTATCTAGAGGCCCGCCCTTTCACCTTATTAACGGACCACGCTCCTCTCCAATGGATGAGCCCGAACTTCGCTCATAACCCCAGGGTTCTACGCTGGTTTTTGTCGCTGCAACCCTTCTCCTTTTCGGTTAAACACCGCAAAGGCTCGACAATGGTAGTGCCGACTTTCTCTCCAGGGTGTTCCCTCGCCTCGATTGGGAGAATCTGGGGGGGGGGGGGGGATGTGTCACGGGGCGAGAGAGACCAGGGAGGATAATGCTCAAACTGTGGACTGGTAGATCTTGACATCCACCGATTCCCCTCCTATTTTCCAACAGCAAGGTGAATGGAATCGGCCCGTTACAGGCACACAGGAAGGAGACGGCGAAAAGTGGTACGGCTCCTTTAACTTGGAGCCAGATCCTGAGGAACACACCCCCAGCGATGACGTCACTGAGCTTTTTCCAAAAAGAACTCTGGGAATCCGGAAAGAGGTGTATGGTATCACCGGAGCAGGAGAGGAAGGCGAGCCGGAGAAGGATGTACGAGGAGGAGTAATAATAATAATCTACATTTGTAAAGCGCGAACAATCACCCGTAAGGGTCTCTAGGCGCTGGGGGCCGTCGGGAAGATTAAGCAAGCTATTGCCCAGAGTCACATGGTGCTGGGCTAATCTGCCGCCGGCGCTGGGGATCGAACCGTGATTCCCAGATTCCGGAGTCAGTCGCCCTGGCTGCGGCGCCACACCTCTTCCAGTGGACGATATCGATTGACGGAGGTGAAGCAAAGCTGCAATGAGAAGCAAGAAAGCCAGGAGGCCAACGCACCACGAGTCGCCCATGAGTCGCCCAGCCACGCTCCAGGAGGAGCGTGGCTCTCGCAGGTACGCAAGAGGTTTACGGGTTGTGTGGGGAGGAGGGAGAGACCCAACGCTTAGGGCGTAAGCACCCTGCTGGTCCCCCCAGGTTACCCTTTCCCGAGCACCTCATTCACTTATGTAGACGTGTTGCACTATCTGTGTGAACCTTCACCCCCCTTCCTGATCTTACGTTCTAATTCCCCACACTTACACCACACTTTCTTTTTTGTTTCACGGCCCTTACCTTACCGGAACCACCGGCCCCACGAGTCCCCACAGGAGCGGATGAGAAGGTGGAGATCGCCAGATGACGCAGAGGGCGAGGATAAGAAGACATTATCCCCAACATTTCTAAAAAGACTGTCTACCAGGCAAAGGCAGGTTTTGCACCAAATAAAACCTTCCTTATCAAGACCTAGTCTCCTGCCCTGTCATTGCAACCCACTACAGACACTTTATGCTTATTTTAGCCAAACGGTTTAATAAAGCAATTGTGTCCAGCTTACAACCTTCTTCTGTTTTGGCTGTAATCCCCAAATACTCAATATACTGCACCAGCACAGAGTCACAAGGTAAATAAACTTTCCAAATCTTACTTAAATATTGGTGTATAGATTGAGAAGGGTATCTGTATACCCTTGTGGGATTCTACATTAGGCAAAAATTCTATTTTGGAATCGGAATGCAGAAAGATACTGACTAGCCTCATGAAAAGCAATATAGATAAATGTTTGCCACACATCAATTATTCTCATCCATTCTTCATTATCTGTAATTTGAAACAAAACCGCGGTTGGATTCAGTACCACGGACAACATGGAATCACTACATCATTTATTTTGTTCCTAGCCTGTACTATTCACCATTTACCACTTAGCTTCTTCAAGTCCATTGTAGTGAGTTACTTAGACTACCTAGGACTTCATTTAGAATGCCCTGTTTGATCATTTTATCCATGACAGATGTGATCCCCTCATGTTCACAAGGAAGCCCATATTGAAGAGTGCAGGAATACACCGTATTTTGTTTTACAGTAATCTGCACTGGCTGTGCACTTTTAAGCAACCAAATTTATTTTCCTATAAATACCTCAACCCTCCTTCACATTGTGCTTTAAACCTGGAGTTAAATCCTCTGATGTGGAACTGTGAACAATGTAATTGTTATGCCCTGCATAGTTATTCTATTTTCCACACTTCACCCTTTCTTCCTGCTGCTCAGCCAATGTGCATATAAACTGTAGAATGTTGGGAATGCAGTGATGCATGGAATGTTGGGTGTCTGTGTGAGTGAGGAATGACAGTTGGAGAGGGGCTGAGCAGCAGGCAGGCTGCTCCTGGTGGGGTGTGCTACTACAAGGGGTTTCCTACTACCTGGAACCAATGTCTTGATTACTGGCTAATCTACTGGCTTCTTCACCTGTTACCTGGACTACCTGTCTGATGTACTTACCAACCATCTGGATGTACTTGAACCGACTACAGATTAAAGGTACATGTTAAATCTATTTGGCTACCAGTGTCTACTTCTACCACAGAGCACAACAGTAATCTTTGTCTCTTGGGATTTTATTTCAAAGTTAATGTCGTCATCTTTTGTTTAAATACCAACACCATCCGGTGTGCAGTAAATCACACAATTTAACTTTCTCAAAAGATCACAACCCAGCAAATTCACTGGACTCGCCTCTCTAGTTAGGAAATCATGATTATTAACACTTGAATCAAGATTAACTTGGGCATTTGCTGACAACATATTTGTTACTTATTTGGAATACTTACAACTTGGACTTCTTTTCCTAGAAGGGTAGGTTGGGAACCTTCACCAGTCTTGCCGTGGATCTGGTAGAGCCTGTATCAATTAACAAGCATTGGCATAGCCAATAGGTCTCGCCTTTAGGACCTTATAAGTGTTTAGCCATGCACCTTCTGAGCATGTATGGCTCAAATACACGCAGTTATCCAAGTGCCAAATGAATGCATCTGGATTGGTGAAGCAGGATATGGCAACAAACTAGACTCTAACTTTCCGGCGTATGGCATTTCTTCTCTTGTAGTCACAGGATCACATCTCAGAATATTGTTACGGCTTTGGGAAAGCAAATACATCTGGGCCACAGGTATTTTTGGGCTGAGGAGGGATGTTAGCACAAGGCTTTAGATGTACAGGAACCAGTGCAGTCACTGGAGTCAATGAGGAGGACGGTAGAGGAGGACGGTGGCAGTGTCTTCCTGGTCCGCTTGGCGTCAGGCTTCACTAATCATGGCTATGATGTGAGAGAGCTGTTCTTTCTGCTTGAATATTGTTCGCTACCCTAAAAACATCGTTATTGATGATTCTTTGCACTTTTGGCATATTTGCACGCTAAACCACTGATCATTTTAAAAATATATTTAAACATCGTAATTACATGTTGTTCATTTAACATTTTATAGGTTTTTACTTACTTACCATTTTATTGACTTTCTTGATCTGCGGGGGCTTTGGGGGCTTAATTGCGGTCTGTGCTCGATATTCAAGCTTGCCCGTCCGGGTCCGACTCGGTATCTTTACCGCTGAGCGGAGGGCGGGGCAGGTGAGAGCCAGACACGCCCACCAACACTGAGGCAGTCGAGCGGTTAGCGCTCTAGCAGCTGCACTGACGAAGGACTATTTAGGCGGGAGGAGGCCTGGGCTCTTTGCGGTAGAGGAGGACGGTGGCAGTGTCTTCCTGGTCCGCTTGGCGTCAGGCTTCACTAATCATGGCTATGATGTGAGAGAGCTGTTCTTTCTGCTTGAATATTGTTCGCTACCCTAAAAACATCGTTATTGATGATTCTTTGCACTTTTGGCATATTTGCACGCTAAACCACTGATCATTTTAAAAATATATTTAAACATCGTAATTACAAGTTGTTCATTTAACATTTTATAGGTTTTTACTTACTTACCATTTTATTGACTTTCTTGATCTGCGGGGGCTTTGGGGGCTTAATTGCGGTCTGTGCTCGATATTCAAGCTTGCCCGACCGGGTCCGACTCGGTATCTTTACCGTTGAGCGGAGGGCGGGGCAGGTGAGAGCCAGACACGCCCACCAACACTGAGGCAGTCGAGCGGTTAGCGCTCTAGCAGCTGCACTGACGAAGGACTATTTAGCCAGTCGTCGGCCCTAGCGCGCAGCGGTTGCGCGCAGAGGGGCGCCCTCGACGGCGCCAAAGACTAGCCTAAGACCAGCCCGTCTGCTCCCGTCCGCGACAGGACGGGGCACGGGGCAGGGAGCTATGGTACCTAGAACGACCAACCCACTACCGTTCCCTACAGCAAGGATAACTTACTCCGGTCCGGCACTACGACAATTTGCCGGGAATGTAACGTGGACATGCAGCCTGGGAGGTAATGTGGAATTGGAGGGTCCATTTTCATGCCGTTACTGTCGTGCACAGTTCACTACAGGTCTCCATGAAGCCTACACTCATGAGGGTACTATTGCTCATACACCCACTGCTAATATCACTCAGAATACTAGTAAAATCCACACAGGGAGGAAAAATGTATTGTGTAATATAAGGTCGCTACCTAAACATACTTCTGAGGTATGGGACCTAATTTCCTCTAGCAATCCGGATTTATGTTTCCTCATGGAAACATGGCTTAAACCACACTCTACTCCAGCTATTGCACTAGCAATTCCCGCTGGTTTTAAAATAATCAGATTAGACCGTCCCTCGAAAACAGGAGGGGGGATTGCCATTGTTTACAAACAAGAACTTATTTGTACTATGGTAACTGAGCTAACCACACCGGATATTGAATTATTAATTTTCAAAATCTTTTCTTCATCAAAGGATATACAGATGGGTGCTCTAGTATATCGCCCCCCAGGTCCATGTACGAACTTCTCTAACATATTGCTTGAGACCCTTGCTCCATTTATTAGCAATGATAGAGATTTTCTTTTAATAGGAGATTTTAATATACACAGTGAACAAAAAAACTGCACTACATGATCTTTCCCTACTTGGGCTGACACAATTTAATTCAGGGCCAACACATCAGGCAGGACATACTCTAGATCTAATAGTAGCTAATTTTCCTACAGTGTCCTGTCTACCCCCTCTTCAAACCAGCTGGACTGATCATTTCATTATTGAATTTTATACCTCTCAGTATAAACAGACTGGTCATGGGCCTATTTCTCTTCCTTGCCTACGACGTCCTTGGCATAAAGTCAGTGAAGTAACCTTTAAAGACAATTTTATTGAACCTCCTTATATTGCCTCAGAGAACATTGACAATGCCTTAAGGAGATACGATTTAGCAACTAGGCTGACGATAGACACTATAGCTCCTTTGAAACAATTTAAACCTCGGCATGTTAACAGACAAGAAGTCTGGTTCTCTGAAGATCTCAGGGCATTAAAACAGGCCGCTAGGAAATTGGAGAAAAAATGGAGAACCTCCCACCAGGAGAATGATAGGAAGCAATACTGGGATTCCTTGTCTAACTATCATAAAGCCATTCGTGGGGCAAGGAAAACCCATATAGCTACCCAAATTGCTGCTGCAGAGAACTCCCCGAGGGTACTTTATCAGGTATTACAGTCCTTTGTTAAACCGGCTGCCTGTGAAAGCTCTGAGTTGGCATCCCAACAGCTTTGTGACCAAATATCTTCTTTTTTTTCAAATAAGATAGATATGATTTATGAAAAAATAGTCGGTTGTAACAAGGCGAATATTTCTGATTCTACTCATGTCTTTCAAGACATGGAACATGTACACAATGTACACTCTTTAGACATTTTTCCTCCCATCACCATTAAGGATCTACTAGCATTAATCACACAGATTAAAAGCGGTAGTCCAGATGACACTATACCTGCTAGACTTATGCCTATGTTATCTGAACAACTAGGTCCCATAATTGGGAAATTTGTTAATATGTCTCTTCATTCTGGTTCCGTCCCCAGAGAATGGAAGCGTGCGTTGGTAAGGCCCATTAGGAAAAATACCACCATCCCTTGGACTGAACTAACCAATTTAAGGCCTATCTCACTGCTACCTTTTCTGGGGAAGTTGACAGAAAAATATGTCAATAGACTTTTATCCGGCTACATTGAATCTGTGGGTGGCCTGGATTACTCTCAATCGGGGTTTAGGCCAAAACATAGCACTGAGTCTACTCTTATGTCGGTGGTTGACGACCTTCACATGTTCCAAGACAAAGGCTATTCGGTAATCTTAGTGCTACTTGACTTGTCAGCAGCGTTCGACACCGTGTCACATAACATTCTTATTAACCGGTTGTCGAACGTAGGAGTTAAGAACAAAGCCCTTGCCTGGCTAAGGAGCTTTCTTACTGATCGTACCCAGACTGTCACCATGGGCACGTACCGTTCTAGGGAGGTTGAAATTACGAAAGGGGTGCCACAGGGCTCTTGTTTGAGCCCTACACTTTTTAACATCTATGTGGCACCCCTGGCAAGAGTGATGCGCAAATTTGGTTTCATCCCCGTGTCATATGCCGATGACAGACAGCTCCTCTTTCCTTTCAAAACCCTTACTACGGAAATAAAGAACTCCTTTTCAGCAGGCATGAAGGCTGTAGGACAATGGATGTCCACTAACTACCTGCAATGCAATGTCAGTAAAACAGAGATTATGTTGTTCGGGGAAGCCAGAATATTGTGGTCCCCTGACTGGTGGCCTTTTGATTTTGGCACTGCTCCAGAACCTAAACAGGTCGTCAAAAATGTAGGGGTCCGCCTCGATCAGGATCTAGTGTTAAAACAGCATTCACACTACATTGCAGGCGTATGTTTTCACACTATTAGCCTGCTACGTAAGGTTTTCCCTTTGTTGCCGGATTCTTTCAGAAGAACCTTAGTGCAGGCTCTTGTTCTGAGTCGGCTCGACTACTGTAATGGCCTGCTCCTCTCAGCTAATGAGGGAGTGTTGGCCAAATTACAGGTAATTCAAAACACTGCGGCTCGACTGGTCCTTAATGCCCCGCCAAGAACAGCATCAAAGCCACTCCTAGAAAAATTGCATTGGCTTTCAATCCGTCAACGATTAAAATTTAAAACATGCTGTCTGATTCATAAAAGCATAAATAGGCAAGGCCCCCTTTATCTGGAAAGGAAATTCATTCCTTACACCCCGACTAGGACCCTTAGATCTAGCAATAGTCATCTGTTGGCAGTACCACGGGCCAAGAAAGCTAGACATGGTGGTAGAGCCCTATCAGTGATGGGACCAATTTTGTGGAATAATCTCCCGTTAACACTACGATTATGTCCCGATCATTTGAAATTTAGGAAACAGCTCAAAACTCTGTTGTTTAAAAATGAGATCTAGTGCAGCTCTCCCTTATTATGAATTGAACAGTCGAACAACCTGGCCCAAAGCGCAGAGATACTCCTTCGGAGTCGATTCTAGCGCTATACAAACCCATAAATAAATAAATAAATAAATGAAGGCAACTGAGGCATCAATTGCAAGGATAACTGCAAAACTATGTGAAGAATAACTTGGGATTAATGCAAATTCCAAATATGTGTGCGAGTGGAAACGCTATATGAACTGCACGAACACACTGGCTTTTAAAATACTCTCAAAACAGCTCTGTGTCAGAGTGTAAGAGTCCCACGACCATTTCCGTGAAATATTGCTGCTGTGGATTCTGCAGTTTAGAAGCACAGAAGGAGCTTTTGCTGATGCTGCTGGGACATCTGAAGAAGAGACTGGCTAAATGTGAGGAAGAAACCACTGCCATGTCCTTTCCTCAACTGACATTTTTTTTTTTATTAAACAATTTTTATTAACAGTAATTGCACACCTCTTGTCAATACAGGCTTCACTCCCGAAGACACAGTTTGTAACCACATAGTTCAAATTATAACACCCTTGATAGTACCATTATGCGTTGATGTTTAACATTTTCCACACACCTCATGTTACATCGTAGAGCCTCTCCCATTCCCTGGTTCCACTATCCCTTATAGTGTAATGATGCCCAGATTCTATTCGCTCATTTCCGACTCAGTCTGGCAGAGGGGGTTCACATATATTACCCCTAAATGTATTCCATTTTCCCCAAACCCGCTGCCATTTCTGGGG
This sequence comes from Triturus cristatus, assembly GCF_964204655.1. Classification (NCBI taxonomy): domain Eukaryota; kingdom Metazoa; phylum Chordata; class Amphibia; order Caudata; family Salamandridae; genus Triturus; species Triturus cristatus. Next base: position 62,377,624 of record NC_140579.1, read on the forward strand.
GCAACCCCTGTTAACACAGACCGCCCTTTCCGCAATCATGGCACTGTCCAGGTCACGACACCACCACGCGTGGGAGGGGGTTGACTGCACCCCCCAGTGTTGTGCAATATTCCTCTTCGCTAACGCCAGTCCCATGGCTACCCAGATTTGGTCGGCGTGGTTAAGATCGGTAGCGTCCCGCACATTCAGCAAACACATCCGTGGCTCAGGGGGACATCATGACCAGTAACCCGGGAGACCGTTGCCATAACTTCCCTCCAGTATGTAGTGATGTCAGGGCAGTCCCATATGGTATGATAGAAGGTGCCCTGGAGGCCGCACCCCCGTAGGCAGAGCGGAGTATCTGCCCTCCCTATTTTATGAAGTGTGGATCTAGTGTAGTATACCCGGTGTAGTATTTTAAGTTGCACCAGTTTTATTTTGGACGGGATCGCCACCTCCCGCGGGGACGCCAGCGCCTCCTGCCACTCTTGTTCGTCCATTTCCCCCACCTCAGCCTCCCAGTGTCTTTTAAGGATCCCTGTGGGATCTTTTTGATGGTTCACCAGTTTACGATATGTCAACGATATAGCTTTCTTGGCTAAGTGGTCCGTGAGCAATCAATCCTCAAGTGGGGAGGATTCGGGTAGGACGGTCCCCTTAAATATGGCCTTCCTCAGTGCATGCTGTATTTGCAGAAATCTGAAATGCTCCGTCCGTTCCATCCGATATTCTGTCTGCAACTGCTCGAACGGGATCATCCCGCCCCGCTTCCAGAGGTCATCGACCCTGGAGATGCCTATAAGGTCCCACCCCGCAAATCCTTTACTTAGGTGTATCATGCCTATCTTGGGGGAGGCCCACAATTGCGTCTGCTGAGTGACCAACCCAGCCTGCGCTGCGCCGTGTACCATATCTGTACGGTGTGTGCTGTGGGGCCTGTTAGCTTATTTTTCCAGGATTTATCGTACAAGGCTCGGAGGACTCCCTTCGATCCCAGCATGTGCCTATCCATCCGTAAAGCCGGGTCGTCTTGTGGTGCGTGTAGCCACTGATTAATTATAATGAGCTGGGAGGCCCAATAGTATAGACGCATGTTGGGCAGGGCGATTCCACCATCATACCAACTTCGCACAAGCTTACAGAGAGCTTTTCGGTGAGGCTTAGCCTCCCACAGCAGACAGCCCACCTCTGCCTCGACTGACTGGAAGTAAGAGTCTGGGACCGATGTGGGCGTGTTTTGCAGTGCATAGAGGAACCGAGGGAGAGCCATCATTTTGAACAAAGCTGCTCTCCCTAGTATCGTCAGTGGAAGGGAGTGCCAATGCTTGACATCACTCTGTAGTCTTCTCAGGGGCGGAAGTAGGTTGCGTTCAATGAATTGTGCCGGATTAGGCGTGCTGTTAATGCCGAGATATTTGAAACCATCCCCCGCCACTGATATCATCACTCCTCTGGGCAACTGTGGTGTCGGCCCATGTAAAACGTAAAGCACTGATTTCGCCCAGTTGATCCAGTAACCGGAGACTCTGCCATAGGACTCGCAAATGTCAAGTAGGCTACCTATGGATCGCTCCGGTCGCGTCAGGTATACCAAGATATCGTCCGCGTATAGCGAGACACGGTCGTCGCAGCCCTCCGTCCACTTTAGTCCTGTTATAACTGGATCCTGCCTTATCCATGCCGCCAACGGTTCCAGCACCAGGGCGAATAGCAGTGGGGAGAGAGGGCACCCTTGTCTAATCCCCCGTCCAAGCACAAAGTCCCCGGACAGTCGTCCGTTCACCGCCACCTGCGCCAGAGGTCCTGTATATAGCAACCGCACCCATGCACAAAATCTGGGCCCGAAACCCAAACGCGCAAGCACTGCAAAGAGAAGGGGCCACTCTACTCGGTCAAAAGCCATACTTGCATCCATCGAGAGAATGACTGCATCCTTGTGGATGTAAGGCCCACTGGCCAGTATCCCGTGCAATCGTCTAATATTCATTGCCGTGTTTCGCCCTGGCATAAAGCCTGATTGGTCTGGGTGAAAAAGTGCCCATCAAATGAGGCTGTATATGGGTCGCTAGTACCTTTGCCAATATTTTGGCTTCCACATTGAGGAGTGAGATAGGTCTGTAGGAGGTACATTCTTGAGGGGGTTTCCCGGGTTTTAGTATTGCTACTAATGTCGCGACCCTTTGGTCACGGGGAAGTATGCCCTCTTTCAGACTGGCTTCATACATTTTCAGTAAGTGCGGAACCACCGTATCCGTCTCTCGCTTGAACAACTCCACTGGAATCCCGTTCGGCCCCAGTGCTTTCCCCGACTGGAGGCTTTTAACGGCCAGGGCAACCTCCTCTACTGTAAGGTCCGCCTCCAGTGCCAGCGCGTCTCCCGAAGTCAGTAGTGGAAGTTGCATGTCCTTAAGAAATGCTAAGTTGTCCTCGACTGTAGTCGTTGCAACAGAGGTGTACACTTTTTCATAGTGATTTGCCAAGGCCATCACTATGTCGTTTGTTTCACGACCTCCCCTGTGGCTAAACTTAGCCGTGCCACCCAGCGATTGGCTCTCTTTTTTTGTCTAGCCACGCTAGTTATTTGCCCGCCGTGTCCCCCATCTCGTATACTGTATGCTGTGTTTTCGTAAGGCGTGTCCGGGCTGCCTCCCATAGATGGTCTCTATATGCTTGTTTAGCGAGGTTAAGTGTGTGTTTATGTTGGTGGGGTCCCTGGTATGCTCTTTCTGCCGTGGCCACTGCTTTTCGAGCTCCAATACCTGGCGTGCCGAGTCACGTTTGTGGGCTGTAATCACTGCAATGGCCTGTCCACGCAGCACTGTTTTATAGGCCTCCCAGAGGACAATGGGCGAGGAAACAGACTGTATGTTTTCTTGAAAGTAGTGTTTCGTAGTTTTATGTAGGGCCTTTCGCACGCCAGGGACCTTCATGTATCCGGGATGTATTGGAAAAGTACGTCTCCTACCCAAGAGGCATGAGGAGTAAGTTAATAACATTGGCGAGTGATCAGATATACCCCTGGGCAGGTGTTTGATCTCCTGTATTTTATCAGTACAGGTAGGGGAAGTGAGGAAGTAATCTATACGCGAGAGACTGTTGTGCACGCCAGAGTGATGTGTGTACTGACGTTCTGTGGGGTGTCGCATGCGCCAGCTATTAAGTAGCCCCATTGCGTCTATAAAGTCTCGTAAGGGCGATGAAACTGCACCCTGCCCTCTCGGGGGATGCCTATCCCACTCATCGTCTAATGTGGTGTTGAAGTCGCCCCCTAGTATCAGTTCTCCGGGGGGTAAGCCCAGCAGGAAACTCCCCAGAGCCGGAAAAGCAAGCGAGTGCAATGCCGGGGGGATGTATACCGTGCTGAAATTGAAGTTACGCCCTTCCCACTGCCCGGAGATCGCAGCCAACCGTCCTTGCTCGTCTGCCCACTTCCCATTCACCACCAGGGGACAGCTCTTACGGAGGAGGATCCCAACTCCCCTGGAGCCGGAGGTGAACTCAGAGTGTGCTATCATTTTAAAGCCCATCTATCTAGCGCCTTGATGGCCGTGCCTACTAAATGGGTCTCCTGTAGGAGAGCCACTGACGGAGCGTGCCTCTTAAGGTGTTATAACACCAACCCCCTCTTAATTTTATTGCCCAGGCCGTTCACATTCCACTATATCACGGCCAATGGGGCGCCCGGGGCATGGCGATCATCCAGTTGCAAACGCGCAGTTGTCATGGTGTTGCTTGCGATGTGTGTGTGAGCAAACATGTGTCATGGTCCAGTCCTGTGGTGCATCTAACATTCCCTTCACATTTCTTGTAGACAAACGTGTCCCGTGTCGGTGTACTCCCATTTCGAACTCAAGGTGACTGATGGACAATAAAGAACAAAAAACCTGAAAATCCACAAATAGAAAACAACCACCCCCCTCCCTGCTCCCCTGCCAGACGGATCCCCAACTACCCGCCACCCCAACATAGCAGAGTGCTTCACTCCCATAAACAGTACTTGCGTGTAGGGGGGAGAAGTCCGAGAACCGTCGCAGTTCTCCCCAACCTCAAAGACAGTCTTGCAACCCTTGAAGCTGTACATCGCCCTGATAGATCCTGCTACCCTTATCTGTTGATAGCATCACCTGAAAGAGAGGGTCACAATGGTCGAAACCCCATCGCTCAAACATTTTACACCTCATGGTGGGCTCATCTCATTTCCACGTCTCAAGGCTCACTGCAACTTCCAGGCATATCACTCCCCGGTGTCTGTACTTTTTGGATACGACTCCTTTCGCTCCTTTCCAGATTCCTTGGGGTCTTCTTCTCTGTCTTGTCGTTGTCGCCTCCTTGACCGTCCATTGCCCTCCGCCCTCTGCCATCCCTCCAGCCAGTCGTGGGCCTCCTCTGGCGTTTCAAAGAACCACGTCTTTCCATCCGCCACCACCCTCAGTTTCGCCGGAAACAGCATCGAGTATGGATGTTCCTTGGGACGAAGTTCCTTTTTCACCTCCATGAAGCTTCTGCGACGTTTGGCAACCGCCGCCGTATAGTCCGGAAAGAAGGAGATCGTGGAGTTCTGGATGCGCAACGGTGGCGCCACCCTTGCTGCTTGTAAGATAACGTTCCGGTCTCGAAGTTAACGATGCGGGCCAATATTGGTCTGGGGGGCGCCCCAGGCTTGGGCTTACCCCTCGGTACTCTGTGCGCCCTTTCCACGGAGAAGAGGGTGGAGAGCCCCCGAGGCTGGAGTTTGGATTGTATGAGATCTTCTACATAGAGGTCCATGGCTGGGCTCCCTTCGTTTTCGGGGACTCCTGTAATTCTAACGTTATTCCGTCGGGAGCGCCCCTCCTGATCGTCCAACTTTGCCGCCATAAGTCTATTCTCAGCCTCTAACCGACCAACTCTGTGGAGCAACGAGGCGGTATCTTTAGTGAGGGACTTTGCCACCTGCTCTACTTCTGTCACCCTGGCGGTCATCTTTTGAAAATCAGCTCGCAGGAAGGAAACGTCCGTGGAGATCGAACCCACCGTAGATTGCACGTTGGTAAGAGCTGACATGATATCCTCTAACGTCACCTTGGTTCCTCCCTCTGAGTCTGGGGCCCCATCTGACAGACCTTTACGCTGTGACGGGCCATTCGAGTCTTTCGCAAACGCGTATTTGTCGAGTTTTGCCTGTGAAGTCACACGTTGGCCTCTGCCCCCCATTTTCTTCTGGGCAGCTCAGTTCTGACCTGTAATCCCTGCCGCCTGCCGCTGGACCTGCTGCCAAGTGCGGCCTGTCGGTTTTCCCTGTCTGTTTGGCAATAACTGGTTTGTGGGGTCTGAGGCCACCGCTGTACCCTGCGTGCCGTGAAACGCAGGTCCTGTCTTATTGGGGTCCCAGCACCACCGTGCCGGGGATTCTGGATGTCGCAACGCATGTGGGGTCCCCTACCCACGCTGCTTCCTGGGCCGGTGTACGCTAGTGCCTGCTGGCTCCGGTCTCCTGGAGCCTTCATCTCGTTTTTTTAGGCTGGTAGTGGCACGTCCCAGACCACCACAGGGTTCCCAGCACATGTGAGGCCCTACCGGCCTTGTTTCTATGAAGGGTGCTCTATGCTCTAAATTTGCTCGCCTTTGACAGTTCTTTGTAGTCCGGTAGGGCTACAGGGGGACCAGGACTCTCACGGCCCGCTCACCTTCAGGGCCCTACTATTCACGTGTCTGTCCCTCGCAGCACGTTACTCGGCACCGCGCGACTCGGCCGTCCCCTCGCGTCCTTGCTCTGGGGCGCACCGAGCGCCGATGCAGACCGCCCCCGTTGTAGACTCCGCTACCCCAGCTGATGCGATCCCTCAGGTGCGGCTCTTAGTTACGCTGGTGCTGGGCGTCTGCAGGCGCCTTTCGTCGCTGCTGCCACTCCTCGCCCCTTTCTGGGCCCGCACCTCTCGTCCCCCGCCGGGCCTCACCTCCGATTCTCGGGTCTCTGGTGAAATATAGGCCCTGGCTTCAGGTGCTCAACAAGGCGAGGTAGCATGTTTCATCACACGTCATTAGAAGTTGCCTGCTAGGTCGCCTTATGGGTGGGACCTGGGAGGGGGGTGGTTACACACCCTTCCCTTTGTCCAGTTTCGCGCCAGGACTGGGGCTGGAGTGCCCCAGCACCGGTTTGAACTGGACTATGCACGGGACACCTTGTGTGCCCCAGGCATGCATCATTCTTTTCATCCCTCCCTGCCCCAATACACTAAGGCCTGTCTGGGGTGGTGCTCGCACCTCCCAAGGCAGGAAACCTATTGTCCAAGCCTCCCTTGCCGGGATCACTCCCAGCAGCAGGAGGTCAGACTCGTGTCTGTGGCAGCAGCATCCATTTTGTGATGCTGGGGCACTGGTTAACTTTAACCGGGTAAGTAGGTTACAACATGTCTTCTCCCTCTAGAAGGGAGGGATAATATCCTCATCCCCAGAAATGGGATGGGGGTATTATTCCAAAGTGTTAGACACCTTACACGACATGTTTTGATAAAGCCAAACCATAGTTACCATAACCGTTTAAGATTATAAGGCACTATAAGAGTATATGGTAGGCTATATCATAGAACAGCTATAAGGACATGGTTCCGAAAGCTGCAGACAGGGTCAGCTCATGCTAGAGCACCATCTCACATGTTACCAAGCCCTCTGCCTCCAGGATTGTTAAGGCCTGCCATAGGAGTGGCTGATAGGTACACATGTGTCTATATGTAAGTTAGGTATAGGAATACTACACCTAAGCAAGGAGTGATTACACGACCTTGCCCTAGCTGAGTGATCAGCCAGTTGTGTCATAATGGAAGGCCAGGCCAGGGGTGGCATAATACATGCTGCAGCCCCTGGTAGGCCTAGGGTACACCTATGCCCTGGGTACCTAAGGTACACTGTACAGGGGCCAATAAGGTGATCCTATCCAAATGGGTTATGCACCTGAAGTACATAGTATTAATTTAGAGAGAGAACAGCAGGGCTGTGGGTCTGATTAGCAGGCCCACAGCCACATCTAAGTCGAAAACCAGTAAAGCAAAAGCAAAAAGTGGGGGTGAACATAGAAAGCAGACCCTACTCTCCTACACAAACCCCCCCCCCGCCCCCAACTTAGGGACATTAAACTAACCTTGACCAGTTGAGTCTTCATGTTCTAAGTGGAAATATCTGGAGAGTCCATCTGCATTGGCATGGTCAGTCCCAGGTCTATGTTCCACTGGAAAGTCCATCCCCTGTAGGGAAATGGACGACCTAAGAAGTTTGGGATTTTCACCCTTCATCTGATTTAGCCACAAGAGGGGCTTATGGTCTGTCTGAATCTTGAAGTGAGTGCCAAACAAGTATGGCCTCCGCTTCTTCAGGGCCCAAACCACAGCAAAGGCCTCCCTCTCAATAGCTGACCAACGTTTCTCTCTAGGGGTCAGCCTTCTACTTATAAAAGCAATGGGCTGGTCTTGACCATCTACATTCAGTTGTGAAAGAAGAGCTCCCACACCTAACTCAGAAGCATCTGTCTGGACAATGAACTCTTTGGAGTAGTCTGGACTTTTCAGAATAGGTGCACTGCACATGGCCGGCTTCAGGTCATCAAATGCTTTTTGACAGCTTACTGTCCACTGAACTTTCTTTGGCATCTTCTTGGAGGTCAAGTAATTAAGTGGTGTCACAATGGACCCATAGTTCTTAACAAACTTTCTGTAGTACCCAGTCAGGCCCAAGAAAGCTCTAACCTGAGTCTGGGTAGTTGGAGGAGTCCAGTCCTTTATGGTCTGGCTCTTGCTCTCCAGTGGTTGAACCTGGCCCCCACCAACTAGGTGGCCCAGGTATACAACCTTGCTCTGCCCTATCTGGCACTTAGTGGCCTTGATAGTGAGGCCTGCCTTTTGCAGGGCCTCTAAAACATTCCTCAGGTGGACCAGGTGATCCTCCCAGGTGGAGCTACAGACAGCAATATCATCAAGATAAGCTGCACAATAATTATCCAACCCAGTAAGGACTTGATTCACCAACCTTTGGAAAGTGGCAGGTGCATTCTTCAAACCAAAGGGCATTACCACACATTGATAATGTCCTCCTGGGGTCGAGAAAGCAGTTTTGGCCTTTGCATTCTCAGCTAGTCTGATTTGCCAGTAGCCTGCTGTCAGGTCAAATGTGCTCAAAAACTTAGCAGCTGCCAGTCTGTCAATGAGCTCATCTGCCCTAGGTATTGGGTGGGCAGCTGTCCTAGTGACAGCATTGAGACCTCTGTAATCCAAGCAAAACCTCATCTCTCTCTTACCATGTTGGGTGTGAGGCTTTGGCACAAGGACTACAGGACTAGCCCAAGGGCTCTCTGAAGGTTCAATGACTCCCAGCTCCAACATCTTTTGTACCTCAACTTTTATGCAGTCCCTGACATGGTCAGGTTGCCTGTACTCTTCACAGGCAGACTGTCACCAGTGTCCAACTCATGGGTGCACCAGTTTGTCTGACTTGGGGTCAGAGAGAACATATGTCTGTAGGACTGCAGAACCTGTCTTCAGTCCTGTTGCTGATGGACAGTGAGGCTGTCAGAAAAGACCACACCATCAACTGAGCCATCATCAGGGTTCTGAGTCAACCGGTCTGGGAGAGGGTCACTCTCTTCCTCCTGCCCCTCATCTGTAGCCATGAGTAAGCCCATGTCTGCCCTGTCAACATATGCCTTCAATCTGTTGACATGAAGCACCCTGTGGGGGCTTCTGGGAGTCCCAAGGTCCACCAAGTAGGTGACTTCTCCCTTTTTCTCAACAATAGTGTGGGGTCCAGACCATTTGTCTTGGAGTGCTGCTGGGGTCACTGGCTCCAACACCCACACTTTCTGCCCTGGCTGGTAAACAGTCAGCACAGCCTTTTGGTCATGCCAAGCTTTTTGGAGTTCTTGGCTTGCCTCAAGGTTTTTAGAAGCCTTCTTCATATACTCTGCCATCCTGGAGCGGAGACCAAGTACATAATCCACTATGTCAAGTTTGGGTTGTCTGAGAGGTCTCTCCCATCCTTCCCTTACTAAACATAGGGGTCCTCTTACAGGATGCCCAAACAAAAGCTCAAAAGGGCTGTAGCCAACCCCCTTTTGTGGGACCTCTCTGTAAGCAAACAGAAGGCAGGGTAAAAGGATGTCCCATCTTCGCCTAAGCTTGTCTGGTAAACCTTTTATCATTCCCTTTAGGGTCTTGTTGAATCTCTCAACAAGCCCATTGCACTGTGGGTGATAGGGTGTGGTGAACTTGTAGTTCACACCACACTCCTTCCACATTGCAGTCAAGTATCCTGACATGAAGTTGGCACCTCTGTCAGAAATGACCTCCTTTGAAAAGCCCACTCTGGAGAATACTCCAAGCAGGGCCCTTGCCACAACAGGAGCTGTTGTGGTCCTCAGGGGAATAGCTTCTGGATACCTGGTGGCATGGTCCACTATCACCAGTATGAATCTGTTCCCAGATGCTGTTTGTGGGTCCATTGTTCCAACAATATCTATGCCCACTCTTTCAAAGGGAACCCCCACCACAGGGAGTGGTATGAGGGGGGCCTTTGTGGTGCCACCTGATTTGCCACTGGCTTGGCAGGTGACACAGGAGCGACAAAACTCCTTGGTATCTTCTGACATATGGGGCCAGTGAAAGTGAGGGACAAGCCTGTCCCAAGTCTTGTTCTGGCCTAAGTGTCCTGCAAGGGGAATATCATGGGCCAAGGTAAGAAGGAAGCCTCTGAACTTCAGTGGTATGACCAACCTCCTGGATGCACCAGGCTTGGGGTCTCTAGCCTCTGAATACAGTAGCCCTTCATCCCAATAGACTCTATGGGTACCTTGAGCATTCCCTGCAGCCTCAGCAGCAGCCAGCTGTCTGAGGGGTTCAAGAGAGGGGCAGTCTAATTGAGCCTGCCTCAGATCTGCCCTTGAAGGTCCCCCTGTCCCAAGAAACTCAACCTGATCAGGTTCAAGTTCTTCTAGGACAGTTCCTTCAGGGCTCTCAGAATCATCCTCCTGGGAGGGCTGATCCACCACCTGAGGCAGGGGGGAAGGCACAGCCTTAACCCTACTGCTCTTTCTCTTGGGTTGTGACTGGTCCATAGTTTCAGGATCCAGCACTTGTTCAGTGGTGCACTTTTTGGCCTGTGACCTGGTCACAGCAAGGACATGTGCATCTATCCCCAGCATTTCTGCATGGGTCCTATACTCCACTTCAGACCAAACTGAAGTTTCAAGATCATTGCCCAGTAAACACTCTACAGGAAGGTCTGAACTAACAACAACTTTCTTGAGGCCAGTTACCCCTCCCCAGGAGAAGTTAACAATAGCCACACTATGGGAGGTAGTGGCATTGCTAGCGTTGGTCACTAGGTAATTCTCACCTAGTATGATCTGTCCAGGGTCCACAAAAGCAGGTGTCACCATTGTGGCACTAGCCCTAGTGTCCCTGTAGGCCTGAGCCATTCTTTGGTTGATAAAAGGAGTCTGTCTGTACTTGCCCAGGTTACTGGGGCCTACAGTAGAGGACAAAGCTAAGTCCCCATCACAGATCAGAACAGCCTGAGTAGGTATTCTGACTAGGCCAGAATCCTCCTCAGTTCCCAGGGTTAACCCTACTACACCCTTTTGCTGGGAACCACCACTTACAGCTGAACTAGGGGGTACAGTTGCCTTAGGGGCAATGGTGGCTGGGGGCTTATCCTTTTTGGTGCACTCACTAAACCAATGTGAGTTGGACTTACAATAGTTGCACCATGGTTTCTTTTGGCCATCTTTCTTTTTATCCTTTTTGGGACCACCCTCCCCCTGAGCCTTTTGGGGGCCTGGTGAAGACTTCTGGTCTTTTTGTTTCTGATCATTACTCTTCTGGTCTGCCTTTTTCTGATCACCGCCCTGGTTCTGGTTTTTCTGCTTAACTCTAGTCCTGACCCATCTATCTGCCTTCTTTCCCAATTCTTGGGGAGAAGTCAGATCAGAATCAATCAGGTGTTGATGCAGTAGCTGGTTTTGACAGTTGTTAAGGATTTGCTCTCTCATGATCAAACTATACAATCCTGTATAGTCCTTAACCTTACTTCCCACTAGCCAGCCTTCCAGAGCCTTAGTGGCACAATCTACAAAGTCAGTCCAGTCCTGAGTCTGTGTCTTCTGGGTATCCCTGAACAACAACCTGTATTGTTCAGTGGTTAGGCCAAACCCATCAATTAGAGCACTCTCCAGGACAGTGTAATTGTCTGCATCCTCATCACTAACTGTGAGGAGCTTGTCTCTACCTTTCTCAGAGAAGGAGAGCCACAAGATAGCTGCCCACTGACTTTGGGGTACCTGCTGTACTTTGCAAGCTCTCTCCAAAGCAGTTATCCATTTGTGGATGTCATCCCCACACTTGTAGGGAGGGACAATCTTGCTCAGGTTTCTATTATCATAGTGCCTGTCTCTATCCTTAGGGATATTGCTGCCACCAGTGGGTTCTGACCCACTTAACTTTTGCTCTCTAGCCAGAGCAAGCTTCTCCTTGGCAAGGACAAGTTCTTCCCTCTGAATCCTCAGATTAGCTTCCCTCATTCTGGCTTCATGCTCCTTTCTCTCAGGGGAAGTCATTCCCCTGTGAGAGGAAGCATTAGAGATGCTAGAGACATGGGAGTGGATGGATTCCCTTGAAGGCTATCTGTCCCTCATGCTTCTCTGTGTAAGCCCACTTGGGGGTCTGTATGGGGGGACCCCATGCAAACTCCCATGTAAGCTTAGGTTAGCCTGGCTAAGTCTTCCTACTTGGCCCTGGCTGTCTACCTCTTCATCTGAAGTCCCATCTGACTCATCTGGGGTGGGTAGACCCTCCTTTGTACCTAGGGTACTGGCCTGTGAGGCCCTAAGAGTATCATACTCCTCTAGGAGTTGTACTAGCTGAAGGATGGTAGGGTTTGCACCCTGTTTTAACTTTCTGAAGGTACACAATTGTCTCATCTCCTGAAAAGTTAGGGTATCATATCTAGAGGGGGTCTTCTTCAGACCTGCCCCTCCTGAGAGAGCATCTACTTGATCTCCTCCCAGAGACATGATCTAGTGAGGGTGTGGTGTGTGCACCTACCTACACTAGTTGTTTCTACTAAACCTCTCTGGTAGTTGTAGTCAGGGTGTGTTACTCCCTACAACCACTAAGTCCAGTAGGACTTAAGTATTATAATCTATATTATATGTACCTAAACAATATCTGTGTGATCTTTCAATTTAGTATCTCAAGATTACAATGGTATTACAACAGCAAGCTCAGATCCCAACCGCTGCTCACCAATGTGAGAAGTTGGCCCGATGTATGATGTCACTAGTTCTAGTGTACACCTTATATCAGTCCAAACAACCCTTATGGTGATTGGTTGTAAAGTCAATCTTATGGACCAGCTATCCTAGTGGTAGCATGGACAAGAGCAGTCTTAAGCTAAACTCTGAATGGCATGTGAAGCCAGCTGTGATACCATATGTAATCCCTTGAATACCAAATGAAAGGACACCACAACAGATATATATATATATATATATATATATATATATATATATATATATAAATAAAGTGTATTTATTCTAGTCAAACCCTCAGCACTCTTTATGAGATTAGAGGTAAGTACAACACAGTCTTCTTTAAGCATACATTAAGTCACACAGGCAAGTAATACAGTTAGGCCCTAGGGGCCACGCAAACCATATACTAAAGAAGTGGTATAAGGACCACTGTCACGGAAATAGGATAGGCCTGGGCCTAGGGGATCGCTGGGGCTACACTACACTAGCAACAGTTAGGAAGTGGGAGGCCTACGGGATTCAGGTGCAGAGTGGAAACACTCACGCGTAATGCGTAAAAGTCGATAGAATTACTAGCAGTTAGACATTAACAGTTTAAGGACACTTCTAAAGCAGCTAGAGAGTCGACTCGGAAACTAGACCCTAGGACAGTCACTACCCTTGTGAGCACCGAAGTACCCAAGTTACCTAGCCCACGGGCTGCGGGTGCATAGGTGTGAACTTGCGTCGGGTTTCGTCGTGGACTTCTATGGATGCCTGAAGGAAAGTTGCTGACAGGCAGTCAGTGAAGAGTGTCCGGTGGATCCCAAGGCTGGGATCAAGAAGAGAAGAGACCTGCAAGCAGAAGGGACAGAGTCAAGATCACTAGCCAGTGACCACGTGGAACCAGGAAGGAACCAGGCGATGTCGTGAAGATTGCAGGTGAAGGTGAAGCTTGTCGCTGCAGCCACGGTGACCAGGAGACGTCGAGGACGACCAGGACCAGGAGGCGAGCTGTCCCACGAAGGCTCTTGCTGTCGGCGGCGTCGAAGTCGAACTAGGACTCACCAAGCCTTGGCAAGCGGAACCCACGAAGAACGGAGGACTTGCTTCTGGTGCAGACCAGGAAGGTCTGGGGTGCTTCTCTTTTGCAAAGAAGCGGGAGCCAGTCTGGAGGAGCCAAACCAGCAGTGAAGATTTCAGGGTGCGTCGTCACAAAGGCCACTAGCCAACGGGCAAGCAACCGGACAGACGCGGCAAGCAGGAAAATGCAGAAGGGCCCCACGCAGGACTCGTGGAGTGTGGGGGGCTGATCTTCGGTGCAGATGGTGCTTGGGGTTGGGGCATCTCAATCCCCGGTGCACAACTTCGAGGATGCCTCAGAAGCTGCGTTGGAAGATACTAGCCACTTTTCCCAGGTAGCCGGTCCCACGTCTCTCGTCACCTCCACGGATCTCAGCTCGGCTGTGGATGTGGATCAGGGTCGGAGAAGTCTGGAAGTCAAGGCTCTGGTCGGGCTCTGCAGTCGGTCCCTCGTAGAACTTCAGCAAAGCAAAGGGTAGTCTCTTGATGGTGCCTGTTTACACAGGGTAGCCACTCCTTGGCCACAAGGGAGATTCTTCAGTCTTCTTCTTTCGTCGAATGTCGAAGGTCCAGAGTTTCTGTTCAAGTTGCAGGTTCAGGATAATCTAATCTCCTGGGGCCCAGCTACCACTCTTATACTAATCTGGGGGGCTGGGTTGCCTGCTAGGTCACGCCTTATGGGTGGGACCTGGGAGGGGGGTGGTTACACCCCCTTCCCTTTGTCCAGTTTCGCGCCAGGACTGGGGCTGGAGTGCCCCAGCACCGGTTTGAACTGGACTAATTACGGGACACCTTGTGTGCCCCAGGCATGTCTCATTCTTTTCATCCCTCCCTGCCCCAATACACTAAGGCCTGTCTGGGGTGGTGCTCGCACCTCCCAAGGCAGGAAACCTATTGTCCAAGCCTCCCTTGCCGGGATCACTCCCAGCAGCAGGAGGTCAGACTCGTGTCTGTGGCAGCAGCATCCATTTTGTGATGCTGGGGCACTGGTTAACTTTAACCGGGTAAGTAGGTTACAACATGTCTTCTCCCTCTAGAAGGGAGGGATAATATCCTCATCCCCAGAATTGGGATGGGGGTATTATTCCAAAGTGTTAGACACCTTACACGACATGTTTTGATAAAGCCAAACCATAGTTACCATAACCGTTTAAGATTATAAGGCACTATAAGAGTATATGGTAGGCTAAATCATAGAACAGCTATAAGGACATGGTTCCGAAAGCTGCAGACAGGCTCAGCTCATGCTAGAGCACCATCTCACATGTTACCAAGCACTCTGCCTCCAGTATTGTTAAGGCCTGCCATAGGAGTGGCTGATAGGTACACATGTGTCTATATGTAAGTTAGGTATAGGAATACTACACCTAAGCAAGGAGTGATTACACGACCTTGCCCCAGCTGAGTGATCAGCCAGTTGTGTCATAATGGAAGGCCAGGCCAGGGGTGGCATAATACATGCTGCAGCCCCTGGTAGGCCTAGGGTACACCTATGCCCTGGGTACCTAAGGTACACTGTACAGGGGCCAATAAGGTGATCCTATCCAAATGGGTTATGCACCTGAAGTACATAGTATTAATTTAGAGAGAGAACAGCAGGGCTGTGATTCTGATTAGCAGGCCCACAGCCACATCTAAGTCGAAAACCAGTAAAGCAAAAGCAAAAAGTGGGGGTGAACATAGAAAGCAGACCCTACTCTCCTACATGAGCCACAAACAGATTTGCCGATTTTTGATTCGCCAACAGTTCATTTGTTGAAAGAAGAAATGGATTAATGTGTACTGCAGCGCCGCAAGTGTTACACCAGGGTCACAAACAGATAAATGATTGCTGCAACAGACGAACATTTTCAACGCCAACAGCTGGAGCTCTGAGAACTTATGAAATTTAAGGGAAAACATTGCTTCTAGATATATTGATACAAGGCAGAAACTCTATCAGTTTACCACACCTAGAAGCATCAAATGGCAAGAGATAAAGGTCTTCACAAACATCACAGCCATCTATGAAAGGCTAACCGCTTCGCGCCCTCTATTTTACACACTGAAGCTACAAGAAACATTGACTAGAACATCATATTTTGCGGCCCTTTGCGTTCCAGGGTGCAAAACTATGGAACGGGCTTCCAGGAGCACTGACAAAGTGTCCGTCATTAATGACATTTCGTAAGCAGCTTAAGACATGGCTGTTCCAATGTAATATTCCTGATATAAAATCTCTATTTTGTGGCACTGGAAGAACCCGATGGGGCAGCCATGCGCTTTAAAAGTTCTATAATAATACTAGCAGTCTGCGTAGCCTCGCCCTTCACGGGGCACATTTAATATCTGCAATAAGCATTGCCCGGTGACAGGAAGCACCAAATGGGTAGTGGATAAAGCTCAGATAAGCTCCAGCGTCTGCCAGTAAATAGTCAGACTCCACCCTAACAATTTGTACAAGGCTGACATTTGGAATCGTTAAAGAAAATGTAACAACTGCTTTTTAAATGGTTTGAAGACATTTTTTTTGGGGTGTGGACAAAATCTGTGGTAAAGGCTTGGCCCCTGGGACGATTACGAACGGATGACTAATTGTGACACTAAAGTGTAGTAAGGACGTTTTCCAATTTTCTATGTCTCTAGTGTGCTGAGAAATGGCATCTGACTTACTCTGCAGGGGATGCTTTTGTGAAAATCTCATGCTTTACGCTTTCAAAATCCCAGCAACAAGGTTATAGTCGAGTGCCGTACTCTGAGAATACAGACCAGCCAGGAATTCAATCTCTTGGTCCCAGTATTCTGGGCCCTTCAAAAAGAATGTGCATCTGACTTCTTTCTCTCCAAGTCTGCAGAATATCTACACGTGAGCTCTCATGCCACCCAGTGGCCTAACTGAAAATTGCTCCCTTAGCTGTCGAGCTGCATCATGCGCGGCCGTATCAGATCATGGCACCCTCGCCTTTTCCCCCGAAGTGAGCTCGATTCCTTTATTAGACAAGGAATTCAAGGATTGCAGCGTCCTGCGAGTGGTGCGCCGAGAGCGAGCACCAGGCCATATGTTTTGAATTATCGCACCCGTGTCTGTGCATGATTATTCAAAACATATGGCGCCCGTGCGGGTAATCTCAAGCAATCGGCCACGCACGCACAAGCTTGTGGTGAGCTTTTTGAAGCCCCCTTACAATAAGTCTTGCAGAGCTGCACAAGCGCGCTGCTAGGCGAGACCTAAAAATGATACTGGATGGCCGTGTACTTCTCCTTCAATAAAAGGACCATCCGGGTCAGCCCTAGGACTGCACCAAGCATGCAGCTGCCCACCCCCCACGGCGCTCTGATGCACCATGATTGTGCCAATCCGTTCCTGTAGGAACTCAGAATGTAGTCGCAAATTGTAGAAAAATTGCATCAATTACTGAATGCCTCTGTTGGAATTTTTAAATTTGGCTGAAATTATTTATTGTTCTGCTTTGGTCGTTGTATGATTTTGGCTGAATGCATGTTCCCATTGAACTGCCTTGTATTCTGCATGTTCTGTTAGAAGGGCTGGGATCATTGACTACATTATCCCATTCTGTGCCATCTGATGCATATTGTACTGCGTTTGAGGAACCATTGTGACACATTTTGAAATCTATTTTAGAGTAAATCTGCAATTTGTCTTTTCAGTGACCTTCATTACCACAATTAAGACACGCTCCGAATTTCGCTTGAACCTTATCAGAATTGTTTTAGCAGTATTGCTATTATTGTTAGCAGAGCCTCTAACACAAAGACCAGTATTTCATCCTCGCATAAATTGTACACCATTTGGTGAAGGTGGCTGAAAAACCCCTTTACCACCTTTTTGAAAAACCTTGTCTGGGTCGCCGTCACCTTTTCTGTAGTTGTTTTTTTTTTCTTTTCGTCTGCAGCTGTCACAACAAGGATCTCATACAAAAATGTAATATGCCAGCCCATTACACTGTGCTGTATATGCACAATGATCAACAGAGACAATCCCAACACAAAATCCGAAACAAATCCCTACATGCTGCCTTTTGCTCGATCATGAACTCCACTGTGCTGCCTTTAAATCTGCATCAATATCTCCTAATATGCATGCGCTAAGACATCTGAATTTTGCACCTCTCTTGTGATTTTTGGCCAGTTTACTTGTTTCTGTGTAACCTCTCGTTTCAGATGCTCAATAACATGTTTATATTTCTCCATGACGGTGGAAGGCTTATTACTCAGACCAACTCTGTTGTTCTTCCTCATTTTTTGAAGTATAGTCTTACTTTTGATCCACAAATCTTCAGTTACTACAACTGAAAGTAACAAAACTACTTTTCTGGCTCCTCTTTGAGCTTTAGGAAATTCTTTGTAAAAGTCTACATATCATTTCACATACACATATGCTCATCCAGGTACTTCTCTTAATGAAAATTATTTTCCAACTGTTACTTTGCATTCTGAATCGCTCACACATTTCTTTTTGAGTTACACTTTTTTGATTTTTCCAACTTGCTTTATTTTATTTATTGTGGTTTTTGCAACAGCATACAGCATAATCACAGTTCACAAGTACACTATTATACTATTCCTTGCTGCATAGAACAACATAACAACTGAGTTACAACAAAAACAAAATGGTAGTGAAGAACCAAGACCTTAGGGGACCGGCGGCGCAGGGTATGCCTTAATCTCCTGAGTTCACCTGCTTTGTCGAACAGAGACACGGGACACTCCGTTAGGCGTAGAAGATAGGGTTTATTAGCTGCAGCTAAGTACAGTTGTCCCAGAAGTACACTCTGTATGTTCTTAGGAGACTGCCACTTTACTTCGTGGCGCACAATCTTTTATAACATACATATTCACAAAGAACACTCCCAATGCATACAGGGTCAACCAATGAGAAGACAGTGAAAACAAGATATTAAGTAACTCAAATAAGCCCCTCTCCCAACAGTGTTTGTCACCCTTCCCCACAAGTTAATCAGTGGTAGTGTTTATAAGTCGACTTGCAGGTGACAGAACACATTTGTATGGCCTAGAGGACAGTTGTGAAATGAGAGAATACGAGTAAAGAATAGCAAAAGCCAGAGGATAAGATAAAGTCAGGAAAGAATGGTGCGAACCAACAGATAGTTGAAACAGGGATCAGTCAGACCAGACGAGGATTAGTGGAGTCGGCCGGACCCTGACACCAGGATTAGTGGAGTCGGCCGGACCCTGACACCAGCTATAAACAGAGGCAGGAGGTTATTTGATACGTTGCAGTAGGATGAGGAAAAACAACTCTTCGTTCACCGTGAGGGCAACACAAAATGGCAGAAAGGCACAAAATGGTGGCTAAATACGAACGAGATCGGAAACTGAATTACCTCAGACCCTCCTTTTGCCATTACTCAGGCAAGACACACAGACTCATTTTAATCTGAGTCGACGTCAATGGCCATGAGGTCATCAAGCTGTTGCTGCAACATCATTTTAATGCTCTCCGTCTTCCGTGGCACAGGCCTTGGGACACACATAGTGGCACAAAGACCACAGATGGCGGGGCCACACTGCATACAGAGACCACAGGAAAAAATTATGGCCAAAATCACTCCAAGGAATGTTAATACCTTCCATCCCCATTTGGACAGTAATCCCCAAAACCATTCCAACAAAGACCAATCTCCTTCGTCCTGATGAATCGACTCGGAGATCACATGTGATTTGGAGATGGCTTGGTATACCGTAGGGGCGTCGTCAGGTATATAAATGCAACAGCTAGATCCGATCAATTTACAAACGCCATCACGATCTGCAGGAATAACATCCAAAGCAATCCGGTTCTGCAATGTCATGAGACGATCTGCCTGAAGTTTAGCTGTGAGATTGCTCAAAAGCTCCCACAGTGACATCTATGGTAGTCTCAACAACACAAACCAATTGTCTCATGTTTCTACTGTTGGCCATTGGGCCCCAAAAAGGAAGAAATCCTTTCAGGAAATCACCTCCCTCTTGTCCTGCCGTGTCTTTAGAATCAATAATCCCTCTGCCATATCTGTTTCTGTGATGTGCCGAAGGAGCAGTATATGTAGGGGGCGAAGAAAGGCTATATAGCATGTTCCTGAAAAATCCGTCGGTAGCCACATGTAGGCTCTATCGTGGCAGACAAAATACGTGCCCTGGGATGTTACTAACGGTGGTGAATTCTGAGATGTGTGAATGTACGTATGGGAACAAACACTCTTTCCTTGTCCAGTGTCAGTAGTCTGGCCATTTATTTGTAAACCAAAGTTACCTCGATGAGGCACAGTCCAAATTGGTGGAGATTTTCCCTGTCTACCCCTATCTGTAAGGCTAGTGGCGTAACGAGTCACGTTCCAAGCATCGTATGCCCGTTTCTCATCAATGGGAATCTTACCATTCTCCACGATTCTAGCCATAGCCACTATTCCTTTTATCAGAGAACTATGACTAAAATCTTGTCCGTTACCATATGAACCAGCTGGACGTCTAAATCGGTTCTGATATGCATTTCAAAACATTACAAAATAGGCCCAAGCGGACCCTTCATAGGAAAATGGAAGGGCTAAATATGGCATCCCTTTTTCGGTGGTATGAGGCATAAGTCCACACACCCAACAGTCGGTTGTGTTGACTACCAATTGGTGTTGGTGCAATAGCTGGACAAATGAATTGTTAAAATATTCTGTTCTCCTGATTAGCTCATGTTGGGGAAGCGTATATAATTGATGTGGGGAGATAGAATGAAAAGGCAAGGAAATAGAAGTAGGAACAGATTTGTGCTGCAGAACATGAACAATCCAACCTATACAAGCCAATAAGATACTAGAAAACATAAGAACACACAATGTTATGCCACATTGACTGTACACTAATTTACAATATTTCTTTTTCATCTCTTCCTTCTTATTATTCTTTCCCAATTTGACATCCATCCTCTAAAATTGTTGCTCACGGTAATCCTCCTTACTCACTTGGCTGTGATTATTAGCCGTCCTATGACACTGCAAGTCCTGGGGGCCTAGCCACTATACAGGTCACGAACCAAGACTCCTACCGTGACCCTGCAACCTGGACAGATGATACATGTCATAAAAGAGATGAAAATTTCAGGTGTCCTTGACCAGTCTAGGCCTTAAATTGTTTTGAGTTCTGTTCAGTACAGTTTGGTCCTGAAATAGTGTCTGTGGATCTGTAGTGTTCAATCGGAGATGTGGCGGTACTGCTTCTTGTAAAACGTTGTCATCTTCTTTTTCAGACCGAGCTCCATCTAGGTGTGTGTAGGAGAGTAGGGTCTGCTATCCTATGGTCACCCCAAATGTTTGCTTTTTGCTTCACTGGTTTTCGACGTATTGAGGCTGTGGGTCTGCTAATCAGACCCCCAGCATGCTGTTCTCTCTGCTAAATTGACACTATGCACTTTAGGTGCATGACCCATTGGAACTTGATCACCCTGTGAGCCCCTGTACTAGTGTACCCTAGGTACCCAGGGCATTGGTGTATCTGAGGCCTACCAGGGGCTGAAGCATGTATTGTGACACCCCTGGCCTGGCCTAGCAATTTGACACAACTGGCTGATCGCTCAGCTGGGGTAAGTTGGTGTATCCAACTCTTACTTAGGTGTTGTATGCCTATACCTAACCGTAAATGGGACACATGTTAACCTATAAGTCACTCCTATGGCAGGCCTTAACAATCCTGAAGGCAGAGTGCTTGGTTTTATGTGAGATGGTGCTCTGGCTTGAGCTGAGCCTATCTGCAGTAGTCGGAACAACTTCCTTCTACCGTTTCCAGATATCGCCATACCATATACTCTTAAGTGCATTATGAACCTCGCGGTTAAATGCTATCTTTGGTTTGGCTTTATCTAAACATGTCGAGTAAGGTGTCATACGAATTGGAATACTAACCCCTCGCCAATTCTGGCGATGGGGTTAGCATTCCACCCTCCTAGAGGGACACGACATGTACAAAACCTGAAATCCGGATAACATCAGACATAGCCTCAGCTCCACAAAATGGACGCTGCCACCCCAGACACAAGTCTGCCCTCCTGCTGCTGGGAGTCCTTCCAGCTTGGGAGACGTGGACAAAGGGTTTCCTGCCAGGGGAGGTGCGAGCACCACCCCAGACAGGATTTTGTGTATTGGTCAGGTAGGGCTTGAAAGGAAACCAACATGCCTGAGGCTCACAAGGAGCCTCGGCGCATATGCCAGTTCAATCCGGTCCTGGGGCACACCAGCCCCAGACCTGGGGCGAGCTGGACAAAGGATTGGGGGTGTAACCACCCCCATTCCTGGTCCCACCCTTAGGGATGGACCTAGCAGGTAGTCCGGCCCCTAGAATCCGCTTAAAGGTAGGAGCTGTGTCCAAAGACTTTAGACATCCTGAAATCAACTTACAACTAAGTAGAAGACGGGAACTTCGACGTTCTGCTGCACAGAAGACGGAAGAAAATCTCCCCTATGGTCAGGGAGTGACCATCTTGCTAATGCAAGCACCACCCAGCGAATCGACGTCTGCTTTGCCGCCGCCTCCCGACGGAGCCCGAGCCCAGAGACCGACAAGAACTGGGCCTCCAGACCTCTCACCGCCCGATCCACAGTTCCTGCAAAGAAGGAACCCGTGGAGGCACCGAGACCCGTAGAGGCAGCCACCTTGGAAGACACTCTACTAGCTGAAAGCGCGACAACAGAGGCTCCCTCCGAGTTGTGCTTTGGGTCCTGAGAAGCCCAACATCCGAGCAGCATCTGCATCAAAGGTGAGCCCTCCAGCATCTCCACGATCTGCGTGGGGCCCCTCTGCACTTCGTGACTCGAGCCGCCTAACCTGTCACTGGTCCGTTAGCCAGTGGCCATCTTGGCGACCATCTTGAAAAACTACGACGCTGGTCTGGTTGCTCCAGACTGGCCCATGCTGCCCTCCAAAGGAGCAGCCCCTCTGACCTTGCTGGTCCGAGCTAAAAGCTTTCTTCACTTCCTGCGACTCCCGCTTTTGCCAAGGCTTGTTTGCTTCTTCTGAGTCACCGACACCGCCGACAGCGAGAGCCTGCGTGGGACAGCTCGTGAACAGACTCCTGGACGTCGTCGACCTTCAGGGACCACGTGGCTGCGGAGACCAGCTTCACCTCTCCACCTGTTTGCACCCGACATCGCCTGGTACCTACCTGGTGCCACGCCGGTCACTGGCTAGTGACTGTGAACATTGTCTCCTCTGCTTTCAGGTCTTCTACACTTCCGATCCATCCTTGGATCCACCGCATCTCTTCTGGACTGACCGCCTGCAGCATCTTTGTCGTCAGGCTCCATTGAACAGATAGGCGAAACCCGACGCACTTCGAGCCCTATGCACCCGCTTCCTGTGGGTGAGGTAAAGCTGGCACTCCGGTGCACAAGTGTAGAGTAACATCTCTAATGTCTAGGTTTGAAGTCTTGAATTCGTAGTCCAACCAGAAGACCCTTCTAGCAGTAACTTTTGAACAATTACGCACCCATTGAAAACCCATGGGCGCCCGCGTGTAACTTTCTTTACTGCACACGCGACCCATGGACCTCCTGGTCACTAACTAAAGTTAGCTCCTTGTAGGCCCAGCGATTCTAGAGGCCCTAGGCCTTCTCCCTTTCCTGTTCGTGGTACTTATACCACGATTTTAGTATATGGTTTGAGCGGCCACCAGGGCCTATCCATATAAAGTGCAACTTTCGTATATTGTGATACTTTCTTGTTTAACGATTTGTGCTCCTGTGCTCATAAAGAGTCTAGGGGATACTTTGAGTAATAAATACATATATATTTTGAATATATATCTGTGTGGTGTCCTTTCATTGGTATAAGGGGGGTTGCATATGGTGAAACAGCTTGCTTAACATGCCTAAACGAGTTTAGCCTAAAAGACTGCTTAGCCTACGCTACCACTAGGGCAGCTGGTCCGAAAAGGTTGACTTACAACCACACCATAAGGGTTGCTTGGCATGGTACAGGGTGGTCACTTTAATTAGTGAACATCATATACCAGGCCAACTTCTCACATTGGTGAGCAGCGGTTGGGATTTGAGCTTGCTGTTGTTTTACCTCTGTAATCTCTTTGTTACCAATTGAAAGATCATACAGGTACCTTTAGGTACATATAAAACAAGTTAGTTATATACATAAGTTCTACTGAACTTAGTTGTTGTAGAGCAAAGGGAGTAGCACACTGCGACTACAACTACTAGATAGGTTTTGTAGGAAAACCCAAGTGTAGGTAGTTGCAACACTTCCACCCACACTTAAGAGCAATGGCTGGGGCAGAGGGGTCCAAGGTACCCATCTCTGTCGAGAGTGACCCCCAGAGGGCACCATCCATCTTTGCTATCCTAAACCAGAAAGAGCTCAGGCAGTTGGCTAATTCCAGGGGCCTTAAACAGCCCAAGAACCCTACCTCTGCTGAACTCAGAGAACTCTTGCAAACTGATGAAGATCAGAGAGCTCTCAAGAAAGCCCCCCAGTTAGGCCCCTCCGGGACTGGAACAGGAGGCCCTCCTTCTGAAGATGCTACTGAAGCACCGCTTCCTAACAGTCACCCCTTAGGTGAGAATCAGACTACAGATGATGAGGATCAGCGTAGGGACGAGAGTGACAAGGGTGATGATTCTGATAATAGTAGTGATTCTGATGGGAGAACTAGCCCAGTGCCAAGTGTTATACTTGGCCCAGCTAATTTAAGACTATTTGGGAATGACAATGGGTTCCCCCCATTGGGTTTCCCCAGTGGACTTAACCAGAGGTTTGGGAGACAGAGGAATCACTCAGGTGACTCTAATCCCTCTCACGCCTCTAGAGGCTCTCAGGGTCAGTCCAGGAAAAGGATGACCAGCCCTCAGAGGAGGGAACCTGAGGCCAGAATGCAGGAAGCTCAGCTGAGGATCAGGAAACAAGAGCTAGAAGTAGCCCTGATGGAAGAGAAACTGAACAAGGCTAGGCAACCTAGAGAGAGTGGGTCTATACCCACTGGTGGCAGCATTGTCCCGAGGGACAAAGATAGGGTCTTTGATAATAGGAACCTGTCCAAGGTTGTGCCCCCCTACAAAAGTGGGGATGATATCCACAAATGGATGACTGCTCTTGAGAGAGCCTGCAAAGTACAGCAGGTTCCTGAGGACCAGTGGGCAACAATCTTATGGCTCTCCTTTGAAGGTAGAGGCGGAGATAGACTCCTCACTGTTAGAGAGGAGGATGTCAGAAACTACAGAGTCCTGAAGAGTGTCCTGGTTGATGGGTTAGGCTTAACCAATGAGCAGTACAGGTTAATGTTCAGAGATACCCAGAAGGCGCAGACTCAGGACTGGTCTGAATATGTTGAATGTGCCACTAAGGCTTTGGAGGGTTGGTTGCTGGGAAGTAAGGTTTCAGATTATACAGGATTGTACAATTTGATGATGAGAGAACAGATTTTAAATAACTGTCAAAACCAGCAACTGCATCAACACTT
This sequence comes from Triturus cristatus, assembly GCF_964204655.1. NCBI lineage: Eukaryota > Metazoa > Chordata > Amphibia > Caudata > Salamandridae > Triturus > Triturus cristatus. Next base: position 62,402,391 of record NC_140579.1, read on the forward strand.
GGTTGACTCGGATCTGACCTCTCCCCAAGAATTGGGAAAGAAGGCAGACAAATGGGTCAGAACCAGGGTTAAGCAAAAGAACCAGAACCAGAACCAGGGCCAAGGGGGTGATCAGAAGAAAACAGACCAAAAGGGTAATGCCCAGAAATCCAAAGACCAGAAGTCTTCAACAGGGCCCCAAACTAGTACTAATGAGGGTGGGTCCCAACAATTTAAAGGAAAGAAGAAAGAAGGTCCAAATAAACCCTGGTGCAAGTCTTGCAAGAATACAACTCACTGGACTAGTGATTGTAAGAAGGGTGGAGCCCCCAACACTGTTGCCCCTAAGGCACCTGCTCCCAGTAGTACTGTTAGCAGTGTTGGTCCCCAGACAAAGGGTGTAGTGGCAATCACTATGGGAACTGAAGGAGATTCTGACCTAGACAGAACCCTTACACAGGCAGTCTTGATCTGTGATGGGGACATGGATTTGTCCATGACTGTGAGCCCCAGTAATCTGGGCAAGTACAGACAGACTCCATTGATCAATACAAAAGTGGCTCAAGCCTACAGGGACACATGTGCCAGTGTCACTATGGTGACACCAGGTTTTGTGGATCCTGGACAGTACATACCAGGTGAGAATTACCTGGTGACCAATGCCAGCAATACCACTACTTCCCATAGTGTGGCGATTGTTAACTTCTCGTGGGGAGGGGTAACTGGCCTAAAAAGGGTTGTGGTTAGTGCAGACCTCCCAGTAGAATATTTGTTGGGCAATGACCTAGAGAGTTCTCTGTGGTCAGGAGTGGAGTACAGGACACATGCAGAGATGTTAGGTATATCACCACATGTCCTTGCTGTGACCAGGTCACAGGCCAAAAAGTGCCTTACTGAACCTCCGGTCTTGGATCCTGGAACAATGGACCAAGCACCTTCCAAGAAGAAGAACAGGAGGGTTAAGGCTGTGCCTTCCCCCCTGCCTCCAAGTGATGATCAGTCTTCCCAGGAAGATGATCTCGAGAACCTTGAAGGAACTGTCCCTGAAGAGCTTGAACCTGACCAGGTTGAGTTTCTGGGGACAGGGGGACCTTCTAGGGCTGACTTGGGGCAGGCTCAGTTATCCTGTCCATCTCTTGAACCCCTCAGACAGCTGGCTGCTGCTGAGGCTGCTGGGAATGCTCAAGGTACCCATAAGGTATATTGGGATGATGGGCTCCTTTACTCAGAGGCTAGAGACCCCAAGCCTGGTGCAACCAGGAGGTTGGTTATACCTCTGCAGTTTAGGGGCTTCCTTCTCACCTTGGCCCACGAAATTCCCTTTGCAGGACACTTAGGCCAGAATAAGACTTGGGACAGACTTGTTCTACACTTTCACTGGCCTCACATGTCAGAAGATGCCAAGGAGTTTTGTCGCTCCTGTGAGACCTGCCAAGCCAGTGGCAAAGCAGGTAGCACTACAAAGGCCCCCCTGATACCACTACCGGTGGTGGGAGTGCCCTTTGAAAGAGTGGGGATAGACATTGTTGGACCAATGGACCCCCAAACTGCATCTGGGAACAGATTCATACTGGTGGTAGTGGATCATGCCACCAGGTACCCGGAGGCAATTACCCTAAGGAAAACCACAGCTCCTGCTGTGGCAAGGGCCCTACTTGGAGTCTTCTCCAGAGTGGGCTTTCCTAAGGAGGTGATCTCTGACAGAGGTGCAAACTTCATGTCAGGATATTTCACAGCCATGTGGAAGGAGTGTGGTGTCAACTATAAGTTTACCACCCCTTACCATCCACAATTTAATGGGCTTGTTGAGAGATTCAACAAGACTCTAAAGGGCATGATCAAAGGATTACCTGAGAAACACAGGCGAAAATGGGATATCCTTCTGCCCTGCCTTCTGTTTGCTTACAGAGAGGTCCCACAAAAAGGAGTTGGATTCAGCCCCTTTGAATTGTTGTTTGGGCACCCTGTAAGAGGCCCACTGTGTTTAGTGAAGGAAGGATGGGAGTTACCTCTCAAAAAGCCTAAGCTAGACATAGTGGATTATGTACTTGGTCTCCGCTCCAGGATGGCTGAATACATGAAGAAGGCTTCTAAAAACCTTGAGGCAAGCCAGGCCCTACAGAAAGCTTGGCATGACCAAAAGGCTGTCTTGGTTGAGTTTCAGCCAGGACAGAAGGTATGGGTGTTGGAGCCAGTGGCCCCAGCAGCACTCAAAGACAAATGGTCTGGACCCCATACAATCCTGGAAAAGAAGGGAGAGGTTACCTACTTGGTGGACCTAGGCACTCCCAGGAGTCCCCACGGGATACTCCATGTTAACAGGTTAAAAGCATATGTTGACAGGGCAGACCTGGGCTTGCTCGTGGCTACAGACGAGGGACAGGAGGAAGAGGGTGACCCTCTCCCAGACCTGTTGTCTCAGAACCCTGAAGATGGTTCAGTTGAAGGAGTGACCCTTGGAGGCAACCTCACTGAGCATCAGCAAATTGAATGTAGACAAGTTCTACAATCATTTCAGCATATGTTCTCACTGATACCTAGTCAAACTGACTGGTGTACCCATGTGGTAGACACCGGTGACAGTCTTCCTGTGAAGAACAAACTTTACAGGCAACCTGACCATGTCAGGGACTGTATAAAGACTGAGGTACAAAAGATGCTGGAAGTGGGTGTCATTGAGCCCTCAGAGAGCCCCTGGGCTAGCCCAGTGGTTCTGGTCCCCAAACCTCACACCAAAGATGGCAAGAGAGAGATGAAGTTCTGTGTGGATTACAGAGGACTCAATGCTGTCACTAGGACAGACGCACATCCTATTCCAAGGGCAGATGAGCTCATAGATAAACTGGCTTCTGCTAAGTTTTTGAGCACATTTGATTTGACAGCTGGCTATTGGCAAATCAGGCTAGCGGAGTAGTCTAAGGCCAAAACAGCATTTTCAACCCCAGGAGGGCACTACCAATTTGTGGTGATGCCCTTTGGTCTGAAAAATGCACCTGCCACCTTCCAAAGGTTGGTGAATCAAGTCCTTACTGGGTTGGATGACTTTTGTGCAGCATATCTTGATGACATTGCTGTCTTTAGCTCCGCCTGGGAGGATCACCTGATCCACCTGAAGAAGGTACTTGAGGCTCTGCAAAAGGCAGGCCTCACTATCAAGGCTACTAAGTGCCAGATAGGGCAGAGTAAGGTTGTGTACTTGGGCCACCTTGTAGGTGGAGGCCAAGTTCAACCACTGGAGAGTAAGATACAATCCATCAAGGACTGGTCTCCTCCCACCACCCAGCCTCCAGTCCGAGCTTTCTTGGGCTTGACTGGGTACTACAGGAAGTTTGTTAAGAACTATGGGTCCATTGTGACTCCTCTTAATGATCTGACATCCAAAAAGAAGCCCAAAAAGGTTCAGTGGACAGGAAGCTGTCAAAAGGCATTTGACGAACTGAAGAAGGCCATGTGCTCTGCACCTATCCTGAAAAGTCCTGACTACTCCAAAGAGTTTATTGTCCAAACAGATGCTTCTGAGTTGGGTGTGGGAGCTGTGCTGTCACAACTTAATGTAGATGGTCAAGACCAACCCATTGCTTTTATTAGCAGAAGGTTGACCCCCAGAGAGAAGAATTGGTCAGCTATTGAGAGGGAGGCCTTTGCTGTGGTGTGGGCCCTGAAGAAGCTGAGGCCATACTTATTTGGCACTCACTTCAAGATTCAGACCGACCATAAGCCCCTCTTGTGGCTAAATCAGATGAAGGGTGAAAATCCCAAACTGCTTAGGTGGTCCATTTCCCTACAGGGGATGGACTTTACAGTGGAGCACCGGCCAGGTACAGACCATGGGAATGCAGATGGTCTCTCCAGGTACTTCCACTTAGGACATGAAGACACGACTGGTCAAGGCTAGTTTAATGTCCCTGCGTTTGGGGGGGGGGGGGGTTGTGTAGGAGAGTAGGGTCTGCTATCCTATGGTCACCCCAAATTTTTGCTTTTTGCTTCACTGGTTTTCGACGTATTGAGGCTGTGTGTCTGCTAATCAGACCCCCAGCCTGCTGTTCTCTCTGCTAAATTGACACTATGCACTTTAGGTGCATGACCTATTGGAACTGGATCACCCTGTGAGCCCCTGTACTAGTGTACCCTAGGTACCCAGGGCATTGGTGTATCTGAGGCCTACCAGGGGCTGAAGCATGTGTTGTGCCACCCTGGCCTGGCCTAGCAATTTGACACAACTGGCTGATCCCTCAGCTGGGGTAAGTTGGTGTATCCACCTCTTACTTAGGTGTAGTATGCCTATACCTAACCGTAAATGGGACACATGTTAACCTATAAGTCACTCCTATGGCAGGCCTTAACAATCCTGAAGGCAGAGTGCTTGGTTTTATGTGAGATGGTGCTCTGGCATGAGCTGAGCCTATCTGCAGTAGTCGGAACAACTTCCTTCTACCGTTTCCAGATATCGCCATACCATATACTCTTAAGTGCATTATGAACCTCGCGGTTAAATGCTATCTTTGGTTTGGCTTTATCTAAACATGTCGAGTAAGGTGTCATACGAATTGGAATACTAACCCCTCGCCAATTCTGGCGACGGGGTTAGCATTCCACCCTCCTAGAGGGACACGACATGTACAGAACCTGAAACCCGGGTAACATCAGACATAGCCTCAGCTCCACAAAATGGACGCTGCCACCCCAGACACAAGTCTGCCCTCCTGCTGCTGGGAGTCCTTCCAGCTTGGGAGACGTGGACAAAGGGTTTCCTGCCAGGGGAGGTGCGAGCACCACCCCAGACAGGATTTTGTGTATTGGTCAGGTAGGGCTTGAAAGGAAACAGACACGCCTGAGGCTTACAAGGAGCCTCGGCGCATATGCCAGTTCAATCCGGTCCTGGGGTACACCAGCCCCAGACCTGGGGCGAGCTGGACAAAGGATTGGGGGTGTAACCACCCCCCTTCCTGGTCCCACCCTTAGGGAGGGACCTACCAGGTAGTCCGGCCCCTAGAATCCGCTTAAAGGTAGGAGCTTTGTCCAAAGACTTAAGACATCCTGAAATCAACTTACAACTAAGAAGAAGACGGGAACTTCGACGTTCTGCTGCACAGAAGACGGAAGAAAATCTCCCCTATGGTCAGGGAGTGACCATTTTGCTAACGCAAGCACCACCCAGCGAATTGACGTCTGCTTTGCCACCGCCTCCCGCCGGAGCCCGAGCCCAGAGACCGACAAGAACTGTACCTCCAGACCTCTCACCGCCCGATCCACAGTTCCTGCAAAGAAGGAACCCGTGGAGGCACCGAGACCCGTAGAGCCAGCCACCTTGGAAGACACTCGACTAGCTGAAAGCGCGACAACAGAGGCTCCCTCCGAGTTGTGCTTTGGGTCCTGAGAAGCCCAACATCCGAGCAGCATCTGCATCAAAGGTGAGCCCTCCAGCATCTCCACGATCTGCGTGGGGCCCCTTTGCACTTCGCGACTCGAGCCGCCTAACCGGTCACTGGTCCGTTAGCCAGTGGCCATCTTGGCGACCATCTTGAAAAACTACGACGCTGGTCTGGTTGCTCCAGACTGGCCCCTGCTGCCCTCCAAAGGAGCAGCCCCTCTGACCTTGCTGGTCCGAGCTAAAAGCTTTCTTCACTTCCTGCGACTCCTGCTTTTGCCAAGGCTTGGTTGCTGTGGGAGCTGTGCTGTCACAACTTAATGTAGATGGTCAAGACCAACCCATTGCTTTTATTAGCAGAAGGTTGACCCCCAGAGAGAAGAATTGGTCAGCTATTGAGAGGGAGGCCTTTGCTGTGGTGTGGGCCCTGAAGAAGCTGAGGCCATACTTATTTGGCACTCACTTCAAGATTCAGACCGACCATAAGCCCCTCTTGTGGCTAAATCAGATGAAGGGTGAAAATCCCAAACTGCTTAGGTGGTCCATTTCCCTACAGGGGATGGACTTTACAGTGGAGCACCGGCCAGGTACAGACCATGGGAATGCAGATGGTCTCTCCAGGTACTTCCACTTAGGACATGAAGACACGACTGGTCAAGGCTAGTTTAATGTCCCTGCGTTTGGGGGGGGGGGGGGTTGTGTAGGAGAGTAGGGTCTGCTATCCTATGGTCACCCCAAATTTTTGCTTTTTGCTTCACTGGTTTTCGACGTATTGAGGCTGTGTGTCTGCTAATCAGACCCCCAGCCTGCTGTTCTCTCTGCTAAATTGACACTATGCACTTTAGGTGCATGACCTATTGGAACTGGATCACCCTGTGAGCCCCTGTACTAGTGTACCCTAGGTACCCAGGGCATTGGTGTATCTGAGGCCTACCAGGGGCTGAAGCATGTGTTGTGCCACCCTGGCCTGGCCTAGCAATTTGACACAACTGGCTGATCCCTCAGCTGGGGTAAGTTGGTGTATCCACCTCTTACTTAGGTGTAGTATGCCTATACCTAACCGTAAATGGGACACATGTTAACCTATAAGTCACTCCTATGGCAGGCCTTAACAATCCTGAAGGCAGAGTGCTTGGTTTTATGTGAGATGGTGCTCTGGCATGAGCTGAGCCTATCTGCAGTAGTCGGAACAACTTCCTTCTACCGTTTCCAGATATCGCCATACCATATACTCTTAAGTGCATTATGAACCTCGCGGTTAAATGCGATCTTTGGTTTGGCTTTATCTAAACATGTCGAGTAAGGTGTCATACGAATTGGAATACTAACCCCTCGCCAATTCTGGCGACGGGGTTAGCATTCCACCCTCCTAGAGGGACACGACATGTACAGAACCTGAAACCCGGGTAACATCAGACATAGCCTCAGCTCCACAAAATGGACGCTGCCACCCCAGACACAAGTCTGCCCTCCTGCTGCTGGGAGTCCTTCCAGCTTGGGAGACGTGGACAAAGGGTTTCCTGCCAGGGGAGGTGCGAGCACCACCCCAGACAGGATTTTGTGTATTGGTCAGGTAGGGCTTGAAAGGAAACAGACATGCCTGAGGCTTACAAGGAGCCTCGGCGCATATGCCAGTTCAATCCGGTCCTGGGGTACACCAGCCCCAGACCTGGGGCGAGCTGGACAAAGGATTGGGGGTGTAACCACCCCCCTTCCTGGTCCCACCCTTAGGGAGGGACCTACCAGGTAGTCCGGCCCCTAGAATCCGCTTAAAGGTAGGAGCTTTGTCCAAAGACTTAAGACATCCTGAAATCAACTTACAACTAAGAAGAAGACGGGAACTTCGACGTTCTGCTGCACAGAAGACGGAAGAAAATCTCCCCTATGGTCAGGGAGTGACCATTTTGCTAACGCAAGCACCACCCAGCGAATTGACGTCTGCTTTGCCACCGCCTCCCGCCGGAGCCCGAGCCCAGAGACCGACAAGAACTGTACCTCCAGACCTCTCACCGCCCGATCCACAGTTCCTGCAAAGAAGGAACCCGTGGAGGCACCGAGACCCGTAGAGCCAGCCACCTTGGAAGACACTCGACTAGCTGAAAGCGCGACAACAGAGGCTCCCTCCGAGTTGTGCTTTGGGTCCTGAGAAGCCCAACATCCGAGCAGCATCTGCATCAAAGGTGAGCCCTCCAGCATCTCCACGATCTGCGTGGGGCCCCTTTGCACTTCGCGACTCGAGCCGCCTAACCGGTCACTGGTCCGTTAGCCAGTGGCCATCTTGGCGACCATCTTGAAAAACTACGACGCTGGTCTGGTTGCTCCAGACTGGCCCCTGCTGCCCTCCAAAGGAGCAGCCCCTCTGACCTTGCTGGTCCGAGCTAAAAGCTTTCTTCACTTCCTGCGACTCCTGCTTTTGCCAAGGCTTGGTTGCTTCTTCTGAGTCACCGACAGCGAGAGCCTGCGTGGGACAGCTCGTGAACCGACTCCTGGACGTCGTCAACCTTCAGGGACCACGTGGCTGCGGAGACAAGCTTCACCCCTCTGCCTGTTTGCACCCGACATCGCCTGGTACCTACCTGGTGCCACCCCGGTCACTGGCTAGTGACTGTGAACATTGTCCCCACTGCTTTCAGGTCTTCTACACTTCCGATCCATCCTTGGATCCACTGCATCTCTTCTGGACTGACCGCCTGCAGCATCTTTGTCGTCAGGCTCCATTGAACAGATAGGCGAAACCCGGCGCACTTCGAGCCCTATGCACCCGCTTCCTGTGGGTGAGGTAAAGCTGGCACTCCGGTGCACAAGTGTAGATTAACATCTCTAATGTCTAGGTTTGAAGTCTTGAATTCGTAGTCCAACCAGAAGACCCTTCTAGCAGTAACTTTTGAACAATTACGCACCCATTGATAACCCATGGGCTCCCGCGTGTAACTTTCTTTATTGCACACGCGACCCGTGGACCTCCTGGTCACTAACTAAAGTTAGCTCTTTGTAGGCCCAGCGATTCTAGAGGCCCTAGGCCTTCTCCCTTTCCTGTTCGTGGTACTTATACCACTATTTTAGTATATGGTTTGAGCGGCCACCAGGGCCTATCCATATAAAGTGCAACTTTCGTATATTGTGATACTTTCTTGTTTAGAGATTTGTGCTCCTAAAGAGTCTAGGGGATACTTTGAGTAATAAATACATATATATTTTGAATATATATCTGTGTGGTGTCCTTTCATTGGTATAAAGGGGGGTTGCATATGGTGAAACAGCTTGCTTAACATGCCTAAACGAGTTTAGCCTAAAAGACTGCTTAGCCTACGCTACCACTAGGGCGCTGTTCCGAAAAGGTTGACTTGCAACCACACGATAAGGGTTGCTTGGCATGGTACAGGGTGGTCACTTTAATTAGTGAACATCATATACCAGGCCAACTTCTCAGTGTGCACTACTGAAAGGTACAAACCGAGGGACCCTTTCGCCTTCAAAATCACCTACACCCTTACGTACCCACTGGTCAAAAGGCAAGGGCAACTTTTTGCAGTGCACACCATGGATCCAGTTATTTTTCCCTTCGACCTTCACTGCTGTACGCGTGACCAGAAGAACCTGTCGAGGCGCCCTCCAACGAGGCTCCAAATTCCTTGTCCTCTGAAAATTTTTCACACAGACCCAGTCTCCCGGTTGGATAGAATGACCTGGGTCTGTGGAGGCCGCTGGTAAAGCGTCTCGAACCTGTTGGTGGAGAACACGTAATTTAGTGGTGAGGTCATGCAAATAATCAATCAGCATTGGATACTGTATGTCAGAATACTTTTTAGGGCGAGTAACTCCCCAAACATTAGCTGGACACCCAAAAACAACCTCTTCTGTGCTGAGTCCCAAACGAGAATGTACAGCTGTTCTAGTGGGTAGGAGACCCAAAGGTAAAGCATCGGGCCAGGCAAGTCCTGTGCTAGCCTGTGCCTTTGCAAGCTTAAGTTTGAGAGTGCCGTTATAGCACTCTACCAAACCCGCTGATTGGGGATGGTTCGCCGCATGAAATTTCTGGCCGATACCAAGACCGGCACACACCTTTTTCATAACTTGGCCCACAAATTCACTTCCATTGTCACTCCAGACAATGCGCGGCAAACCAAACCTAGGGAAGAACTCTTTCAGAAGAACTTTGGCAGTGGACAAAGCAGTGTTGTCTTTCAGGGGGTAGGCCTCTATCCATCTGGAGAAGGCATACATCACCACCAAAACATATTTGAGATTGTTGCATCATTCCATGTGAATATAATCAATTTGCAACACCTCAAAAGGATATGTTGGGGGAGCAAAATGACCTGATGGAGTTGGGGTTCCCTTTCCTGGATTATGCATCAAGCAAACGATACAATGCTTCACTAAATTATCTGCACATTTTGGAATCCCTTCGTTCAGACACACTGGAGCCAGAAGCTTACATATTCCTTTCGCACTGATGTGGGCTGGACCATGTGCCATAGCAACTACAGGCAGTACATAGGCATCTGGTAACAGCCAACGCTGATGTTCTGACAATTCTATCCAACATCCCATCGCGTCTAACATTCCTGTACTCTCTTTCCACTTACTCAACTCTTTCTCTGTAGCCTCTCCTTGAATCGATCTCACACTTTCTATAGTATCCTCACACATTCCTTTTTCCTTCACCCAATTTGCAGGGCCCGCAACATACATGCGACTCATAGCATCTCTGGCTGTTTCTTTCGCTACCTCATCCGCAAAAGCATTCCCGCGACCAACATCATCAGTAATCCTCTTATGCGCACTACACTTTATGATTGCTTTCTGGGTAGGCAAAGCAAGTGACTCAAGGAGATCACTTACCAACTGACCATGCTGTATTTTAGTACCGTGGGAGGTAAAGAATCCTCTTTCCTTCCACAAACGTCCAAAGCTATGTGCCACACCAAACGCATATTGGCTGTCGGTATATACATTCACTCTCTTTCCCTTAAATAACACACATGCTCTAGTCAAACCTATCAGTTCAGCCGCCTGAGCTGAATTATGTCTGATGCATGCTGTCTCCACAATAGTATGCAAGGTTGTAACAGCGTAAGCTGAAGTTGTTTCACCATTAGGGAGTTTAAAACAAGAGCCATCCACCCATAGGATCCCATCCGGGTCCATTAGTGGTGTATCTTTCAAATCAATCCTACCTTTTGTCTCCTCCTCAGTACGGAGAAAACAATCATGTTGTTCCTGTATACCTTTCTCTTCTGGAAGAGGTAACAATGTGGCTGGATTTAAAGTGTTACATCGTTTGATGTGCACGTGACTAGCCAAGAGCGTCAGTTCATACCCAGACAAGCGAGCGCTTGTAAGATGCTGCGTTTTTGTCCTATTTAGCAAGGTATCCTCTGCATGTGGTACCATGACAATAAGAGTGTTATCAAGCACCAGCAGATTGACGAATAGAAATTGCTGCTGCTGCTGTAGCTTTAAGACAACTAGGCAATGCCTTGGCTACTGGATCTAATGTAGCCGAAAAGTAGGCACATGGCCGCTGCTTGTCTCCAAATCGCTGCGTTAAGACTGACAACGCACAACCTTCTCTTTCATGAACATAGAGCGTGAAGGGCTTACTGTAATCCGGGGTAACCAACACAGGAGCAGAGCACAGAGCAGCACGTAAATCAGAAAAGCTCTTCTGACATTTATCAGTCCAAGGAAGGGGTTGGGGTGTGTCTTTCAAAGTGAGTGCCAACAAAGGTTTAGCCAACAAAGAAAAATTTGGAATCCACTGTCTACAATAAGAGGTAATGCCCAGAAAGGCACGCACTTCTCTTTGTGTGGATGGCACAGACATTTGTGCAATTGCTTGAAAACGTTCTGGGGTCAGTCGCCTTCCCTCCTTCGACAAGAGATGACCTAGATAGGTAACCTCTTGGCGGGCATATTGTAATTTAGAAGGTTAAACCTTATGGTGAAGATCAGACAAGTGACGCAGTAGTGCAATAGTCACGTTTTTGCAAATATCCTCTGAATCAGCAGCAATCAATAAATCATCCACATACTGAATAAGGGTAGCACCTGGCGGCAAAGGAAAAGCATCAAGCTGGCATTTCAGAGCTTGGCTATAGATGGAGGGACTTTCACAATAGCCTTGGGGTGCGCGCTTGAACCGGAAACTTCGGCCTCCTAAAGAGAAGCCAAAAATATCCCTACTCTCTAAAGCAATGGGGATGCTGAAGAAAGCATTTTTCAGATCGATAACAGAAAACCAAGCTGCCGAGGCAGGTATCCTAGTTAACAGGGCAGTGATATCTGGAACAACAGGAAACTGCTGTACAACAATTTTATTAACCTCCCGGAGATCAATAACAAAGCGATAAACAGGAGGCTGAGAAGGATCAGTGCGTTTAAGAACCGGAAAAACAGGACTATTGCATACATTTCTCCTTGTCTCCTCGACCACACCCTTCTGAACCAAATCATAAATAATAGCAAAAAGTGCTCTTTCACCATCATTGGGAATTTTGTATTGAGGGATGCGTGGCAACTTAGCATTGGGCTTGAGGGTAACAACATAGGGTGGGATCTCAAGACAACCAACATCATTTGGATCCGTAGCCCAAAGTGTTGCAGGGAGAGAGAGCAATTCAGGTGGAAATTGATCTTTAGACAAATACATTGGGGAAGTCAGTTTCTGCCCCAAAACGAGATGTACACCAGAAGGAGAACAATATATCGTTGCATGCAGTCTTTTCAATAAATCCAAACCCAACAGATTTTCGCCGCAACCAGTCGTTAAAAGAAGCGGAGCTTCCAAATCATAAGAACCAATTGAAATAGGCAGAGGACACGAGACCGGGCTATGAACTGGGGCGCCAGAAAATCCTACGGATACGTTTGTTAAGCCAGACAAAGGTGCCCCAGGGAGTTTGGAGTGAATAATAGAACTTCTCATCGCACCAGTATCTAAAAGAAATGGCTCTGAAACACCCATTGTAGTGACATTAACATAAGGCCCATTCTGATCTACTGGAATAGATACAACTCCCTTACTTTGTCTATGGCTGTCCTAGTTAGCGTGAAGACCGTCATTCTCACCTTCAACATAGTAATCATCATTGTAATACTGTGTAGACTGAGTATTTTGTTGATCAAAGTAGTTCATAGAATGTGGAGGTGGAGGGGAACGCTGTGTCTGGGGCGACATACCTCAACCTCTACCACTGGGCCCTAACTGGGAACCACCATGACCTCGTTGAGTAGATAGTCCTCCATTACGCTGTAATAAAACCGGGCAGCTATTCTTAAAATGACCTTCCTCCCTACAATAGGCGCATTGGTTGGGACCTAACAAAGGCCACGGAATATAGGGCTCAGGTTTTTGAAACATCCTCTGAAACTGGGGAGGCTGTTGAAACTGGCGCTGAGCAGAGCGAGGAGGATAACCTTGTTGCAGAAGAACCTTCGTTTTTAATTCTTTTGTCTTCATCTCTTGCTTATCTTTTTCCTCTTTGTCCCTGTTTTCGTAATATTGAGCAGTAGCCAATATCTGAGCCGAAGAAGAAACAGCCCATGAACTTTCAGAGTCTTTTAACTTATGTGACAACTCGGGGAGCAAATTGAATACAAATTTATCTACAAATAATCGCTGTCCACCCTCCGTAGTCATATCCTGACCACTGTGATCAATAAACGTCTCCTCAAAACGAGTGAAGAAATCGGAGACACTCATCTTTCTTCTGTTTACACGCGGCTAATTTATCCCAATTAACTCGTAAGGCGGGCATCATTGTTTTCATTAAAGTAATAATCATACCAGGGAGTTCTGTGATCAAAACATTAGGCTTAGCACCACCCCCTTGTGCTCGATCCGAGGCAGAAATAGCATCCCATGTACCACCCAATTCTTGAACGTGATCCTCTCTACGAATCCGAGCTCATAACGCTTGTGGGACTACATTTCCCATCAGCATGTCAATATCCGCTAAGTTCATAATGCAGGCATCAACAGTCTGAGACAATTCTTTATAATAACCAGCAGGGTTTTTACGGAGATCCGGTAACGATTGTTTGAGGGCCAAAACATCAGATCTCTTCCAGGGCACATGTACCCATATACGCTGGAAGTGAGTGGGAATAGCTGGATTATTACCTGCTTGTGCAACCTCTTCCCTCCATATCGGAGGAACCTCTCTCATTGGGTAATGTTTCAATGTCTGCCGAACAGCAGGATCAGAATCAAGAAAAGTTTGCGAATAAAATAACGACCTAAAAGTAACAAGTGTCCTTACGGCGTCCTCAACCTTAGAACCCACAATGAGTCCTTTATCGAAATTAGCCTGAACATCCAACAAACCCTGAGGAAGTAAACCCAAATCCATATCCTCCCATTCTTTAGCGAGAGTGTCACACATAACATTAAATACATATCTCTGCGTGGGCGCCTCCCACTAATGAAAGGTGGCCATGATATCTTTCACACTATACTGGGGACCCTTCTCGATCCATTTGCGAGCGAGAGAGTCCAGTACCACCCGTTCGTCGGAACCTGGAAGTTGACTACGAGACTGTCTTCGAGAAAAAGCCGGAGACATGTTCAGAGTCTCAAAGAAAGGGGACAAGAAACCAGATATTCGTTTGCGCACAGTAGGAGAATTAGACATAAGGACAGGGAACAAGGTATTAGGCGATACAGGAGAGGAACTGGCAGTTATAAGGGGAGCCGAAGGCAAAGAAGATTGGGGTTCAAGAGATGGAGACAAAGGAATCGGTGGCACGAGAGGTGGGGGTGGCAATACCGGAAGAGGCAAATGTGGAAGAACCGGAACAGGTGGGGGGACAACCGGTATCTGAACAGGTTGTAACAACGGGGGTGCATTAGCACCTTGTACATAGGGTGGAGGCAATCTCAATAGGTGAGACATCATAGGGTCTTCCTCCAGATCCTTACTTTTATTAGCAGGGGAATTAGGCAACACCGGATAGCATCTATCTATTGCCATACGATGCTGTCTCTCTGAAATTTCCGTTGCATTATCAATCTCATTATCTTTAAACTGCTGGGCAGCCTGTGTAATCGTCATATTTTGTGCTTTCTTATCTCGTTTTGCCTGCTTAATTTCTTTCTGTTTGGCTTCCTTACGCCAGAGGCGGAAAGAGTCAAACATTGCCGGCCGGGCTTGTTTTTTTAACAATATCGCTTCCAAATTGTCTAATATGTCAGGCTCAAAACTACCATTTAGGGGCCACTGTAGAACGCCATTGTTCTTCGTGTATCGGATCCATGCCTTATTAAAGGCGATGGGGCCGACACCATGTTTTGAATAAAGCTCATAGGTGGGATTACCAACCGGAGGAATCGGACAAGAGTCCTCCAGCCGGGAATCCCTATTACAACCAAAGCAACAGAACTTCTTAAACTTATTCAGACCAGGCATCGTTATTTCACTGGACTGTTTACAAACATCAAGGGGTTAAATCGAATACTATAGCACAAACGTACTCACCCCTCGGCTTCGGCTTTTGCAATAGCCGAATCAAAGACCCAAATCAAAACAAAAATAGTGGGAGCTACCCACCAATACTTAACTAAGTGTCTTCTTACGCCAACAGAGGCCCGTCTAATGTCTCGCGATACCAAACATCATCAAAGGGACAAAAGCAGGGCGGCAGTCAGGGCAGCAGTCATCCGCAGCGGTCAGAAAGGAGAAACCGCGCTGCAAAAGACCTTCGGACTACTTCGACATACAGGGGTCACTTGACGTGGTTCGCGATTCCTCCAGAATTTTCCTGCGGGGCTCCTCACGATCCTCGGGCAAGAACTGCTACCTCTGAAGCTGGCCCACGTTCGGACGCCAATTGAAGAACCAAGACCTTAGGGGCCTGGCGGCGCAGGGTACGCCTTAATCTCCTGAGTTCACCTGCTTTGTCGAACAGAGACACGGGACACTCCGTTAGGCGTAAAAGATAGGGTTTATTAGCTGCAGCTAAGTACAGTTGTCCCAGAAGTACACTCGGTATGTTCTTAGGAGACTGCCACTTTACTTTGTGGCGCACAATCTTTTATAACATACATATTCACAAAGAACACTCCCAATGCATACAGGGTCAACCAATGAGAAGACAGTGAAAACAAGATATTAAGTAACTCAAATAAGCCCCTCTCCCAACAGTGTTTGTCACCCTTCCCCACAAGTTAATCAGTGGTAGTGTTTATAAGTCGACTTGCAGGTTACAGAACACATTTGTATGGCCTAGAGGACAGTTGTGAAATGAGAGAATACGAGTAAAGAATAGCGAAGGCCAGAGGATAAGATAAAGTCAGGAAAGAATGGTGCGCACCAACAGATAGTTGAAACGGGGATCCGTCAGACCAGACGAGGATTAGTGGAGTCGGCCGGACCCTGACACCAGCTATAAACAGAGGCAGGAGGTTATTTGACACGTTGCAGTAGGATGAGGAAAAACAACTCTTCGTTCACCGTGCCGCCTGAGTGAGGGCAACACAAAATGGCAAAAAGACACAAAATGGTGGCTAAATACGAACGAGATCGGAAACTGAATTACCTCAGTAGGTACCTTCTTCCGATTAGCATATAGCATACATGTACACTTCCTGCCCCGCTCTCCCCACAACAAAAACAGATCTGTCAGCCCAGGAGTCAGTGGTCCCCTTTAATCGTTTTCTACCCTCTCAGCACATACAGCATCTATGTCAGTCTGTGCCAATAGATAGGCTCTCAGAGGTGCCCAGATATCCATAGGTCTGCAAGTTGACGATAGTTCCTCAGCATATAATTCCAGCTGGTCTCGACAATATACCATGTCTTTTAACCACCCATCAACCTTTGGCAGCAACCTGCTTTCCCACGTGAACAACACTCGCCTTCTTGCAAGCAAGAGGGCCACTCGCACAAACCTTCCCACCGCAGCCTTGAGTTGGGGGACATAGCCCAAAAGGCACTCCAATGGCGTACATCGCAGAACCCGTCCCGTCATAGCATGTATGGTAGCAACAACAGCTTCCCAGTACTGAAATACTGGACCACACTGCCATGCAAGATGAAAGAAATCCGCACCCCCCCGCCCACATCTCCTGCAAGCGTCGGAATCCCTAAGACCCATTTTATACAACTTTTCTGGAGTGTAGTACACTTGATGTAAAAACTTAAAGTGTATAATTCTCAGATTACTGTTGGAGGTCAGTCGACCCGTCAGTGCACAGATCTGCTCCCATTCCCTATCCGTGATCGTGGGGGTCAGCAATGCGTTCCAGCGCTCCAGACTCCTGTCTGGCCTATGGACTGCAACCCCCTGAACCACTTTGTACAGCCTGGTGATCATCTTCTTCTCTTCCTAGTTGGGGCTACTATCAGGGTCTGTAGTGCCTTAAGTGGTGCTGGCTCATCAGGAAAAGTGGTGTAGTGGTCCCTCACCGCCCGCTTCAATCTATAGCAGGTATACCGAAAAAGCGGAGTGGGATTTTGGATATAGTGTAAGTCATCTTCCGTGATGTACCGTCCCCCAACATAAAGATCCCCCATATGGGTAATTCCAACCTCTCGGAGATTGGCTATTGGCCCCGGTTCACATGCCACGGATATTGCCGCATGCCCCTCAATAGGCAACGCCGGCGCGTATAAAGGGAGCCTATGTGTTTGCCTACCAATCGTCTGCCATGCCTTGACAGTGGCGTCTATTGTATTGATCTCTTTCCTGGGCGTTTGTGTATGAGTATGCGTGACGACACACTTCAAAGGCACAGGGTGCGCATCACCTTCCTCAACAGCTACATGCGGAATATACCCATGGGGCTTAAACCAATATTATGCATACTGCGCCTGCACGCATAAATAGTACACACAAAAGTCTGGAACAGTAAACCCACCTTTCTCGTAAGTCTGCGTTTAAGTATGCCAGCTAATTCTAGGCTGCTTATTCCCCCATACCAGCCTCAATACTTGAGTTTGTACCGTTTTAAAAAAAATGTTTTGTTTAGTGGGATTGGAATATTGCAAAAAAAGATACAGATACTTAGGGAGAATGACCATCCTGATCACAGCTATACGATCCGCCAATGATAACGGTAGACGGGCCCACCGATCAACCTGCTGCACTAAAGTGTTATATGCCTGCCCATAATTCACCGTGATCGCCACCTCAGGATCTCGGTGCACCCATATCCCAAGAAACTTGACCGGTTCATCCTCCCATACCAGTGGATACTCCACTTGGGGTGGAGTCGTAGCTGGCGTTAGAGGGATGATGACAGATTTTACCCAATTTATTTGTAGCCCTGAGAAAAGGCCACATTTGATATATTCTCGTATAATCTCAGATAGATAACGCTGGGGCTCCCGAACTAAGAGGACCATATCGTCCGCATATAGGGCAATCCCTACCGATCGATGATTAAAATTTAGGGCAGCATCCCTATGTCTCTGCCTTATTTTACATGCTAACGGCTCTAGTACAAGGGCAAATAGCAGAGGGGACAGAGGACATCCCTGTCTAGTACCGCGTGCTATCTGAAATGGTTCTGAAGTGAGGCCGCCCACTCGAACTCTTGCCGAGACATCCGTATAAAGAACCTGAATCCAACGAGTCAAAATGAAGGGAAACCCCATTCTGTGTAAAATATACAACATATAATGCCATTCTACAGAGTCGAATGCTTTTGCAGCGTCCAACAAAACTGCTACAGCTGACATAGCAGGGTTGAGCACGTGGAACATGGCAAAAAGGGTGCGTAGATTGTGGGAAGTGGAGCGCTCGGGAATAAATCCAGATTGATCTGGGAGCACCAAGAGTGGCATCAACGGCCGCACCTTAGTGGCCAGTATTGTTGCTAATATTTTGGCATCTACATTAATCAGTGAGAGTGGACGATATGAATCACAGTGCACGGGAGACTTGTCTTTCTTAAGGAGAGTGATAAGTAGTGCCTGACGCAACGAAGGAGGCAGAATCCCCAACTCCTGCGCCTCTGCATACATCTCTAGCAAGTGCGGTATGAGGAGGTCCGCGTAAGTCTTGTAAAATTCCGCCGTCAGGCCATCCAGCCCCGGAGCTTTATTATTGGACAGGGATAATAAAGCTTCTCTAACATCTGTCTCATCAATGGGCTGACTTAAATATTCTCTGAGTGTCGGAGAGCCATGCACAGGCCGTGTCCTCCAGGTAGTCATTAAGCGCTGCCTCATCCATGCCGCCACGTGAGGCATAGATGTCTGCATAAATTTTTTTGAATTGTTCCACTATTTCATGGGGATTATAGTATGCTGTACCATTACAATCCATAATGTGATCAATTGGGGGATTATCCATTCTTGAACGCAATTTTCCAGCTAAATTCCTACCCGATCTCCCCCCCCCCTCCCCGTACGCTCTGGCTACTTGTCGCTTGGAGAGATATCTTATTTCCGTCTCTGCTAATTTCCTATGTTCCTCCAATTGCTCGTGAATTTGCGCCAATACAGCCGCAGTTGGTTCTTGTTGATACTGTTTCTCGAGCTCCCCTAGCTTCCCCTCTATCTTTGTCAACTGCCCCCTGAGGTCCTTAAGAATCCCCGCTGAAGTACCTATACACACACCCCTCTGATCGTCACCTTGAAGGCTTCCCATAGTATCGCCTGACTATCCACAGAGCCCACATTCAAGTCAAAGTATTGTACAATATCTTTTCTAACAGTGTCGTTATAGATCGGATCTAACAAAGCCTCTGCTCTGAACCTCCATGTAAAGGGACGGTGCGGGTTAGTGGGAATGGACACCTCCAGGACCACCGGTTTATGGTCCGACAACGTGCGCAGAAGAATGCGGACTCCCTCCACCCACCCATTAGCCTCATCATTCAGCAGCCAATAGTCCAACCTCGACCAGCTACCAAACGCAGGTGTTATGTGCGTGCCCTCCAACACTCCCTCATTTCGCAGTCGCCACACGTCCACGAGCCCCATCTCCTCCATTGCGTCCCTCACACACTGTGCCACCCTCTGGGTCCGCGCCCCCGCTGGATTAGATTTATCCTCTAAAGGATTGAGTTGGGTATTCAGGTCCCCACCCCAAAGTATCGCCGACTCAGGTCAAGTGCGCAGTGTAGTAAGCATCTGCAGAAAAGGCGCCGCGTCATCCACAACTGGACCATACATATTCACCACTGTTACCAGCGTCACTCCCAGCTTTCCCTGCACCATTGCCCATCGGCCCTCCGTGTCAACACAGGTATGCATAGGCTGAAACGGTACCCCCCTCTTGACAAGAATGAGTACACCCCTTGAGTAGGTAGAGTATGAGGATGCCAACCGATATGTCGCCCATCTGCATGCCATCCTATCCTCTGAGTATATATTCAAGTGAGTCTCTTGTAACAGTGCGATCGACACGGCGTGCCTATCTAGTTGTGCTAGTACCTGTCTAATCTTCTTTGGGGTATTCAATTCCCGAACATTCCAAGTTATACATTTATACATTGTCCCTGTCATCTGTGGTGAGAAGCCAGCCTGAAACACCACACCCAGCAATATGGATGCCCAACAATAGGCATCCTGTCACAGGGAGGTGTCACCACCTTCCAGACATGAGTGCTTTGAAGTCCTGCAATGGGGGAGCAGTAGGCTCCTCTGTGCATATGCCAGCTCAAACCGGTTATGGGGCTACCAGCCCCTGCTCTGGCGCGATATTGGACAAAAGGAAGTGGGTGTAACCACCCACCCCCCTGACCCTCCTGGAGGAGTGGTCATAGAGCTAGTCCCCCCCTTTCTTTTTCTATAAGATAGGTACACCTTGCCATTGCAAGTTAGATAACTCTGGACGACGCTTTACAAGAAGAATCTTGGTCCTTCTACGTTCCACTACCTTTGGAAGACAGGAGAATCTCCCTTGGAGTCAT
The DNA here is from genome assembly GCF_964204655.1 of Triturus cristatus. Classification (NCBI taxonomy): domain Eukaryota; kingdom Metazoa; phylum Chordata; class Amphibia; order Caudata; family Salamandridae; genus Triturus; species Triturus cristatus. The sequence continues at coordinate 62,422,604 of NC_140579.1, forward strand.
GGAGTGACTCCTCTGCTTGGCAGGCACCAAAACCTTGAATCAACGGTCACAAACTTTCCCGCCAGAGTCCGAAGTCCCTGCAGCCCCAGAAGTGGACTTCCTGACTTCTCGACGGCCATTGTGAGTCCCCAGCCGAGCTGAAGCGAGTGGACCCCTTGAGTGACGAGGAACTGCAATACCTGGGAACCGTGCACTATTGTCGAGTGCAACCCCTTCATGACATTCTACGAATTTGTGCTATGGACCCTTTGTGGCCCAAGCCTCCAGCAGGTTGTGCACCGAAAATCAAAGGCCTACCCCGTCCCGAGTGACCGTGGGATCCTGTAAGGCATTTCCTCCCGAGGCATCTTCGCGATCCCTTGCCCGTTGGCTTGTGGGTCCCCTGAAGAATTTCTTACCGAACCAAAGAGCTCCCCTTGTTGCTCCAGGTCTGCCCTCACTCACCCTCGCTGGGTGAGTCCTTCAGACCTTGCTGGTCTGCACCATTGACTTTATTCACTTTTCACGAGACTTGCTGTTGCCAAGGCTTGTTGGCTCCAATCCGGTTACCGACCCCGCAGTCAGCTGCAGACGTCGTGGGACACTCCGAATCCAGCTGCTGGTCATTGTCAATCTCTCCTGGACCTCGTGGGCGAAGAGTCAAAACACCCTCAAGCACCTGAAATCACCCGACATCCATGGGCATCCATCTTCCTGGCCCTGAGTCACTGGCAAGTGACTGTGAACACTGTCCCTTCTGCTTTCAGGTCTTCTTCATCTTGAATCCAGCCTTGGATTCCACCGGACACTTCTTCAGTCTTCGCAAGCAGCACATCTTCTTTGGCTTCCATAGAAAACAGCGACGCAACCCGACACCAAAAGACACCTATGCACCCGGCTTCCCTGGGTGAGGTAACTCGTGCACTCTGGTGCCCTAGTGTGTGTTGGCCCTCGAATTACTTACCTTGTAAGTGGCTTGCTTGTAGACTTCCTCGAAGTACCCTAAAACTTTAAAAATCCAACCGCGACTTGCTCCATTGTAATCAATAGGGAACCCGCGGCTGTGTTCTCACACTGCACGCGTCTCCCGTGGGTCTTTTACTTACCTGCCTTGGGTGGCTTAGTGAAGCCCCAGTGATTCTACAGGCCCTAGGCCTTGTCCCCTCGCAAGTTGAGTTTGCTAAACCTCTTTTTTAGTATATGGTCTGGTACGCCCCTCGGGCCCCAGCCATATTTGTGCTTAACTTATTGTGAAACGTTGATATTTGAATGTGTTCCTGGCTTCTAATCTCATAAAGAGATTAGTAGAGTGCGTCTAGAAATAAATACATATATATTTGATGTATATACCTGTGTGGTGTCCTTTCATTTGGTAATTCAAGAGATTACAAGGTAAAACAAGCTGCTTTACATTCCTCTGAGACTTAGCCTGAAGGCTGCTCTCCACAGCTACCACTAGGATAGCTTTCTTTAAAAGGTTGTCTTAAACCTATCTACCATAAGAGTCGAATTGGACTGGTGCAAGGTGGCCACTATAACTAGTGACCAGCATGTGCCAGGCCAACTTCTCACAACAAGGCAGTTGGACAAAGTAGCAACAAAGCTGATCTGGGGATTATCATGGACTACTTTGCCTCTTGCTGCAGTCACTTCCCTATGCAGAAAAATATGGGTTGTAAAAAAAGACAAAAACAGGCTGTTCTTGGGAAGACCAAGGACCGTTCAGTTAAGTGCCTGATGAATGGCTCAGCGAGAACCTGCAGATTTTGGTTTCAATCTCCACAATGGTCACAAAACGTGTGTTTTGAGTTGGGCAAAATCAGAACCTATTTAACCACCTAAATATATTTACATTTTTGGTATGTTGCATCTGATACTCATTAGTAATGGGTAATTTGTACCTATGCAGATCCCCTTGAACCATTCCTCTTAAGTGACAGGGAAGATTCCGAAGAACACGACACAAATGTAACATTTGCAAATTTAAATGAGCTCATGCAAGTTCATTTAAGAATTTTCTTAACCATTGCATAACCAAACGGATTGTTTAATCTGGAGATGTTTCGCAGCACAAACTATTTCCATAAGGCTTTGTTCATAGCACATGTGGCTGCTGTGCACGTACCTTTTGAAAAGACAACGAAGCTGTGTTCATTAACACAAATCCATTCGGGATGGGGAAGGCCACATTGGGGAACTGAGACCTTAGCAATTCAGGTGACATGAGACTAAGTTCGGTAATGCATAAAGGGACCCACTGTACGGTTGCAGGAGGAATTGATCTCCAGAACAGTTTGTCCCCTCCGAGTAAGATTCAGCACAACACATTTGCCTATAGGGTGCAAGAACCTGCTCTGGCTGACCTCAAAGGTGTTGACGGCTACTCGTGAAATTGTTGTGGCTTTCCTATTTATGGTGAAGTACATCAGCGCACTCAAACCACTTGCAGTATCAGAATCTCTTCCTGGAGCCAAACCTCATGGCTTGAGTATAGGTCAAGAATAGGTGCCCCCCTTGTGTAATCAGTCTGTAGTGTCATCCTCTCTGTAGAGTAACACCTTCTTTAAAATTACTTTCTCACTGAGAGAACAAAATTAATAAATGTTGCAAAGATAAGATTCATCTTCAGAAAGTTTGTGTGACATGCGCTTCCCATGAGAGCCAAAGGTTATCAATTTTGGTAGAATCTCTTCCCTTTATTGATATTCAGAAGGATAAGATATAATAGACGTTTTAGGTCTGGAGAAGAAATACTAAATTCTGACGCTTTAAAATCTTCCTTGGACCAAACCAAATTTAGATGCATATTTGAAAGCAGCAACAAATGCACCCAAACCGACTACACGGAAGTGAACCGCTTCTAACCTGAAGACGGCTGCCTGAGTGAATGACTTCATTTATGCAGCACTCATCTCTCTACGGAGCCTCTCGACTATGTGACTTCAGTGTGACACAAGGGAATGATCTGGCCTCCAATGGCATATGAGCATGTAAGATTAGTGTAACCATGGGGATAGATCTGCCTTCTAACAACACCTGAACATGTGAGAGCATTGTAAACACAGGGACTGGAATACCATTTAACATCTCCTTAGTCTGTGAGGGCTACAAGACCATTTACAAAAGATAGACAAATAAGTTTTTTTTTATTTAAGGTCCCCTTCCCGTATCCAAGATCAAAAGCTGGTAACCTGTATGCCCCCAGAAACTAAATGACATTGAAAAGGTGCATTGTTTTCAAATGAACAGGGATTTGAGATCTTCATCCACAGCCTGTTCACTTTCTTAATTTCACCATGATCCTTTGACTTTCTTCCAATGTCTCATTATTTCTACCACCCCTTTCACTAATCCTTGTCACTCTAATCTTTTGTGTGACTTCTAAATTCTTCCTGTATTATCTCCTTGCCACATTCAGTGGCAAGTCTTTTTCTTCTCATACTTGATTCCTCTCACTCTGTCACCCTGTCCAGCTTTTACACTATCCGTCCGTTACTGTCTCTCACGACTCCACCTCCTCTAGCACTTGCTATTGATCCCTCTCACTATGTACTTGTCACTATTGCATCTTGTGTTCCACTACCTATGTCCTCATTTTCTGATTCCTCCCGTAGCTGTCTTTGGTACAAATCATGTGTACCTCACACTGTGAAATTACCCTAGCTGGGCGTCAATAGCAATTTGTGCAGCTCTTTGCTTTCTCTCCTAACAGACCTGCACGTGGACATGTGAAGAGCGGTAGCGGCAGTTCTCTATCAGGATTTCACAGACCTCTATGGCGAGGGGATGGTCGGTGGGGATCCTGGGCAGCGTTGTGCTGTGCTTCTTGGCAGGGATGGAGGTTCTGTAACTGGTTGCGTGTTGTGGCAGCATCTTAGGCCTTCCTGATTGGATGGGGAGAAGGTTTATAGAACTTTAGATTGGCACTCAGATAGTTTGTGTATTTTGAGCCAAGGGAGTGTGTGAGAGAGAGAGTGTGTGAGAAAGATAAAGCTTACGTATGGTTGTGTGTAAGAGATCATTGTAATGCCTTAACTTAGTGGAGTATGGCCTGTGACGTGTTTAGAATCTGGAGTGCCAGTCAATGATGTTAACAGAGTGTAAGATATGTGGTATTAATTGGAGCGGGGGGATTGATGAGTCTAAGTGCTGCATGGTTTCTTTTTGTTTTTAGGATTGTATAATTTTTTTAATTAAGTTTGGGTTACAACTTCCTTTGCCTACATCCACTGGCCAGCGAAGGCACGGGAAGGAAAATCAAGGGAAGGGGAGATAAGGAAAAAGGGGAGAGGTCCAACATACAGAAAGGAACAGAACAGTCCATGCTCATCCTTCACAGTTCTGTTGGGTTAATCATCGCACTTCTTATTAATCTTGGTTGTTGACTTGGGTGCTGGGCGTAAGTCGCAGTACTCGTAGATATATTGGGCATGTGAGTTTGTGGTACACGCTAGAGAGGTGCTTTATACATGTTCCCCTACATTTTCTCGAACTTGGACATAGTATGACTGCAGTTAACTTTTCCATTCTTGATAAGTTTCAGAGTTTGTGCAGCCAGTCTGCATGCGTTGGGATAGTGTCAGTGCCTCATTTGGATAGCAGGAAATGCTTCGCTGCACATAGCGCCAGGGTGATAGCCTTCCCCTTATTAGAGTGTAGTGGATATATTTGAACATTGGGCAGTCCAAGTAAAACATAGCTGGGGAAGCTGGGTATTTCTGTTTTAAACATCAGATCGATATCCGCCAGAATGTCCTCCAGTAACGGTGGAGTTTGGGGCAAAGCCATAACAAATGGGTGAGTGTGCCTGAGTGAGTGCAGTGACACCAACATGTCATCTTTCCCTTTCTGCCAGTGAGTTAAACTGGCTGGGGTATAGTGCCAATAGTGGACTATCTTCAAGAACGTTTCTTTGAATGATGTGCGAGTGCGATGTAAAATGTCTGTCCACTCCTTGTCAGTGAATTTGCGTTCACACTCTTTCTCCCACCGCTTCCGTACGGATGTATGCAGAGGGTTAGCTACAGTGTTTAGGAATGAGTTTGTCCGATAATATGTGACAGTCATCTTTTCTAGACAAAAGCCAACGCCCAAACAAAGTCAGTAGCCTGCTTGCATGGGGCCCAACGGTAGGAAGTGTTACCCAGTACCGGACTGCCACATAGTGCCAATACTCAGAGCCCGGAAGCCCGAAATCTTGTTGCACAGTCGCAGTCTAGCAGGCCCGTACGTCAAATAAATCAACAATGCGTTTGCAATTGGCTTCTTCCCAACGTGAATAAGTCTGCTCCTGCATTGCCTGCGGGAAGTCCGGGTTAGCTATGATTGGTGTGAGCGGGGAGATCGGTGTAGAACACTGTTTAGGAGAGAAAGTATTATCCTAAACTCCTATTGTGGCCCTGACCACTGGGGAGATATAATCTCCCGGTGGGCGACTTCTACGTGGGAGCCATGGTATTTTCCAAATATGTATCCCAGCCAATCCCTGGTGTAAAAAGCACAAGTGCTTCTCGGTTAGTGGATGTTGCCACTCCACCATGAAGCGCAGCTGCGCGGCTTAGTAATCTCATGTTAGGTTGGGTATACCCAGCCTTCCCTTGGCTACCGGGAGATATGCCGCTCCTTGGCCATTCTAGCCCACTTGCCACTTCATATGAAGGCCTCTAGGGTGGACTGTAGCTTCTTTAGCGTAGAGGCAGGCAGCATCAGTGGCATTACCTGCATAAAATAAAGAATCTTAGGCAATAGTCGTCTTCACGGCTGCTATACGTCCCAAACAGGAGGAGGGACCCCCGTGCCAGGATTGGATGAGGGATCGCACTGTTTTTATTAGTTCGGAATAGTTATGGGATACCGAGCTATCTATAGTATGTAGTATGTGGATATCCAAGTACGTGATTCCCTGCTTTGCCCATGTGAAGGGAAAGCACTTGGCAAGGCTTGTTTGTTCATTGTGTGGGATGGTGATAAGTGCTTGGAACTTGGTGGTGTTCACCTTAAAACCGGAGACCTCTCCAAATGCAGTGAGTTCCTCTAGTTGTGGAGGCAGTGACTGTTGTGGTGTGTGATGGTCAACAACACGTAGTCCGCATATAGGGCTATTTTATGGGATTGGCCCCTCATCCAAACTCCCTCTATACAGGGATGATTTCGAATGGGTTCCGCTAAAGGCTTCTTATAGCGCGAAAATAGGAGTGGCGAAAGCAGACATCCCTGACACGTCCCCCTGGAGATAGAGAAAGCAGAGGACAGAGCGTTATTGACTCGGACCAGCGCTCTTAGTTCCGCGTAGCTGGCCCAAATCCATTGTCGGAAGCGGGGACCCAGGCCAACAGCCTACAACACCGTCCGCAGGAATTTCCTGTGCACCCGGTCAAATGCCTTTTTGGCATCTATGGAAAGAAATAAAGTCGGTGTTTGGGCACACTGGGTTGTGTCCAGCAAGTGGAAAAGCTGCTTGGTGTTATCCCACATATGCGGCTGGGTATAAATCCCGACTGGTCAGGATCTATCAGTTCTGACATATAGCTCCCTAGTCTGCATGCCGTATGCCTGTGAAGATTTTGGCATCTACATTGAGTAGTGACATGGGATGGTAAGACGTACAGCGCTGGGGGTCCTTCCCCGGTTTCGGAAGTACAGTTATGATCGCTGTGCGCATCGACTTTGTAAGTGCCCCAGAGGTGCTAAAGAATTTATATATCCGGACTAGCACAGGGGACAATAGTGTTGCATATTGCTTGTAAAAGGCAGCTGTGGACCCGACTTGCCCTGGCGCCTTCTATAACTTAAGTCTCCCTATTGCGTCGGACTACCTGCTCGGTTATGTCAGCCTCTAAAGGTGCAGGGGTGTGCTCCGGTAGTATTGTCAATGGGGTCTGTGCAATGTAGGTAGTGCAGTCCTTCGGTGATTGCCCATGCGCCCCATACAGCTGTACATAGAATCTGCCGAACTAGGCCGCGATGTTTTCGTCCTGTGTTATAAGCCTCTGAGCTTGATCTATCAGGCCATGCATGTTTCGGGAGTGTACCCAAGCTCGTAATCTATAGGCCAATAGTTTCCCAGCCCTATTTCCCCCTGTGTAACATTTCTGTCGCGTGCTCAGTAATGCTTGCTCTGCAGCATCCATGTCGAGGGCCCAGACCTGTTTACGCACTATGGTCATTTGATACCTGGTTCTATGCAAAACTGTTTGTCGGTGTGCCTCCTCTAAGTCCTTCACTGCCTTCATCAGGCCCGTGCATTTCGTTGTGCATTCCTTGTTGAGCCACGCGGCTATGGAAATGTATGTGCCCCTAACTACTGCTTCGAAGGTCTCCCAGATTGTCGCTATTGCTTTGTGTGGAGTGTCGCTAATCCCAAGATAGTTTATAATAGCCTTCTCCACTTCCTGGACCGCCGCGTCATAGGACTGCGTTTTAGGGTTGAGACGCCACATTTTACATCCCTGACTACTGGTTGGGAAGCGGAAGTTAAGCTGAATGGGGGCATGGTCTGATATGGACGCTACCTCAATGTCCGCCTGTGTTACCATTGAGAGCATTGATGCAGATATTAAAAAAGTAAATTCTGGCATACGATTTCTTTCCTTGACCTATTTGGCCACCTCCATGTCAGGGCCGCTATGAGGTCTCTTAATGTACTGAAAAGGGCTTCCGTGAAGCTGCGCGTGATAGGGGCCTTGTCACTAATTTCGTGCTTCGCAGGAGATCCTGCCGCTTCACCAGTTGGGGAAGCCGGGACCGGGGTCACCCCCATCTTCTTGGCAGAGCACTTGGTCAGGAGGTCCTTGACAGTGGTAGTGTCCCTTTTGGTTCTAGAGGAGGTCATCGTGTCCAGTTCCGGTATCCTTCTTCAGCGTGTTTCTGAATTGATGTAGTCTCTTTGGCCCTGGAGGCTTAGCCGTTGCCCCCACTTACTCTCCAAAATGGCACCAAAGTTTGGGTGAGGGCAGGTGATCCTCCAAATGCACTTGGACCGTTAACGTCGCTCGCCTTTCATGAGCTCCCAGAGATGTTCAAGATGCCCAAACTTCTGTGTGGTGATGGCTGGGACTGGACCCTCCGTGGTACGACCCACATGGCTGCCCTGACACCGCGCGGTGCGCTCCAATCTTGCAGGAGAGGACTTGGCAAACTTCTTGCTAGATTCCCCTCTGGGGGCTCGGGTAGCTGATTACCCCCAGTGCCACTCCCGGGATCCCGTGACGTTTGCTGGAGTGTCCCTCAGAGTTCCTACCCACCCAGGGATGGCTGGTACCAGTGCGATCAGCCCCTCACCCCTCTTCACGGTGCATGTGGAACTCCACTCAGGCAGACCACCAGGGAATTATGCTATGAGGGGAATCAAGGCCTGCTCCACCGCTGGCGCACTGTTGTTGCGTGATGGCCTACATCCCCCTGCCGGCGCTCCTGTACCTTCCTGAATGGATTGGGGGGGTCAAGCCACCGTTGTCCCGTCTGCTCCGGTGTCGTGGTAGAGGGCACCGTCTCCTGCCGGTGGTCTTCGTCAAGCTAGAGTTCACCAGGGCAGCCACAAACTCTGGACTCTGCTCTGGTATGGCATTAGGCCCCAGGGATGTCAGTCCCACTTCGCGGGGATGGGGCAGGCAGAAGAGAAAGACACAGCATGACCAGCTTTCCCTGGCAGACCTTTGACCTGCACTCCGGCCCTTCTCCTCTCAGTCCCAGGCTCGCCAATTTCAGCCGTGACCTGGGGCCTTATTTGCATTCCCGGTTCGGGCCGCCTACCTCCACCACGGCGCCTAGTCTGGCGGAAGTCTGGTCCACTGCCACCTGGCTGGGCAGCTCGCTGAATGCAGGGCGGGGCCCCGGCGGCATCCTACGGCCATCCCGCGCACAGGCCGTCCCGCTTTCAGCGCTGGGAGACTATTTTGACTTGTTGCCTCTGGTCCACCCTCCAACACCTCCGGTCACACAGATCCACCCGGTGCAACCAGTCGGCCCGGCATCCGCCTCGTTCCTTCGTACGGCGCCATCAGAGCCGCCCAGTCGCCAATTTGCCTCGCGGCCAGGCCGGCTGCAACCAAAGCACCCGCCAACGCTGGAACTCCAGTCCGGGAGAGACTTTACTGCCTCAGGGCAACACCTCACGGACTTAGCGCTCCATGCACGCACTTCGGATCCGCCAAAATGCAAACTCGGTGCTGCGGAGCTCTACAGAAGCATTACTGCACGGGCGACATCTTGGACACCTTCTTTTTGTTTTTGAAGAGGTTTGGTAGTGTGTGTGGGGTGGTGTTGGATATGTCGTGCAATTGGGAGGTTTAAGCATGTGGTGGGTAAGCCCAGTGATAAAGAGATTTTCCAGATTGGTGCAAGGAGTCAGCAGTGATGTAAACTTAGGGCCAGATGTACGACCATTTGCTTTCGCAATTGCAAAAAATTGTGAGTTGCAGGAAAACGGGATGCATTTAAAAAAAAAAAAAAAATGAAACTTTTCGTTTCATTTTTTAAGGGCAGGCAGTGGTCCTTGGGGGAAGGAGTCTGGGGACCCCTTCCCATTTGCGACTGCATTGCCACCCTCATGAGGAAGGTAGTAATTTGCGAGTGTTTTAGTACATGGCTATGCGGTCGCTATTAGTAAGGGAACGCCCCTTCCTAATACCGAGTCGCTAAACACTATTTTGCGAGTTGCAATTTATTTGCGACTCGCAAAATAGTGTTTGTACATTGGCCACAAGTTTTTAGCATGCGCAAACAAGTCGCAAACCCGTTTGCGCATGCTAAATATCGCCGTACATCTGGCCCTTAATGTATATGCAGTGGAAAGGGACCTAGTGGTGTAGTAGAAGAGTTTAGAGGAATTATGAACAGAGTACAGCAAGTCATGGAATTAATTGGAAAGGGACCCAAGTGGTGTGGTAGTTAAGTGTGCCAGACGGGTGTAGGGATGCTATAACCAATAGTAATACTAAGTCACTGAAACATCAATTCTTGGTTCACAGATGTTTCTGTGACACTCATTAGGACTTCTTTTATCAACCTTGGAAAGATGAAAGCCTGAGGTGGACCTCTTGAAACTTGTTTTGATAACTGATTTTGCAAAACATTAACAATGTCAGTCGCCAAAATAGTCCTATGCACCCACATGATCCCATACAAAAGTACATGTTTAACCACCGACATTGATTGACCTCCGCTCATAATGGTCTAACCATTTCCCACATTTTCACTCATGCTTGTGGGGGCAGACCGCCTGAAATTTTATCTGATTAGCCACAGTTTTTTTACTTAGCTCCATGTCGTCAGAATACCATGTTTCCAGTGCTTGTTATTTTTTCCACAAATCAGTGCTCTCAGGTATGTCCGTCAAATTGATTAAATGGAAACAAAGCTTAAGTACAAATTTAAGATTGTAAAAAAGACAGAAGGGGCCTTGGCTTGAATAGATATTACGACAGATGCACTTCACTGTGGCTCCATCCTCACAGCCGATCATCCGTTAGCATCATGTTTCCCGTTGCGCTCTTGGCAGCTTGAGCTACGGGACTCTTATTCTTATCCTGTCCCTGCTGATTGGTGACTCCTGGCTTTATCTGCTTCCCTGCCTGGAGATGAGCTGAACCCAGGTGACCTGTAGCTCTGAGGGGAAAGTCAGATGGCATGTTGCTGGAGCAGCCAGCAATGAGGCTTGAAGAACCGGGATTTAAACCCAGCGGTGCAGGGGACACGCCCGAAGTCTTCGGGTTCACCTGTCTTAGAGTACAGAGACACGGGATTCTTCTCGGTGACATCAAAGATCAAATTTATTAGCTGCAGCCAGTAACAGAGATCCTAGAAGTACAACACAGTGTATGTTCTGTTCAACATAATAGAGCGGAGCATCGTCTTTTATGCCAAAAACCAAATTCCTGGCTAGCATCAATTACTCACAAATTTGACCAATCAGAGGATGATATTTACAGAGGCATCACATAACGACAAACCCACTTTCAGTTATCCAACCCATCGCCAATGACAAGGCATAAATCCAGCATTCTTGCTCGAACAGGCCGGACGGGCCCATCATAAAAGACCTCAACCCAAATCAATAATTATGCCATAAGGCCATAAAAGGAAGGAGCAGAAACAGATGAGAAGCAAGATAGAGGGGTGTGTGCGTGTGCCATAGAATCAATAATGTCCTGCTCTTTGATCTCTATCTGACCAGCTGCTTAACAAGGTACTGGCTCAACAAGTTTAGCCTCGGGCAACAGGGTCAGTTGACTCGGGTCAAACAGGAGTCAACACGAACTCAAGCTAAGGTGTATGCGTCCCTAGAGGCTCGCTTGGCCACAGTCATCCTGTAGTCATTAGCCTATGTGAGGGCAACCACAAAATGGCGGTTATGCACAAAATGGAACCCAAGGGTGCAGACTAGATCGTCAAATACATAGTGAATCCATCGGTGTAGCATGACGAAAATGCTTACGCATACCGCACTTGTCAGTTGCGGTTCGCTGATACCAAAACCATCACGGTACGACAACCTTCATTGAATGGGTTCAGAATTCACGGAACCACAGACCCTCCTTTTGCCCTTACATAGGCAATAACCTAAACTCACGTCAATCTGAATCCAGGTCTATATTCATCAGATCATTGAGATGTTGCTGTAGCATCATCCTGGTACTTAGTAACTCTCTCTGGACAGGTCTCCTCGAACACGAGGTAACAAAAAGGCCACAGATAGCAGGAGCACACTGTATACAAAGACAGAACAGGAAAAGGATAGCTAATACCATCCCAATGACCATCAGAATCTTCCATTCCCAGGTGGATAACAATCCCCAGAACCATCCCATTAACGACCAATCTCTTCGTCCACATGTACGGACTCGGAGAGCTTATGTAGCTTGGAGATGGCTTGGAAAACTGTCGGAGCGTTGTCTGGAATGAAAACACAACAGCTTGATTGGATCAATTTACAGACCCCTCCTCTATCTGCAAGTATGACATCTAACGCAACTCTGTTCTGAAGAGTCATAAGGCGATCCGACTGGAGCTCAGCAGTTAAATTACTAAGGGCGCCGGCAGTCTCGACTATGGTGGACTCAACTACTCTCGTCAATGGCCGTATGTTCCTGCTGTTAACCATAGGTCCCCAAAACGGCAGAAAACCCTTCAAGGAATCTCCCAATTCTTGTCCTGCGGTATCTTCCTTTCTGAAGACACCTCTAACGACTCATCTTGTGGTAATCTGCCACAGCTGTAAATGTAGGAGGTAACAAGAACGAGACAAAACATGTGCCCGAGAAATCAGGGGGCAACCATATATACGCTCTGTCATGGCAAATGAAGTAGGTACCCTTAGCTGCTAGAAACGGTGGGGAAGTCTGGGATGCAAAAACATATGTCTCAATGCAAACACTCTTCCCTAGCTGAGCTCTAGGATTCTTGCCATTACCTTGCAGACAGTAATGACCCTGATGGGGTACTATCCAAATCGGAGAGGATCTCTTCGCTCGCTGGTTCCCACCCAGACTAGCTCCATATCCAGTAACGTTCCATCCAATATACGCTAGCGTCTCATCTCTCGGGATAGTCTCATAAGAACCTATTCCTCTAATCATGTCGACTAATCCCTTGACCAGAGTGCTATTCTTCGGATTATCGTTCACAGAACGTAGGGGGTTAACTTCATGGGCATAAATGAACATTGTTCTGTATGCCCACACAGAACCATTGTAGCTAAATGGCAGGACCAGGTAAGGAATACCTTTATCGGTAGTATGGGGCATAAGGCCACACACCCAACAATTAGTTGTGTTCACTACTAGCTGGTGTTGGTGCAGAAGCTGAACAAAGGAATTATTAGCGAATTCCATTCTCCTAATGGACTCATGTTCGGGCAGAGGGTGAAAAGAATGCGAAGAAACAGCAGGAGGAGGCATGGGTTGTGCAGTGGGCATGAGCGTTACTTGAATAGAGAATGTCACATATCCAATTAAAAACATCATTAAACTAAACCGTATAAACAGACATAATATTAAACGTTTTCTACTCATTATTATACACATTTCGTTCTTGAAGCTCATTCTTTTAGTAGGTCTCTCCATCCCGAAAAACTCCATCCTTTAATCGTGCTGCTCGCGGCGGATGGGTGTTCCGTGCTAAGGAATGCGCCTGTCGGTCCAGGGAACGCCCTTGGACCAACCAGAACCGTCGACCTAACGTCTTCGGCTTGCACTCCAAGGACTTGGCACCGCGACCCTACAGCTGAACCCGGATGGTGGTTTGAAAAACAAAAATCAAAATAGTTTCTCGGAGGGGAGCTAACCTTAAAAAAAAAAAATAGCAAAGAAGGAGCTTAATTTGTTATTTGTCCCGCGACTCTTGGTCGCAAATTATAACGCTCTTTGCCAGGCAATGTCTGTTCTCGGGAAAAATAGCTCAGGTTTAACAGTTTTCAAACGGTTCGATGGAGGCACAGCTTCTTGAAGAAGATTATCGCTTTCTGGCTCAGTGTTTGTTCCAATCAAACGGGCATCGCTGAAAGGCAGAAAACGAGACATGGTCTCAGTCTCGGAATCAGGAAGTCCTTTTTGGACCCACCGGTCGTACGGCAGAGGCAACGGGGCCCTCTTACAATGTACGCCGTGAATCCAGTTCTTTTTACCGTGCACTCGTACCGCAGAACGGGTAGATAATAACACCAGGTAAGGTCCTGTCCAGCGGGGCTGCTCGTTCTTGGTTCGCTGAATTTTTCACGAGCACCCACGCGCCAGGTTCAATGGTGTGCCCTGGATCTTCAGAAACCTGTGGCAAAGTATCATGAACCTGTTGATGCAGAACACGCAATTTAGCCGTCAATTCGTACAGGTAGTCAAGCAATACAGGGTGTTCTATCTCACTAAATTTTGTCGCCGCGGCACTCCCCAAATATTTGCCGGGCGACCAAACACAACCTCATAAGGACTCAGACCCAGTCGCGAATGCACAGTCATTCTTGTGGGCAGAAGGGCTAACGGCAAAGCATCAGGCCATTGTAGACCAGAGCTCGCTTGAATTTTGGCCAATTTCAATTTTAACGTGCCATTGTAGCACTCAACTAGACCAGCTGACTGGGGATGAATGGCAGCGTGGGACTTCTGCCGGATTCCTAACCCATCACACACTCTCTTCATCACTTGACCCACAAATTCACTCCCATTGTCACTCCAGACCATTCTCGGCAACCCATACCTAGGGAAAAATTCCTTAATAAGGGCTTTAGCTGTGGACAAGGCAGTATTGTCCTTCAAAGGGTAGGCTTCCACCCATCTAGAAAAAGAGCAAACAACCACTAAGACATACTTCAGGTTGTTGCACCTCTCCATGTGGATGAAATCTAGCTGCAAAGCCTCAAACGGATACGTGGGAGGAGCAAAATGACCATCTGGAGTTGGAGTTCCCTTACCAGGATTGTACATCAAACAAACCATACAGTTCTTGACCAAATTCTCTGCACACTTAGGAATTCCAGCATTTTGCCATACTGAGGCCAACAACTTACAAATCCCTTTCACACTGATATGGGCCATTCCATGTGCCATCGTAACCACTGGAAGTACATACGCATCAGGCAACAACCATCGCTGATGCTCTGACAACTCAACCCAACAACCATTCGAGTCCAATTTACCCTTGCTTTCTCTCCATTCATTAAACTCTTTCTCTGTAGCTTCAGCTTGGATGGATTTCACACTCTCAATCGTATCTTCACACATACTTCTATCTGGAACCCATCTCGCCGAACCCACAACATACATTCGACGCATCACATCTCTCGCAGTCTCTTTCGCGACTTCATCTGCAAACGCATTACCACGACCAACATCATCCGTGACTTTCTTATGCGCACTGCATTTCACGATCGCAACTTGCAACGGCAGAGTAAGAGATTCAAGAAGTTCATTCACCAATTGACCATGTTGGATCTTGGTCCCATGCGAAGTCAGAAACCCACGTTCTCTCCACAATCGTCCAAAGCTAAGAGCAACACTGAACGCATACTGGCTGTCAGTGTACACAGTCACTCTTTTCCCTTTCGACAACACACACGCTCTTGTCAATGCAATCAACTCTGCCGCTTGTGCTGAATTATGTGGGATACGAGCAGCTTCAACAATCGTATGCAAAGTCGTAACCGCATATGCCGCAGTCGTATCACCATTCGGAAGCTTGAAGCACGAACCATCAACCCATAAAGTACCATCACATTCTGCAAGAGGAGCGTCCCTAAGGTCTATCCTCCCTTTCGTTTCTTCCTCAGTCCTAAGAAAACAATCATGCTGCTCGGTATCATCTGTCTCAGTTGAGATCGGCAACAACGTGGCTGGATTCAACGTGTTGCATCTTTTTATATGTACATGACTTGCTAACCAGGTCAGTTCGTAACCTGACAACCGAGCACTAGTTAAGTGCTGTGTCTTGGTACGGTTCAGCAAGGTATCCACTGCATGTGGAACCATCACAGTCAGTGTATTGTCCATCACCAAACCAGCAGACTGTCGAATTGAAACAGCCGCTGCCGCTGTAGCTCTCAAACAACTCCGCAAAGCTCTAGCTACCGGATCCAAAGTCGACGAAAAATAAGCAGATGGACGTTGCTCATCGCCAAACTGTTGAGTCAAAACTGACAATGCACATCCCTCTCTCTCGTGGACATATAATGTGAAAGGTTTACTGTAATTGGGGGTACCCAACACAGGAGCCGAACACAGGGCATCACGCAATTCTGAAAAACTCTTCTGACATTCGTCAGTCCAAGGAATAGGATTCGGAGTATCCTTAACAGTAAGAGCTATCAAAGGTTTTGCAAGCAACGAAAAATTAGCAATCCACTGTCTACAGTACGATGTAATAACTAGAAATGCACGCACTTCTCTCTGTGTCGTAGGCACACTCATTTTCGCAATCGCTTGAATTCTTTCTGGGGTCAATCTTTTTCCCTCCTTCGATAAGAGGTGACCTAAGTAGGTAACTTTTGTCGGCAATACTGCAACTTCGAAAGAGAAACCTTATGATGGAAATCAGACAAGTGATGTAACAACGACAGAGTAGCCTCTCTACAAGTCTCTTCCTTGTTAGCAGTGACTAATAGATCGTCAACATACTGAATAAGGGCGGCACCATCAGGTAAAACCAACAAATCAAGTTGCGTCTTCAAAGCTTGACTATAGATCGATGGACTCTCACAATAGCCTTGAGGAGTGCGTTTAAACCGGAAACTTCGGCCTCCTAAAGTGAAGCCAAAAATATCTCTACTCTCCGCGGCAATCGGGATGCTGAAGAAAGCATTCTTCAAATCAATCACCGAAAACCACGTGGCTGTAGCCGGAATCAAAGTCAGCAAAGCGGTGATATCAGGCACAACAGGGAATTGTGGAACAACGATCTTATTCACCTCGCGAAGATCGATCACAAACCTATATACAGGAGGTTGTAAAGAATCGGTTCTTTTCAGAACAGGCAACACCGGACTATTGCACACATTACCTCTCGTTTCCTCTATCACACCTTTCTCACTTAGATCAGAGATGATCGCCAAAAGTGCTCTTTCACCATCACTTGAGATATGATACTGTGGAATGCGTGGCAATCTAGCATTCGCCTTCAATGTCACAACATATGGCGGAATCTCCAAGAGACCCACATCATTAGGACCAGTAGCCCAAAGAGAATCAGGAAGAGAAGACAATTCAGCTGGAAGTTGGTCTTTAGCCAAATACATCGGAGAGATCACTCTCTTTCCCAATGTAAGCTGCACTCCTGAAGGAGAACAATAAAGCGTCGCATACAATCTCTTCAACAAGTCCAATCCCAACAAGTTCTCACCACAACCTGTCGTCAGAATGAGGGGTGCTTCGAAGTCACACGGTCCAACAGAAAGAGACAAAGGACTAGAAATCGGATTTCTAACCGGGGCGCCAGAAAAACCTACTGAAACATTTGTTGAGCCAGACAAAGGTGCACCAGGGAGTTTAGAGTGCATGATAGAACTCTTCGCAGCACCAGTATCCAACAGAAAAGGCTCTGACACACCTGATGCAATCACTTCAACATAAGGTTCACTCTGATCTACTGGAACTGAAACGACTCCCTCTTTGTCTGTGGCTGTCCTAGCAATCATTACCTTCCATATTCTCACCTTCAACGTAATAATCATCCGCATAGTACTGAGCCGTCCTACCAGACGCACCATTCTGTTGATCAAAACAATTCATCGAATTCTGCGGAGGCAAGGAACGCGCAATCTGAGACATACCATGTCCTCGACCTCGCGGAGCTTGTTGAACACCTCGACCTCTCGTACCAGAAACACCATTCGTGCGCTGTAATAAAATCGGGCAACTATTCTTGAAGTGACCCTCTTCTTTGCAATACGCACACTGATTAGGGCCTACAGAAAAATGCTGTTGAGAAGACTCGAACCTTGGCGAGTTTCTCTGATATTGTTGGGGTTGCTGATAATCACGCTGGGTATTGCGAGGCGGGTATGCTTGCTGCAAAAGAATTCTTTTGTCTTTTTATCCGCTTTCTCTATCTCATCCTTATTTCTATTCTCATAGTACTGGGCAGTAGCCAATATCTGTGCTGACGAAGAAACAGCCCAGGCACTTTCAGAATCCTTTAACCTATTGCACAACTCGGGAAGCAAATTATGCAGAAACTTGTCAACGAACAACCTTTGACCACCTTCTGTACTCATGTCTTGACCACTGTGGTCTGCAAATGTCTCTTCAAATCGAGTGAAAAAGTCGGACACAGTTTCGTCTTTCTTCTGCTTGCATGCAGACAACTTGTCCCAATTGACACGCATAGCAGGCATCAAAGTCTTCATATAATCAATAATTCTACCAGGGAGATCAGCAATCACATTCTCGGGTTTAGCACCACCTATTTGTCTTTCATCTGCAGTTCTAAGGTTATTCCATGTATCACCTAATTCCTGCGCATGATCTGTATGACGAATCTTACTCCATATAGGCTGTGGAACAACATTCCCAAATAACATATCTTATCAGCCAAATTCATAATACATGAACCCGCAGTTTGAGATAGCTCCTTATAAAACCCCGCAGGATTTTTACGTGGATCAGGCAGAGTCTGCTTTAGAGCTAGGACTTCGGCACGCTTCCATGGAACATGTACCCAAACGCGCTGGAAATGTGCCAGAACAGGTGGATTAGCATTCGCATCACCAGGTCTCCAAATGGGAGGAACCTCACGCATCGGGTATTGACGTGCCTTTCTCCTAACTGAAGAATCAGGCTCAAATAATGACTTAGAAGGAAACTCACTCCTAAACGACAACAATGTCGCGACTGCTCTTTCAACATCAAGACCCACTATAGTTCCTTTCGCAAACTCGGACCGCACGCGGAACAACTCAGGCGGAGTCTGCCCTACCTCACTATCTTCCCACTGTTCACGAAGGAAGGAACACATCATATCAAATACGTATCTCTGTTTTGGTGCTTCCCATTGATGGAAAACATCCATAACACCCTTAAGATCATAGTGCGAAGGAAAAGTAACCCATTTACGCGCCAAGTGATCCAACACTGTCCGTTCATCAGGACCAGGCAATTGACTACGCAATTGCTTACGCTCTACAACAGGAGACATACCCTATGAACCCATTAGAGGAGAAAAAAGACTAGCAACCGCATCAGTCATTCTCCGTCGAACAGAAGGAGAAGGTGACAAAAGAACAGGGGACCAAGCAGAATGAGAAGGAACCGAAGTCGGAACAGTAACAGAAGGGACAGACAACACAGGTATAGGAGTAGCAGACGAAGGAGGTAGCAAAGACGGCGGCCCTTGAGAAGGCTGCGCCGAAGCAGTAGTAGCCAGTAGAGAGAGCTGGCTGTTGAGGAACCACTGGAGGTAAAACAACCGGGGGTTGCGCAACTACAAGTGGCGGAGGTGCGGTAGCACTCTGAGCATAAGGGGGTGGTGAACTTAATAGATGCGACATTAAAGGATCTTTCGCAAGATCTTTCTTTTCTTCTTTCTGTTGAGGCGGCAACGCTGGATAACATTTGCCTACCGCTAATTGACGTTGCCTAAACATCTGTTAGCTTTCTTGCTCTTCCTCATTATCCTTAAACTGTATAGCAGCCTGCACCATCGACCTACCTCGTGCACGCTTATTTCGTTTCGCTAACTTAATTTCCTTCTGTTTGGCTTCTTTTCGCCAAAGGCGGAAAGAGTCAAACATTGCCGGCCGGGCTTTCTTTTTGAAGAGTCTAACTTCTAAATTATCTAAAATCTCCGTGTCATAACTACCATATTGGGGCCATTTTAGGACACCATCCTTCCTAGTATACCTAATCCATACATCATTATACGTGATGGGGCCCACACCGTGTTTTAAATAGAGCTCATAGGTCGGAGTTCCAATCGGAGGCACTGGACACGAGTCCTCCAATCGGGAATCCCTATTACAACCATAACAGAATAGCTTTCCGAGTCTGCTAAGACCAGGCATCTTCGCTCACTAGTCTAGCTTCAAACTTCAAGGGAATATCAAAACGATAGCCTCGTGAATACACGAGTCCCTCGGCTTTGGGGCCTGCAGGTACCAAATCAAAGCGATCCCGAAGGATACCAAAACAAACTAAGGACTGGGAGATGCTCCACTCATACTTAACTGAAATATCGAGGACGTCGCCAGAAGACCCGTCTATCGTCTCGCTTTACAAGTCATCAAAGGGCTCCAAGACAGGGCGACAGTCAGGGCAGCAGTCCTTCGTAGCTGTCGGAATGCGGGGAACTTCGCAGCAAAGACTTTCGGACCACAACGACATACAGGGGTCGATGAAGTGGTGGCCTCCCACCAGAATTTTCACACGAAGCTCCTCACGATCTTCAGGCTTGGACCAGTACCGCTGAAGTCGCCCCAGAGTTGGGCGCCAACTGAAGAACCGGGATTTAAACCCAGCGGCGCAGGGGACACGCCCGAAGTCTTCGGGTTCACCTGTCTTGGAGTACAGAGACACGGGATTCTTCTCGGTGACATCAAAGATCAAATTTATTAGCTGTAGCCAGTAACAGAGATCCTAGAAGTACAACACAGTGTATGTTCTCAGGAGACTGCTCAACATAATAGAGCGGAGCATCGTCTTTTATGCCAAAAACCAAATTCCTGGCTAGCATCAATTACTCACAAATTTGACCAATCAGAGGATGATATTTACAGAGGCATCACCTAACGACAAACCCACTTTCAGTTATCCAACCCATCGCCAATGACAAGGCATAAATCCAGCATTCTTGTTCGAACAGGCCGGACGGGCCCATCATACAAGACCTCAACCCAAATCAATAATTAGGCCATAAGGCCATAAAAGGAAGGAGCAGAAACAGATGAGAAGCAAGATAGAGGGGTGTGTGCGTGTGCCATAGAATCAATAATGTCCTGCTCTTTGATCTCTATCTGACCAGCTGCTTAACAAGGTACTGGCTCAACAAGTTTAGCCTCGGGCAACAGGGTCAGTTGACTCGGGCCAAACAGGAGTCAACACAAACTCAAGCTAAGGTGTATGCGTCCCTAGAGGCTCGCTTGGCCACAGTCATCCTGTAGTCATTAGCCTATGTGAGGGCAACCACAAAATGGCGGTTATGCACAAAATGGAACCCAAGGGTGCAGACTAGATCGTCAAATACACAGTGAATCCATCGGTGTAGCATGACGAAAATGCTTACGCATACCGCACTTGTCAGTCGCGGTTCGCTGATACCAAAACCATCAGGATACGACCACCTTCATTGAATGGGTTCAGAATTCACGGAACCACAGGCTGGCGGCTAGCTCACCTGCCTAGCATCTACACCACTGGAACCCTTCATCGATTATGAAAGCGTGACCTTTCTCCTGGGAATCGGTGCTGAAGATAGTTGCGAGGGCTGGCGCTAGAACATTGTAACAAGATGCCAGCGGACTGACGTGGTGCATAAAGCCAGTCTGGTGGAAGTGCTTGTAAGAGTTGGCCACCTGCCTAGTGTGCTGGCTGCTCATGCTCTCCATTGCTGCAAGCATGCCGAGTGGGCACCTTCTTAGAAGTGATGGGAAATTGGGCCCCAAGATGCTACATTGAGGCATGTCCTCCCAATCGTACCAGCTGCTGAGCTGGAAATCGCTGTTTGGCCATGCCGAAGGGCCTACGAAGAGGCCTCATTGCGGGAGGAAAAGGGTTTGGAAGACCGGTGGGACCTGGGAAAAGACATGATCTTATCTGAGAGAGAAGACCACTCCCAGTTATACGTGGAATATGTTGTTGGCAGGTCCAGTGATGGGCTGCAAGACTAACCTGCTGACCCAGAGGTATGAGGATGCATGGCAAGACGGGTTGGCTCGACAACATGTTGGACAGTAGACTATCTCAGAAACACAACAGGTACTGCCTGGCCCGATTTACCATTTGCAAATAGTTCAGTGGATGCTCTTCTCATACTCTGTAGCGATGGCCAAGCATAGATATGATAGAAGCATGGCAAGGTGGATATATGTATCCAAGCAGGAGCACTAACTGCCACAATCAGGAGTGCGGCACAGAGCTAAAATGCTTTATGGGCTCATCATACTGAAGCCGCTTGTTTGACTGACATCATCCTAAAGGCAGTTCAGTTGTCTCATGCTGCCATGGAGACTAAGGAAAGCAAAGATGGAATGGATGTGGTCTTTCTGCTGCAGAATTTGAGGAATGCGGTTTATAGAATCACTGAGGCGGAGAGCTGTTTTTCTGAGCTAGAAGACACTATGTACAGGCTATAAATTACTGTGTCACATCTAAGAAAGACGTCAAGGGAGCTGGTTGACCATGCTGAAAGCATAGAAGGCATAGCCAGTTAAAACATGAGGTTCATAGGTTTCTCAGAGGGTGCGGAAACTCGCTCAATCAGTGGCTTTCCTAGGACACTGGCTTCACTAGTTTCTCCTTAAGAATCAACTCTTTCTTGATTGAGAAGGCCCATCGAGTGCTGACCCCCAACCCTCTTCTGAAGCCTGGCACATCCACTTATAGTTCACATCCTGAACTGCAAGGTAGAGATGTCATCCTAAGAGCCACTAGAGAACTTCAAACTGTCCTCATTGACTCCAGGACGATAATGATCTTTGAGGACTACACCAGGTGAGCCCAGCAGCAGTGTAAATCATTTGAGAAGGTATATCAGAAGCTCAAAGCAATGGACATCCTGTGTATGCTCTTCTCACCGGCTGAGCTCAAAGCCGGATTCTGAAAAAAGACTTTCTTTGACATACCTGAGCTTGGCTGGGACTGAGTAGGTAAAGAAAGGACCTCAGGAGATGGCACTCAAATGACCCTGACATCAGAGTAACTGAACATTGAACTAGAGCAAGACTTAAGAGCTGAGACAGAGGGGTCGCAGACGGACATGTTCCAAGAGATTCTATGCCAATGCTGCTAAGGTTCAGCAGCGGACCCATAGAGACTCATGGATAATATTGACAGACACTGACTAATCACCCAGGAAGAGAGCAATGGAATCTGACACTTGTGAAGTGCCATGTTCAATACCATGCCTCAGTAACCCTGCTGCAGTGTCACCAACTGTGCAGGGAGCTTCTAGGCTGTACTCTGTGTAGATATAGGTATAGTGTGTCGTTATACTTGTCAAATCCTTCAGAATCAATACAAATATCAATGAGTGCACTAGAAACATTCGGGCTAAAATCAGGGCTACATTGTAATAGACAAAGCCACATGTTAATAAACAAATGTTCCCTCTAGGCAGTCTGTAGAAGAGAATCGCAGATATTTCGCAGATCTTCCCTGGGTGAGAAACTCATTCGTATTGTTGGCAATAATGATAATCCACTGGGAAAAATTGTCATGAATTAAACACAGACAAACTACTCCGGTCACTAACTGGATTGAAAGAATTTTAAACATGCCTGCTGTTCTCATTCGCAGGGAGAATAGCGGACACTGAAAATGTCCATACTCCTCAGATGCCTGTACCATGCAGTGTAGCATGTACATAATACCACACAAGTTTTGTTAAATAACTCAACTCGGTAACACGAGTGCCTATGTGGAATAAGAAATCTAGGTGAGGATAAGCATGTTAGAACGTGTATTCGCGGGGGAGGAATGCTAGTTTCCGATTTGGCGACCTTAGTTGCTCGATTGCTATTCGCAGATGGGTTGTTTAGGAACGTAGAAGGCATAGATAGAGAGTTGTTAAGCATAACTGGGCTTCAATACAGTCTATTTAGTAATAAAGTAACCAATTGCAAATTCCCACACATGATTAAAATTGCAATATTTGAAAGGGCAACATTCTGTGGAAAACAGGGCCCACACCCGCCAGACATCCCTCACCTCTGGACATTACTTATATGCCTAGAGGAAAAAATGGACCAAGCGAGTTGGAAAATGGGGGTTGTTATACATCAAGTGATATAAATTAACCTAACGGTCCTGCCTCACTGAATTCAGTGGTGGCCACATTTTGCAATACTATAGCATGTGCAAACTCACCAAGAAAACAGGCATACTACACGAAACTCCTCCAACCATCATTCACAATAGAATTGATAGAAACAGCAGACCAACTGTGGTAAATAATTTAATTACCGGAACTTAATTTGATGCGGAAAATCTATAACAATAGCTCAGTAAAATAAGAGGCAGAATCCGTGGTATTAGAGGTTCGGAACGGGCTTTATTCCAAAATCAATTTAAATTGAGGACTTCATGTTCCATCACCACGAAGGTTCAGGAAGTGAAGGGCGTACTTTATTGACAAGTAATCATTTTTATACAATAGGCATTACAGTGAAACAGATGGAGGAGGCGTAACAATTGATAGCAAAGATAAAACATACATGCGTAGCTAGAGTGGGTGTAACTGGGCGTAACTAAAGAACGTCATCAGGTATGATGTCATAATAGGGTGGTTCCATGAAAGAATTTCGCAATGTCAGCAGAAATACTTGGCAGAAATGCGCGCGCAGCAGCATGACGTGTGATTGACGTGCAACTAGGGGGTGAAGGGGACTTGACATTTAGCTCTACATGTGGCGACAGAAGTCTGGAGGGTCAAGTCAACCTAATCCCAAATCATATCTAACATCCTATGTTTAAAGAACTGTGTTATCCAAAAAGAAAGGTCTTTCGAACAAAATCTATTCTATACTGACTGTGAGTGCGTGTACAAGCGTCTAAGTGTCTATACTAGATGCGAGGGCAGAAATCTTCCATAGTAACAGGGCTATGAATTACTTGCATAATGACAGAGAAGCCGGGCCTTTTGCTCGGTAGCTGGAAGAATGTTTACTTAAACTACTAGACAGGAATGCATTGGGTAGGGAGCGGAGCAGATAATCTCGAAGGTGAAATACAGTTTTTGGCAGGCAACAGGCTGATGTCAGGCACCGTTAGCCGCGCAGGGAGTAGGACAAAGTTCATGGATACAGATGCGAGCTCAGACTGGAGCTTTCAGAGGCAGAAGGCAAGAAAAGGCTTGATGGCAGAATCAGGGCCTACTCGCCTGGACTGTAAAATGGCATAAGTGAACCATATAAGCCGGTGGCCTTTCATACTTAGGAATAGAATATCCGGCCCATTCATGGCGGATCTGAAAGAGGACATGTTGGCGGTGGACGCACATGTGTTTGCGTCTTCATAACTGGAACTGGAGGGAACATACATGTACTTGTGATTTATACATGAAACCGTTGGGGTCCAAGATAGGGGACATAACTGATCATAAAAATCCATATTTCCACATTCCCTCCTTGTCCCCTACTTGCCCGTTAAGAGATATCAATCTTCATCAATCCGTTGATCTGTTCATATAGCATCATTTGTTCTTCTTTCTTCTTCCGTGATGAATGAAATCTTGGTGGTGGAATACACGATGTGGCACACAGACCACAGATCGCTGGTCCACATTGTAGACATAGACAGCAACTGAATAATATGAGAAAGCCAATACCTAGGAAGGATAGGACCTTCCATCCAAAGGTAGATAATACACTCCAAAACCAACCGGACCAAGTCCAGGTGCCTGGATTCTGGTGTATCTGGCTTACAATCTTATGAAGGCGAGTTATGGCTTTATATACAGATGGCGAATTTTCTGGTATGAAAATGCAACAGCTTGATCCGATGACCCTACAAGCTCCGCCCCTATCGGCCAGGATGACGTCAAAGACAAGACGATTTTGAAGCACAACAATCCGCATAGCAGACTGCTCTTCTGTTAAATTGCCTAAGGCGGAAATAGTTTCGTTCACTACTGCTTCAAGGGTTCTAGTTAATCTACGTATCAGCTTACTATTAGTAACTGTACCTATATAGGGAAAGAGACCTTTATTGAAATCTGTGTATTTTTCCCATGCGGTCTCAGTGTAATCGACTATTGGGAGATCTCTCCTTTCTCTATTGTGTACTAAATGAGTGTTTCTGTGATAATCAGGAGGAGCTAGGAAAACAGGTGGCAAAAGGAATCCGATGTAGCAGGTACCATCCCAATCTAGAGGCAAACGTATATATGCCGTCTGACCACATATGAAGTAGGAATGGCGGGAAGCTCTAAATGTAGACTTGGAAGCTCTAAATGTAGACTTGCCTTGATCACTAAATTCTATTACAGTGGTGCATCTACTATGGCCCATATGTATGGAACCATTCTTTCTTACACATAATTCACCTTTAACTGGAAATACTGACATGGCGGGCAAAATTGGAGTAGCTTCGGATTCGACATTCAGGATCATGAGATTAAGCGTAAAATTACCTAATCCATATACTTCATTTTCTAGATCAGTTCCTATTCTTTTGGGAAGTCCCTCCTTGTTAGGGTAACAGACTTTGAGCAAAACTAAGTTCAGATTTCCCCATACCCAATTGTCTGGATAAACTGCAGAATTCGAACCTAGGGAATTAATTAAACTAAACCATGCTCCACAGGAGCCATTGTGTGTGAATGGGTATGGAAAAAGAGGAAAAATTCCTTTATAGTTCTGATAGGGAGGGAGCCGGCCACATATCCAACAATTTGTAGCATTGCTAACCTGATGGGAATGATGTAACATACTAATAAAAGTGTTGTTGCGCAGCGCAAATCTATAGGACAACTCATGCGGGGGTAATTCACTAAAAGAATGTTCAGCCGTAACATTGTAAACATGTCTAGAAATAGGATAATATATGTGCAACAATATACTTGCAGTAATTATTAAAAGACTTAAGAAAAACAAAATTAATAACGTCACTGTGCAATGACTACGCAGTGATTTACAGTACGCATGTCGTTTCAACTTCATCCTTCTGTTTCTTTCTCTATACAGGTCTAAGGGATACATGTCAGAGACAAATTCGACCGATTCACCTTGGAGAGGACTTAAACAATCAAATTGCCTGACTTGTTAGACCGAAGTTTTAGTTTATATTGTTCATTGTTATTCAGTTCAACCAAAGGAAGTTTAGAGTCAATCGGTGAAGACACGCAAGGTGTGTCGTTTACGTCTGACGGTAGTCCATGAAATTTCTTGATATGACTTGAATGTATCCAGCCTTTTCGACCTTCGATCTTCACGGCTGTCCTCGTCGTTAACAATACGAGTTGAGGCGATTTCCACCTAGGATCCAGCTGAGACTTCCGGTCAAAGTTCCTCACTAATACCAAGTCTCCTGGAATTACGTCATGGGGTTTCACCTCGGTGTTGTCGGGAAAGGCTGCAGCTACCTGTGAACGACAAGATTGTAGTGCAGACATCAAGGAAGCCAAGTAATCTGTCAGCATATTACAGTCAATATCAGTTATTTTGCGTGGTATAGGCGTCCCCCACATATTTGGTGGTCTACCGAAGATCACTTCATAAGGGGATAGCCCTGTTCGAGAGTGTGCTACCATTCTCATGTAAAAGAGTGCAACTGGTAAGGCTACTACCCAGTCGACACCTTTCTCTCTACAAATTTTGGACAATCTAATTTTCAGGGTCTGGTTATGTCGTTCCACGAGACCTGCTGCCTCGGGGTGTCGGACACAGTGAAATTTCCACTGATAGCCTAACAAAAGTGAAACGTGTTTCATTAGTTCGGATGAGAACGGCTGGCCGTTATCTGAGTAGACAGCACGTGGTAAACCGTACCGTGGGAAGAATTCTCGAACTAACTGTTTGGCAGTAGTCGGGGCAGTGTAATCTGAAACCGGGTATGCCTCTGTCCAACGGGAAAGAGCACAGACAACTACGAGAACATATTTGAATCCTCGACATCGTTCCATCTGGATATAATCCATCTGGAGGACTTCAAAAGGGTGATCAGGAGGCTGAAATCCACCCTGTTCTACGGGAATGCTTTTACCTGGGTTAAACTGGCAACAGATCATACAGGTACGAACCTTTTGTTTAGCTGCTGCTCGTAAATGTTTGTTGAACCAAATGTGTTGAATGCTGTCTAGCATAGCTTTTTCTCCTAGATGTGCTGGACTATGTACAGTATTAATTATAACTTGGACCATTGAATCAGGAAGGAACCACACAGATTTTTCCTTCGTCATCCATCCTTGATCCGTTTGGATCCCTCCTAATTCAGTCCATTTCTTTATTTCGTCTGGTGTAGCATGTGTCTGTATGTCAATTACGTCAAGAGCGGGATCCTTAACCATCATGCAATGTATTGGTGTCGGGACTATTGTCTTTGTCATGTCGGATGTTTGAGTTTGAGCAGTCTGTTTAGCTGTTCTGTCAGCTAGATCATTGCCTTGAGAAATTACATCAGTAACTTTCGTATGGGCTTTACATTTCATAATTGATATTGCAGTGGGTAGATGTATTGCATCTAATAAGGCATGAATGAGGGGTCCGTGCTGAATATGGGCACCGTGAGAAGTTAAATAACCTCTCTCTCGCCATAGCACGCCGAAGTCATGTACAACTCCGAATGCATAATGTGAATCAGTGTATATGTTGACTTTTTTATTTGTGGCTTGAATACAGGCTTGTGTCAGAGCGATGAGCTCTGCTGCTTGAGCTGACAAGGTATTTATGCAATTTGTTTCAATGATTTCAGTGTCTGTTGTGACTGCGTAAGCGGCCACTAGCTCTCCTGTACCTGTTCTCATACATGAACCATCTACATACAACGTCAGGTCTGGGTCTAACAATGGGACGTCTGTTAAATCTTGTCTGGGTTTCGTCGTGATAGTGATAACTTCAATACAATCATGTGCTAGTGGGTCTGTTCCGTTTATTGGTAACAGTGTGGCAGGATTCAATGTACTACAACGTCTGATTTCTATATGTGGCTGAAACAATGTTAATTCGTAACCAGTGAGTCGTGCTATAGTCAAGTGTTGTATTTGTGTGCGGTTCAAGAGAACCTCTACTGCATGTGGTACTTGTACTGTTAATGGATGTCCTAATACTATGGCATCGCTTTGTCTGATTGCTAAAGCTGTTGCTGCCACTGATTTCAGGCATGCAGGCAAAGCCTGAGCTACGGGATCTAATGTACTAGAAAAATAAGCACATGGTTTGTGTGATCCTGCTTGTTCCTGTGTGAGTACTGACAAGGCAGTACCTTCGCGTTCTGTAACGAAGAGTGTAAACTGTTTATTGTAACATGGTGTTGCTAAAACAGGTGCTTGGCATAAGGCTTTCTTTAGGCTTTCAAAAGCTTGTGTATGTTCCTGAGTCCAAGGGAGAACAGTCGATGTGGCTGCCTCCTGTGTTGTCAATTGAATGAGTGGTTTTGCTAGAAATGCATACTGAGGGATCCACTGCCTACAATATGAAGTGAGGCCTATGAAAGCCCGCACCTCCTTTTGTGTCTTGGGTATTGGCATATTAGCAATTAACTGGATGCGATCTGATGTAAGCTGCCTTCCCTCCTTGGACAGCGAGTGACCAAGGTAAACAACTCGCTGGACACAGAATTGCAGCTTAGAAGGGGACACCTTGTGCCCCTTTTCGGCCAAAAATTGTAAAACCGTCAGTGAGGCTTTTTCACATTCAGGTTCGCTTCTAGCGGTGATCAGCAGATCATCGACATATTGAAGCAGGGCAGTGTTGACTGGCATGTGGATACTGTCGAGTTCTCGTTTCAGTGCTTGGCTATAGATGCTGGGGCTTTCTGTAAATCCTTGAGGTGCGCGTGTGAATTTAAAGCTACGTCCATTTAAACTAAATCCGAACAAGTATTGGCTTTCCGGATCTATTGGGACGCTGAAAAAGGCATTCTTGAGATCAATTACAGTAAAGAATGTTGTTTCGGAATCAATGGCTGTCAGTAATGAAGAAATGTCTGGGACTACGGGGTATTGTGGTACTATGCATTTATTTAATTCGCGCAGATCAATAACCAATCGATATACTGGCGGGGCTGTTGGATCGGTTCGTTTAAGAATCGGAATTATCGGTGAATTACATACATTGGAGTCAGTTTCCACAACCACTCCTTGGGTAATAAGCTCGTCAATGATTTGCAGTAAAGCCACTACAGCATCCGGGGGTAACTTGTATTGTCGCATTCGTGGAAGTACCACTCCTGCCTTTAGTGTGACTCGATATGGTGTAATGTTCATGCAACCAACATCTGTAGGGCCTTGTGCCCATAAATGTGTCGGTAAAGTCTGCAGTCGGTGATCCATGTCTCGGGACACGTAGTGCCCTTTGAAATCACGTAAAAACAATCTTACTCCTTCTGGAGAACAACATATTATAGCTCCTAGAGCTTTCAAAGTTTTTATGCCTAACAGGTTTTCTGGACATGATTTAGTAAGTAATAAATCTGTAGTTCGTGTCAAGGGACCAATCGTAAGTGGAAGAGGCTGTGATACTTCGTTAATGATAGGTGTTCCTGAAAAGCCAAGGGAAATATTCTGTGAGCCTGAGAGGGGTGCCCCTGGAACTTCACTACGTTTTATTGTTGTTCGGCTTGCCCCTGTATCAAGTAAGAATTTTCTATCTTGGCCTAATAGTTCACTGTGTACATAAGGTCCTTCTTGATCTACGGGGACCTCAATAAGGGGTAAGCCAACTTCCCTCTCTAGGCTGCTTCATGAGTATCGTTGGTAATCAGGGTAGTCATACTGTGCGGTCTGATACATCTGTCGGGTCGTTGTTTGTGTGGCAGCAATAGGCTGCGGTGGTGGAGCTGGCATAGACTGTTGCGGAGCTGGCATGGACTGTGCATGCTGCGGTGCTCCTGGTTGGTTCTGATCCTGTCTAAGTGGCCGTGGTCTTTCTTTTGTGTTACCTATGGCGATATTATGTTTTAAAACGGGACAATCGTGTACATAATGACCTGGCTGTTTACAATAGTTGCATGTCTCTTTTACAGGACCTGTTGAAACACTGGACTGTGTTATACCCTTTTTATGACCGTCAACTGGAACTGTCTGGGAAACTAGCATTTTCATTTTCGTGTCTTTCATGCGTCTATGTTCATGTTCTTGTTCTTCTCTAATTCTATTGTGATGGTACTGTAGCATTTGTAACATTTGTGACGGAGTGTTACCTTGCCAGGTACTCTCGAACTTCAATACTCTATTCTTAATTTGGGGCAAGGCATTTTCAACCAATTTTGTCACAAACAGATGTGGATACGACTCGCTACTTGCTTTTATTCCACTATTTATACCAAAACATTTCTCAAATCGGGAATAGAAATCACTAGTGTCTTCATCTGATTTTTGTTTACAGGCTGAGATTGCACCCCAGTCTTCCTTTTTCGTAGTTAATAAACGTGGCAGTACCTGTACTAGTAGACCTGGTAGTGCTTTGGTCTTGTCCCCGAGCCCTGAACCTGGACCTCGAGCTTTTTCTTCGTTTTCTAATGCTGTCCAATCTATCTTCTGGTCTCCCACCTCCCAATCCTTTTCCTTGAGTTTTTCGTAAATGCCCGCAGGCATTAATACCTTCAATATTGTCATAATGTCGGGGTAGGTATATTCTCCCATGAGTAACATATCTTTAATTTCACGGTGGAAACCCGCTGGGTCTTTGTCATGACTGGGTACCACTTTCTTCATTTCTAATAGTTCTATTTTGGATATGGGTGTGTATACAAACACACGTTTAAACTCATTGTCATCACCTTTTATCGGGTGTACTTCGCGTAAGGGGTTCTGTCTATCCATGTAATACGTCGTTCTTTCCTTGATGGGCAGTGAGACATGTTCAGGACATACAAAAAGGATGTACTGCTTTCTGGATTCTAGTATTTCTCTAATTAACTTAGTTCCGGAACCTCTCCATTTATTCGTGAGTAATTCAGTCAATATATCAGGTAAGGGGCCAGGATCGGAGTGTTGGCTTTTATATAATATAAGGAGTTGTTGAATCATATAGATACCAGCTAAACGCTGTTCATCTGGGGCGAGGTTCAAAAACGTATGCGCTAGTGTATCATCACCATATTTTCCAGGACTATCAACCCAGTGAACGGCTGACCTGGCTAATTCTTGTTCGTCCATAGAATCGAGTATATGATAACCCCTTCGTTCTCAGAGTAATTTGTCAGCGGCTTGGAATGAATGTTCGGGGGACCTTATATTTATTATAGGAGTTTGGAATTTTCTGCTATTATCTGGACGTATCGGACGTATCGGATCAGTAAAGCATCTAGTATTAGTGCAAGACCTTCCTCTACCTACATAGGCCATGGTTTCTAACTGTCCTGTGGGCAGTTCTAATTCTTCCTCGTCCTCGGTTTGTTCAGGTTCGTCTACTGCTAATCTTTCTTCGTGTATTCGTTCTATCTCTTTGCGGATCTTTCGGCTCATAGCTACTATGCATGATCGTTTATCATGTCTCCCCTCTGATATATTCTTACCCCATGTGGTAAGAATTTGCATTTCTTCCGGATTTACCCCTGGTTGATCTTGATTTCTGATCACACAGTTTATGAGGAAACGTAACAGTTCCCCCTGGATTTCCACTTTTTGGTACTCCATGGCTCTGTTAATACTCTCAGGGTCTCGCCCTGACTGAATAAAATGATATATATTTTCTAAATGTGCAGTCATTCCTGGTAGCTTCCCTAAGTATATTGCAGCTCGTCGGATACGTAATGATGCCAGCATCATTTCGTCCCCTTTTCCGGGCACAGGGTCATATCTACAATCTATTAGAAGTTCCTTGAGCGTGTTGGGAATTACTAGTTTGGGCGTACGTTGGTGGGCTAATTCTTGAAAGGAAAGTTTATTTGTTCTGGGTGGCGTGGAAAAAATGCTTGATGTACCTCCGGTAGCACCACCTGGGGTGCTGGATGTGAAAGGATTCGTTGAACGGGATATAGCAACCATAGGTGTGGATGCAGATGTAGAAACAGATGTGCTTGCCGGAACTTGTGTCGGGGTTTGCTGTTGCAGAGGTACAGACGAAGGAGGGTCTTGGCGTTGAACCCCCTCGGCAGGCGGTCTATGTGGCGCAGCATTTGCATACTCGGGAGCTGCGTCGTCTAAATAAGAGGAAAGAAAAACATCTTCTGCGGATCTGGGATGCCCTTTGGGATGTACTTTTATCGGAAACAATGGGGGTGGCAAGTCTTTTGGTATCTCTGGAGTAGCCTTAGGTAACCCTTCGGCCAGAAGAGGATACATACCATTCACAAGGGCATTTCTTTGTCTGTCTGTTTGCTCTGCTTTTACTCGAGTACCTTCTTCAATTAATACATTTTCTCGAACTTTATTTAAATTCTCCTTACTTTTCTCTTCCTGTCTGAGCGCTTTTTCTGTACGTCTATATGATTCTTTACGCCATAATTCAATGGCATCTTTCTGTGACTGTCTAGCTTTCTTTTTCCATAATTCTTCTACTTTCATAATGCAATCTGCATCCCAGGTCCCAGCTGCGGGCCACCTCTGACTTTCTGGTAATTCCTTGGTGTAGTCTACCCATAGATCAAGAAATAATATGGCGTCTAGGCCATGTTTATGATACATGAAGTACCCTGGAGTGTCCCTAGGAGGAATGGGAACAGCTTCTTCGAGTACCCCTTTTCTGGTTTTGATCTGTCTTAATTTCGAAAAGAGCGGCATATTGAGAACTGATCTGATACCTAATTTTGAACACGTTTAATACCATAAAACACAATAATGAACAGTCATTCACACCACAATATACAGAACGTATTTAAAACATTTTAACATTTAACATTTAATGAAAATAAACAATGATGGCCAATTAGGGAACTAGTCACTACACATAATACTTGGTACTAACCAGATAATTCTGAATTATATACTAGACATACTTGATATACTGCTAAACAGTACAGATACACTGCTGAAACAGTGCAGACCGGATTTGTGTACCCAAACCCGTCTTGACCGGCACAAACTATGTGCACGTCAGAACGCCTCCCCGATAATGGTACTCACCGGGTAGCTCGGAACGGAAGGCCTCGGAACTGAACTGAACTTGAACCGGACTGGACTCGACTCGAAACTTCGGAAACTGGTGGGCCTCTGTATACCTCGGATCTTGCTCTCTCAGCTAGGCTCTGGTCGGGATACTTCGCACTTCTCACCGCCTCGTCTGGGTGTTGATCGCAGCCTCAGTTACCCCCGCTCGGCAGGAGGGAGATACAGGAAATCCTGTGGGTACGCGTTGTTGTCCGTCCAACTGTGACAGGAGACCGGGCCTGCAACGCACCGCCGGCGCGTGAGATGAGAAAGTGTCCCTGTTCGGGCGCCATTTATGTGGTAAATTAATTACCGGAACTTAATTTGATGCGG
Organism: Triturus cristatus; assembly: GCF_964204655.1. Taxonomy (NCBI): domain Eukaryota; kingdom Metazoa; phylum Chordata; class Amphibia; order Caudata; family Salamandridae; genus Triturus; species Triturus cristatus. The sequence goes on from NC_140579.1 coordinate 62,456,294, forward strand.
AAAATCTATAACAATAGCTCAGTAAAATAAGAGGCAGAATCCGTGGTATTAAAGGTTCGGAACGGGCTTTATTCCAAAATCAATTTAAATTGAGGACTTCATGTTCCATCACCACGAAGGTTCAGGAAGTGAAGGGCGTACTTTATTGACAAGTAATCATTTTTATACAATAGGCATTACAGTGAAACAGATGGAGGAGGCGTAACAATTGATAGCAAAGATAAAACATACATGCGTAGCTAGAGTGGGTGTAACTGGGCGTAACTAAAGAACGTCATCAGGTATGATGTCATAATAGGGTGGTTCCATGAAAGAATTTCGCAATGTCAGCAGAAATACTTGGCAGAAATGCGCGCGCAGCAGCATGACGTGTGATTGACGTGCAATTAGGGGGTGAAGGGGACTTGACATTTAGCTCTACATGTGGCGACAGAAGTCTGGAGGGTCAAGTCAACCTAATCCCAAATCATATCTAACATCCTATGTTTAAAGAACTGTGTTATCCAAAAAGAAAGGTCTTTCGAACAAAATCTATTCTATACTGACTGTGAGTGCGTGTACAAGCGTCTAAGTGTCTATACTAGATGCGAGGGCAGAAATCTTCCATAGTAACAGGGCTATGAATTACTTGCATAATGACAGAGAAGCCGGGCCTTTTGCTCGGTAGCTGGAAGAATGTTTACTTAAACTACTAGACAGGAATGCATTGGGTAGGGAGCGGAGCAGATAATCTCGAAGGTGAAATACAGTTTTTGGCAGGCAACAGGCTGATGTCAGGCACCGTTAGCCGCGCAGGGAGTAGGACAAAGTTCATGGATACAGATGCGAGCTCAGACTGGAGCTTTCAGAGGCAGAAGGCAAGAAAAGGCTTGATGGCAGAATCAGGGCCTACTCGCCTGGACTGTAAAATGGCATAAGTGAACCATATAAGCCGGTGGCCTTTCATACTTAGGAATAGAATATCCGGCCCATTCATGGCGGATCTGAAAGAGGACATGTTGGCGGTGGACGCACATGTGTTTGCGTCTTCATAACTGGAACTGGAGGGAACATACATGTACTTGTGATTTATACATGAAACCGTTGGGGTCCAAGATAGGGGACATAACTGATCATAAAAATCCATATTTCCACACAACGCCGGGCTATAATCACTAATCTTTATTAAGCGGTGTAGGGATATATTTTAAAAGAACCACTACAGCTGTGAGGCAGAAATGGGAGTTGTTTAAACATTTAGAAGAACTCGGCTTATTACGACAAACATTGAGCAATGGCAGATTCCCACTCCCACAGTTTTTTTTTTTGCAGAGTTTTATATAGCGCAAACTTGACCCGAATCCAATCAGGTATCCGAGCGCTTCACATAGTACCAGTTACGTTACATGAGGACACATTCATTTTTTGTTCGGCAAGGGTAGATTAAGTGATTTTCCCACAATCGCAGGATGTTCCGCGTCATTGCCGAGACTCGAACCCAGTTCCCCAGGTCCGAGGTCGAGCGCCCTAGCTGTTAGGCCAACTCCTCTCCCAGTTCAATATAATGTATAAATTCTACATAACCCTATCAATGCTACACAAGGTTAACCCCACAAGAAACTCCGGTAGTCCCAAATACAAACAGAAAGACCCAACGTTTTCCCACAGGATCTGGGACTGTCCCGGATTGCACGCATATTGAGAAGTAGTGAAAAACGGGTTATCAGAACATTTACATATTGAAGTAATGTTGAGACCCCAACCTTACTGCTAAGCATAGAAGTCACTTAAACAAATTGTAAAATGAAAACGAAATTCCTTCACCTCATCCTACTATTAACAAGGAGAGTCTCCGTACCCTGGCTGCTCTCAGGGACTCCAAAAGGTGAGAGACTGGACTAAAAACGCCTAAGAATAGACACTAGTTAAATAAAGATGAAAATGATCAGAACAGATTAAAAAGTACCTAAAGCTCTAGAAATGTGACATACACTTGCTCCAACCTGACACAGGACCACCCTAGAAACCGAAATGTTGTAACATCTAATACGAAAAGTTCAATGGTGTGTGTGTGTGTCTATATATATATATGTATGTGTGTGTGTGTGTGTGTATATATATCTATCTATGTGTAAATGTTCGAGGCATATGAGCTGCAGATCACACACTAGCATAGTAGATCGCCATCTGGTGTTGGGCTCGGATGCTTGCACCTTGTTGTCGTCTTGGAAGAAGTCTTTGTAGTCACGAGATAGCTGACTCCTCCTTTGGATGATCGTGCGCATGGGCATCGACTCCATCCTTAGATTGTTTTTTCCGCCATTGGGTTCGGATGAAACTTTTCCACTCCGGTTCGAAATCTCAATTTCAAACTTTTTCGAAGCGCAAAACTTCCAAAAAATCATCGGATTCACTTTCATCTTAGACCCGACTTCATCGGCTCGATTCCGGTCGTCGACGCGGGCCGCTGGGCCTATCCACGCTGAAAGGCCTACGGCTCATGGAAAGGACGCCATTCAAAAAATGCCCCCAGTGTGGAGCAAAGTTCCCGCACAGTGACCATCACAAGGTCTGCAATCTGTGCCTAACACCTGGACACGACGAGTCCAGCTGTCCAGCCTGCGCATCCTTTCGATCTAAGACATTTTTGATGAAGGCTCCGATGTCCCAGAAGAAGATTCCGAAGCTCTCAATCGTGTCAGAGGCAGAAGACTCAGACGACCCCATCATCCTGGGCAACGAGTGAGTACTACTGCCCCTACTCCAACCCCTCCAAAACCGAAGGCAGTGGTCAAGACTTCGCCTGTTGGCCCCAGACGAGACCGAAAACATCCTTTAGAAGCCCCGCCTCCGGGCTCGGCTCCGAAGAAAAGGGACAAGCCTTCCGGTAGCTCGGGACCAAGCAAACCTCATGTAATTGTCCCACCGGCGCCTTCGGCACCGAAGCCAAAGGAACACTCTGCTCCGAAATCGGCTCTGACACCTTCCACCTCCAAAAAGGCCCCAAAAACCGCAAGGCCCGTGGATAAGCCAACTTCGAACGTTTCCAAGCCTAAAGATCCGGCTTCGGCTCCAAAACCAACATCCTCGGCACTGAAACAGAAGCCTAAGGACTCTAATACGCCTCCTAAGGCCAAAGACCATAAGGTTCAACTGCAGCCTCGTTCGGAACCGAAAAAAAACCGGCATCGAAAGCCGTTCCCGAGGAACAAGAACTTTTTCACCCAGATCCTATCGCTCCAAGGCAGAAAAAGATTGATATAAACCCAAAAACAGGACATGTCATGGCTGTGCCATGTTAAAAAAGGAAACTGGACACACCACCTGCTCCAGGTCCTGTACAGAAGGACTCTGCCACATCATCTATGCCTCCTTCTTCTCCTATACTACCTTCTAACCCACCTCCTCTGCCTAAACCACCCTTACCTCTAACTTCTCCACCACATACACCACCTCCAGATGATCCAGATACCTCACCACAAGATGATGGGGCATACCATATCCCAACAGATCTACCAGACCTACCAGACCCACAGCCATATCCCTCAAAACCATCTCCCCCAGATGATCACCTTGGGTTTGGACAGTTATTAAATAGGGCTACACTTTATCATGGTGTCACAATGCACTCAGACGCACCAGAGGAAGACTTCCTCTTAGATACATTTGAACAATCCCAAAAGTCAGTGCAAATATTACCAATGATCAAAGGAGTCATTAAGCATTCCCCAAAAGTATTTAAAGATCCCGTACGTGCCAGGATTCTTAACCCTAGAATAGATAAGAAATATAGGCCTGCCCCTGAAGATCCTAATTACATCAAAGGACAGTTGCCTTTGGATTCTCTTCATTTCCAATGCTAGAAAGCGCGCCAACTCCCAGACCTGGGATGCGCCACCCCCTGATAAGGATTTCAAATTGCTAGAAGCTTCTGGCAAAAGCACAGGCAGCCAATCACTGGCGTATTGCCAACACACAAACACTGCTGGCACGATATGACAGGGCACATCATGACCAGCTGGAAAACCTATTGCAGCATTTGCCTGACCAGTATAAAACCCAGGCAAATTACTTTATCCAAGAGGGCAAGCTAATTTCAAATGCGTCAATTAAATGTGCACTTGACGCAGCAGACACTGCCTCTAGATCAATCCACACCAGTGTACTCCTTAGACAACATGCCTGGCTACGCATTTCAGGCTTTAAGCAGGTGGTTCAGACTACCATACTTAGTCAGCCATTCAACCAAGAACAGCTTTTTGGCCCAGCTGTGGACACTACACTTGAAAAAATGAAAAAGGATACAGAGACTGCTAAGTCCATGGGAGCGTTATAGTCTCCACAAACGTGTGGCTCCTTTCGTCGCTCCTTATATAGAGGAGCCTCCAAAAACATGGGCGCAGACACCTCATCTTCATTTAAAGCCACTACACAAACATCCCCCAGTAGAGGATATTTTAGAGGCGGATACAGAGGAAACCACAATAAAGGAAGAGGTCGAGGTAATAACACTCGCTCCTCCCCCGCCACAAAACAGTGATTTTCCTCTGCTCCCCCCCAGACCATTCCACTCCGGTCGGGGGCAGATTAACACAGTTCCTACCTGTCTGGAATTCCATCACAACAGACAGGTGGGTAAGACAAATTATCCAGTATGTTTACTGACTGGAACTTACAGCTACCCCCCCACACATACCACCCAAGCAGCGCCCAATGTCCGCAGACCATCTTACGCTCCTCAAACAAGAGGTTCTCTCACTGCTTCAGAAGCACGCAATAGAGCCAGTTCCCTTAGAGCATCAAAGAATAGGGGTCTACTCACTGTACTTTCTTATACCCAAAAAGGACGAGACTCTGAGACCAATACTCGACCTCAGACCCCGAAATCTGTATATACACTCAGATCATTTCCATATGATCACTCTTCAACAGGTGCTCCCGCTGCTGCAACAAGGCGATTTCCTTGCCACACTAGATCTCAAGGACGCTTACTTCCACATTCCCATACATCCTGCTCACAGGAAGTACCTAAGGTTTGTAGTGGACGGACAACACTACCAGTTCAGAGTCCTTCCATTTGGAGTGAGCACCGCACCCAGAGTATTCACGAAATGTCTTGCGGTAGTAGCAGCACATCTCAGAAGACAACAAATTCATGTCTTCCCATATCTAGACGACTGGCTAATAAAAGCCAAGTCATTCGACCAATGTGTTCTACAGACTCACCAAACCATCCAAATGTTACACAACTTGGGGTTCACCATCAACTACACAAAGTCACATCTCCAGCCCTCTCATATACACCAATATCTAGGAGCCACAATAAACACCTCCACAGCACTAGCATATCCCAGTCCAGCTAGGATAGCCAGTATGCAAACTCTTATCACAAAATGTCAAAACCAACACTCTCTTCCAGCCAGAGTGTTCATGCAACTCATGGGCATGATGGCATCTTGCATCTTCATTGTGCCTTATGTAAGACTTCAAATGCGTCCCTTACAGGAATGTCTAGCGCGTCAGTGGAACCAGGCTCAAGGACAACTTACAGATCTGGTGTTGGTAAACAGCTGTACACATCGCTCTCTACAGTGGTGGAACATAACAAACTTGTACAAAGAGCGGCCTTCCCTCGAGCCTCTTCCACAGATAGTGCTGACAGGTGCATCACTCACAGGATGGGGAGCCCATCTCCTCGGACACACAACTCAGGGCAAAATGGAACACTCAACAAAAAGTGCTCCATATCAATCACCTAGAACTGCTGGCAATATTCCTAGCACTAAAATCCTTCCAACTACATGTACAGAACAAGGCTGTCCTCATCCGGACGGACAACATGACAGCCATGTATTACATACAAAAACAAGGAGGCACACATTCTCTGCAGCTGTCCCAGCTCGCACAGAACATTTGGAGGTGGGCCATTCCTCACAACATATACCTACTTGCAGAACACCTTCCAGGAGTTCACAATCAGATTGCGGATCTGTTAAGTTGACAGACACAACAGATTCACGAGCGGGAACTACATCCCCAAGTTCTACTACCCTTTTTTCCAAATGTGGGGCCAACCAGACATAGATCTGTTCGCCACACAAGAAAACGCAAAATGCCCAACCTTCGCCGCCAGGTTTCCGCACCCGGAGTCAAAAGGCAATGCGATATGGATGAACTGGTCAGGCAGATTTGCGTAAGCTTTTCCGCCTCTCCCTCTCATTCCACTAGTGGTACGCAAGCTCAGGCAACAATCTCTCAAACTGATCCTAGTAGCTCCCACATGGGCACGCCAATCGTGGTTCACAACACTACTGGAACTCTCACTAGTTCCACACCAAAAACTACGTCTATCCCCGTCCTAAATAACCCAGAAACATGGAGACATCAGACATCCAGATCAACTGAATCTAGTGATCTGGCTCCTGAAGTCCTAGAGTTTGGTTACCTTAACCTTCCACCGGACTGCATGAACATCATCAAAGAAGCCAGAAGACCTACTACTAGAGCTTGCAATGCTGCAAAATGGAAAAGATTTGCCATTTACAGCACTAACAATAATATACACCCACTGGATGCCTCCATCCAAAACATCATTTGCTACTTACTACATTTGCAAAGATGTAACTTAGCATACTCATCCATACGACTGCATGTAGCAGCACTCGCAGCTTACTTACAAAATCGACAACACTTGTCACTGTTTAGAGTCCCTGCAATTAAAGCCTTCTTGGAACGACTTAAAATAATTATTCCTCCCAGATTACCACCCTCTCCGGTGTGGAATCTAAACATTGTTCTTACTAGGCTCATGGGACCCCCATTTGAACCTCTACATAAATGCGAACTGCAGTTCCTTACATGGAAAGTAGCTTTCCTTATTGCAATCACATCTCTCAGGAGAGTGAGTGAGATCCAGGCTTTAACCATACAAGAACCATTCTTACAATTACATCGTAACAAAGTGGTTCTTAGGACAAATCCAAATTTCCTTCCAAAAGTCTTATCTCCTTTTCATCTTAACCAATCAGTGGAGTTACCAGTGTTCTTTCCAAACCCAGACTCTGTAGCGGAGAGAGCTCTTCACACCTTGGATGTTAAAAGAGCCCTTCTTTATTACATTGACGGAACTAAATCTTTCCGTAAAACAAAACAATTGTTTGTAGCTTTCTCTCCACCACATAAGGGTAACACCATCTCCAAATCTGGGATTGCAAGGTGGATAGTTAAATGTATCCAAATATGCTACCAAAAAGCTAAATGCACATTAACAGTTCCCCCTAGAGCGCATTCCACACGCAAACTAGGGGCATTCTTAGGGATCATTCCCTTAAAAGACATTTGTAAGGCAGCCACATGGTCTACAATACACACCTTCACTAAACATTGTGTTGACGTACGAGCAAAGCAACAAGTTTCTGTGGGCCAAGCTGTCCTTAAAACTTGGTTTCAAACTACTGCAACCGATACAGGTGACCACCGCTAGGGGAGATACTGCTGTATAGTCTATGCTAGTGTGTGATCTGCAGCTCATATGCCTCGAATGGGAAATGCTACTTACCAGTATGCATCTGTTCTTGGCATGTAGAGCTGCAGATCCACACAATGCGTGCAAATAATTTCTTTATTAGCAAACATGCTCAGCCAACACAACACGTTTCAGCCCCTAGAGGCCTTGGTCACATGACGTACCCATAGATCCCCAAACATTTAAAGTGCCACATATTAACAGCAACTGAAAACAGACTTCCGTTTGTTTTCTGTACAGCAATATCAAGGTCAGTTTAACAGTGATACTTGACATTTGAATCGTGTGCAAAATTACGCATTGTATTGTTTATAAACAATGACACATATAATCAATCAGTTGTATGTGTGCAAATCATGCAATTTGTTATTTGTAAATAATTACACTTGAACGCTCCTCCCTACATGTGCAAAGTTCGCAATGGTTACAGTTTAAATACCACATTGTTTCAGTTTAAATACTGGTGGTACTCGCCAATTTTTCTTATTATATGCTGATTTTCACCATATAATATCTGTAAGCAATAACCCATAATTGGTCAGCTCTACATGTGCAAATAGCGCAATCTATTGTATGTAAACCTTAACACTTAATCACTTCTTGTCACATGTGCAAATAACGCAATAGTCACCTTATCAATACATGTTGATCACAGTTGATACTGAGAAATGCACATTAAAGTCCAAATACATAATATTGCTTGCGTACACACACTTTCTGCTGGTACGGGTTTCTTAATACATTACAATTCCGGCATCAATGCCCCTCCTTCTCCGTACCTGTCCTACATTTACTTTTGCCACGATGACAAAACCTGCTGTAAAAAACGTGTCCTGTTAAGGTTGTGTGCTCTAAAGTGCAATTTGAAAAATTATTCTAAAATTGAATTTATGTGAATAAAGTGCTTAAGTGTTGTTAAAATTGCTTATTTCTGCATACCGTTAGGGGCCTGAAACAGGACACCCCAATGGTTAGAGGGTAGTGAGGATATACCATCAGTAGAGAAGATGGCAAAACGGAGGGAATAGCTATCACAACTTTATTTAAAAATTGATTTGATAGTGATATTTTTATCCAGAAAAGCCTATTCGTAATCAGATCCTACTTTTATATCGAATATATCGGATGCTGACCAACCAAGGGTGACCCACCCATCAAAGCCAGGTGTATAGATCTTCAGTTATTTTCAGCCCATTGGGGCTCTTGCAATCTAATTCTAAGATGTATCTCGTTTCTAATAGTCTTAGAATTGCCTCTCTATTGCCTCCCGGTCTAGGTGGTGGCACTGCATCAACCACAGAATGTTTCAGTTTGTCTAGGTTGTTGTTTTCGTGAACCTCGTCGAAGTGGCGTGCCACAAGGTAATTCGGATCTGAATTGGTAATGGCCCTAAGGTGCTGGAGCACTCTCTGGTACTGCCTACATACTGCAGTCCACAAGAGCACTCCAGCACATACACTGCGAACTCCGACTTGCAGGTTAGCCATTTATCTATTGTACAGGGCTTATCTTTGAAAGGTGAAATGCAAGGTTTTATTCGTTCCATATTTGCAAGCTCTGCAATTGGAACATTTAAAAAACCCTTGGCGGCTGATAGCCAATTACTGGCTGGTTGATAATCAGGGCTGTTGCTTACCACTAGATCTCTAGTACTGGGGGCCCTTTCTGAATGTAATCATGGGGGTATGAGATACCTTGTCACCTAGAATGGGGTCGCTCAAGATTAGATGCCAATTCTTTTTAAGTATTTTGGACAAACTATCTTTCTGTTTGTTGTATGTCAGGATGAGTCTCTGATTGTTGCTGCTCTCAGTACTACTGTTGAGGATCTTCTTTTTATCTCGCGGTGGTTTCATTAGCAGTTCACTTAGAGAGTGTGACCTAGTTTGTTGGATTGCATCTTCGATTGTGCGGTATATATATATGATTTTAAGACCTAAAAATCACAAATGATAAAGTCATGTTGATGCAGAAAGTGATGGGACTGGTAAGTACTGGTTGTGTATTACTATTAATTTGAAATGCAGAAAACGCAGTTCAACATATATCTAAATAAAGGGTAAAGAAAATAAAGCAAGGTTGTAAGTACCGACTAATGTATCTCTTACAGACAGATTCCCCTTAATGAAGTTGAATCAGAGCTACTTGCTAAGATCCTGGATAACCACCTGATGGAGGATGATGAAACATAGTATCCATCGCCTTACCAATACCTTGGCGTTAGCAGGACACCTTCATGCGCCACTCATGGTTCTCCAAAGTGATGTTCATTAAGCATTTGATATCTGAACTGGGAATATTTATTTGCAATTTAGGTAAATATTACTATAGGGCCGTAATCTTCACAAGAGTCCAGGTAGATAATGACCTGGCTGACTCATTACTCATGAGACCGGGTATTCAACAAGGCTGTCCTCTGTCACCAGTCCTTTTTAGAACAGCAGTAGAACCATTGGCGTGGATTTCGGGGGCAAAGATGGTATTGTAAGGTTTAGACAGAAATTGAGAACAACTCTATCACTATATCTGGATTACCTCTTGATATTCAGCAGTCGGCCAGACCAGTCCAAAACAGGTTCTGCTCAGGACTGTGAGTTTATGGAGTAATTCTAGCTTATAGGAGATCTGGAGAGGGTTGGGGTCTGGATTAACCAGTCAGAGGTGGCTTCAATACCTTGGAATACCTTGGGATGTAGGTCTAATAATTAATCAGTGATGTGGGAAGGTAACATAGGTTGACTAATGGAAGCACTTGAAAGGGACCTTTCACATTGGGCACTGTTGCTGCTATCATCCTTGATGGGGATTGGTGCTGCACAAAATATTATATAAAAGTACAGAATATCCCTCTAATTGCCCCACTCTGTTTCTTTAAATGTATGACTTTTAGATATTTCTGTGGAACAGCAGGACACGAAGAATGTGCATGGCCAAATGCTGTAAATCCTCAGATAATGGTGGACTCGGCATAGCAAATTAGACTAGACTACTACAGGGCGTTGCACCCCACAGTCATTGATGACTGGCTTTTTGACACCTTTGCAACAGGTGTGAGAAACAGACTTGGGCCCCTTGGAGGATGCAGATTGACATTCCAACAGGGGGGCTCACATGGAGGTGCCCATCTTCGTCTCCTACAGACTCGTACAGTTTAAGGAATTAAATTGCATTTACTAGACATGGGGAATACATTGCTGGGTGGGAAGGAAGGCTTCAGCACCATGCCCGAGGTGTCAAGAGCAGAGGAGTGACTTACTTCATAAAGTGTAGAACTGTAGAGTTTTCAAGGCGTTTTGAGAGACAATTGTGGGGACCATGACCCGAGTCTTAGGACAGCCCCTCCCACCTCCCACCCCCTTCCCTCCCCAAGCAATTCCTTCTTAGTATCCTAGAAGATTTGGCCTAGAAAGATATGTGAGGGTGTTTGTAGAATTCAGCTTGAAAGTAGCCAAACAAGGTATTGTTTGGGAATAGAGGTTGTGTAGGTAGTGATTGGCCTGTTGATCTCCAAGTGGAAGTTGGATTGGATCAATGCAGATTTCTTGATAAATGTATAGACGAGACCTGTCTCATTAAAAGGTATGGGGTTGGTGAAATGAATCCGGGACATTGAGAGCTGTGATTGCCTTGGACATGTTTGCCTTTCTTTAAAGATAAATAGACCGTTGACATGTTTGCCTTGCATACTGTGACTTATTGAACAAACAGATTGAATATTAAGCTCTTTAGGGGACACTCTGCAGTGATATGATTGCATTTGACAGTCATATTGTTAATATGCCAATAAAGTGGTTTATAAAAAAAAAAAGCCAGAACTGGGAAAGTGGAATCTTCCATTCTTCAGCCAGAATGATTACCTGCTATTAATAGTTCAACATTATCTCTTCCTCCTCAGAGAAGTCGTTTGTTTTCTATGAAATTCTAGGATCACCTTCAACATCTTCTGCATGCTTTACTTGTATGGCTATGCTTCTTAACTCACCCACCCACCCACCCACCACCACTCCCAAATACTGCTTACCTTCCCCCCATATCTTTGAGAATCAAACTTGTATGCATTGGAATGTTGTAAGAATTGAGGTAGCCAGATTCAAAGCCTCCTCAGCACTGATCCACATCTTCACTGGGGTGCATCTGTCTGGAGCTCCCTCCCACTCACTTTGGGAACTCAATAGTCCAATCTTCTCCTTCAGGAAGCAGCTCAGGGCACATCTGTTCTGACGATTCCTGGACTAACCGGAAGTCTCTTTTAACACTCCTTGGTCACACCTCTGAAGAACCGGGTAATCTGAACCCAGCGGCGCCAGGGGCACGCCCAAAGTCTTCGGGTTCACCTGTCTTAGAATACAGAGACACAGGATACTTCTTGGTGGCGTCCGAGATCGACAGAAGTCCTAGAAGTCATCACGGTATGAGTTCTCAGGAGACTGCTCAATTTTACAAAGCAAGTCATCCCTTTTTATGCCAGAAACATCACATTCCAGACAAACACCCATTATTTTACAAATTGTCCAATCACATGTAACCACACCAAAGGTATCGCATGACGGTAAAACCCACTTTTCAGCTGTCCGGCCCATGATCAATCATCGAACAAACCCAACATTCTTCTTTAGACAAGCCGGACAGACCCATAATAAAGAGACCACAACCCATATCGTAAATGGACCCATAAAAGAGGAAACAGAAACAGATAGAAGTAGGATGAGGCATGTTTGTGTGCAATAAAACTTTTACAAGATCCCGTGCTCTGACCCTTAATCAAGATCAGCTAGTGGGCGGGAACGGGTTTGGCAGGGTCAGCCTCGGGCAACGAGGTCAGTTCACTCAAGTCATGTAGGAGTCAGCACAAACTCGAGCTAAGGTGCGCCTGTCCAAAAAGCTCGTTTAACCACAGTCATTGGCCTATGTGAGGGCAACCACAAAATGGCTACCATGCGCAAAATGGAACCCAGGGTTCGATACGAAAACCCTAAATACGCAGTGAATTCATTGGTGTAATGTGACGAAAACACACGTACTAGCCGAACTCACTAGTTACGGTTCGCTGTTACCAAAATCGTAACGGAACCACGATGTTTAAAACGCAGATTCAGATTTCACGGAACCTCCCCTCCCGCTTCTCTCCTTTACCTCTTCTGTGAAATGTGACCTGCTCCCTGTACTCTGTTATAAGATGTAAGTCCCATGATCATTCGTTGTCTGGAATGGGTTCTCTGTCATTCGTAAAGTGCCCCGCGTGCTATGGTGCTGTATACACGCTTGGAATAAACAAAGACTCCAGCTCAGTGGTGACGCTAGACTCCTTGGCCATGTCTTTGTCTGTGATTAGACTTCACTGAAGCGTTGTAATGTATTTAGAGAACAGGCCATTTGGTAATTTGCTAAGGTTTCTAGTTAGGCCAGGGTCTGTCATATACGGAGTCTTCCTCAAAAGTGTAGTCTCTAAAAGGCATTGCTGGGGCAGGAAGGATATGCTACTTGACAGGTGTTCATCAGGTAGTTAGTTATTGCTCCTAAAATGACTTATTTGAAGCGCAACTGAATATCATTGAGCGTGCAGAGCCATAGTTTGCTGCGGTTTCAAAGCATTACATAGCTTAGAAAACGTATTTCTCCATCATGGGGTCGTTATTAGTTTTCAGAATTGTTAAATATATCTCACAAAGTTAAGGATCCTGCAACGGAGAGAAATACATTTTTGGTTTTTCTTTCTGTTCGTATTCTTTGCAGAAATGAAGGTATAACGAAAAAAAACTAGTACGTCAAATTGCTTTTAAAATGCATAAAGCAACATTATTATGGTTGGATTTTGAACATTGCTCTGCGGAAACCCTGTTTTGCATGACTGTCGTTTTCATAATGTGACCTCGCAGTGGCTTTGTTTCCTCACTAGGTTCTTGCTCTGGGCTTCTTGACGGAGTGGAAAAGATTTTCACAAACATGAGTATAAAAAAAAAGTACAGCCTTGTGGGCTGGGGTGGGTCAATACATCTGAAGAGTTTGCCTGTTCTCCACCAGTTTTAATGTTCAGTGCTCAAGTGGATCTCAGAGGAGCAATGCTTTTACTTAATGTTTTTTGTCCCCTACGCCTGCAAAATGTCCAGGAGGCTCTCCCGACATTTTATGGAGCAGTCTTGGACGTTGAAGGGCCTGTGCCACTATATAGAGGAGTTGTTCCATGACTCCCAAGAAAGATTCTTGATTTCATTCAGATGCTTTCAATGTTGGTAGAGTAGTCCCTACAGTGTACCCTTATTCTCAAGGTTGGTGTCCGCCAAACTTTTGTAGTAGGCTGAGATATTTATATTACATACAGGGTCTGCAAGGCCAAGATTCTGCAGACACGGTGGGCGTGGCCAAGCAGTCGATGATGGCGGACGCGTGAGCCTTCAGCTCCGCACCAGCCGACTCAATTATCCTGTATACTACCTGCTTACCCTCGGCCCCATGTGGGGTAGAAACTGGGAGAGACCCCTGAGACTCGGGGGAGCCGAGCGATGCCGGTTGTGGTAGTGAGGACTGCGGAGGAGCTGCCGGCGGGGTCGCCTTCTCGGGCCGCCGGCCGGGATATTCAAGATGGTGGGTACGCGGCGGCTCCACAGCTTAACGGCATCGAGGCCGGGAGATCGGAGCCCCGAGAGCTGGTTGAAGCGTCCGGGACAGGTGGCGGAGGACAGACGCCGAGTGGGGCGGGCGGGCCGCCGAGGCGATTCTTTCCTCTCCCGGTGAGCGGCACCGTCCCTGCAGAACTGGGTCCCGGGCGAACGTGCGGTGAATGGTGACACCCCACCTACACCACTGGCACGGCGGCCTTGCCTTGAGGGACGGCGAAGAGAGGGGAGATAGGCCGCATCCGTACGACCAGAGAAGCCTGCGCAGGTACTATATACCAGCGACCGGGGTCTGCCTGGAGGCGCGACTGGGGTGCAGAAATCGGGCGGCCCCCGACGTTTGAAGAGGTGGCAGGAGGGGCCAATTTGAATGATCGGAAGGCGCACACGGAGCTCATAGGCTGCAAAGAAACATTGGCGACTGGAAGGCGATGTGGGAGTGCTTAAGGTGACGCACTGCGGGGTCCCTACAGGAGACGAGGTGGATGGTGTTGGCTCCGTCGGCGCCGCCGGCGGTGGGGCCTCATTTTGGGAGCCGGCGAGGGGAAGAGAGATCACCCGCATTGATAAGACCGGAAGTGGAATACCAACACCTGGAGAAGCGCACGGGGTGCAGAGACCTGGCGGCCCTCTGGAAAGGAGGTGACATAAAAGGCGGGAGTCCCGGGGGAGCGGAGCAGCGCCAGTTTTTTTCCAGGGCTGAGAGGACAGCCACCTCGCATGGAGTTTGTATGCCAGAATGAGATATCGGCGGCTGGGTGGCGACGTGGGAGTACTTAGGATGTCACACTGCGAATCCCACATTTGGTAAACTCCTTGAGATGGAAATGTGACTTTTGCCGGGTTCCGAGAGGCACTCTGTGTTCTGGGAACAGGTACGCTCTGCTGTGTTATTGACTGGTACTATAGGGTTCCCATCACTCACCATTTGGCAGTTTTTCTTCATCCTCATCCTTGACAGACACTGGAGTGGTGGATACCCCCTTGCCCGGGGGAGGAGCTTGTCCCACAGCGAGTCAGCAACCCTCGGACGGTAAGAGCACGACAAACCACAGACATGGGGAATCCCAGGGCACGGCAGACGGGTCCCCCCTCTTGAACGGGATGTAAGTAGAGGGACGCAAGACTCTAAGGACATGGAGCATCTTGAGAGCTGAACACGCGAAGCTCTCGAATCGGGTGAAGCAGGTGGAGGGGGTCACTGGAGACTATGGTACCGATACAGCAGGGGCTGCAAGGGCAGGTGGGGGACCTATCCCAGAGAATGTTGCTACTGGAAAAGAGAGCAGAGGATGCGGAAGGGAGGAACCGTAGAAGTAATATTCAAGTGGTGGGACTGCCGGAAGGTGAAGAAGGCATGGATTTGGTGGCTTACTTAGAGGACTGGCTCCGGAGGGTGGTGGCGCCGCAGGGCCTCTCCACATTTTATACCCTTGAACGAGCGCACCGAGTGCCGGCACGTCCGCCTGCTCCTGGTCGGCCTCCATGGACGGTGGTGGCTAAGTTGCTGCACTTCAGAGACAGAGACCTTTTGCTGAGGAGAGCATGAGAAGTGGGCCCCTTTGCAGTAGGCAACAGTAAAGTGACGCTATTCCCTGATTACACCTTGGAGGTACAAAGACGGAGAGCCTCGTTCTTTGAAGTGAAGAAGGCCCTAAGAGAAGAAGGCATTCAGTACGCCTTAATGTTCCCTGCTCGTCTAAAAATTATGATGGAAGGAAAGACTCACTTCTGTGAGGACCCACAAACAGCTTGGGACTGGTTGGAGACGTATTGGGCGGGTGGCTCCCCTCACTCGACCTCGAGACGCCAAACAGTGGGTCAGATGCGTGCAGGGAAACGTTTACGACAACGGAGGCGCCGGACAACTGTAAAGAAACCCAGCCCGACACGTCTGGCCGCAGAGCGCGCTGAAGTTCTGGAGACGGTGGCCGCAGTGATGCAGTCCAGAGACTCTCCCTCTGAAACGGACTCCGAGGCTAAGTATGGGGAGGAGGACATAGACTCAGAAAGCTCGCAGGCTACCAGTGGGGTCCCGCCGTCGGTAACACTGCGGACTGCTGATGACTTGTAGGGGGTTATTGTAGGAGAGGGACTAGATTATAATCACTTGTATGGTGTAGTGGGGGTTGGCCTTGCTACAGGGAGAAAGCGGTAGAACACTGCGGGGGGGTATAGCCTGACAGAGAACCGTTGTCCTGCGGGGGCGCGGCTTTCTGGGGGTGGGATTGGAAGGGGGTTCAGGGTTAATCATGAGGATAGTCGGCGGTTAGCGGGCTATCTTGGCAGACGTCACTGATCTTGCCACGCACCCACAGCCGGTCTGAGGGTAGTTTCCTTTAGACCTTTGATTACTTTGCCTTTGTTGAGTGGTGAGAAGCATCACCATGGGTTCTGTTGATAGGTTTGGGTGGTTGGCCGTTGCCAATCCGCTCTTGGGATGGGGAGTTTTAGATAAGGGGGTTGTTTGCTTCCGCCAGGGGCACAGAAAAGGTTTCAAGTGTGGAGCGGGGGTGGGGGAGCACGATATTGCAGAATGGTGATGACAGGCGGTAAGCCCGAGCAGTTCCAACTGGTAACCTGGAATGTTTGAGGGATGAGATCACCGCTGAAACGATATCAGGTACTGTCCTATGTTCGGCGTAGAGGGGCGCAGGTGGTTATGCTGCAGGAAACTCATTTGGCGGAGGGGGAGATGGCACGTCTGGGTAGGCGCTTGCGGGGACAGCTGTATGCTACTACGTATTCCGCTTTCTCCAGGCGGGTCCTGATTTGGATTAAACCGGGGGTTCCCTTTAGGCTCCTTAGGCAAAGGATCAATCAGGAAGGGAGATACGTGATAATTACAGGTACTTTGAGAGGCAGAGAGGTGACATTGGTGAATGTTTATAGCCCGAATAGAGATCAGATTTCCTTTCTGTCTGACCTCTCGGAGGTCCTGGCCAACTTCCCACATACAGATCTGATAATAGTTGGGGACTTTAATTGCATAGCTGATGTGCACTGGGATAGATCAACACCCCCGCTTCATGGGACTCCGGTTGAAACAACAGCTAGAGGGTTGAGAGCATGGGCCCAGGGATGGGACTTAAGGGATGTTTGGAGGCTACATAATCCCGGGACGCGGGGCTACTCCTATTACTTGCATTTATATGATCTGCATACCCGACTAGACATGTTTTGGTGCTCTTCATCCCTGTCCTCCTTACTTTCTGCTACTGAGTATCTGGGTCGATCACTATCAGACCACAGCCCATTGATTATGAGGTTTACTCCACTTCGGGAGCGGACTCTGATTCCCAGCTGGCGCCTTAGTCCTATATTGCTGGAAGATGAAGGATTCCAACACGATCTCGCTGAACGGTTGACTGACTACTTCACCACTAATGGAGGTACGGCTAGTTCTCGGCTGGTAGAGTGGGATGCGTGCAAGGTGGTGGTGAGGGGGTTTTGCTTAGGGAAGACAGTTGGCACAAGACGCTTGGTAACACAGGAGTTGGAAGAGATAGAAGCCTGGATACTCCTGGCAGATAACGAAGCGGCGGAGGGGGGACAAACAGGGGACCGACTTGTGGAGCTGAGGAGCCAGTATCACCATGCCTGGGACCGACTGAGGGCCATAGTCTGGCAAACGCATCAAGCTGCCCAGCATGCAGAAGGAGGAAGGGGGAGTAAACTACTCGCGTGGTTGATTAGGCTGGTGGGCAGGGGGTCCCCCATAACCAGTGTTACGGATTTTACGGGCCAGATACTAACCTCTCCAGGTGATATCAATGGAGCCTTCCGGATGTACTATGAGGCCTTATACGATGACCCTGACCCATGTGAAGTTGCATCAATGCAGCGGTACCTGGAGACTCAAGGTTTAGTGCAGCTGGACCGTACCTATCCGACTCAACTGGCTGCTCCGCTGGGGGTAGGAGCTATCAAAGAATCGATAAGAGAGATGGCGAAGGGGAACACACCTGGGTCGGATGGCCTGCCCGCGGAGTTCTATGCTACGTATATTGATATACTGGCTCCTCAATTGGAACGGGTTTATGCTCTGGCCCTGGAAGCTGGACTGTTACCTCCCTCGATTAGGGAAGCATTGGTGATTCCCCTCCCGAAAACAAATTCGGGTCAGGCCCCACTATCCGATTTCCGACCACTTTCCATGTTGAATATGGATTTTAAGATCCTGAGTAAGGCCTTAGCGTTGAGACTTCTTCCCCATATGCGGCAACTGGTCCACACAGACCAATGCGGCTGTATTCCAGCTCGCTCGACGTCAAGTAATTTGAGACGTCTTTATCATTTGATGTTCCACCCCTCACTTGGCGATTTCCCGGATGCCGTTGTGATAGCCATCGACCTGGAGAAAGCTTTTGATTCCCTCCGGTGGGACTTTCAAATTCGCAGTTATGATGGAGATGCAGCTGGGAGACGGCTGGTTGCAATGGATTAAGCTCCTCTACAAGAGCCCGAGTGCACGAGTACGGACGGGAGGCACCATCTCGTCCCCCTACCCCATCTATAGGGGGACTGGGCAGGGATGCCCGTTATCCCCATTGATCTTTGCACTCGCCATGGAACCTCTGGCCGCACGCATACGGAGGGAGGCGGAGGGAGTGGGAATACCGATAGAGGGAGCGAATCATATCATTTCCTTATACGCGGACGATGTCCTGACTTATTTGAGAGACTGCTCTATGGGAGTCCGGATGATCGTGGACTTGTTTGGAGAATTCGCAGCCTTTTCAGGCCTACGAGTGAATACACGAAAGACCTTTGTCTTCCCGCTTAGGCCTAGCATGCCCCGACCTGTGACAGTGCCGAACACATTGGTATGGGCACCGGTTTCCATTAAATACCTCGGGATTCAGATATACCACACACAGATGGATATGTTCGAAGGGAATCTGGGGGCTTCTTTAGGAAGCCTCAGGTCACATTTTGGCACTCACTAAAGTTGCCTCTTATGGCCCGCCTGGCACTTTCTAAAATGGTGATGCTCCCCCGGTTGTTGTATCACTTTGTGAACCTTCCAGTGCTGATCCCCAGGGCTTGGTTTCAGACGTTGGATGAACTCCTGTGTTCTCTTATATGGGATGGTGGCCGGAACCGGGTATCGTTGCAAACTTTGAGGCTGCAGTTGGCTTCCGGAGGACTCGGAGCCCCGGATTTCGAAGGCTACTATCTGGCGGCACAGCTGCAGTGGCTGACTCGCTGGTTGGGCGGTAGAGACAGTGACACTATATTGCTGCCGATGGGGACGGCTCCAGCCAGATTATATCCTCGACTTTTGGATAGGCGGCAAAAGATACTACCTATGGGGGTACTGCTTTCCGTGGCGGTGAAATGCTGGGACCCCTGTGTGACACGTTCCCGAGCCCGAACACGGTATGCTACAGGTATCCCCCCTCACAGGTATCCCCCCTCACAGGTAACCCGCAGGCAGGAAGAGGACCACCGCTTACCCACCGACAATTGACTGGGTGGTATGAGGCGGGGATACACACCATTGGGGATTGTTATAGGGATGGTGAGTGGCTCCCACTACAGGAATTCCTGGAATACCATGAGCTCCCGGCGGGACAGTTCCTGAATTACCATAGGCTGAGACGGGCCATAGTTGAGTTATGGGGACCCCACACTACGGAACTGGATCCACACTCTGCACTGGAAGCTGTGGCAACTTTGGGCTCGGCGGGCCACCTGATCAGATGGCTGTACTTGGCAATACGGGGTTTGACGCCAGAAGAATTGGGAGGCCTTAGGGGGAGATGGGCGGCTTCCATAGGCAGGCCTTTCACAGATCAAGAGTGGCAGAAAGTCATACGAAGCCCCAAGAAGGTATCTAGAAACACTGCATTTAAGGTGCTACAGTTTAATGTGCTCCACAGGACATACCTGACCCCGCATAGGCTGAATACTATTTATCAGCGGACGGACATCTTCTGCGCTAGATGTGCAGCCCTAGACGCAGATTTTGACCATATGATGTGGTCTTGCCCCCAGCTTGTTGTGTATTGGGGTGAGGTCCTGGCACAAGTCAATAGAGTGCTGGAAGGGACTCTGGCTTGTACCCCAGAGGTCTGTTTACTGGGTCTCTATCCCAGACCAAAGGCTCGCAAGCTGGGGCACCGGTTTGTAGACTTAGTGCTTTTATTGGCGAAGAGCCAGATAGCGCTTAGGTGGAAGGCTAAAATTACCCCGTCTATAATGCTCTGGGGAGCAGAGGTCACACGATGGGCAAGGGCGGAGGAGAAGGCCCTTATTACAGAAGACAGAATCACCAAGAGGCGAAAACCGCTTGCCGAGCGCTGGGGAGCTATTGTCCAGGCATGGGAGTCTAGGGATGATCCGGAGAGGAGTGATAGTGCGGAGCTGGAGACACTGGAGGACCGGACAGGGGTTGGGTGAAATAGTGGGGATAAACTATTGGTTAGGCGGTCCCTGGGCTTGAGATGGGGTGATATGGGTATTTCCTTGCCTCTCTCCCTCTTGTTTTTTTTTCTTCTTTTTTTTTTCTTTTCTTTTCTTTTTCTAGTTTTCTGTCCCTCCCCCCCCCGCACTACCCCGCCTTTGTTGGGGGGGATCCACACTGATAGTAATGCATGACTCTAGAGGACCATGGGATAGGGGTAGGCCCCTGGCGGGATTCAGTTATTGTTTGGTGGTTTGGTTACCCTATAAAGGGATTGAGCTCAGTGATGAATATTTGGAGCATATACGGAGGGTTTTGGCCTTATTGAAATTGTCATGTAAGGAATAGAGTTAAGGAGACATTTAGACCTTGTCAACCCCCTTGCAAGTATGAATGGGGGGATTTCTGGCACAGATCCCTACAAAAACCATATGAGGCAAAGGAATGGCTTTCTGAAACTGTACTTAAGGTAATGGGGATTTTCTTTGTTTCCTTCTCCTTCCTAATCTTGGTGTAATGCAAACTGTACTGTATTAGGAAGATCCTTTCTTTTTTTTTTGTTATATGATAACTTGTGCAAATGCCAATAAAAATTATTTAAAAAAAATAAAAAAAAAGATTCTGCAGACACCCCGTAAGGTAGACCGTTGGAACTGATCTCAGGTCCTGGGCATGGCAAATATAGCCAAATGCTTAACAGTACGTGAAAGTGGTCGGCAGTACTGAGACATTTGAGAAAATCTACTGTACGTAGGTCAAACAAGATGGAACAGTCAGGATAAAGCCACACTTACAGCCTCGATGTGGTACAATGGGCTGATGCCTAGAGTGTCTCAATGTCGGAGATGGCAAGCTGTGTAAAATAAATATAGTGTTAAGCGTTAGTTCTGGTGTCTACAGTAGTCCTTTAGTCTATGGTGTCTGGGAGTTGCTCTGGAAGACCTGAGCATGATGAGACAGGTGGGAGTTAAAAGGAGAAGAGGAAGGAAATGGACAAGTCAGAGGAGATAACTACTGGAGAGGACGATTAAGGTCAACATACAGGCTTTAGCAAAGCCTGTTGGTTTGGCTATGGATGTATGATCCGAGAATGGGAACATAGGCAAGCACAAATCTGCAAGTTTGTGTCACTTCACTGTGTATTTTGCTGCATGGATTAGCAAGCTTGGTGACTAAAAAACAGATCAAAGACATAACAAGTACAGAATTTGACAGAGATTGGTAATTCATATGTTGCCACATTAAAGCCAGAACTATTAGTTTTGACAATGCTTGTAGCACAGGAGCAGTAGAACCAGTGGTGTGGATTTAGGGGGCGAAGATGGGTTTGTAAGGTTTAGACAGAACAAATCTATCTCTATTCCCGTATGACCTCTTGATATACCGCAGTTGACTAGACGGGTCCAGACAAAGGTCTGCTCGGGAATGTGAGTTTATTGGACTCAGTCTAGCCTATAGGGGAACTGGAGAGGCTTGATTGGGGCCACTCACTGAAATATCCTAAATGCAGATGCTATATCCAGATAGGAGCCAATGCTTGCTATGTCATTGAACTCTAGTTGTATCTAGATGATGAGACCCGGAAGGCGAATTTCGGTCTGGGGTTGCTTGTTATCCTGTTAAGATGTGCACCATTTAGTTCGTCTTAGCTGTTGTGTTGAGGCAGAACTGGGGCTGATTTGCATGTGATTGGTCACTTTCTGTAGCAGCACAGCGCAAGACTGGACGTGGAAAACACTGGCTTAGAACTGGAAGCTCGTATGGTGGTGAGCACTTGGTTGCATTCAAGAAATTGGTACTAATGGAGTGTACATGATGGCTGGAATTGGGAATTTTACTAATGGAGGAGATCAAAGTGTTTGAGGAGATTGATCACCACGTACCCTTCAGAGCTCTGTCTTTCACTCTCTTGCGTTCCTTTTGCCTCTTCTTCCCTTCACATGTATCCCCCTCTAACCCATTATAAATAGCTTTTTGTTTTCCCTCTCTGTTCCTCACATTGATATGCACTTTCCTCCTACAATATTTTTTCTCTCTCTACGGGACTATCTGTCTCCCTACCTTTCTCTATCCTCTTTCTGCCTCCCCTCGAAGATTTTAAGGTGCGAATGTCCACTGTGTGAGTCATCTAGTCCTGGTTATTCTTCCTTTGTATTTTGGTACTTATTCAGAACGTGGAATGCAAAATTACTAGTTTCGGAATGTACAAATTAAAATAAAAAAAAAGTTTTGTGCACCTAACCTGGGAGAATATCGGGACAATTTCAGACCACTTTGCTGTCTGCCTCTTTATGTCGCCCAAGTACTAGTACCTAGTAACAAAATCTGTTTCCCTCTTCCCTAAGCACTAGTTCCAATAACCAGCCGTCAAGATTCAAGCCCCATTACCTGCCAACCATGTATCACTTGTCAGCCAGTCCCACTTACATCATGACTCTACCTTCTTCAGCTCTCATCCCCCCCAATACTTCCTGTAAACAGCCTCTCACCTCGCCATCTGGAAAACTCCTTGGAATGCCTCCTTCCCAGGTGCAGTCCCCCACAACTGAGCTCCGTTCATACATACCCAAGGCGCAGTACCTGCTATGGTCTCCCTACGTACTGCACAAAGCCGTTTCACTAACACTTTTGTCTGGCAGTACTTTCCCCACAGCCCCGCATTTCACTTACCTTCATGAGAAATTCTTTTTGCAGTACCTGGTCAGTTGTGTCACAGGTGGTACATTAGGGTAGAAATTGCCACTCTGGTCTTTTTTGGTGCATTCTTGTTAGGTCTCGCCTTGCTATCGCGTAAGCGATCGCAAAGCGAGACTATAGAATACGGGTTTCAAAAGTGCTCCCAAAAAGCGGATTGCATGGCTAGCACGCGCACAATCACGCGCATCGTGCCGCCATGCAATCCGCCTTTTGGGAGTACTTCAAAGGGTCCGCTCCCCCGCCCCCAAGCGCGCGCGCCACGCTCGGCCAGGCTTATTTTTCTTTTTTTTTTAAACTTCATGCGCGAGGCGCGCGTGTGTCCAATGCTTATTCTTTTAAAAACCACAATTTTTGGGCAATAGCTGGATTGTCTTTGGCATAACCCTAATTGGACTACAAATCAATACATTCCATGTGATCGGTGCTTCTCAAGTCACCACGCATTGAGGGTAATAGGTTTCTCCGCCACTGGGCTCCAGTACACCCGGACCAGCTAATTAGCCCACAGGTGCTAATCGTGCATTACTAATTAAGTGCCTGCCTTGTTATCACGTGCAGCTCCTAAATACCCGCCTCCCCCTAGGGCGCTCGCGTTTCATTCAGAGAGCCGCGCCGAGAGAGGAAAGACGCGTTAGCAACCCACTGTGCATTCTTTTTGATTCAATCCCTTTGCTGTCTGTGCATGTGATCCCTCACATATGGTTGTGAACTCATCTCTGCTGCTGCATAGGTTTTCCGGGGTCTGGTCTACAAGCGTTTCTCACAGCGCGATTTTCCCGCTGCTGAATTCTTTCACATCGCGTATTTTATTTTGGTGGCCTACAGGTGCCTGGAGTCACTCTTTTTACACTCGGGCAGCCTGTCTCTAATGTTGTTTACTCGCGGCGCCCAATTAACAATGGGGCGTCCAAACCTCTGTTGACTTTCAGGTGGCAGGTGTTACTCTACGCTCCGGCACTATTTCTACACGCTTTTTTCTCTGTAAGATGAGCGCAGAATGTATTATCTAATGTATTACCTCCCGCTTCTCTCCTGACTCCTCCATGCATACAAGCGACCCAGGTACCCTATCAACACTCGCCCATCTCTGCCGGGGTTCTTTCCTTTCCCCGGTGTGTTCTCTACGTCCTGCGGACAATATGTCGAAAAGAGACGGCAACTCAGAGGAACCATACGAAGCCAATGCGGGAACTTCTCCGAAGTAAGCCGAACGTTTCCGATATATTTGGCATCTCATTCAGTTCGGGATATCCGTTAATCTATTTCTTTTACCCGCGACTCCCCGCTCTCTTTTCTTTTCACCCCGTCTTCCCCACCTTGACGCCCCCCTTAATCTGCCTTCCTTTCTATCGTTCTACATAAAGGTAACCATTTCCTTCTTCTAAGGCTATATTCCGCATTCACTCACTCTCCTTTTCCCTTTCGTGCTCCCGGTTTGTCACACTCCATCGCTTTTCTTCTCTTTTCTTTCTATCTTATTTTCCTTACTTTCCCTCTACTCATTTATGCACCCATTCTGTGTTCTTATCTATCGCTCCATCTCTGTCCCTTCATCTGTCTTCTTTCGATGCGCTTTTTTTCTCTCCCCTCTCCTGCAATTCGCCCTTCGTATCTCTCAGGTTTTTTTTCACTCGTTCCATTTCCCATTTTCTCACACTCTTCTCTCGAACTTTCTCTATTTTCCTAGATATATCTTGTATCAATCTCTTGCTTTCTGTAGCCCTCTCTCAGCCTTCATGTCTCTATTTATTTGTTCATTTTGGGATGTGAATTGGCGTGACCCAAGTGTGCATCAAAGTGCTAAGCCATATCAGTAATAAACAGCTGTGAAAGAAAACTTAAAGAAACGTTGCTACTAAGGGGTATTTTATGTTAATATAAGATAGAAAAGTTACGTTTTTCAGGATTCAAGATGAAATTACAACCGCTTTCAGCTTCCTTCCTCGGAGTGTGGCCCGGGCTGCAGTGGGAGCGGATACCGCCTCCCTGTTTATCTTCCTAATCTCTCTTTCTCTGGAAGTCCAAGTGCTGTTCTAGGTAGCAGTGTGTGCTAGACTTATAACCTCATGCAGGGCGCAATTAACAACAAACAAGCATTGGCATAGCCAATAGGTCACGCCTTTGGGACCTTATACGTATTTAGCCATGCAACAGTTGTTATTGCACCAAGGATATTGTGCTGCATAACTAAATACTTAGAAGGTCCCAAAAGCGAGACCTATTGGCTATGCCAATGCTTGTTTTAAGTTTGTGTTTGGCGAAGACCTCTAAAAGTGAGAAGTGTTTATTACGATTCTTGTTCAGAAGGAGGCGTTTTAGAATCTATACATATTTTCTTAAGATTTGAGAATGGGAAGGTCGACCTTTATTGATTTTCAGGGCCCCAGCGCCGATCAATCACTGCGTCTGCAGGGCAACACTCAGAACATGGCGGAATGCAGCAGTTTTCCCTTCTCACGACCTCACTATTTCTTTTTTTCTTTCCCTTTGCAGGAGACACTCCGAGGAAAGATTCTGTGTTACACCTCAACAACTTTGACAATGGAGAAGAGTCTTTTGACCGGAACCTGGCGCTGTTTGAGGTGAGCGTCAGCGTGAGTTTGTATGGTGTGGCGGATGGGACTGGGCGGCACGTGTCGTTAGTAATGTGCCCTTTATTGGACTTTATCTGCCATCTGAGAGATTCTTAATACCGTGATCTCTGCCAGACCATTCAGCATCCCCCAAGCAACTCCTTCACCTGCAGTTAATCTTTCCCTACTTCGAGCCCACTGTGGCACAGTGTGTAGGAACACTGCTCACATCTGCTTTATCTACTACAAACCTAAGTACCTTCTGCACACACAGAGTGCTCCATAAACCGTACATTCAGATTAGCCAAGAGTTCTGCGATATTTGTTGTGCTCCTTTACGGTCCCTATCTATACCCAGCATATATGATGCATAGCATCATATTGTGATATACGTTCGCTTCAGCCATAGCAACTCTATAGGTGTGATTGAGCCTCACTTTCTATTGACAAGACTTTTTTTGGTTTGCGAATAATTTTGACATAATTAACAAATCTGCAAAAAATGTGGATCCCAATAGGCCTTCCAGCTACGTCTTGTTGTGTCAGGCTTCCTTAATATCTGTCCAGGAGAGGATAAGGTAACCATGGTAGCAGCGGGGGTTAAAAACAGAAGTGTTTTTCACTGTAGGTCACCTAGGAGTGTGTGCCCCACAGAATTGCACTGAACCTGCCCTAAAATTAGACTTTAACTTTGAATGTGTTTTTTGTGGTTTATTTATAAATCGTAAAGTAGGTTTTTTTTTATATTTAAGTTATAAACAGCGGACATCTGAAAGTTCATTTAAATGCGTTTCTTGATTTTGTTATAACTTTATCAGCTATCGACAAAACAGTATGTAATGTGGCAGACGCTTACATGTTTACATTGCTTTTCGGAATGTGTAGTTTAATGTAGATCTGAGAATGTTAGCACTTTTTGTCAAATGTACCTGAAATTGTGAAGGTGATTACCACATTAGTTCCACACACTGGGGAGGGGTAGGAGAAACTACTCCTACTTCGACCTCCTCAACAACAATCTTCGCACACAAAAGGAAGTAGGAGTGAAAAGACTCACCGCTTAAAGACATGATAGACAAAGTCAACATGTTTGAAAAACTACCCTCACCCACAAAGCAACATGTTTTTGAATGTAAAAATGAACACATTTCTTTCACTTTATTATTTTTTTTATTTGCAGATTAATAATCCAGAGTGTGGATACGAGACCCACACGTAAGTACTGGTTCAGTCTTAGACCCTCAAATACAGAATAGAGGTCCTGACGCTAGGGCTCTTTCTCAGTCCTGAAGAAAACCGGGGAAGAGACAAATAGCCGGCTGAAACATGTTGTCCATTCTGCAGTGAGGAGGGGCGAATGGTGCATAATAAAACCATGCTCACCGCCATCCTTGAGGTCAATTGACCTTTTCAACTCTAGCCGGGGAGCCCAGGAATAAAATGGGCTTTGGGACATCCCTGAGCTAGTTTTAATATATTTTCCTGCACTTTTCATATCTTTGATCCCTATTATTGCTTGTTTTGCCTCCCACCCTATTGCTCCATCCCAGGCGTTGGTCTGCGCAGGGGTGTGTTAGCAGCCCTATGATGAAGCATGCCACATTCGTGTGTGTGAGGGCAGTTTTTCAAACATTTTGTCTTTGTCTATCATATCTCTATAAGCTTTCAGTCTTTTCACTCCTACTTCCTTTTGTGTGTGGCGATTACCACATTAGCCCAGTGCTGGTATCTCAAGATTGTGCAGATACGTCGCAAAGGAAATTTAAAATACTTTTACAGGGTTTTGGGTGTGAAAAACGTGTTTGTTATTAGCACAGCTTTTCAGTTAAGCACGAAGCCGGTGTCTCACGCTTTTGGCAGATGAAGTTGTGGGTCCCGTGCTCACTACGCCACTGGAATCAAGCTATCCTGGCTGAAGAGGGGTGAAACCCCGAAACCGGTCCTAGGATGCTTGATTCCGGTCCAGGGAAGACTTGGCTTGGCAGTTCGGGCTGGACTGTTCCCATGAGGCACAGGGTCAAGACTGATTTGCATATGGCCATGTCTGAACTGGGGTGGCGTGGTGAGCAAAATAACGATGGATTAAACCCAGATCTGTGACTTGTGACTGGGGGTGAATGTTTTGCCAATGTGCAACATTCCGTCCATCATCTTGTGTGTTTTGCTGTTCACCCTATGTGGGAAGGGTATGCCCAGATGTGGGTCCCGTGCTCACTACGCCACTGGAGTCAAGCCATCCTGGCTGAAGAGGGGTGAAACCCCGAAACCGGTCCCAGGATGCTTGATTCCGGTCCAGGGAAGACATGGCTTGTGTCAGACTTATCAGCGCACGCCGGCCCATCCTCGCGCAACACTAGGAACGGCGCGAGGAACTACACTTCCTGATGGGCAGTGCGGGAGGTGCGCTGCGTAACGCACGCCACGCCCCACCACAAGACGTCAAAAGGCGAGAGGTCGCCGAGCACGGAGCCGATAATTCTTCGAACCCGGGAGACGAGACGAGGAGACGCCGAGAGACGGAGGTTCGGACGAGCTCATCACCCAGGTAGAGGCCCGTGACATCTGGAGGTTCGTCGTGACCGAGGTAGGAGTACTGTGGCAGTATTTCTTACGGGGCTCGACCCATCTTAGTCGGAGACAAGCTCTTCGAACCATAGAGATTCCCAGGCCCGCCCCTCTGTTGGCGAGACCGGCTGGTCTCATGCAGGGGAGCGAACAAGTATATTGAGAGTTACTAGACTTAAGGGGGCAAGCCACGCCGTTCAAGACAGGCGGTGTGCGAGCCCGAAAATTGTTCTGAGAAAACGAGAGCGAGAGTGTTTGATTCAAGCAAACATCAGACAGATCGGAGGCAAAGGAAAGCAGTAAGGCTTTTAGGCAGTTGGCGAAGCGTGCTCCAGCCTCACAGACTTCAGTTCCCGGGCAGACACTAGCAGTGTGCACCCGCACCCCGCGGTGGCCTGGTTTTCACTTTCGATTTCTTCTGCTTATATTCCTAGACATATGTGCGAGTCAGGAGAGAGGGGTGGTCACAACGCCGAAGGCATGGAATGAGCTGGGCAGTTACAAGTGGGTATTGCACCACAAAGTTGTTATATGGTGTATGTGCGTCTGTATGTTGATCCCTGTCATTCTCCCTACGTGTGCCTTTCCTTGTCGTTTATATTAGTGCCTGCAACGAAAAGACCACGACCCGTAGCTCTCCCCCATATGTCCGGGCATACCTTATTTTCCTTTTCAGGGGAGAGGGCAAGCTAGCGTTAACACAATCCTGCTAAAAGTAACGCGTATGGTTCCCATTGAGAAACTGGAAACAAAACGTCTTATGCTATGTTCTGTTGTCTCTTTTGCCTTCACAGATCTCCCTCCGTGCAGTCCCCACCCTTTCCTTCCCCCGCTCGATCACCTCAAAAGTCCGTGGTTTCAATAGCCGGACTTGGGGTCATCCAGAGGTGGGCCCCCATAGAGCATCAACACAGCCCCGGGGACATCGGAACGAGGAACCTGACAGCTTGGCAGTTCGGGCTGGACTGATCCCATGAGGCACAGGGTCAAGACTGATTTGCATATGGCCATGTCTGAACTGGGGTGGCATGGTGAACAAAATAACGATGGATTAAACCCAGATCTGTGACTGGGGGTGAATGTTTTGCCAATGTGCAACATTCTGTCCATCATCTTGTGTGTTTTGCAGGACACAGTAAAGAACATAGGCAGCATTTAACAAACCTGCATGAAATGTAGACGATATTTGTCAAGTTAAATCCAGTGTTGGCATCACAAGATTCATGCAGATGTGTGAAGGGGGTACACATTTAAATGGCAGCAGTAAACAAAACAAAAAAAAACGAGCAGTGTCGTAGACCTTATGCAGCTGGTTAAGTGTCATGGTGCCCGTTTCAAAATCACACTACCCATCGCCAAACACGTGCAGCAGAGATTGGGTGTGTGGCCTGCAGCCAGCACTCACTCCATATGGCCATGCATAGGAACACTGCCATATCCTGAGGCCAACCCAAGCTGCGTACTGCAAAAGGACGTTGGTCTTGTGAAAATAGGTACATGACCTGGCCAAAGGCCGTACACAGTTGGGGTTGGGGCCACAAAGGTTGACATCGAGAGAAGTTGCCCGTAGGGCATGGTTGCAGGCCAGCTCTGTAACCATCCTTTGTTGCTTATGGCTTAGGACTGTCTGCAGTGCGGTGGATGTCAAGGTGATTATGCAGCTGCTGCTGGGCGTGACCAAATGCAGTGCACAGTGGAAATAAGTGTAAGGTAGGTTTTCTCTGCTCAAGACACATTTACAAGTGTTTAAAGAATCCTCAGAAATTCACTTTAAAACAACAGCTAAAGTACATTGATGACTTGGAATTGAAACCGAAAACCCACAGAAAATGGTCAGTTATGGTTAGCAACACAAATCCTAACTTTTTCTACCTCCATGCAAACACTGTCACCAGAACCCCTCGAGTGCATTATTGGGCTCTATTACACAGTTGCCACACCTATAGAGAGAGAGAGAGAGCACAAGGTCTAGTTTAAAGTCTGCAAGAGTGTGTCTAGTTATCATTACCTTTCAGTTACCATATTTGACACACCTGCAGGAAACTTGGCACATAATTAGCACCATAGGCTGCATTTTGTTATGCCAAGTCTCATGCTTATTTATCTCGGGAGAAAGGTTAAAGGAGGGATCAAAAATGAGTTTTCCATTATGGGTTCAGTTAGAATATTTGCTCTGTTACAGTAAAAACTGCTGAATAGAATTACATCACACTTGCATACTAGAACTTTACTTCGTAACATTTGGTTGATCTGCACAAAATGTGAGATAGTCGAATTGCACTTAAATTGCTCATCATCTAAATTTCATGCAGATTTGTCAAATTAGGCCAAATTCATTATTAAAACTATTTTGAACCTTCCACTCTATTAACTTTTCCTTAGGACCAAGAGAACTCACAAGTCGCTACATCCAGCTTTGCAGCTGGTGTGGCTGAGGCTGGGTGTAGAACTTGGGCGCTCCACATAGCCAATGTTTAGTTTGCTTGGCATGAGTGAACGGCAGGGCCTGGTACAATCATATTGCCCCCCAACCTCACACATCCCATTGCACTCCTTACACTTTTACCTCTGTATGTGTGGAAAACGTGTAATATTTTACTTGGCATAAGCGACAGCCATTTTGGCTGTGGTGTCCCTTTAAGTTTCCTTCGTAATTCTTTCGTCTTTTCACTTTGCCTGTGCTATCTATTTTAGTTGACTTCCTGTTTCAGATAAAAGCAATGTACGTGCTGAGGGTTTGTAGCTGTCAGAGCACCTGGTCTCTGTTAACTGTCAACCATTTACTACTGCCATAAGCACTCCTGCCCCCTCTCCCACTTTGCTGACCAAGTGATTATTCATCTGCCCTTGTTTGCTGAAAACTAATTCTAAAACTCGCTCTCCCTATTTCTGTTCACATGCTAACAGTGCAGAAAACCTGTATAAAAGCCCTGTGTTCTGTGACTTTAGTGTACTACCTCAGGCAGCACTTGAGAGTGCTGTGTGGATGTGGTCCCACTAATGAGTGATTAATAAACGTGTTGTTTATTCCCAACTCCAGTGCTGATCTCTATTTTGTTGGTCTTTGAACCCGTGGACAAAAGGGTGACCCTGCACCAGTGTACCCCTGAAAAAGTACATTTCCACGGGTGGCGCCCAACGAGTGGCCCCATCGGAGACGCGGCCGTCCGAAGGAGTGGTCTTGACAGAAGACCGAACATTTACTGAGGAAGCGCACTGCACGAGGAGACCTTTGTCTTTGCAGGCCGACATGACTTTTCCTATTTTCCCAATTTGACCCTCCAGGTGGCGGCCGGTCTCGACGGGGTTTCTTTGGCGCATTCTGTAGTGACCATTAGGTCAACCGGAGATCGGCAGGTGGGAGTTGGAGTCTTCTGTTTGGTAAGGTCGCTAAAGCGGCACTCTTGATTTGTTAAACCTGGGCTTTTTGTTATTCAACCTTTGAAGGCAGGTAATGTGGAGATTTTTCTCCTTTCAAAATATTTGGAGTAGTATTATTTTACTAATATTTGTAGAACACGCCTGCTCTCAGCACACTCCGTAGATGGTTTTGCTGCTCTGGAGGTACCAAAGAAAGTCTTTAACAAAGTCAGCCGACTTCCCCCAGAGGGGAAACCAAATCGAGATATGTATGTCAAATATGGTATTTCTTCCATAATGTACAAATACACAAAAAAGATTCTGATCTACAATGGCCAGTAAATGGTTCATTTGATTTTAAAGGTTCAATATGTAGAGCAGTGTTTATTGAAAGGAAAAAGTAGACAGGATATGTTTGATTGTGTGCGTATGTGGGAGAAAAGTGCGAGAGAGAGCAAAAAGAGGAGAATCTATAGCAGAAAAAGAACAACGAAAAACGATATATCAAAAAGCGCTAGAATTAAAAAATAACGAAAAGAAGGAATAAATAGAAGATGAAGATAGGGAACGTCGAGTAGAGGTAAATGGCCAGTATCCTATTAGGCGCCCTATTTATCCCATACTTAATAAACCTCAGGATGACTGAATCCTATTAGAACACCCCCCCCACCCCCGTATACATTTCCCACTCCAAGTGCCCCTGTTGAGATTTCTGACGACGCGCATTTGTCTTCAGATGACAAAGAACAAGATAAACAAGATGGGCTACAGACTCGCTCTACTTTGACTAAAGCAGAAAAGGATACCTTAAAAACCGCTGCTAGGGAGGAGGCTCGTCTTTCTCGAGCGGCATCGCTCATTGTAACTATGGTTCAACAGTGGAACAGCGCAGAGCAATTTTATTTTGTAGAAAAATTTGTTTGGGAGGTAATATTTGATTATAGACAAATTTCTCGCGAACTAGAGCCAGTTGATATAAATACTGATTACAAACGCTTAACAGAGGGGATTTTTCCTTTTTCAGACCTATCTGACCTGATTAGACTAGTGGTTAAAATACGAGACGTAACATTGTGTTTACGAAAGGAGCAAGAGTTAGCTAGAACACAGAGAGGTATAGAAGCAGTTCAATCTCAAGCACAAAGTGTAGACGCCCCGGTGGAAGAGGCTGCACCCAGTAGTACTACAGTTACTGTAAAACCTATGCGTGAAGCTGCACCCCTGTTTGTTCCTCCGAAGGGTGCGGGAACCAATGATGATAAAACTTTGGATGATGCAAAGGGATATTTTATATAGAATTGGGTTTATACTCCTTGGAGTAAAGCTGATGTGATGGCTCTTAAAGCTGCTTTGCCCGACCCCCGGAAAAATCCTGCCGCCTTCTATGAGGAGGTGGAAGAAGCCATTAGCTCCTGAACTATGACTTTGCAAGATATTGATATGTTCTTTGGGCTTATTTTGCCTCCTGATATGTGGAGAACAATATGTAAAATAGATGACAATGTAGCATATGGTGATACATGGGAACATTTAGAACAAATGGATGCGGAAAGGGAGCCTGCGCAGAAACCTCAAGAGGAGATATTCGATAAAGCTCTTGTGACTAAGTTAAAAACTCTCATACCTCCTAAGAAAATAGAATGGACTACATTAGCGTCCTGTAAACAGGAAACGGATGAGTCAGTTTCTGATTTCTTTTCAAGGTTTGAGGAAACATTCCATGGTTTTAGTGGTCAGTCATTGGCCGATGATACGGGTAAGCATTTGTTTGTTGATAAATTTGTCGCTAATATGTCACAGGAAATAGCTAGTCGCTTAAAGGCCAGCGAGAGTTCTCGGACACGTCTTCCCCAGTTTCCCTTTTGACTATGGCCTAATATTATGAGCGGCAGGAACAGGAAGCAAAAGGCAGGGAAGATAAGAAGGTTAAGGAGTTACAGACCAAAGTTATGTTGGCTCAAATATATGGTCCACCGTTTAGGGGAGGTGGAAGAGGCGGATGTGCAATGTATACACCTGGAGCACTCCCTCAAGCATATTTGTCCCCTGATCAGTGTGCTTATTGTAAAGAGACCGGGCATTGGCGTTCTGAGTGCCCTCTTTTGCGAGGTCAGCAGTATCAGCGGGGAAGGGGCAGTATGAGAGGACGCCCAGGAAATTCAGGAAACAGGGGAGGTATGGGAGATCGTCCCCGGTTTGAAGCAGTTGAACAAGGACCAAATTACTCTAATACCTTTGATAGACTAAATCAATATCAAAAGTCTGATTATTCTGCTGATGCCCTTGCGGATTCCGACTATGCATAGGGATGCCTAGGATGGGGTAAGGAACCGGTTGAGGTGCCAGTAGATTAAATAGGTCCTTATATTGACGCAAACATCTTGGGATCTACTGATCGGTTTCTGGTTGATACAGGGGCTACTCATAGTGCTCTGTCTAAGAAACTGGTTCCTAGGGCTTCTATGTCTGCCACAATGATAACGTCGATAGGATTCGATGGGACACCTACACCTAGCCCACTTTCAGAGCCACTTGAATTCAGGCTTGATAAATTCACTGCAGCATGTCCATTTTTGCTTTCCCCTACCACACTTGACAATATTATGGGTGTCGATATGCTTAAATATTTTCGTGCCACAATACGTTGTTCTCTGGAAGGTGTGCGTGTTATTTTGAATGACAATTATCCAATGGTTGTGAGGTCTTGTCTTATCAATGAGGATGTTTCTCTGGCCTCCTTACCCAGTACTTTGTGGGCTAAATCAGATACCGATGTGGGTCAAATGGTTATTCCACCTGTACATATTCAAGTTAAGGAGGGTGTCTCATTGCCTCGACTGCCCCAATACAAAATATCCAGAGAAGGTAAAGAAGCATTAGCACATATTGTTCAAGATTTGATTAAAGTGGGGTTAGTGGAAGAGGTCCCCTATAACACTTGCAATAGCCCTATCCTCCCTATTTTGAAAAAAGACAGTGATACTAAAATCTACAGATTCATTATTGATTTGCGAGAAGTTAATAACATTTTAGTGCCCCAATATCCAGTAGTTTCTGACATCACTACACTTCTCACTATGGTCCCTCCTACTGCCACTACATTTACGGTGATCGATTTGAAGAATGCTTTCTTCTCGATACCCATTCAACCTGACAGTTATTTGTTCGGGTTCACCCTGAAAAATAGATCATATCGGTTCTGTAGAGCTCCCCGGGGCTATACAGAGAGTCCCAGCATTTACAGTCCGGCATTAAAAAGGCAGCTTGATTCCTTTCCTGTACCCAAAGGGATGGCTCTTATCCAATACGTCGCTGACATCTTGTTAGCTGCAGATACCCCTGAGTAGTGGAGAGACGGAACACTGTTATTGTTATCATTTCTTGCCTCTCAGAATCACAAAGTCTCTCGAAAGAAATTGCAATTTTGTAGACAGCAGGTTACCTATTTAGGTCACCTCCTGTCTAAGGAGGGACGTGCACCTACACCAGACCGCAATCAGACTATTTTAGATACTCCCGTGCCCCGTACTCAGAAGGATGTTCGTACACTGATTGTCCTCACTTCTTTTTGTATGCAGTGGATCCCTAGTTTTTCACACATTAAACCTTTGTTGGCCTTTTTGACTAAAGACACTCGGATGTCCCTCCCATGGACTACTGAATGTCAGAATGCCTTCCAACAGTTACGCCAAGCTCTTTGCTCTGCACCAGTATTAGGAACTCCAGACTACACCAAGACTTTTACACTCTATGTCCACGAGAGGGAAGTTTGTGCCCTCTCGGTTTTAACACAAACACACGGTGATACGCAACGTCATTGTACCTATTTCTCAGCTGTTCTTGACCCAGTCATCCGTGCGCTGCCTGAATGTTTTCGAGCAGTGGCAGCAACGGCTGTATCAATACGTCAGAGTGAAGGAATAGTTTTGTCACATAATCTGCTTGTGTTAGTACCCTATTCTGTTGATGCTTTGCTAAATCAAACGAAAACACAGCGTTTGTCTAGTGCTCGCTTGACAGGATATGAATCGACACTTTTGGCCCCTCATATTACACTGAAAAGATGTTTGACAGTAAACCCTGCCACATTGTTGCCATTTCCATCTACTCAGTCACAAGAGTCACATGATTGTATATTCCTTACTGAAGAGCAAACAAAAGGCCGCATTGACCTACAAGATACACCTCTCTCTAGGGTTGATGGGGAGTTATGGGTTGACGGCATGTGTCTAAAATTGCCTGATGGCACCACATCTGCTGCCTATGCGATTACAACACTTCAGACAGTAGTTGAAACAGATCGCATCCCACAAAAGTCAGCCCAAGCGGCCCAATTGATTGCACTAACGAGAGCGTGTGAGCTTAGTACAGACTTACTTGTTAACATTTTTACCAACAGCCAGTACGCTTTCGGGGTGGCACACAATTTTGTCCGCTTATGGAAAAAAGGGGCTTCCTCACCTCACATGGGACACAGATAGTGCATGGAGAATTAGTACATAATCTCCTTACTGCCCTAACCTATCCTAAGAAAGTGGCAATTGTTAATTGTAGTGCACACAAGAAAGTGACTGATAAAATAGGAGCAGGTAATGCCTTTGCAGAGCGCACAGCACGTGAAACCGGAATGCAGCGAAGTACCACATCCATGTATGTAGTGAATTCACAAGCTGAACGTTGGCATGATGCCAGGCAAGAGGTGCTGGACATGCAACGATCTGCTTCCGCTGATGAATTAGACTAATGGTCTAAGGAGGGCGCACTGGATGATGAGGGCTGCTGGAGGAATAAAGATATGACCAAATGGAAGTTACCAATAGCTTACTTATACCCCATGAGTCACATGGGCCGGCACATGTTGGTGCATCCTCAGTGACAAAACAACTTATGCAAGTTTGGAATCATCCTGATATTGCCGGCACTAACTTCAAATATGTCGTAGTAGTGGTTTGTGCCTTCAGTAATTGGGTGGAGGCGTATGCTACGAACGATAATAAAGCTCTCACGACAGCGATAGTTCTCCTAAAAGAGTTCTTCCCTAGATTCGGCATTTGTCTGGTCTTATGGAGTGACAACGGACCTCATTTCATTGGGCAAGTTGTCGATTATGTCATGAAGGGGTTAGGGATTGAGCAGAAATTTCATGCTGCTTTTAACCCACAATCAGCAGGCTTGGTGGAGCGTTACAACTCGACCCTGAAATTGAAATTGGCTAAAATACAGGCTTCCACGTCTTTGAAATGGCCTGATGCCCTCCCCCTAGCACTACTTTCTATCAGATCAATACCACATACACGATCTGGCCTTACGCCATATGAGGTTGGGTTTTGGCAGGCCTATGAATATTTGAGGAATCCCTAAGCATCACCCAAAACATGTTATACCCCATGTGTTGATGAGTGACTATTTGTCCCAGTTAACTGACAAATTGTCTTCTATTTATCAGCCGGTACGGAAAGCCCTTCCAGACAGGTCGCAGGGTGATGGCCATGATCTGCGGCCTGGTAACTTTGTCTTGACAAAGTCGTTTCAATGGACCAGTTCCTTAGCCCCTCGTTGGTGTGGACTGGAACAAGTCCTTCTGGCTACTAGAACTGCAGTGCGAGTGACCAGCCGGAAAATTTGGGTGCATGCTACCCACTGTCGTAAAGTTCCGCATGCCCTCTTGAGCCCAGCTGCATTGACAGATCACCGTGACATCCTGGTCACTGAGAGAGGACGAGCTGCGTCACCTGAAAGACCTGAGCAATTCTTCCCAGACCACAAAATCCCTGGTACATCTAGATATCTGCTTCGATCCAGGAAAAAAGTCATTTCAGTGCAGAGACTGTTTGAGCCACTATCCTGGGTGGTTAAAGACTGACTACAAAGGGGGGTAGCTTATTAGTGACTACTCGTCTCAACGTTAGTGAAGAAACCAACGCCTGCCCAGGACCTTAGGGCACCATCTGTTTTATTGTTTACTGACGAAATGAACATACCGGAGGAGAAGAAATAGAGTGCTGCAAAAGTCTAGTAAAAACATGATGCTCGCTATTGGACTAACTTTGACTGTTGTCATCTTTGCTGTCATAATGTGGGTTGTAGAGGAAGTAGCTACAGCTCAAAACTTACTGACTGCTACTGCTCCTGTCTCCACTGAACATTATTATTTTGCTCTTCCCGATCATGAAAGAAAGCATTGAATGTCGTACCTCAATAACACTTTCATACAAATGTTGCATCATACTCCTATTGCTACGAACATTACCAACTGCTGGGTATGTGAAATGATGCCAGCACAGCAGAAGAAGGGAGGAACGCCTTTCATTCCCTTGCCTTTCTCGCGTAATGGCTGCTGTAGAGCCTGGTTCGCACTGTTGCTGAAATTGCTAATATCACTTTAGCTGATGTAGGAGGACTTAATGCAAAGCTTAATAAAGTTTGTTACCCAGATGAGGAAGGGGACCCACAAGCCAAAGGAACTGTATGGGAAATGGAGGAGTATCGCGGAGGAAATTCCTCCACATGTTAAGTTTTCCCCAACACTCGAACGGCCAAGGGTAAGTGGCCTTTTGTCATCGCTGTTACTAGAGTCTGAGCAAATCTTTGTGTGAGCAGTTTTGGTAGTATCCCAGTGAGAAAAAGTGACTGTACCACAGTATTGAACATTACTGGAACGAACAATTGCAGTTTATCTTCACACAACACTGTGGGGTGAGCCTTTTCAGGGGCCCACCAGTGCAGGGGTTCGCCCTTCTTTGTCCTGAAGTGCTTAGACTAACAAAATAGAGATTGGCACGGAAGCTGTAATATCAAAGGAAATAGATGTATTAACCTCTCATGAGGGAGACTGTCAATACGGTACCCTCAGGCCACTGTATGAGGTAGTCCAAGGAGTACAGAAACCATGGTGCTTATATACTGTGATAGTTGCAGTGTAAGCATGGAGGTTCAAAAAGAGGCGGTACAAGTGTACACACGAATAGAATTTCACATATAAGGGTACATGAAAATCACTTAGTCAACAGAGTGGGAGGAGTTACATAGTTGCTGACATCAGTTAAAATAGCCTGACAGTTAAGTCTGTCACAGGTGCATTCTATTAGCTATAGGCCTTTCTGATCATACATTGCTCTGGCTCAGTGCTGAAGGAGTTAACTGTAACTGATGACTCAAGCAGAATACAAGGGCAGGCAACAGTGAAGACGGGAGAAGCACATGGCGAGCACATGGCTAACTAAAATGGCTGTCATAACCAAAATGGCTTCAGCTCATGCTAACAGCGATTTCTGCTAGTTTCCACAACACTTATTTCATTTGTGGGAGTAAAGGCTACTATCATCTACCAATCGGATGGTCCGGAACATGCTATGTGTCCTTCTTGCTTCCTCCTGTGTTCTTAGCACCTGCATCTAATCATAAAGATCAAAAACTGTTTAATGACATTTCCTTGCACAGATTCAAAAGAGCTATAAATAATGATGAAGTGGATCAAACTGACACTGCATTACAGCAATATGTTGACTTTAATTTGGGACTCTTTTTTTTCTTTGTTGGTGCGGCTTTGAATAGCAGGAAAATCAGACGCTTAACCCAAGTAGTAGAGGCTGTGACTAATCAGACAGCAATGGCGCTTGGAAATATTACAGAAGAATTCCAAATTACGAGAATTGTGACTTTGCAAAACCGAATGGTGCTAGACGTGGTTCTAGCTGATCGTGGTGGAGCATGTCGCATTATCGGTAGTAGTAGTTGTTGTGTCTTTATCCCTGACCACGCCCCTTCTGTTTATGATGCCATTTCCAAAATGCATAAAATAACCACAGAGATACATCAAGATTTAGGAACATGGACTTGGGCTGGATGGTTCTGGAGCGTATTTTTTGTATGGGGCTTAAAAATATTGTCGGACTTATTTATAATTATTGCAACTCTCTTCTCTTGTTGTTTATGTATCCAATGCGGGCCAATGCTTTGTTCCCTCTGTATTTCCACTTTTACTATTTGTCTACCATCTAAAACAAATGTCCAAAATGTAAATGCCTGTTTAGCAATAGACCGAGAAGTCAGCAATATGATGCTGATTGATATACATGATATTTATCGTACCCCTTTTAAAGCATAAGAAAATGTCTTCGCTTATGCCAAAAGGGCCGTCTGTGGAAAACATGTAATATTTTACTTGGCATAAGCGACAGCCATTTTGGTTGTGGTGTGCATTTAAGTTTCCTTCGTCTTTTCACTCTGCCTGTGCTTCTATTTTAGTTGACTTCCTGATTCAGCTAAAAGCAATGTACGTGCTGAGGGTTTGTAGCTGCCAGAGCACCTGGTCTCAGATGTTAACTGTCAACCATTTAATGCTGCCATAAGGACTCCTGCTCCCCTTCCCACTTTGCTGACCAAGTGATTATTCATCTGCCCTTTTTTCTGAAAACTATTTATAAAACTCGTTCTCCCTATTTCTGTTCACATGCTTACAGTGCAGAAAACCTGTATAAAAGCCCTGAGTTCTGTGACTTCAGTGTACTACCTCAGGCAGCCCTTGAGAGTGCTGTGTGGATGTGGTCCCACTCATGAGTGATTAATAAACTTGTTATTTATTCCCAAATCCAGTGCTGATCTCTATTTTGTTGATCTTTGAACCCGTGGACAAAAGGGTGACCCTGTACCAGTGTACCCCTGAAAAGGTACATTTCCACAGATGGACTTCATAGATCTGCTACTGTGAAATTCTGGGCTGTGAAGTTGCCATCTCATCTGTATGGGTCTCACAGGCCTACCTTCACCAGCCTACAACTAGAGCTTTGGGAAGAACACACAAATGAAACAATCTGTAAGAATCAACAGCCTTGGTGCCTTGTGTAACTGTTGCGTCCTGAAGCTGCAGAACAAGACATGCTATCTGAGCAAACTCTACTTGAGGCTTTACCACTGTCTGAAAAACCCTGTGCAGATGCCAGCTGTTCTATTGAGCTGACTCTACATGTACACACAGCCTACAATGCCCCAATCTAGATTATTTACTCATGTTATACAGATGCGGTGTCAAGGATAGAGCCAGGCTGAAAGCAGAGCAGGGGTGAGAAATGGATGACGCATAGCTTAATCAAAAAACAAGAAAATCAGATTTTACATTTTAACAGTTCTTCCTTTTCAGCTATGCTGAATCCAATCTAAAAAAAACCATATATTAATATTAAATGTTGATATTCATAAGTTCGTAAATTTCAGTGTGCATCATCATTTCTCGATTCAATTGAAGAACATTAATCAAGAGAGGTTTAATATGATTACAAGTGGTTATACAAGCTGTACATATCGTAGGAGCACATTGAATGCAGCAGCAGCAAGTGAGAAAGATGGCTACTAAAATTACTATTCCCATTAATAATTTCCAACCCCAAGTGTAACCATTCAGACCAGGACCATGTGCCTTGGTCTTGATGTATTTCTGTTGCTATTTTATGTAATTTGGAAATGGAGTCATAGACAGAAGGGGTGTGGTTAAGTATGAACACGCAACAGCCACTACCGATGATGCGACATGCTCCACCATGATCGGCGAGTAATACATCAAGCACCATTCTGTTTAGAAGAGTTATAATCCTTGTAATTTGAAGCTCTTCTGTAATATTTCCTAGAGCCATTGCGGTCTGATTAGTCACTGCTTCTACCTCTCGGGTCAGGCGTCTAATCTTTCTACTATTTAGGGCTGCACCAACAAAGAAAGAGTCCCAAATTAAAATCAACGTATTGCTGTAATGCTGTATCAGTCTGATATACCGCATCAATTATTTATAGTTCTTTTGAATCTATTCAAAGAAATGTTATTAAACAGTTTCTGGTCTTTGTGATAAGAGGCAGGTGCTAAGAACACAGGTGGAAGCAAAAAGGACACATAACAGATGCCGGACCAACTGACTGGTAGATGATGATAACATTTGTTTCCAAAAATGATGTAAGTGTTATGGGAAGATAAAAAACTGCTATTGTTCGTTCCAGTGATATTCAACACTATAGTACAGTCACTTTTTCCCACGGGAATACTGCCTATACTGCTCACACAAAGTTCTGCTCGGACTCTGGTTACAGCAATAACAGGAGGCCCATTACCCTTGGCTGTTTTAGTGTTGGGAAAAACATATCTTGTAGAGGAATTCCCTCTGCGATACTCCTCCATTTCCCATACTGTTCCTTTGGCTTGTGGATCCCCTTGCTCATCGGGGTAACAAACCTTGTTTAGCTGGGCATTGAGTCTTCCTACATCAGCTTGAGTGATATTACTAATTGCAGAGGCCCACAAAAGTGCGAACCAGGCTTTACAGGAGCCATTATGTGAAAATGGCAAGGGAATGAAAGGTGTTCCTCCCTTCTTCTGATGAGCTGGCATCATTCCACATACCCAGCAGTTGGTTCATAGCATTATGAGTATGATGTAACATTTGGATGAAAGTGTTAGAGGTAGGACATCCGATGTTTCTGTTCATGGTAGGGAAGAGTGAAGTAATAATGTTCCGTGGGGACAGGAGTAGTAGCGGCCAATAGGGTTCAAGCCGGAATCACTTTCTTCATTGTCCAAAAAACTGCTGCCAATATTATCAACAATATGATCAGAGTCACCATACAGAGTCTTGTCATTACTTTGCAACTTGGATCCCAATTTCTGCATTTCTCCTTCTTGGTATCGATACAACCACAGGTCGGAGCTAAATCCAGGCACCACTGAACATGTATCATAATCCCCTCTGAACGTAGTTCAGCAGATTCGGAGATCCTACTTTGTCACAGCCGAATCGTTCCACTAATTGAAACCGGTCCTCTGGTATCTCTATAAGCGCCTTCCCTTCCTTGGTCAAAATCGTACCTTGTTGCTGAAGGCGGAGTGGAGAAGTGTGGCTCAATGATTAGAGTGGCAGACCCTGATGCAGAGGTCTAGCCCGGGACCAGGGTTCAATTCCCCGCCTCGGCGGGTCTTGGGCTCAAAAATTCCACGGACCTGATAATTCTCGCCTCGGTGCCTATTCCAATCATGGAGTCCCACTCTGCAACTCTGGGCAATAGCTTGCTTAATCTCCACAACGGCCCCCACAACGCTAAGGATGCCTGGCCTCCACCTTGGGGGTGCCCAGGAGTGGACGCCTCACAGGGAAAGCCAGGATGGGTTCCACAGCGGTATTCGTACAAGTGCCTTGAGACCCTTGCGGGTGAGTAGTGCGCTATACAAGTATCAAATTTACATTTACATTTTAGTTTGATC
This sequence comes from Triturus cristatus, assembly GCF_964204655.1. Taxonomy (NCBI): domain Eukaryota; kingdom Metazoa; phylum Chordata; class Amphibia; order Caudata; family Salamandridae; genus Triturus; species Triturus cristatus. The sequence goes on from NC_140579.1 coordinate 62,499,255, forward strand.
AGGAAATAATGTCTTCGTTCAGAGGAGCAACACTTTTCTGAGTCTGTAAGATGTCTTTCAGATCGTTTCTGCCTTCTGGCTGGAGAACAGTTGCTGGGATTCGCTTGCAGTGTGCTGCATTAATCTAATGGTGTCTGTTGGTGACACGGACAGCAGTTCGAGTCTCAAGCAGTATCTGCTCCGGATTCTAACAGCGAGGCTCCAAATTTTTAGAATGTTGACGTTGGAAGTTTTTTACGAGGACGAAGTCACCAGGTTGAAAACCATGAGCCGGACCCTTTTTAGGTAATCACTCAAAACAGGGTACTGTATTTCTTTAATTAAATTTGGGCTGGGAGGTCCCCATACATTCATAGGCCTACCAAAGACTATCTCATAGGGAGAAAGTCCAATCTTACTATGTGGGGTGGAACGAACAGATAACAATGCTAGAGTCAAGGCTTCTGGCCAATCTGAAAGAGACACGTTAGTGATAGATTCCTTACCCAGGCATCAGACTGGATCCCGTAAAGTTTCCTAGCAGTACCCCTGCGCGTCAGTAAGTGGCGTCGTGCGGCTCCGCGTCCGTCGCTGGCATTGTAAGCGCCGAGATGACGTCACAGAGACTACTTAGGCGCCACCCATGTGCACTGACATCAGTTCTTTCTTTTTCTGCGCCAGCAAGCGCAGATCCGGTTAGGGCACGTACCTTAGTCACTTTTTGACAACCTTTTTGAGACTTTTTGTCTCCTTTTCTCCTTGGTGCACGTAGGCCTGGATTTAAGTCTTGTGGGGCCTGCAGTCGCAATATGTCGGTGGTGGACCCCCATGATGTTTGCCTCTACTGCCTGGAGACCGACCACGACTCCCGGGACTGTCGGGCCATGACCCCGAAGGCCTTGAGGGAGCGGTGCCGGAAGCTGCTGGAGGTCCGACACTCGTCCCAGCGCCGTTCCAGGTCCAGAGACCGTTCCCGGGAACGCTCGCGGGGCCACAGTCGTCGCTCCTCGGGCTCCAAGTCTTCGCCCTCGGATTCGGGTAAGAGATGACACAAAAAGAAGTCGAAGATGTGAGTTCGCTCTCCGATGTCCCCCCGTCGGTCCTCGGATGCGGACGAGGGGGGTAGGGGCTCTGCCCCTGTGGCTCCTTTGGAGCCTGGGAGTCCCGTGGTCTACCCGCCTTACCCGGGTCTGTCGGCGACTCCCGAACAGGTGCAAGAATTTCTTGCTACCATTGACCGCCTCTTTAGGCCTCGGGCTCCCGCCGGCACGCCTTTGGACTCCTCGGTCCCGTGTCCAAATCCTGTTTGGCCGCCGGTGGATCCAGGTATGGCGCCACAGGATCCTGCTCCGTTGGCTACGGCCCCGGTGCCACTAGGTCCAGCACTGCCGGCTCCGCCCCCAGCGCTACTATGTCCAGCACTGCCGGCTCGGGCCCCAGCGCTACCCTCGGCTCCACCCCCGGCGGGTGCCCTTCGTCCTGCCCTTGCCCAGGTTCCAGGAACATTTTGTTCGGGCCTGGGATCCACACTGGGACGCGGCACCGGCTCGGCCCTGGCCGGCGCCGTTTCCGACGCCGTTTGTTCCTTCTCCGGCCCCAGCTCTGCTGCCGCGGTCTGTTCCCCATGTGACAGAGGTGGAGGACGACTGGGAGGGTTCGAGGACCCTCTTGCCCGTCAGTGCGACCCCGAGCAGGACTGAGTGGATGACTTGGAGGAGGTCGGCGACCTCGTTGTCTCCTCTGACCCGGGGTTTGCTTCTCCCCTGCCTACCATAGAGGAGGGCGCCTCCTACCCAATGGTGCTCCGTCAGGCAGCTGAGGTTCTAAACCTTGATCTCCCTAAGGTGGCCCTTTAAACTAATCTCCTCACTGATGTGCGCCAGACGGCGTCCACTTCGTCGGAGCCTCTGCTCCCATTTAACGATGCCCTCACTGACGTCTTGTTGGGCACTTGGTCGCGGCCAGCCACTGGGGCCCCTGTAGATAAGAATGTCACCAGGCGTCACCGCCCGGCGCCTGGGGACCCTGCTTTTCTGACCACTCATCCTACGCCTGAGAGTCTGGTTATCCAGGCCTCGACGTTGCAGAGTGCCTTTCCCACGGCTCCGCCTGATAGGGACTCTAAGAAGCTGCAACAGTTCGGTAAGCGGTTGTTCTCTTCGGCCAGCTTGGGGCTGCGGTCAGTGAACACCGCCTGCTTATTGGGCTGCTATTCCCACGCGGTGTGGGATACGGTTGCGCAGGTGTTGCCTCAGTGTCCTGAGGAGACCCACGCTGTGCTGTCCCAAGCGGTTGTTGAGGGTAAGGATACGGCTAAGTTCGCCATTTGCTGTGTCTTGGACACCGCGGACTGACTGGGTAGGGCGATTTCTACGACTGTGACACTTCATCGCCACGCCTGGTTAAGATCTACCGGGTTCTCGCCAGATGTCCAAAGCTCGCCCATGGACATGCCCTTTGATGGCACTCGCCTGTTTGGTGATGAGGCCGACAGTGCACTAGAGCATTTTAAGGACTCGCGGGCCACGGCCAAGTCCTTGGGTCTTTCCGCGAAGAGCCCGGCCACTCCTGGTTTTCGTTCCTTTCGTGGCCATGGCAGAGGTGCCCAGGCACGTTCCTTCAGCAAACCTGTGCAGAACCAGCCTCAGCGCGGCTGCGGACACGGCTTCCACAGGGGCGGTTCTGGGAATCAGCGTGGGGGTTAGTTCACCTCCGCTGCACCTACCTCCAAACCTTCCTAATCCGAGCTTTGTGGAGCACCCTACGCCGGTGGGTGGCAGAATCCGCCACCACCTCCCCCACTGGCGCGATATCACATTGGACAAGTGGGTGTTGCAGATCATCCGCTGGGGTTACTCGCTCACCTTTCAGTCCTCCCCTCCAGCCATGCCACCTCGGTGCCACCGCATGTCAGGGGATCACTTGGTACTTCTCCAGCAGGAAGTCACGGCCTTCTTGGCCAAGGGGGCCATCGAGTGCGTTCCTGGGCCGGAAGTAGGGAGTGGTTGTTATTCCCAATACTTTCTGGTCCCCAAGAAGGACAAAAGGGGCTTGTGCCCCATCTTGGACCTCCGGAACATCAATCGCTTCCCCCGGAAGGAGAAGTTCAAAATGCTGACTCTGGTCTTGGCTGCCCTCGGTAGCGTTGGACTTGCAGGGCGCATATTTTCACATCCCCGTCCTGCTGGCCCACCCACGTTACCTGCGGTTCACGGTAGTCCAGGAGCAATTTCAGTTTACCGTGCTCCCCTTCGGCCTTACCAGCGCCCCTCGGGTGTTCACGAAGGTGATGGCCGTGGTCGCAGCTCATCTGCGCAGGTCGGGGTGTCAGTCTTCCCTTACCTCGATGACTGGTTGTTGAAGGTGGGCTCACCCCAGGCAGTCGTCAACCACCTTCAGACTACGGCCGACCTCCTGCATTTGCTGAGGTTCTCCATCAACGAGCCGAAGTCGCACCGGAGTCCCTCTCAGAAGCTCCCCTTCATCGGAGCGGTTCTGGATTCAACGCTGTTTCAGGTTATGCAGGCTATGATTCCGATCTTTCAGCCTCTGTCCCGGGTTTCAGTCAGGATGACCCTCCGGCTTCTGGGCGTGATGGCCTCCTGCATCCTGCTGGTGACACATGCCAGATGGCATATGCGGGCTCTGCAGTGGGACCTGAAGTTCCAGTGGGTGCAGCATCTGGGCAACCTGTCAAATCATGTCCAGATCTCAGAGGGCACTGCACAACAATTGCAGTGGTGGCTCAGGAATCGCGATTGGGTCAATGGCAGATCCCTGTCCCTTCCCCCCCGGAGCACACAGTGGTGACGGATGCGTCCCTCCTGGGATGGGGAGGCCACTTGGGAGAGGCGGAAATCAGAGGACTCTGGTCTCCGGCGGAGTCCCTGCTCCATATCAACCTTTTGGAGCTTCGGGCGATCCGACTTGCACTGAAGGCATTCCTTCCCTCTGTCCGGGGAAGTGTGGTGCAGGTGTTCATGGACAACACCACACCCATGTGGTATTGCAACAAACAGGGCGGGGTGAGGTCCTGGACCCTATGTCAGGAGGCTCTGCGCCTCTGGACATGGTTGGAACATCAAAGCATTACCTTGGTAGTTCAACACCTGGCAGGTTCTCTGAACGCCAGGGCGGACGAACGCAGCCGCCGGTGCTTGATGGATCACGAATGGTGTCTGAACTCAGACGTGCTGCAAGGTCTCTTTCAGCAGTGGGGAGAGCCTTGGTTAGATCTTTTCGCCACCAAAGAGAACGCGCAATGTCATCAGTTCTGCACGTTGGAATTTCCAAGGCGGCACTCGCTAGGCAACGCTTTTCGTCGTGAGTGGAGTTGCTGTCTATTGTATGCCTTTCCGCCTATACCACTTCTGCCCAGACTGCTGAAGAAGATTCGGTGCAACCGGGCCCAAGTCATCCTTGTGGCTCCGGATTAGGCACAAAGGTACTGGTATCCCGAGCTACTCAGCATGGGATCGCTCCCCCGATCCGACTGCCTCTTTGGGAGGATCCTCTGTTGCAACAGCAGGGGACGGTCCTCCACCCGAACCTGTCCAGCCTCCACCTACAAGTGTGGAGATTGAGTGGCGACAGTTGACGTCTTTCGATCTTCCTCCCGAAGTCTGTGATGTCATTCTGGCAGCTAGGCGTCCCTCTACTAAGACGGTATACGCCTGCCGGTGGAACAGGTTTGTGGCATGGTGCACAGCAAAGTCTGTGGATCCCCTTTCTGCCCCTCTTTCTGAGGTCCTTGTGTTCCTGCTATCCTTGGCCCAGCAGGGCTCTGCTATGGGCACTATCAAAGGTTATCTTTCGGCCATCTTCGCCTTTCTCAGGCTTCCAGATCAGCCTTCTCTCTTTAAGTCCCCGGTTGTTAACCGTTCCCTAAAAGGCATTACACACACGTTTCCTCCCGTGCCATTCATAATACCTCAGTGGGACTTAAACCTTGTCTTGACCTATCTGATGTGAGCCCCTTCATAACTGTCCTTTACGTCTTCTCACACTCAAGACGGCTTTCCTGGTAGCTATCACCACTGCCAGAAGAGTGAGTGAGCTCCAGGCTCTTTCTTCCAAACCTCCTTTCCTTTCTGTTCATCCGGACAAGGTGGTGTTAAGGACCTGTCCTTCTTTGCCAAAGGTTGTCACGCCCTTCCACATCTGGCAGACCATCACTTTGCATACCTTCTTTCTGCCTCCGCATCCTTCAAGGGAGGAGAAGAGGCTCCACTGTCTGGACCCAAAACGTGCGCTCACGTTCTATCTGACGCGTACACAGCAGTTCCGGGTGGATGGCCAGCTATTTGTTGGCTATGTGGGCGCCAAGAAAGGTCGGGCTGTGCACAAACGAACCATCTCGAGGTGGGTCGTTCTGTGCATCAAAGTGTGTTACTCCTTGGCTAAGAAGGAGCCTCCTATGGGGCTGCGTGCCCATTCTACAAGGGCAACTGCAGCCACTACTGCCTTGGAACGCGGCGTTCCCTTGCAGGATATTTGTCAGGCAGCTACGTGGGCCTCGCTGCACACGTTTAACAAGCATTACTGTCTTGACAGTCAAGTCCGGAGAGACGGCTTCTTTGGCCATTCTGTTCTCCGTGACTTTCTGGTGTAATCTGTTCGCAGACCCACCACCGGGGTTGGTATTGCTGGGGTATCTATTCTAAGGTAAGGAATCTATCACTAACATGTCTCTTCCAGATGCACAAGTTACTACTTGTGTAATGATATATCTGTAAGAGACATTAGTTAGTAATAGATTCCTTACCGCCCCACCCATCCTTCCGGTTCTGCGAACTGATTTCTAGGGTTAAGGTCATCTCTTTCAGGGCCCTAGTTTTTTAGCAGCAGTGGTCAGTTTCTTGCATGGCTCAGTGTTCCTGGCGCGGAAAGTCGTATACAGAACTTATGTCAGCACGCATGGGTGACGCTTAAGTAGTCTCCATGACGTCATCTCGGCGCTTACGACGCCAGCGATGGACGCGGAGACGCACAACGCCACCTACTGACATGCAGGGGTACTGCTAGCAAAACATTCCGGATCCAGTCTGACGCCTGGGGATTATTCCAAGGTAAGGAATCTATCACTAACTAATGTCTCTTACAGATATATCGTTACACAAGTAGTAACTTGTGCATTAAGGCCCGTCGTTGCTTGTATCTTTGCTAGTTTCAACTTCAATGTGGCAGTGTACCTTTCTACCAGACCTGCTGCCTGAGGATAATTAGCAGCATGAAATTTCTGTTTTACCCCTAAATCCTTCATTAGGTACTCTATTATCTGGCCAGTGAAGTGGGGGCCGTTGTCACTCCATAGGACTCTACAAATTCCAAAGCGGGGGAAGAACTCCTTCAACAGAACTTTAGCTGTTGTGAAGGTTGTGTTGTCTTTGGTGGGATAAGCTTCTATCCACTTACTAAAGGAACAAACCACAACTAACATACTTCAAATTATTACAGTGCTCTAACTGAATATAATCCATTTGAAGTGCTTCAAAGGGAACCTGAGGTGGAGAATCCACCAGTAGGGGTTGATACTCCCTTCCCAGGATAATACTGTAAACATATCATACAATGTTTAATCAAATTTTCAGCCGTTTTCCGTATGAGTGGATTATCCCAGACCTGATCTAGTTGGGAGATGGTGTTTTTGGCACTAACGTGAGCAGGTCCATGAGCCATAGTCACAAAAGGTAATGCATAGGGCAACTTCCATTTTGACATATCTTTTGACCTCCAACATCCCTCATCATCTAACTCTCCTTCCTTTTGCCATTGGCTGACTGCTGTATTTCCTTAATCTCTATATACGTTTTCCCATCTTTCAGCTTGGGATCGTAGTACATATACTTTACTCGTGAGTGCACTTGCAGTATCTCGTGCAACTTCATCAGCGAAATTGTCTGTAATTTTCCTGTGGGCACTACATTTGGTAATGGCTACACTCTTTGGCAATGTCAAGGCAGTAAGAAGACTATTTACCAATTCGCCATGTTGTATTTTAGAACCATGGGAGGTTAGGGAATGCATACTGGCTATCAGTATAAATATTTACTGATAATCCGTGACTGAGTTCGCAAGCCCTTAAAAGCGCAATGAGTTCAGCTGCTTGGGCAGATTTTTGTGGGATACAGACTGTTTCCACCACAGTTTGTAATGAGGTTATATCATAGGCTGCAGAGGTGGTACCATCAGGTAGTTTTAAACAAGAGCAATCCACCCATAGTTCTCCCTCAGGATCTGAAATATGTGTATTCTTGAGATCTATTCTTCCCTTAGTTTGTTCTTCTGTGAGGAAAATACAGTCATGTAAATCTTGAGTTTGTTCAGCTGGCAAATGTAACAATGTAGCTGGGTTTTATGTCAAACATCTCGAGTGTGATATGAGGTGCCAACAGCGTAGTTCGTATCCTGTGAGTCTAGCGCTAGTCAAGTGTTGTGTTTTAGTCTGGTTCAGGAACGCATCTACAGAATGTGGTACCGTAACCATAAGCTTGTTACTCAACACTATACCTTCAGATTGTCGTATAGAGATGGCGGTGGCAGCAACTGCCCTAAGACAACCTGGAAGTCCTCTGGCCACTGGGTCTAATACAGCTGAGAAATAAGCACATGGACAATGCTATTACCATATGGTTGTGTCAAGACGGACAATGCACATCCTTCTCTCTCGTGTACATATAGTATGAAAGGTTTTGCATAGTCTGGAGTGCCTAACATGAGCAGAACATAGGGATGCACGAAGCTGCTGATATGCTTCCTGACATTCAGATGTCCATGGTAGAGGAGAGAGAGCGTCTTTAGTAACAAGGGACAAAAGAGGTTTGATGATAAGTGAGAAGTTTGGGATCATCTGTCTACAGTAGGCAGCAATACCAATAAGTGCCCTGACTTCTTTTTGAGTACTTGGAATAGGAATTCTTAGGATAGTTTGAATCCTGTCTTTAGTCAGAGTGCGGCCTTCCTTAGACAAGAGGTGACCCAAATAAGTGACCTCAGACTCACAATAGGGGAGAGTGGCCTCTTTACAATGCTCAACTGTGTCTGCGGCTATCAAAATTTCATCGACATATTGCACAAGTGTAACTCCTGGTGGCAAAAGAAGTTCATCCAACTGTCGTTTAAGTGCCTGACTGTAAATGCTAGGACTCTCTGCATAGCCTTGTGGAGCCCTACAGAACCTAAATGAGCGGCTCCGTAATGAAAATACAAATAGATATCTGCTGTTTTCATGTATAGGAATAGAGAAAAAGGCGTTCTTGAGGTTGATAACGGAAAATACAGTGGCTGTAAGTGGGATTAATGTCAACAAGGTCGTAATATCAGAGACGACAGGATATTGAGGAATAACTATTTTGTTGACTTCTCTTAAATCAATCACGAATCGGTACATCTTATCCCCTATTCCATCGCCCCGTTTTAAGGTAGGGAGAATGGGGCTATTGCATACATTAGAGGAAACTTCTTCAACCACTCTTGTACATATCATGTCCTCAATGATAGATATTAGCGCATCCTCACCTTCCTTTGATATTTTATATTGCCGGACCCTTGGTTAGGAAGCATCCTCCCGAACCTGTATATGCACTGGAGAAATGTCAATTCTTCCCACATCTGTGTCAGCAGTAGCTCAAACACATGAAGGGACATAATCAAGGTCCGAACATAAAGAAAAATTATATTGTTTAGGCAATGTCTTGTTCCCAAAAATGACCCGTACTCCAGATGGGGAACAATGTATAGTAGCATGGAAATATTTCAAAAGATCGAGTCCTATCAGATTATCTGGAGCATGTGGGGGAAGTAAAAGGGGGCTGTAGTGATGACATTTTTAACCTGCAAAGGTAGTTTTTGGGACACAGGGATAGGTATTGGTGTTCCATCAAATCCTATTGATGTAATCACTTGGCCAGACAAGGGTGTCCCAGGGACCAGTTTCTGAGATATTGCACTACGTGTCGCCCCTGTATCCACAAAAAAATTCTGATTGTGCCCAAGGATAGTGGCTGTTATATAGGGCCCTGACTGGCCTACAGGTATCTCAACTGGTCCTCCTTGTCCTACACTGTCCTAGGCACAATGTGTTCCCACAGTTTCCTCTGATTCCCATCTCCATAGAATATTGATTATTTTGTTGATCAAAATCATTTCCTGACCTATTTCTCTCTGGAACTCGAACCTGCTTGGGCTGCTGTCGGGAAGCTGAAGTCCCCCAACTACCATTCACTTGTCCCCTTCCTCTCCCACCAGCAGCTAAAACAGGACATTCAAAACGCCAATCTCTCTTCTCCTTACAATAAGCAAATTGATCCAGCCCTAGTGGAGTTTGTCTACGCGGTGGCCCTACTAGAGGTGGTTGTCTGGAATTCTGACCATAATTTTGACCTCGACCTTGAGGTCCATAGGCCTGGACCATCTTCATCTTCAATTCTTTTAGTTTTCCTTCTTTTCGTTCTTGCTCAGTGGTCACCTGATTCTGATAATACTGAGCCATATCTGATATAGCTTTTGGGGTTACTGAAGCCCATGTACTCTCAGAATATTTTACGCGAACCGATATCTCAGGAAGTAAATTTCCCACAGATCGATCTACGAATAAATGTGCACCTGTAGGTATAGATGTAGCTTACCCACTAAAATCGTGGAACACTTCCTTAAAGCGAGTAAAGAAATCAGGGACGGCCTCTCCCTGATTTTGTTTACAAGCTGTGAGAAGTGCCCAATCTATTTTCCTGGCCGGAACCATCATTTTTATATAAGTGAGTTTGTTTCCAGGAAGATCCAGTAGGAGCTGACTAGGTTTCTTACCAGGCTTCCTATCTCTATCGGCCCCTACTATGGCAGCCCAGTCTCCTCCCAAGTCAACAGCATGATCCTGTTTCCGGGTAAGTCGCCACATATCTGGTGGCAGGATCATATCAATATCTGCTAAGGTCATGATACAAGAATCAATGGCTGCCTATACATCATAAAATCCTCCAGGATTTTTTCCATATGTCTGGTAAGGTGGCTTTTAAAGTGAGTACATCCGACCTTTTCCAGGGCATATATACCCTATTATACAAAAAAGGGGCTCTAGCATCAGGACTATTAGGGTCATCATTATCTGCATTCCCTCTTCCAGGAATGAACTGTGGCGCAGCTTCCCTCATAGGTCTTATTCGAGGAGAGGAAGAGAGTTCATTACGATATCCAATTATCATTGCTATGGCATTGTTAATCCTACTTACAGGGAAGGCTCCTATCTGACACTGTCGATTAATAGCTCTAACATCATCAGGGCCATTTAGTCCTCTCCCATTGGACCATAAGTTGATGAGAAAGCTTATTTATGAGACCAAGAAGCTCGCCTTCAGAAAAATTCTGTATCTGAACAATCATTTCTCCTACATCCATTTCTAGATCACTCAACCAATTTAATACCATCAAGCTTATCGCATCCTGACGTGATTGAGGTACAGTAGAACGAAGAATTCAAGGTGTCAGGACAGATACAGAAAGTACAGGATCATCAGTCATTTCGGGTGCAGTAACCTGGGATGGGGGCGCAGTGGCCTGGGTTGGGGGCGCAGTGGCCTTGGATGGAGGGGGTAGAAGATGTATCGGTACTGGTTGTAAAATAGGGAGCTGGACAACCGCGGCCAAAGGAAGTGGAACCCTAGGTACAGGGAGAACAACATTTGGTGGTCCAGGGGGAAGAGGTGTTAAGGGTACATATGGGGGGGGGGGTGGTCGTTCGATCAATAGTCCATCAATGTCTGAATCCACATACTCTTGGTGAACCTGAACTGTTACTGTCGGTCTAACTATATATTCCTTAGATATTAATAATCTATGCTCCCTATGTAAACATTCCTTTTTCTCCTGAACTTCCTTATCCTTAAATTCCTTATGTTTCTGATACTCTGTCTTCCTTTCCTGTTTCCTTTGTACCTTCTCTGCCTTGGGTTACTGCTCCTTCACTTCTTTCCTCCACATACACAAACTGTCAAACATAGCTGGCCTAACTTTATTTAAAAACAATCGTTTGTCTAGATACTCGAGTTTGTGAGGGTCCATTGTTCCCTCTAATGGCCATTGCAACTGGGGATCCCCTTTGGTATGTTTGTCCCATCATGTATAATGCATTGTGGAACAAATACCATATTTGATGTACATCTCAAAATTCGGCGTACCTTCTGGTGGCGCCGGCTGACTTGCTTCCAAAGTGCTCTGCTCATCGCAGCAGCAACAACAAAACTTCCAAAGAGTGCTAATCACAGGCATGTTATATAAGATATAAAAAACTTATAAACTAAGAGAAAAATATTCTCACATTACCTGTAAGAAAAAATGTTAGTAAAAAAAAATAGCAAGTTCCAAAACAGATTCAAAATTCCGAGCAGATTCCGAACGGATACCAAACAAATGCCGAGGCAAATACAAAACAAATTCTAACCAAATGAACCGGTTCAATACAGATTTACCTTATGTATGGTCTTCAACTCGCCCCGTCGATCCTCACTGATACGAAAGAATGACCGTCCGAAGGCCCCAGTCAAGGCCAGCAGCCGCCAGGTAGATCAGAGTCGGAGAGCTGAAAAATCACCTTGGACCACGAGCAACAATTGTCTCTTCAGGTGGGGCGTCCCTCAGCGAAGTTCGTCTTACCGACCCGATCTCCTCCCCTGGTCCGACTGCAAGCCCTTGATGGGGCCCCACGTTTGGGCGCCAATTTGTGGAAGTGGATTATTAATAACCCACTGGTGCATGGTCCCCCTTTAGTCCACGGGTTCTTAACAAGTAAGGAGGAATCGACACTGGAGCGAAGTACAAACCATAGGTCATTTAATTAGCATTCATGAATGGGGCTCTGTCCGACAAGCACCATAGAGATACTCAAGGAGAGAGCACACCGAACGATGGTTACATGGGTTTTTATAGAAAAGATTACAAACCAGGGACGCCCAGAGGTAAATAGAGCTTTGGGAAGAACACACAAATGAAACAATCGGTAAGAATCAACAGCCTTGGTGCCTTGTGTAACTGTCGAGTCCTGAAGCTGCACAACAAGAAATGCTATCTGAGCAAACTTTACTTGAGGCTTTACCACTGTCTGAAAAACCCTGTGCAGATGCCAGCTGTTCTATTGAGCTGACTCTACATGTATACACAGCCTACAATGCCCCAATCTAGATTCTTTACTCATGTTTATACAGATGCGGTGTCAAGGATAGAGCCAGGCTGAAAGCAGAGCAGGGGTGAGAAATGGATGAGGCATAGCTTAATCAAAAAACAGGAGAATTAGATTTTACATTTGAACAATAGCACTAATAGCAGTAAAACACAATATAGTGGAAAAGATCGTAGCGAATATATTAATATGGCTTACCTCAAAAAAGTAACTGAAGTGCAAGAAATCCCCAGTGTTGAATTCAAAAGTTCCACCAACATTGTGCATGAACACCAGAATGACCAAAAGAAACAAACCGTGGGCAACCAGGACTTGGGGTCTATCTGGGATATTTTTTACCAAACATCATCACTAACGTTAGAAGCACTGACATATCAGTCGAATAAAATGGACATTCAAATTGAACTACTCAGAGTGATGGCAAATGCAGTAGCTGGAATAGATCATAAACTCGCTCAGCTAAATCGTTTGAGAACTAGAGCTCAAACCGAAGTTGCCATAACATATTCTGATTGTACATGTGCTCCAATAATAAATAAATTGGCAACAATACCGGATGTCATGAATACCATACTAGAAGATGTCAAAATGAGCCTTCAAAGGGAAAAATATAACTGTCAAGAGGATAGTTGCGAAATACAAAAAAGCAACAATAACATGACGGACGTTAGAGATATGGAACAACTTAGGCCCATAAAACACCTATATGGCCCGGATCAATTAACTCCGAAAAAATCACTGATCGTGCATCAGGATGGTAAAAAGGTAACTGGCACAAAACCTTCGGTCCCTCAAACAGAAAAGACAACTGATGACCAGGAAGTCAAAGAACCCGTTTCTCCATTGTTTAGCATGACAAAAAGACATAGGAAAAAAACTATGCAAAGCAAGAAATAAAGCTAAGCATAGAATTATAGTAGCAACACAGCCCGAAGAGAAAGTATCAGCAGAAATAGGCAGTGAAGGAAAAGATCTATGCAAGGAAACATTATTCTTGTTCTTCGTTATTGAAGACTGCTCTCCATACAATACATTTTCTTGTTTCCCCAATAAGTATTTCGCTATATTCACTAAAACAGGAAAACAACCAATCGACCAAACATGTACTCAGACAGATATAGCCATTACATCGGACAAAATTAGATGAACCCTGAACAAAACCTAGATGGGGGAAGAAAGAACGAGAGTAAAGGAAAAGAAACTTAGGCTATAGGGAAACGGGTGTATTATAAAACATGCACCTGAGGGTATAAAAAGTATATCGCCTGAAGAGATGGTTCACGCAAAGAGCGCATCAATTCCTCTCAAATCTAAAGATCTGGTAAAAGAAGAAGAGGAGAAAGAAATATATATTGGCCCGGTAGTACAGAGGTCACAAGTTTGGAATCATAACATAGTCCAAAGTTGAAGTTCGAAAATAACTCAAAAACAGTACCAACAATATTTGCTAAATCTAGACCAGCAGATAAAGAAACCAAACCATATAATTGTGAAACAAAGCGATATGATAGAACAATATGAAGATACCCGGTACTTATCAAATTGGGATCATCTGGTTATCGTAAGACATGGTGAGGACAAACAAGTCGCATATAAAGTCCCGCAAGATTCAGAGGAAGGAAGGAAAATTAATTAATGAGACAGTACAATTAATTTTTAAACCGGTATATGACTCCAGTGGTAAGCAAGACCCAATGAATAGAGGAAACATTCTTCGCCTCTTCAAGTTGATACCGTCACTAGCAAATGTGACAAGTAAAGATATTGAATGTATCAGATTCTTACCAAATACTGAAGGCATCCAGACACTAACTTTGATAACTGTAAATTTTGTGTCCTTAGCAGAACAAATTATAAACGAAAAAGAAATATTCCATAGCTGGGGGATAATAATTAGTAAGCCAGTTCCAAAAGTATATCCAACCCTCTCATTAATGAAGAGAGTTCGATACAGAAAAAAGGAAAGAAAAACAAGCTGGTTTTCTCTGTACTAAAAAATGCCCTTGGAAGATCAGAGCGAGATGTTGAAGCGACATTGACCCAAAGCAAAGTAGAAAAGGCAACAGGAATAAACGAAAAATTGATATCTTCGGCTTTACATGGTAATAATGATCCATGACAGAACACAGCAATATGTACAACAAAAGAAGAAAATAAAGACAGTGAAATATTTATGATGTGCTCATGGAATAGAAATGGGGTAGGAAACAAGGTTAATAACGCCCACCTAAACTTTGTGTAATACATATCAGATCATTTTACTACAAGAAACATGGGAAATCAACCCTATTATGCTACGGAGATATAAAGGTTATTTTGAGCCTGCAATCGAGCAACATAAATATGGCCGCCCGAGTGGGGGTCTAGCAACATTCATATCCATCGACCTAAAGTAGAACATGAGCAACTGGATACGAATAATTAATAAAAACCCTAATATTGATCAATGTATATGTACATCCGACGCAGAGTTCAAGGTCTAATATATGTGCTACCCATAGCAGTTTTTTGTTGGAACAAACGATGGATGACCCATTTGTAAATTTTATACTCACAAGGGATTTTAATTTAAATCTTTTATTACCTTTTATCAGAGATGATCTTACATAGTCACTAGATCATCAATAGGCAATTCCTCACCAGGTACTAGAAACAGAAATAAAGCCCAAACAAAGCAAAGTAGTAACAAATTTTGTGAAGGACATAGAAGCAATGGGTCTACGAATAATAAATGGGAGATAAACGTTAGACTCGCCACCTGCATGGACTTTTTACTCGCACAATTCGAAGTCACGCATTGACTATACGATTGTATCACTTAATATCTTTAACAATATTACCTCGTATCACTTGAGGAAGGTCCATGATAGTGATCATAGTCAGCAAATAATCACCACAAATTTGTTTAGTAAAAAAACATCAATTGTACCTGACCACGCAAGGCCAGACGGGAACTATCAACTATAGACTTGTCTAGATGCCATATAACAAAGATGACACCAATGAACTGGCGCAAAAACTGGTAAAAGATTGTTTTGAAGATAAAACCTTGAAGTCCCCAATTGAACAATGGGTAAACTTAACTTGCAAGCTAGTCAAATCCTACGGCTCTGCACCTAAAGTTAAGAAAAAACAAGTGATACAAGAAGAGAAAAGGAAAACCGATCTCAATTTATCTTGTACAATAAGGAAACTGAGAAGGACTCATAACAATCTAAGGAGACAGATTACCAAGTTTCCATATAATGAGGAATTACCAATCATATTAAAAACCATAAATCAGAATTTGAGGAAATGAATTTGGAATGAAAGAAACAAAGCTAAGCAAGGCCTATGCTAGCAACCAAACGAATTCAAGGGCATTTGGGAAATTAATAAATGGTCTAGTGAGACCTAATAAATCTGTGGTTTCATCTGTACTAACTGAAAAAGAATGGGTTAACTTTCTGGTAAATCATCTAAACTCCAATCGGAAAATAATGAATCAGGAAGGCTATCAGAGCAGGATTGATACATCAAGTTATGACATTGGCTGTGAAATTGATATAAATAATCTCAAGTCTCTAAACTAATAACTAAGCAAAAAGATGGGGCACCAGGACCCAACGGAATTCAGTTTACCCTTTATACGGAAAAACTGGATCTATGATCAGAACATCTCACTGAAGTTTTTAAAGAATTAGTACGGACGGGGAAAATACCCGAATACTGGAGAGGGTCGTTAATATCCCTTATTTATAAAAAAGGAAATTGGGCCTATCCTGAAAATTACCGACTAATAACTCTTCAAGATACAGATGCCAAGTTGTTCGCGGGGATTTTACTTTCAAATCTCGCCGAATGCGCAGCGGATAATAAAATACTCCCACCGAATCAAACAGGATTTATTAAAGGACTTGGTACTACTACAAATATATTAGCCTTATCAGTATTAGTGGACAAAACTATTTTAACGAAACAACCCTTTTACTTGTGCTTTGTTGATTTTAGATCGGCTTTCGATTGCGCGTACAGACCTCTTCTGTGGAGAAAACTGCGTTATGGCCCCTGTACTTTTTAATCTGTTTTTAATGGATCTAAAGGATGCTCTTAATGAAACAAATGCACATCCGACAAAATTAGCTGGCAAACAAATATCTAATCTGCTATACGCAGATTGTCATCCTTCTAAGCCAAACGAAATTGAGGTTGCAACGCCTAATAGATCGAATATCTTCGTATTCAAAAGAAAATGGGATGGTGATAAACGAAACAAAGACTAATGTTATGGTGATTACTAAAAACTCAAGAAGATTAAAACATAAATCCAGGGGCGTGGCTTGGACGGCAGAGTTAATGGCTTCCTGATCCTGTCGCTCCGCCGTATCGGAGAATCGAACTAAAAGTCCACAGCGAGCGTATGGAACGGAAGTTGCAGCGATCGAGGTTCTGCACGTCGGAATAGCCTGGGCACAAGCTGGTTGTGGTGTAAACCCCTCACATGCCCGCTATTGCGAGAAAATCATCGCCAACACTGAGGAGGTGGGAATAGGAAGAGTAAAATGGCGGCCCGATCACCCATAGAATGCTGAGTGGACTTTGATGGGCAGCTCCGAGTAAGGTGAGCGAGACATCGTAACCTCGCTAAGCATCAATAAGCTCACCTGTCGACTCCTCCCAGCCCTAACACCTGGCCTGACAACAGGGATTGTCAGCGATTGTCAGCGACCCGGGGGGGCATCACACAAGCGACGCGAGCGCATGAGAAAGGAAGTGAGGGGGAGTGAGGACCTATGGGGCAGCGACTCCAGCAGTTTTCACCGGGAGTGTAGAGGACACACACAGTGCTGCCTATTGTGGACTGTGCGAATGACGGCACTCCGCTGGGTACTTGTGGCATCCGGGGGCCGATAAGAAAGCATTGCGGAGCAGTCAAACTACAAAACCGAAACTGTAACCAAAGCACCGAGGGAAGACAAAATGTCGTCCACCACAACAAAGGAATAGGCGCGGCTACGTTATCCAGTGCTTGCACAAGGGGGACAGAGCAACAGAGGTGTAGTGGGTGAGAGAGCGGTTCGGCGAGCGGAATCAATAGAGCGGCGAAAAGTCTGGTGTGCGATATAACAACAAACCGCTAAGCACACCGCTAACCGTAGACTAACCCGCCTGCCATCAACTGCCATGTTACAGTGTATTGCTCTTAACAAAATGCGAGCGCTGGTGATGCAAATACCAGTGGGGGGCCATTAGGAAACTATCACCTCATGCAAGTGGGGGCAGAGATTCAGCAGCAGTTGGCGAGAGGGAGCTGCCAAGCACAACCAAGGGGACCCAATCAAAACACACGCAGTTGCACACAAGTCTGGCACTAAGAGCCATGGTGACTGTGAGCAGTTGCAGTTGTGTCAATTCAACAACCGGCTGGAGAAGAGCTCGAGCTGACTAGGACTAACTAGGGCTGAACAGAAGGATCAACAGTGGTCAAACGGGCACAAATCTGGGGGCAGTAAGAAGCAGAAGGTAACAGGGGGGAGGCAGGCAACAAGGGGCGGGGGGTCCCTAAGAGGGTACCACAAATGCAAAGACACAGTCATAGAGAAGGCACTGTCTGCACATAAACACCACAGTCACGCAACGTACCCTGCTAAAGTCTCCGGCAGAGCAGCGCAAAAAAACAGCAACAGACGTCCTTCCACAAGGCTCAACGACGCGCGCACGAATGTGCGGGAGGGTGACAGC
The DNA here is from genome assembly GCF_964204655.1 of Triturus cristatus. Taxonomy (NCBI): domain Eukaryota; kingdom Metazoa; phylum Chordata; class Amphibia; order Caudata; family Salamandridae; genus Triturus; species Triturus cristatus. Next base: position 62,517,124 of record NC_140579.1, read on the forward strand.
TGTACCAACTAGGCTGTGACCCATTGTAGACTGGCCTTGACCCCCCAGACATTAGAGCAATAGGGCCCAGAGCAGACAGCTGTTCAAACCCATCAAAACCAGATAAGCAAACAGGATAAGCAAACAAGAGAAGCAAGCAAAACAAAACAGAACAAAACTAAGCCAAGAACAGAACCAAACACGAGCAACACAACACACGGGCGAACTGCTAGAACAGTGTGTGATTATTGCTACCAGGAGCAAAAACAGGACCAACAAGGCTCCATCTGCGTACAAGTTCTCCAAGGTTAACCCAGTAGAAATACCCATGGCAGAGAGGGAGTCGAGGCTGCAACAACAACTAAAAAACAGCAAGGGAGAGCCAGTGCTATCTGATTCCCCGCTCAAAAAGTAACCTGATATTAACAGCACCCTTGACATGATCCTTAAAAAACTAGGCGATGTGCACGACCTGGCAAAAACCACGCAGCACACTACAGACGCGATCCAAATTGAGATCGCAGCGGTCAGAGTGGACCTGAATACAGTGAATAAAAGATACCACCCACACATCAAGCCAAGAGCTAAAAGCACTATCCAAAATTACCACGTCACTGCAAAAACAAACAGCAGAGCTAGAAGACCGCAACCGACGGGGGAACATTCGGATACTGGGAGTTCCGGAGGGCTCAGAAGACTCATCGAGCTTCTGCGCTGCTTTTCTTGAAGATCTGATCCCCAAACTTACAAATATAAAATTTGACAGGCAGTTCGAAATTGACAGAGTGCACAGAGTACCAACTTTTAAACCTACGACTTCTAACTAAGCAGCCCGGCCTATCATCTGTAAGCCATTGAGATCACACCACACGGATGCCATTTTTAGCTACGCACGCAAGAATCACCAGATCACATGGAAAGGTCATAAGATCCTCCTCACACAAGACTACACTAAACCCCCGGTCGATACCAGGAAAGGTTTCCTCGCATTACGGGATAAACTCAGGAGCAAAAGCATGCAGTTCTCTTTCGTTGCCCCAGCCAAATACAGGATAATCGATAAGGGCAGACATCACTACTTCAGTGACCCCAAGGACCTAGCTGCTTTCCTGGACGGACCATCCGCACAAGACATGGAAACATCACAAGCCGGCTCCAGCAAACGAAGATCGTCAGAGGAACCAAACGCTCTTTGAAGCTCTGCCTCACGATCAGGACAAGCTCCTGTAACTAATCTTAATGATCGGCAACACAACCACTAACCACCATATTTGCACAGTGTGAAAAGACGAGTTCTCCAACCTCTATATACCTCACTAACTCGAGCTGTTCCGCCCGTAGATGGGGTGGCAAGCAAAAGGACAAGGTATGCTGAAAGTCCTCTGTATCCTTTAGACACAATTATTCTGCTTTTATATTTTGCTACGCCAGGCAACTTGTGGGGATGTATGGGAGAGGGATAGAGAAAAGGTCCTAATGCATAGAGAAGCTGCTCTCCTAGTAGTATTCCATAGGGATTGCAACTAAGTATTAACCAGAAAGTTAATCTCCGAGGGGCGGGAAGACGATCCTGTCGTCGCATCTCCGACATGCGAGTATTCTCGGGGTGGGTGGGGAGGGAGGGGGGTGCGGTGGGAGGGGGGATATCCGCACTAGGGTTTCTCGGCTCTTGGCTTTCTATATCCTTTATCTTCCTTTTCACCTCTTTTGTACCTCGAGACTGTACACGACAGGCAGTGTTATCCAACTCCTTTAGGTTTCTTGGCTTACAGGTGGACCCAGAGGTGACTTTTACAATGTTTGCAGAACCCCTGGGGGGAATAAACGCACACAACACCGAGGGCAGAGGGGTGGGCCGCCATTCCAGCTCCTCAAGGCCAAAATCAGAGGCAGCGACTTTACAAATCATGCACATAGAACAGAAGTTTCTAACACCCAATTTGATGGCCCGCAATAACTCAGCCACCCTCATAACCGACCTGAACATAGAATCCCTTAATGTCAAAGGTCTTAACCACCCTATTAAGCGCCGGACGATCATAGACTACCTGGCTAAAACCAAAGGCGATATAATCCTACTACAGGAGACCAAACTATCCCTGGAGGATGCAAGCCTGGTGAGAGGTAACTGGATCTCGCAGGTAGCCTGCTCACCAGCCGACAAAAAGAAACGTGGGGTCATGACCCTGATATCCAAAACATCCAACATTACACTAGATTTACAGTCCCACGATAGCGAAGGTAGGCTACTAATGACATCTAAGAAGGGGGAGGAGTTAATCCACGTGGCAAACATATACGGCCCCAATGCAGACTAACCATCCTTCTGGTCGGAAGTGGCAAGCACGTTAGATAACTTCCCCCAAAGCGATCTCATGGTAGTAGCAGGGGATTTCAACTTCTGTAGTAGGGGATCTCTGTGTATAGTCATAATCTAGTGAATAGTCCCGCCCATGTGCGTGGACCCCGGAGCAATAAAAATAATCTCTTAAGTCGTCAAGCCATGCAGACCTGCATCTACACTTAAGAGGGAATTCAAAGACAGATAATGCAGCCTATATCCACAAGCTACACTGCCCAGTATATCAACTAGAAAATTCCACCAACATCCACAAACAGCACTGCCTGCCCAGCTTTTTCCACAGAGAAAAACCTGCCTCTACCAGCAAAAGCCTCTGGAATGATAGCGAGGGTGGAATGGACAGACAAGCCCCATAGGCTGCCATTATGTGGCTCAGAACAGGATACTGTGCCTTTAAGAAAACTTTCCAGAACTTTTCCAGTATCCCAGAATGCACAGCAGGTCCCTTTTACTTTCAGTTCTTTTTTCCGGCTCCTGCTAGCAGGACCCTGGAGCATTGAGCTCTCCCTTTTCAAGGGTTTCTTTGGATATTGTTCACTTTTCAAGTGCTTATTAAGTACCTTGTTGCCTTCCTTCTTGTGTGTGCTCTGTGTGGTCAACATGTCTGGCTTGTTTGACAAGTGCCCAGAGTGCGAGAGAATGAAGGCCAAGTTGAACCCACACAGGGTGTGCATCGTCTGCCTTCCCCAGTCCCATGTTCCAGAGGAGTGTGACATTTGCCAATCTTTCTCAGCCAGGACCCTGAAGGAAAGGATGAAGATCAGGCTCCTGGGCCTGGAGGACAGAAGGCTGAGGGCACAAGGTGGGTCAGGACGGGCTGATTCTGCCCATGCTGAGGCCCCTGGGGGGCTCCCCAGGGGCAGGAAGCCCAGCAAACGTCCCCATTCTCCGTCGACGTCTACTATGGCGTCGAGGGCGATGACTGCAGTCTGCTCACCGTCTCCCCAGGGCTCTGGGGAGAAACGGCGTCGACGTTCGCCGTCGAGGGAGCTGAGCAGTCCGCCGTCGACGACGACAGCATCTTCGTCGATGCCGTCGCCTTCTCCGTCGAGTCATCGGCGTCGAGACCAGTACCGGCGTAGGCGCTCGCCGTCGAGGCGCGGCAAAGAGGAGACGGTCACCGTCGAGGGGATCCCCGATGTCGAGGAGGCGTTCGCCGTCGAGGAGGCGTTCGCCGTCGAGGAGGCGTTCGCCATCGAGGAGGCGTTCGCCATCGAGGAGGCGTTTGCCGTCGAGGAGGCGTTTGTCGACACCGAGGTAGCGCAGGAGGAGTCCTGACGCCAGGAGTTCCTCGGGGTCACAAAGGAAGAGAACGGAGTCACCGGGTTCGGTGTACTCAGTGGTGTATACACCTCCTAAGCCTAGGTCGCCACCCTTGTCTCCTTTGCCAAGGGAGCCCTCACCACGGATCCCTACGCCACCGCCTCCTCCTCCTCCTCCGCCTCATACCATTCCGGACACACCGTCGGGCCCACCTGTGGCCCCGCCGCGGTCGTTGTCGTTGCCTAGGTATCCGATGCCTCCGAAGAGAACTCCGAGGCCGCGGCACCAGGTTAAGCCCAGATCGCGCTCCCGCTCCGGACGGAGAGGAAGATCACGGAGCCGTGGACGGTCGTCATCGACATCTGAGCGACGCCGCAGGAGGCGCAGAGCCATATCCCGCACCCAATCGTCTGCCAGTGACTGCTCGCCGACGCTGTCGGACTCGCCAGGGACGGGAGTATCGCCTGTCGACGATTTAGTCTCCTTCCAGGAGGTGCTACTGAGGGGTGCGGCCAAGCTAGGGATTACGGTGACGGTGCCAACACCTACGACGTCCGTGATATTCGAGACGCTGCACAAGAAGCACCTGCCTCGCCCCTTGCTGCCACTAGTGCCGGGATTGGTGGAGCCCGCTACGGAGTTGTTCCTCACTCCGGCGGTGACGAAACCAGCCCCCTCACGGCTCCTGAAGAAGTATCGGGTGCCGGAATCGGACCTGACCTTTCTGAGGATGGACCCGAAACCGGACTCGGTCATTGTGACGGCGGCAAGGAAGCAGCATGCTACCACTCCTTCCTCGAAAGTGCCGCCTGATAAGGATAGACGGTGGCTGGACTCGGCGGGCAGAAAGGTCTGTGGGACGGCTTCTACCACCATGAAGGCGGCAAGTGCCGGGGCTCTGTTGGGGCGCTACGACCGTGCCCTATGGGAGTCTCTCCAGCAGTACGCGGAGCTGCTGCCTCGCGACAAGAAGGAGGACTTTCTAGAGACTTTGCGTGAGGGGATGCTGGTGTCAAATCAGATTATCAGCGCGGCCGCGGATGTGTCTCTGTTAGCGGCACATGGATATTGTCATGGCATCAACCAACGGCGTCATGCTTGGCTTCGCCTTACCTCACTCAAACCGGAGGCACAACAAAGAGTGGCCAACCTGCCTTTTTCGGGGGAAACCCTGTTCGGCAAGCATGCGGACGACGAAATGGCCCTCATGAAGACGGAGGCAGAGACCCTGACGGCTGTCGGGTTAGAGAAGCCTGAGAAGAAAAAGCGCCCGTTCCAGAGACGGTTCGGGGCTGCAGGCAGAGGGCCTGGGCAGGCCTCGGGACAGCAGCAACAACAGCAGCAGCAGTTCCGGAAACCCTTCCAGAAGCGCCAGAAGGGTAGAGGAGGCCAGCTGTCCGCTACAGCGACCAAGGGCCCGGCTGGGTCTCGGCCCTGAGCGATTACTTCCCCTGCAACCGTTACCCACTCCAGTGGGGGGGAAGCGTTCAATCTTTTCTGGCAGAGTGGAGAAAAATTACTCAGGACAAGTGGGTGCTGAATATTGTTTGCAATGGATACAGTCTTCGGTTCATCAGCCCGCCTCCAGCGATTTCGCCGGTAAGCTCACGGTATCAACTGCGAGAGCTCCAGGCAGAGGCAGACATCCTGTTGAGGAAAAAGGCGGTGGAAGACATACCTCTGTCTCAAAGGGGAAGAGGTCTGTACTCTTGGTTCTTCCTGGTTCGCAAGAAGGACAAGAACGAGTTCAGGCCCATTCTGGATTTGCGGCAAGCAAACAAATGGATTCGCAGAGAGAAATTCCGCATGCTATCGTTGCATCAGATTTACCCTCGGCTGCAAAGGGGAGACTGGCTCTGTGCCATAGACCTACAGGATGCGTACTTCCATGTGCCCATTGCACAGAAACACAGGAAGTTCCTGCGATTCCAAGTCGGCGCCAATCATTATCAATACACAGTACTGCCATTCGGGCTAAAGTCTGCGCCCAGGACCTTCTCGAAGTGCATGGCAGTGGTAGCTGCACACCTGCGGAGGAACAAGGTGTTTGTCTACCCGTACCTGGACGATTGGTTGATCAAGGCCTCCTCCTTCTCGGAAGCACAAGCGCACTTCCAGAAGACGTGCGTTCTCTTGAACAAGCTGGGGTTGCACGTCATCATGTCCAAGTCTGTCCCTACTCCGGTCCAGTGCATACAGTACTTGGGGGGCCTCCATCAATCCGCTGTCAGCAAGCGTGTCTCCTTCGGAGGAGAGACGGTTATCACTCCTTCGGAATGCTCAGGCTCTTATGACCGCTCCATCGACGACCGTGAGGAAGGTGTCTTCGCTGCTGGGATCGATGGCCTCATGTATCTTCCTCACGCCTCACGCACGGCTGCACATGAGACCACTGCAGGAGTGCTTGGAGGATCAGTGGGATCAGAGGACAGGTTCTTGGGACGACAAGATACGGCTGTCTCTGCATGCTCTTCAGTCGCTGAAGTGGTGGTGTTCGGCGGAAAATCTCCTCAGGGGGGTTCCCTTCCACAAGGACATTCCCACGAAGAGTATCGTGACGGATGCGTCTCTCCAAGGCTGGGGAGCGCATTCTGGAGACTTACAGATACAAGGAAAGTGGTCCTCATTGGAGTCGACGTACCACATCAATTTCCTGGAACTCAGAGCCGTTTACTTGGCATTGAAGGCCTTCCATCCGTCCTTCCAGACCAACTCGCTGCTTGTACAGACAGACAATACAACCACGATGTATTACCTCAACAAGCAGGGGGGGTCGGGATCACGCACTCTGTCGCAGGAGGCGCAGTCGATCTGGCACTGGCCTCTGGCCCGAGGACTGACGATTACGGCCACGCATCTGCCAGGTGTGCAGAATGTTCAGACTGATTCAGGAAAACCACGAATGGGTCATAAACGACGAAGTACTAGGGGACGTCTTCGCAAGGTGGGGGACTCCAGACGTAGATCTGTTCGCCACCGCCGAAAACAGCAAATGGCAAGACTTCGCATCCAGGTACTACCAGCGGGGGACGCTGGGGAATGCACTATGGATCGACTGGTCGAACAGCTTTCTGTACGCTTTTCCACCCATTCCCCTGATTCCGGCGGTGCTCATCAAGCTGTCCCAGTCCGGGGCGCGGATGATCCTGATTGCCCCGTAATGGCCCAGACAGTGGTGGTTCACGGACCTGCTTCACCGGTCTCTCCTTCCTCACATACGGCTGCCGTGCAGGCCCGACCTTCTCACGAAGTTCGGGGGGCAGTTGGTGCACCCCAACCTCTCGTCTTTGAGTTTGGCGGCATGGCTCCTGAGATAGTGCAATATGGCCATTTGAATCTACCAGCAGATTGTATGGATATACTGAAGGAGGCTAAGCGACCTTCCACTAGGACGAGATTCTGCATCTGGTGCAAGTCCAAGCACTTTGACCCGACGACATGTAAGGAAGATGTCATCCTTACGTACCTTTTGCATTTGGCGCAGTCTGGCCTTAATTTCCATTCCATTAAGGTCCATCTCGCTGCTTTGACTGTTTACAGGAAATGCCCTTCACAGACTTCCTTCTTTCAGATCCCCGTGATCAAGGATTTTTTGGAAGGCTTGAAGAAAGTGTTCCCTCCTGTCAGACTTCCCTCACCTTCATGGGAATTGAATGTGGTGCTGTCCAGATTGATGAAGGAGCCTTTTGAACCTATTCACAAGGCTTCGTTGCAGCACCTGTCTTGGAAGGCGGCGTTCCTAGTGGCCATTACGTCGGGCCGCAGGGTGAGAGAACTTCAGGCGTTGTGTTGCCAAGAACCTTATACGGTATTTCATGCTGCTAAGGTTGTTATGCTTACTCACCCTAAATTTATTCCTAAGGTTATATCTGATTTTCATGTCAACCAGACCATAACTTTACCAACGTTTTTTCAGAATCACTCTTCTCCAGCGGAAAGGTCTCTACATTCCCTGGACGTTAGGAGGGTGTTGAAGTTTTATCTTGATAAGACCAAAGATATCCGTAGGTCAGACCAGTTGTTTATCAATTATGGATGAGTCAGGACCGGTCTTGCTACTTCCAAACAGTCCATCTCTCGGTGGATTGTGTCCTGTATACAATTGTGTTATCAAAAGGCTAATAAGACCTTAGCGGGCAAACCTAAGTTCTCATTCCACTAGGGGCAAAGCTGCCACGACTGCTTTGCTGCGTAATGTTCCGATTGCAGAGATCTGCAACGCGGCCACTTGGAGGTCGGTCCATACCTTTGCTGCGCATTACTGTCTGGACACGGATGCCAGGGCAGATGCTCAGGTTGGGCAGGCTTCGCTGCGAAATTTGTTCGCACAGTAGTGGTAATATTTTGTAGTCTTCTCTACTGCCGTTTTGGTGTGGGGATGGGCTTGCCATTCTATTCACTAGATTATGACTATACACAGAGATCCCCTACTACAGAAGGAGTGATTTCTCTCCAGTTCTGTAGTAGGGGTATCTCTGTTATAGTCCTAAGCGCCCGCCCTCCTCCCCGGTGGAGAGATAAATGTTAATGTAAGGAAAGCTACAGGTCTGGCGTGTTACGCCTTAAAAAAAAACTGAAAGTAAAAGGGACCTGCTGTGCATTCTGGGATACTGGAAAAGTTCTGGAAAGTTTTCTTAAAGGCACGGTATCCTGTTCTGAGCCACATAATGGCAGCCTATGGGGCTTGTCTGTCCATTCCTCCCTCTCTATCATTCCAGAGGCTTTTGCTGGTAGAGGCAGGGTTTTCTCTGTGGAAAAAGCTGGGCAGGCAGTGCTGTTTGTGGATGTTGGTGGAATTTTCTAGTTGAAGTACTGGGAAGTGTAGCCTGTGGATATAGGCTGCATTATCTGTCTTTGAATTCTCTCTTAAGTGTAGATGCAGGTCTGCATGGCTTGACGACTTAAGAGATTATTTTTATTGCTCTGGGGTCTGCGCACATGGGCGGGACTATTCACTAGATTATGACTATAACAGAGATAATCCTACTACAGAACTGGAGTTACAGAAAAGAAACTACTCCATCCCATTGGACCACATAACGGACAGATAATCCTCCTGTCAATATCACCCCACAAACTCACAAACGGTAGTCCAAAATATCTGCTCTAAATTTGACTTAAAGGATGCATGGCGCCTTCAACACCCTGACACTAGAGACTACACATTTTACTCCATCCCTCACAAGTCTTACACCAGGATAGTTTATATTTTAATCTCTGGATCTCACAGGCGCCTAATCGAACACTCAGATATAGCTCCTAGACTAGTATCAGACCACTCATGCATTAGCCTAAAACTGAGTGGGTGCCACAATGAAGCCGTCCCACGGAGATGGCGCTTCAACAATGATGAGCTTGCGGACCCCGCGAGCAAAAAAAAGATCGAGGAGGCCATTATAGACTACCTCAAGCACAATGACATCCCGCAGACCAACCCCGCCACGCTCTGGGATGCCCTGAAGGCAACCATTGGAGGCACAATAATAGAAATAAAATCAAAATTAAAAAAGGGCACAAACCTGAGACTATCCCAGCTGGAGCAGGAAATCAAAAGGTTAGAATTGGCCCACACAAGGCCCTGAACGACAGCGAGTCCCTCGCAAAACTGACACAAACAAAGTACGAGTACAACAAAATACTGAGCGCGAGGGCAGGTCTATGGAAACACAAATACAAGGCCCTTTAACCTCAACAAAGCAGGGAAACTCCTCGCCTCCTACCTCAAACACAAACGCAACAGACTGCCATCTCATCCATCACAGACTCTAAGAACCAAACACACACAAGACACAGACATCCTAAAGACTTTTCAAGAATACTACCAAGAGCTTTACAAAAACGAACAGAACCTTAACATTGAAGAGTGCACTAAATACCTCAATAGACTAGGCTTGCCAGAATTAAGCGCCAAAGACTCACTGAGGCTCGGCCAAGAGTTTAACTGTACCGAAATCGAAATGGCGGTCAAATCACTGAAAGATAATAAAGCCCCTGGGCGGACGGTTTTACGGCCGCTTTCTACAAGTCTTTCTTAGATCAGCTGAAGACAACCATGAAACAAGTATGTAAACAGTAACCAGCGGGAGGGTCAGTATCCCAATCCATGTCAGAAGCTAACATTATAGTCATTCCTAAGGAGGGGAAAATCAAATGTCACCAAAAAACTACAGACCCATATCCATTATCAATGTCGACTGCAAAATTTACGCCAAAATACTAGCAACCAGACTCAACTCCGTTCTTCCAAAACTAATAAGCAACTCCCAGGTCGGCTTCTTACGCACTAGAATGTCTAATGATAACACCCGACTTCTCTGCCACATACTAGAACACACGGCCACAAAAGCTGATCCAGCAGTATCCATCACATTAGATGCGGAAAAGGCCATAGATAGAGTCTAATGGGCTTTCCTAGAACGATGCATGCAGGCATTCAGTTTAGGGGCGGGTTTCATACGGATGGTTATGGCCCTGTACGTGGAACCGTCAGCCCGTATCGTGGTTAATGGCTCCCTCTCGGTCCCGTTTACACTACAACAAGGCACTAGACAGAGATGCCCCTTATCCCCTTCGTTATTCTACTGGCTCTAGAACACCTTATCCAAGATATCAAACTGAATACGTACATAGGAGGGATCGATCTCAATGGCGTTAAAGTGATGTTAGCTGCCTACGCAGATGACATACTCATAGTAGCCGAGCAGCCAGGGACATCAATCGAGGCCCTGATGGAGACAATAGCAGAATACTCTGGATTCCCAGGCTACAAACTTAACAGAGAAGTCAGAATGAAAACCACTAAACATTCACTGCACGAGAGACATCCTGGGTGGGTCAGGTCTAGCCTGGCAAAAAGGATATATCAAATACCTAGGTATACATTTTGGCAGTGACTTAATTGACACACTACACTACAATGAGAAACTACTACTAGAAAAGACAAAGAAACTCCTAGACTCCTGGTCCCCAAAATTCATAACGTGGTGGGGCAGAATCGAAACCGTTAAAATGATCACTCCAATGTTCAACTACCTGATCAGCATGCTCCCATTATTCCTAACAGATGAATTCCACCGCAAAACTGACATCCTGATCTCTAAATTCCTTTGGTGAGGGAAGAAGGCGTGGATAAGTATAAAAAAATTAAGATTGGATAGAAACCAAGGAGGAAGTAAACCTAGCAGACTTCAAAATATTCCAGCTAGCCTTTCCGGCTAAACAAACATACTGGATTTCACCGCCCGCCGACTATACGCCGGTATGGCTACAGATAGAGAGGGCCGTCCTGAACAATCTAACCCCCCTGGCTCTCTTAACTGCAAATAGATACCCCCACACAGCCAAATCAATTTTCAAAAACACAAAAATGGCGCTACTAAAAGTAGATAAGAAACTGGAGTATAGCATAAAAGAATCAAAAATGCAGTCTCTATGGGCCAACAGCAAGATTCTGTACAAGGGGAAAAGCCTCGCCTTCGAGAGATGGATTGAGAAAGGTATTCACTTCCCTTACCAACTCTATAACGGAGCATACCCTATCAATTTCGCAGACCTTAAAACAAGATACAACCTAGAGGACATAGAACTCTATAACTTTTTACAAATTAGAACGGCCCTGGCAAGAACAAAACTATCCGCTTCACAACCATCAATCTCCCGTTTTGTCTCGAGCATTAACAAATTGGGTCACCAGGTCTCACACCTCTACAAACTCCTCCGCCCCCAAGCCTCTAAGCTTAATGATAAGACGGTTGCACACTGGGAGGCACAAACCAACGTCAAACACAGCAAACAAGATTGGGCCATAATATGGAGCTCACCCTCACAAACAAATTTCTGGCTGCTTCACAAAGCCTTCAGGACCCCGGCCCAGTTATTCTCTCTAGGCCTCAGGGATGACGCGATATGCTGGAATTGTAACAGAGAAACCGGGGACTTAGCACACCTCCTCCTCCACTGCCCAACACTCAAATCATTCTGAGAGAAAATATTTGGGTTCATAGAAGGTTTGTTTGATCGTACACTAACAAAAGAATTTTCCACACTTACCATGGCTTTTATGAGCACAGACTTAAGTACCGCACCCGACAAAGACCTACTTGACCTGCTACTAACTGCGGCAGTGAAAATGGTACTAGCTAACTGGAAAGACACAAGCAAAACCACCTACAGCGGATGGTTCAACTGGATCACACATCTCAGAGGGACGGACAATATTGCACTCCGGAACTCACCATGGAAACCAGCATCCAGGAAAATGTGGAAGGCGCTGGACACGTACCTGGACTTTTATGAACCCCCGTGAAATTAAGGTACCGACAGCACGCAACCTACATGGAGGCCAATCACCCCAAAGGAGGTCTTAGATTGCCATATGTATAAGTCAAGAAATGTAACTCTCGTTGCCTGTCTCCCGTCTCCTCTTCCTCCCTTGTTTCTATCCCCTTTCTCTCCCTGTCTCTTTCTCTTCTTCGCGTGCTACCGTCGGGTGGGGTTTGCTAAACATATTTCGAAGTACAAAATGTGCCTGAAACAACTCTACTAACCCTGTAACAGAAACGCCAAAGATGTTCATGTAAAAAAATGTTTTAATAAAAATATGTGGAAATCACACAAAAAAAACGAATCCAAATGGTTTCTGGAGAAAGTCCAATTAGAACAAGTAGAATCATACAGATACTTGGGAGTATTATTCAATGATAATGGAAACTTTCGCCCGCAAAAATTAGATATTCAAAGGAAAGCAAATGCTTTGACTGCAGCATTTATGATCCTGCAGAAATCATTAGGTAATCTTACTTATCGCCCCTTTTGAAGGTTATATCAGCAAAACTCTTCCTACCTTAACATACGGTAGTGAGGCTCTAAGTGGGAAAGATGCTACGATTATAAATAATGCGCTCTCAAAAACTTTTAAATCCCCTTTTCACCTACCAAATAACGCATCACCAGCACAAATAAGGCTGGAGTTTGGTCTAAATAACCAGTTGTACGCAAGAAAAGGCCAATTTATTAAAATATGGAACAGAATAAAAAATGATCATGAAAATCAAATGTCTCAGCTAATATGGCAGGAAGTAAATGAAAACAGAAAATTACAGGCCTGGAAATATTTAAATACAGCGCTAGAAGAATTTGATGTGATGCCAATCTGGAAAACTATAATAACCCGGGAATCATTTAAAAAAGCAATCAATAAAACAACAAATCATCTATCGATTGTAAGAGATAAAGATATATTAGCAACAAGAAAACATGCATGGCCAATAATGAGTGGGTTTTCAAAAAAGAAGATGCAAGCATATTTAGAAACACCATGGTCATTGAAAAATAAACAAATCTTTACAAAAGCACGATTTGGTTTATTACCTTGACTATGCCATCTCCTACCATGAATAAAGTCAAAAGAGGACACATTATGTAGATTATGTAAAACAGGAAGAGAACATTATTCACCTACTATGTCTCTTCCCTGAACTGAAAACTGAAAGAAAAACCATACTCAAAACTCTTCTCAATGCTCGAGGAGTAAGGACATGTAGGCAAGCTTTGATAATATGTCTGCAATCTGATGATATAATTATGAATTCTGCTTTTGTAAAGTTTTTATTAAGAGTAGGAGCCAAATTAGATCACAATCAAAAATCTATTAGCACTGTATGAAATATTTAAAAAATATACTATGAAATGAATATTTTAAAAATATACTATGAAATGGATTTTATCAAATGCAACTGGCTTAAAACAAATTAGATATTGCACTTTTATTCTTCTTTTAACTGGTTTATATTGTATATAATATATGTACAATGTCTCGTAAGATGTTAAGTAATCAAACAATAAAGAATATTCATTCACTGTCACCAACCATTTTTTATTTAACCAAAATATCTGTGTAGTAGTGCATAGTCCTTTACAGGCAGCACATTTTCCATTGAAATTGCCACTAAACGTGTGCAGACATACAGTTGTATTTATTAAATTGTATAGCACAGAAATGTTAAAATCTGGAAATCTGGTTTCTGAAAATATTTTTCCTTTGTGCATCACCAACTAAAGTGCCTTGAGTTGTTCTGATCCTATTGAAATCTGTTTCCAGCACACTTCAAATTACAAAATCGAATGTGCTTCATCATTGCTTTCCTAACTTCGGATTGCATACAGTTCACGTACAGGTACTTACATGTTGTTGTATGTTGCAAAAAAACTACATCATCCAGCCTTTCATTTCACACTTCCTGTAAGTCAGCAAGGCTTTCACATAATTTAATTAAATTTAAAATCTCCTCTTACTCTGCAGCCAGAGTAAGAAAAATAAACAATCACCATGTGAATAGAATAAGCAATTTGTCAGAAGACATAGCCTGACATTTCACTTCTGTCTTTGAAGCACCAACAAATGTGACAAAATAAAAACACAGAATTTAAAGGCACCTCTAGTTACTGCATGGATGTTCCCCTCCCACCAGAATACGACTTGTGACCCATAGTTTGGGAAACGCTTCTCAAGCACAGGCCAAGTGACTCAGTCGGTGGCTGTGCTACAAATGTGTTCATTCATTAATCTGTTCCATATTGAATATGATTTTACAGTGTGCTTGTACGGTGTATTTGCACAGTATATGATGCACACCATTACAAAGAAGTTGTTAGGTATACACATGTGCATCCACGACTATTCTCTCACTTTTCGCCTACATCACTACATTACACTACATCACTACTGCATTAGCCCCCAATCTGCCCCTCCGGGGGGGGGGGCAAAAAGGCCTCTAGTCGCCAAGGATTTTTTTGGGGCAAATTTTAATTAGGGTGGGGGCTGCCCAAAACAGGCATGCCCCCACCCCTCCCCTGCAAAAATGACAGCCTTCCTACCCCCCCTGGGGGGCAGATGGGGGCATTAGCTGCCAATCTGCCCCTGGGGGGCAAAAAGCCCAGTAGACGCCAGGGATTTTTTGGGCAAATTTTAATTAGGGTGGGGGCATTGGCATGCCTGTTTTGGGAAGCCCCCACCCTAATTAAAATTTGCCCAAAAAATTCCCTGGCGTCTATTGGACTTTCAGCCCCCCCTGGGGCGCAGATGGGGGCATTAGCCCCCAATGTGCCCCACCTGGGGGGCAAAAAGCCCACTAGATGCCAGGGTTTTTGGGGGGCAAATTGTGAATTAGAGTGGGGCTGACCAAAACGTGCATGCCCATGCCCCCACCCCCTAAACAAATAGCCACAGTGTTTCTGCCCCCCTTGGGGGCATATCAGGGCAACCCCAACCCCCGATATCCCCCCCAGGGCGGCAGAAAGCAGATTAGGCACGGATTTGTTTTTAGCAATATGCCTACCTGTCGATTTTGGGCCCTAGCGCAGCCGGCACATAGGGAAACCTAGCAAACCTGTACATTTTTTAAAACTAGACACCCAGGGGAATCCGGGATGGGGTGACTTGACTGGCTCTCACCAAGTTCTGTTACCCAGAATCCGTTGCAAACCTAAAAATTTGTCCAAAAAAACACTTTTTCCACACATTTCTGTCGTGGAAAGTTCTGGAATCTGCGTGGATCCACAAAATGTTTCTCATAAGACTTTTGGGAACGCAGGGTGGGTGGAAAATTGTGGATCCACGCAGATTCCAGAACTTTCCACCACAGAAATGTGGGCAAAATTTGTTTTTTTGGGACATTTTTTAGGTTTGCAAGGGATTCTGGGTAACAGAACCTGGTGGGAGGCAACTAAGTCACCCCATCCTGGTTTCCCTGGGTATCTAGTTTTCAAAAATGTATAGGTTTGCTAGGTTTCCCTAGGTCCCGGCAGACCTATGGTTCAAAAACTCCAGCTAAGCACTTTGCCAAAATTTTTCACTGCGAAATTGAGGTGTGTCCACGTTGCGTTTTGCGTCATTTCCTGTCGCGGGCACTAGGCCGACCCACACAATTGAGGTACCATTTTTCTCTGAAGACTTTGGGGAACGCAGGGTGGGTGGAAATTTGTGGATCCACACAGATTCCAGAACTTTCCACCACAGAAATGTGGGGAAAATGTGGTTTGTTGGACAATTTGTTAGGTTTGCAAGGGATTCTGGGTAACAGAACCTGGTGGGAGGCAGTCAAGTCACCCCATCCTGAATTCCCCTGAGTGTCTAGGTTTCAAAAATGTATAGGTTTGCTAGGTTTCCCTATGTGCCGGCAGAGCTAGTGTTAAAAAAGTACAGCTAGACACTTCGCAAAAAAAGGGTAAATTTTCATTGTGAAAATGTGGTGTGTTCACGTTGGATTTTGAGCCCTTTCCTGTTGTGGGCACTATGCCTACCCACGCAAGTGAGGTACCATTTTTATCGGGAGACTTAGGGTAATTCAGATTTGTAAAGCAACTGTTATTACCTATTGATTTTTGATGCATTTCTGCCTTCCAAATGAAAGACATTGTGTAAACAAGCATTTGCAATGCAATAGGTCTCGCATTAGGAAGAGTTAAAGCTATTGGCATTGCAAATGATAATACTTTTTATTTATCTTTTGTTATAAGTAACAAATAAATGAAGTCCATTGTTATTTAAAATGGCAATCGCTCCTCGCATGTAAATGCAAGACCTATTTCCTTTGAAAGAAGCGGCTGCTATTGCCCCGGGCTGTTTGAAAAGTGTAAGTGCACATGGCAGTGCATGTTGCAGGAAAGCATGTTATGCCTGCAGCAGGAGAAACGCATCAAAGAAAATAATTTTTACAGATTAAATAAGATATACTGTGTAACAGAAGTAAAAGGGCCAGTTGTTATGGGAGGTTACGAATGTTGACAATGCGGTACTAAGAAGGGACTAACAAGCTTATTAAGAATCAGAAGTCAGTATTTACAAACGGCAATTACATAATTGAATGAAAAATATGGGCGGAGAGTAGGCGGAGCTTGAAGTCTGTAGTCAAATACAGCATTCCTCACAGAGCAGCGCATGCGCTGGCTATGCTCTATCGAAAAATCACTTTGTGCACATTCATGCACCGTGTGCACAGTGCATGGATGTTGGTGGGCACTACATGTTCCCCCTGGGCTACTTACTAGAGGCCCAAGGGGGACGGGAGCCGTGCTTGGGCCCCCAAAGTCCATCTTTGTCTGCATTTTTATGGTGGTGGTACTGCAATGAAAAGTGGTACATTTGTGGTGGTGTTGTGTTTGTTGTTATTACACCTATGTGTGTACCAGAAGCCACATGTTTAAATCTATTTATGGTTGCTGTTGTGTGTTTCCCTTTAATTTGTTCCCTGATGGGTGGTGGTGTATGTGCTTGTTGGAAGTGTGCACTGCTAGCTTGTGTTGTCAATTAGTGAGAGTGAGTCAGTGAGAGTGAGTCATGAGAGAGAGAGAGAGTGAGTCAGTGAGAGTGAGTCAATTAGTGAGTCATTGAGAGTGAGTCAATTAGTGAGTGAGTCAGTGAGAGTGAGTCAATTAGTGAGAGTGAGTCAGTGAGAGTGAGTCAATTAGTGAGTCAGTGAGAGTAAGTCAGTGAGAGTGAGCCAGTGAGAGTGAGTCAATTAGTGAGAGAGTGAGTCAGTGAGAGTGAGTCAGTGAGAGTGAGTCTGTGAGAGTGAGTCTGTGAGAGTGAGGCAATTAGTGAGAGAGTGAGTCAATTAGTGAGAGAGTGACTCAGTGAGTGAGTCAATTAGTGAGAGTGACTCAGTGAGAGTGAGTCAATTAGTGAGAGAGAGTCAGTGAGTCGAATAGTGAGAGAGTGAGTAAGTGAGAGTGGGTCAATTAGTGAGTTATTAAGATTGAGTCAATTAGTGAGTGAGTGAGAGAGAGCCAATGAGTGAGTCAGTGAGAGTGAGCCAATGAGTCAATTAGTGAGAGAGTGAGAGTGAGTCAGAATGAGTCAATTAGCTTGAGAGTGAGTCAATTAGTGATAGAGAGAGTGAGTCATTGAGAGTGAGTCAATTAGTGAGAGAGTGAGTCTTTGAGTGAGTCAATCAGTGAGAGAGAGTGGGAGAGGGAGTCTGTGGGAGAGGGAGTCTGTGGGAGAGGGAGTCTGTGAGAGAGTTGTAGGCAAAGAGGATAGGGGAAGAACTAAAATAGTGTGGATAGAGAAGTAGTTTTAAAGTGTGTACCTAAAAGAGTGTGTAGTGATAAAGGAAAGAGGCAAATACAGATAGTGTTTGACATGTTACATAAAAGATGCACATGTAGAAAAGTGTAGAGCGTGATACAGAGAGACTAACAAATTGAAAGGAAGTGAATTTATCGTTGTGCAAGCAAATTAGTTACAGAGGTGTGTGACAGAAATCTATCTGGTCAAATAGTACACCAAATAAGAGTTTGTAAGTACTGCGAGATGTTGAGTGGGAAAAGAGAGAGAAGTTGAGAGACAATAAGGTAGTGGAGTGTGTGATGTGTAAAATCAGCGCCGATAGAGCTCACAAAAGCATCTCCCAAAACTCTTTACATTGTGTGGCAGTGATTATTGTTATCTTTGTTTTTAGCAATTGTTCAATTGGCTATAAACGCTAATCTAAGGCCAACAATGTGAAATGCTGAAATAAACGCACCAGAGTGAGGAAAATGAAGTATTTATTTCTTTGTAAAACAGAAACAGACAGTAAATATTGTAAAGTAATGTATATTTTTGAAAGTTGATAAAGTGGTAAAAAAAAAAGCTTTTTCATTTACAAGGTAACTTTTTATGCAATTTGTAGATGTACAGTATTTAAAAGATCTTTACTATTTTGCTGGTATACGAAATCTTTTTTCTTTTATATTGTAATTTCGAGACTGTGGCAGCACACTTAAAAGTGTCCGTCTGTAGGAAATGAGAAAGCTGGACGTTGCTTTGGTGTGACCCGTGACGTAACGTGGGGGCTTTACGCTAGTAAACAACTGGTAACTGTTATCAACAGAGCGAACTCTGTGCCATGACGTAGGAATGAGCGCTCCGGTCTTCATTTCTTCCCAGCGCCAAGACGTCTGGCATGGTGGGAAATCTTCCAATTGTTCTTTAATCGGAGGCTGTGGCAGCAAATAAAACCCACAGAGCCTGGCTTTGAGATTGTTATCTGTTTGAGAGCACAGAATGATTGATGTCTGGTGACCCACAGGTAAGAAGTATCCCACAAACACTGCAATGTTGCTTTGAACCTTAGATCCCGTTTGTGGTGATTGCTACAGTTGTAGGCGCTGTGCTGTTTTATAGGAGCAGTGAAAGGCAATCCCATTATGATAGAAGGAAGACGGAAACTTTATAATAAGAAAAGAGCAAACTGTTTGTAAGTGTGCTAGGAGAAGAATACTAACATATATGAAGTTGAGGGAAAAAAGGCAAAAAAATACTAATTTTGAAAAAAGTATTTAACAAACCTGAAGTCCTATTGGTAATTAGTATTCCGTGTTAAATTATAATGCATTCTGGGATATATACTTTGTCCTCCTTGTTTAAAAAGTAGACTCCCGTAATCAAAGGGAATACAGTTTAAAAAATTTAAATAAGCAAATCCCAGAGCAAGGCACACCGGAGTGCGATGAGGGAGAGAACAGGGAGTCTGTGGGGCAGGAGAATAGAGGGACCCTAATATTACGAATGGCTGTTCTTCTTTAAGTCACTTGTAGCATAAGATACACGCCGAGCGGTGTCACGGCGCTAGCTGGGGCTTTGCCTGGCTTTGCTCCGTTTTGCTGTGATGTACCTGTTTGCCGGGCATACTGTTTGTTTATTTAGACATTATTAAATCACGCGAGTTGTTTATTAGTTTGTGTGTGAAGTTTTATATAGCGCTGGACATTATCCAAAGATTCTAAAGCGCTTTACAAGCGACCAGTCACAGCTGCAAAGAACAGGGAGTTTAAAAAAAAAAAGAAATGCATCTGTTTCACCACCCTTTTGAGACGTCTATTGCTAAGGTACTGGAAAGGAGGGCAGGGATTAAGCATCGTTGTCGTGTAGGCTTGGGGTGAGAGGAGCTGCAACCCGACCCTGGTCCAAACTGCGAATGCAAACACAGTCAGCAAGGGGGCTGGCTGCGTCCTTGATAATTCCAGTGAGGTGCGGGGAAGGGAACCTGGCGACTCCCCCTCCAGATGCGCCGACCTGAAACACACATTAAGGGAAGTGGAGACAGCAGCCTGTAAGGGTGTGCAGGTCTCCCAGCCAGTGATAGAGGGGGTGGGCAGCGAGAGCAGCCTGTCCTCCCTGTGACCCTGTGCGCTCCTTGCCTGCTTCAATGTGAAAGCCGATCTCTTGTCTTTATGGTGCCATGTGTTTGAAACACATGGCCCCATAAAGATAACACCCCACCAGCGCTAAAGCCGGCCCTACCCTCCCGGGTGACGGTGCGCGCTACAAATCTGCCGGGCAGGGCTGCAATACATTTTATGGGGCAAGACCAGCGTTTGTTAAAATGACTGATACAGTTTTAATTAAATGGGTCCAGTGTTTCTCAGCGGGCCATGTTTCAGAAGAGGGAATTTACTCTTACTGTGGAGTGGCACTACCCTGTGAGGGCATGTGTCAACAGAGGAGTACCAGCAGACATGTTGAGAAGTTTTAGCAGGAACCAGGCCGCAAAATATTTTTCCGCCCAAAAGTATTTCACAAACCTGAAGTCCTATTGGTAATTAGTATTCCGTGTTGAATTATAATGCATTCTGGGATATATACTTTGTCCTCCTTGTTTAAAAAGTAGACTCCCGTAATCAAAGGGAATATAGTTTAAAAAATTTAAATCAGCAAGTCCCAGAGCAAGGCACACCGGAGTGCGATGAGGGAGAGAAAAGGGAGTCTGTGGGGCAGGAGAATAGAGGGACCCTAATATTACGAATGGCTGTTCTTCTTTAAGTCACTTGTAGCATAAGATACACGCCGAGCGGTGTCACAGCGCTAGCTGGGACTTTGCCTTGCTTTGCTCCGTTTTGCTGTGATGTACCTGTTTGCCGGGCATACTGTTTGTTTATTTAGACATTATTGAATCACGCGAGTTGGTTATTGGTGTATGTGTGAAGTTTTATATAGCGCCGGACATTATCCAAAGATTCTAAAGCGCTTTAGAAGCGACCAGTCACAGCTTGTTCACAAACTCTACGCGAGTTTCTTGGCTGCCTATTTCCCCTGAGAGTTCCCCTATGCAGTCATACCGTTAATGTTTCCTAGTCCTACATTATTTAAAATCATATATAGTTTTACAATGTCAGAAAGATGGACTGTGTGTTCATCTTTTTTCCCCATCATTTATGAATACGCAAAAGAGCAATGAGCCAATACTAGCTCTGCTAGATACCAGTCGTGTGGCATACGAGGACCTCCATGGAGAATAAAAGCTGAGAGACTTTTGAACACAGCCTGACTACGGGGGACAGTAAAATCTGGAACACATTGTGGAAGGAGAGAAGCAGACGCAGCTCCGTGGGTTGCAAACAGAAAATTGCTTCACAACATAGCTGTGGCACGATCATTCTGCCAGAGTATGTTAGAGGATTTACAACAGATTATCAGTGGGCCTGAAAATGCTTGTGGCTGGCTACAGAAACGTAAAACAGAGGGTGTCAGACTGGCACCAGAATGTGGCCGCCTGTGGTGAAGAGTGAGGAAGCTGGATGGTCAACGTAAACCAGAATAGACGTTTGTAGAAAGTAAAGAATGGACACGGGAGTGGGAAAGGGTCCAAAAAGGACAAGTATTGGCCGCACGCGCGCCTCGCGATTAAAGTTAAAAAAAAAAGACAAGCCCGGCGGAGCGTGGTGCGCGCGCTTGGGGGCGGGGGAGCGCATTCCAGGCGGGGGAGCGGACCCTTTGAAGTGCTCCCAAAAAGCGGATTGCATGGCGGCACGATGCGCGTGATTGTGCGCGTGCTAGCAATGCAATCCGCTTTTTGGGAGCACTTTTAAAACCCGCCTACAATAGTCTCGCTTTGCGATCGCTTACGCGATAGCAAGGCGAGACCTAAAAAGAAGTCATTTTGATAAATGACCGATAATTCTCATGCTGGTATGAGTATTTCCAATTTAGAAAATGTGCAAATATGTACTGTATCTAAACTCTATAATTTGTTCCCATTTCAGAAATACATAGGTGTCTTTCATACCGATTTTTCCATGTATACATTTTCCCACAATAATTGCTATATACCCGGTGTTGGAAAACCACTCCCACACTAGAAGGGATGGTGGTGGTCTTCCGGACACACTGTGGTAGCTTGGCTCGAGTGGTCAGGAATCAGGCTCCGTGCTAAGCATACAACATACCCAAACAATAACCATGCGTGCATCCGTTCCAAAAACGACTCTACACCGTAAAAATTATGAAAATATCTTTCTTTATCTTCTTTTTCTCTTAGTTGCTGATTGGAGAAAATAAATAACAATCACAATATACAAACTTTTTAGAAAGTGCAGGACAAATAAATACTGGCTTAATGATTCAATAAATAGGGGTGATCATAAATACTGAAGGCATAAATACAAGTGCAATACAGACAGGCAATTAAATATTCTGAGGCAATAAATACTGTAACCAATAAATATTGTGCATCAATAAATACTGTGGACCAATAAATACAGTGGAACAATAAATAGGTTAAATACAATAAATACAATGCCCCTAATAAATACTTAAAAGCTGACAGTGACACTCATGGAATCAGATCACTTTTGATTCCTAAGGGCTGATTTGGCCCAGGCACAGCTTGTGGGGAGGTGGAAGGCTTGAGGGTGTCTACTCCCTGGCTTGGTCAAGGCTGAGGCCTAAACTGAGGTAGATAAAGGGGGGAAATACCAGAGACCTGGCTCTCTCTCTCCACCCAACCTCTCTAGATTAGTCCCAGTTCACCCCTGGCACCTTAGAGCAGTCTCTCAGGTCTCCACAGGGCCTTAGGCGCCCTCTACTCCACTTACTGCCCTTTTTCTGATGCTCCGACGCCGCTGGAGTCGTGTCGATGCCGTGAGGCGGTTCCGGTTCGATGTCGGCGGCCTCGGCACAATGTCAGTTCCTGACGACGCCGGTAGGCGGTTCCGGTTTCAATGTCGGCGGCCTCGGTTCGATCTCGACCTCCGATTCGATGGCGTCGGGCAGTCTTTACTCGATGTCGACTTCGGGCGGCTCCGGTCCGATGGCGACCTCGGATTCGATGACGTCGGCCGGCCTTGCCTCGATGTCGACTTCCGGCGGCTCCGGAGTGCGATCCTCACTTCCGACCTCCGGTGCTCCTCTCCTTAGGTTTCCGGCGACTCCGGCGTGCGACCTCCACTCCCGACCTCCGGCACGATTCTCACAGGTTCCGGCGACTCCGGAGTGCGATCCTCACTCCCGACCTCCGTTACACTTCACCTCGGTCTCCGACGACTCCGGAGGGCGGACTTCACTCCTCCGATGACGCAGCTCACTCGACCTCGGGTGACTTCCTCCTCGACCTCTGGTATTCCTCACGACCTCTGACGGCGCCCTCTCTCGACCTCTAGCGGCTCCGGGTACGACGTCTGCTTTTCCAGTCAGCGCCGCTTCTCCACCTCGGGCTCCAGGTCTTAGGCTACTCGACGTCGGACTTCAGGGAAACCAGCTTCCAGGTCAGGATCTTGCTGTTCTCTTGTTTCTAAGGCCTGTTCCTGCTGTCCAGGTCCTCAGGATGGTCTTTCTGACTTCTTCCCACACAGGGCTCTAGGCTGGGCTCCGTCAGTAGGGACTAGTATCAAGGGTGGGTTCATGGACCCCACTCCAGGCACAAGTTTCCACCCCTGCTGCTTCACTCCTTCCTCCTTCAAGTTTGTGCTGCTCACTCCTCACCAGTCAGGTGCCAACTGCCAGCTCCAACTGCCAACTCTCTGTCTTAGCTTCCCAACATTCTAAACCGCCTCCAACTGTCACAGGGTTCTGGAATGTTCTGGAAGGTGCTAGTAGGTTCCAGTGGATGCTGGTGATGTCACAGGTGGCCACCATTTTGTGCTCCAGGCCCTCAGACAGAAGTTTCAGGGGTAGGTAAAATGGCTCCCTGAATCTGCAGCAACACGAAAAAGTCTGGTGGTTCCCAAAAAGGAAAAATTCAAATAGGGTTTGAGGCAAAAGTGGGACAAAATAAATAATGATGAGGAGGGACCACCCAAAGGGCTGACAGGTCTAACACGCGTCCCCCCCAGCTGAAAGTGGGGAGAGCTACCCAACCCCTTGGGAGTTCTCATCACTAAGGCGGAAATACCTTGAGAGACCGTCTGCATTGGCGTGGTCCACTCCAGGCCGATGTTCCACCTGAAAGTCCATCCCCTGTAGGGAAATAGACCACCTCAACAACTTGGGATTCTCCCCCTTCATTTGCATCAGCCAACGAAGGGGTCTGTGGTCGGTCTGAACTAGGAAGTGCGAGCCAAACAGGTATGACCGCAACTTCTTCAGAGCCCATACCACTGCAAAGGCTTCACGCTCTATTGCACTCCACTTCTGTTCCCTGGGAAGTAGTCTCCGGGATAGGAAGACCACGGGTTGATCCAGACCCTCTTCATTGAGTTGCGATAACACTGCCCCAATGCCATGTTCTGATGCATCTGTCTGGACAATGAACTCCTTGGAAAAGTCTGGGGCCCTTAAGACCGGGGCCTCGCACATGGCTTTCTTCAATCTCTCAAAGGCTTGCTGACAAGCCTCCGTCCAGACTACCCGTCGAGGTTGTTTCTTGGACGTGAGCTCCGTGAGGGGGGCTACGATGGTACCGTACCCCTTCACGAAGCGGCGGTAGTATCCCGTAAGGCCCAAAAATGCTCGGACCTCAGTCTGTGTCTTGGGGGGTTCCCAGGCCATGATGGCCTCGATCTTCGCCTGGAGGGGTTGCACCGCTCCCCTACCCACCAAGTGTCCAAGGTACACTACCGACCCCTGCCCGATCTGGCACTTGCTGGCCTTGATCGTCAATCCAGCTTGTCTCAGGGCCTGGAGAACAGCTTGCAGGTGACGCAAGTGATCCTCCCAGCTGTTACTGAAGACGGCTATGTCATCCAGATAAGCAGCAGAGAAACTCTCCATTCCGGTGAGGATCTGGTTTACCAGGCGCTGAAACGTGGCAGGTGCGTTCTTGAGCCCAAAGGGCATCACACAGAACTGGTAGTGGCCATTGGGCGTGGAGAAGGCTGACCTTTCCCTTGCCCCATCAGTCAAAGAGATCTGCCAGTACCCAGAAGTAAGGTCAAAGGTACTTAGATATTGGGCAGCTCCCAGCCGGTCAATCAATTCATCCGCCCTAGGGATCGGATGAGCATCAGTTTTGGTCACTGAATTCAGTCCCCGATAGTCCACACAGAACCTCAGTTCTGGTTGGGCACCCGGTGGTGCAGCTTTTGGTACTAACACCACCGGACTGGACCAGGGGCTGCTAGAAGGCTCGATCACTCCTAGCTCCAGCATCTTAGTGACTTCACTATGAATGCTGGCCTTGTCCTTGTCTGACATCCGGTAGATCTTGGACTTCACAGGTGGGCTGTCTCCTGTGTCCACGTCATGGACGCACAGGTGAGTCCTACCCGGGACAAGGGAGAACAACGAGGAGTACTGCCCCAGGACCTGGCGACAGTCCTCCTGCTGTTCAGGAGTTAGAGATGGGGAGAGAATCACTCCCTCCACCGACCCATCCTTCTCTTGAGACGCAAACAGATCAGGGAGAGGCTCGCTTTCCACGTCCTCTCCTCCGTCAGTCACCATCATCAAGATGACTTCGGGCCTCTCGTGGTGGGGTTTGAGGCGGTTGGCATGCAGCACCCGCAGGGGCTGACGAGGGGTCTTCAGGTCCACCAAGTAGGTAGCCTTACCCTTCTTCTCCAACACCTCAAAGGGTCCTGACCAGCGATCCTGGAGGGCACTAAGCTCTCCTGGATCGATCACCCACACCTTCTGGCCAGGCTCCAACTCCACCGGGTGAGCATTGTGGTCATACCACGCCTTCATCACTGCTTGGCTGGCTTCCAAGTTGTCAGAAGCTTGCTTCCACAACTTAGCCATTTGGCTCCGGAAGGCCAGCATGTAGCTCACCACATCCTGGGGAAGCTTTCTGGGAGTTCTTTCCCATCCGTCTCTCACCAGGTTGAGAGGTCCACGTACAGGGTGCCCATACAGAAGCTCGAAGGGGCTGAAGCCCACTCCCTTCTGTGGCACTTCCCTGTAGGAAAAAAGTAAACAGGGTAGGAGGACGTCCCATTTCCTCCGCAGGCTTTCAGGCAGACTTCTGATCATGCCTTTCAAGGTTTTGTTAAACCTCTCCACCAGACCATTTGTCTGGGGGTGGTAAGGAGTGGTGAACCGGTATGTCACTCCACACTCCTTCCACATTGCCCGCATATACGCTGACATGAAGTTGGTCCCCCTGTCGGACACAACTTCCTTGGGAAAACCCACTCGGGTAAAGATTCCCATCAGGGCCCTTGCCACAACAGGTGCTGTTATGGTCCTCAGAGGTATTGCCTCTGGGTACCGTGTGGCATGATCCACCAGAACCAGGATAAACCTGTGACCAGCTGTAGTTGGCGGATCTAATGGACCCACAATGTCGATGCCCACCCTTTCAAAGGGGGTGCTAACGACAGGAAGGGGTTCCAGGGGAGCTTTCAGCTTCACTCCTGTTTTCCCACTGGCTTGGCAAGACACACATGTCCGGCAGTAGGTATCGGACGACACTTTCATCTGAGGCCAATAAAAGTGTGGGACAAGACGGGCGAAGGTCTTGTCTTGCCCCAAGTGTCCTGCCAATGGTATCTCGTGAGCCAACTCCAGAAGGAAGGCTCGATAACGTTGAGGAACTACCAAGGCTCGTGACGATCCGTGTAGGGGTGCCTTGGGTTCACTGTAGAGGAGGCCATCCTCCCAGTAAACACTGTAGTTCCCTTCAACGTTCCCTGCTGCCTGGGCTTCGGCCTGTCGCCTCAGCCCCTCAAGGGTAGGGCACTCCCTCTGGCCCTGGCAGAATTCCTCCCTGGACGGGCCTCCCTCCACGTGCCACTCGGCCGGGATGGGTAGGTCCTCCAGGTTGGTAACGTCCCCCACCGCAGACTCCTGGTCCACCACCTCCGGTGGCCTATCCGTCCTACGGGGTGGGGACGCCGAGGAAGGCTCCTCCTGTCCTCGGTTCTTCCCTTGACTGGCAGCTGGCTGGGCCTTTGTTCCAGGCTCCAGCCGAAATGAACTCCCTCTTCGGGTAGTCGTGGACCTTGTGCTAACACAGGCCCAGTCAGGTGTACCCAGCATCTCGGTGTGAGTCCGGTATTCCACCTCCTTCCAAGCGTTGTGCTCCATGTCATTCCCCAGCAGACAATCGACTGGCACGGCAGGGCTTACGGCAACTCGAAGTGAACCTGCAACCCCCCCCCATTC
The DNA here is from genome assembly GCF_964204655.1 of Triturus cristatus. Classification (NCBI taxonomy): domain Eukaryota; kingdom Metazoa; phylum Chordata; class Amphibia; order Caudata; family Salamandridae; genus Triturus; species Triturus cristatus. The sequence continues at coordinate 62,544,030 of NC_140579.1, forward strand.
AAAGGGAACCTCGGCCACTGGATAGTGGCCTGATCTGCCGTCAGCCATCGCGGCTGGGTGGAGTACATCGGGAATTACCTGCTCTGGAGACACCAGTTGGCTACGCACCATAGTCATACTGGCTCCTGTGTCTCTCAGAGCCTCCCCTCTTTGGCCGTTGATGGTGACCCATTGCCCATACTTTGCGGTATTTGCGGGCACCTGGATCTTAGGAACCATCTCCCGTTCTCCCAGGGACACTAAAGTGACACCCGCCCACTCCCTTCCCTTAGTTAAGGGCATCTCCTCCCCGAGCACTACACTAGCTACTCCGGGGGTCTTTCCTCCAGTGGGAGGGGGTGGTCGCTTCAGACACTTCGGATCTCCTTTATAGTGTCCAACGCCACCGCACTCGTAGCAATGGACAACCCTTGGCTGCTGACTCTGGCCAGGATTAGGGTTTCTGGGCGGGTTAGCCTTAGGGGTGAATCCTGTTCCCTTCCCTTGGAAGTTATTTTGGGGGCCTTTGGAGAACTCCTTTTTCTTTTCCCCTCCCTCTTTCTTCTGGGGGGCGCCCTGTCCGGCCTTTTGAGTATCCCCTCCAGTCCCCCTTGTGGACACCCGGGTACTAGCCCAAATGTCCGCCTCCTCAGCAAGCTTCCGGGGACTGGTCAGCTTGCTATCCACCAGGTGTTGCCGCAGTTCAGGGAAACATTTCTCGAGCAGGTGTTCCTTCAGTACTAGGTCAAACAACCCCTCGTAGTTCCTCACTTCACTGCCCTGAATCCAACCTTCCAGTGCCTTCTTTGCATAGTCCAGGAAGTCCACCCAATTCTGCGTGCCCAGTTTGTGACTACCCCTGAACTTCTGTCTGTACTTTTCAGGTGTTAGTCCAAACTTTCTGATGAGCGCCAGTTTCATGGTGGGGTAGTGGGTCTGCTCATCTTCCTCGAGGGCCAATAAAGCATCCCTACCAGCTGGAGGCATGTACTTGTACAATCCCCCTCCCCAGTACTTCTCTGGAACCCCATGGGCCCTCAACGAGACCTCATAGGCCGCTAGCCACTTGGCGATGTCGTCGCCCACTCCATAGCTAGCTACTATGTCCTTTGGCAGGTATGGTTTAGGTTCCCTGGTGATCTCTTGGGTTTGGCTGCCACCATTAGGAACAGGTTGTGCCCCGATTCTCAAGATCTGAAGATCTATTTCTTTCAGTCGTAATTCATGGGCCATCCTCTGCTCCTCCTTCTCCTTTTCCAGCCTTGCTAAGTCCCATGTGAGCTGTCTTTTCTCCCTCCGGTCTGTTAGCTCCACTTCAGACAAGCCACCGCTAGAGGCACTGCTGCCCTTCCTAGAAATGGTTCTGGGCCCTGCTGACAGGTTCCCCACCTCAGGTTGGTACATCTCAGCCCCCTCGGGGTCAGGCTCTCCATCCCTGTCTTCCTCCTCAGCCTTGCTTTCTCGGCGTGCCTCCCCCCAAGCCCTTAAGCTGGTTTGGAGTGCACCCTTCTTTGCTCCTGGGGGACAGTACACCCCCTCCCGCTGGCAAAACTCCCTGAGTTGGGCCACAGTGTACGTTTCTAGATTTTCTAGTACAAACTCCATCTTGCCCACTCAGGTTAGAGGACAGGTTTTGTGCAGTAACTATGCAGGGGGGTACCTTTAATAATACCTCCTCCCACCACCAGAGTAAATTTGGAAAAAACAAAAACCCACAATTAGGAAGGCCGCTCTTGAGAAAACTCCCGGTGTAGGCCTATGGACTACCCACAGTTATTGTTGAGTATGCGTAGGCACAGCTCTATCCCACCGCTGAACACCAATTTATGTTGGAAACCCACTCCCACACTAGAAGGGATGGTGGTGGTCTTCCGGACACACTGTGGTAGCTTGGCTCGAGTGGTCAGGAATCAGGCTCCGTGCTAAGCATACAACATACCCAAACAATAACCATGCGTGCATCCGTTCCAAAAACGACTCTACACCGTAAAAATTATGAAAATATCTTTCTTTATCATCTTTTTCTCTTAGTTGCTGATTGGAGAAAATAAATAACAATCACAATATACAAACTTTTTAGAAAGTGCAGGACAAATAAATACTGGCTTAATGATTCAATAAATAGGGGTGATCATAAATACTGAAGGCATAAATACAAGTGCAATACAGACAGGCAATTAAATATTCTGAGGCAATAAATACTGTAACCAATAAATATTGTGCATCAATAAATACTGTGGACCAATAAATACAGTGGAACAATAAATAGGTTAAATACAATAAATACAATGCCCCTAATAAATACTTAAAAGCTGACAGTGACACTCATGGAATCAGATCACTTTTGATTCCTAAGGGCTGATTTGGCCCAGGCACAGCTTGTGGGGAGGTGGAAGGCTTGAGGGTGTCTACTCCCTGGCTTGGTCAAGGCTGAGGCCTAAACTGAGGTAGATAAAGGGGGGAAATACCAGAGACCTGGCTCTCTCTCTCCACCCAACCTCTCTAGATTAGTCCCAGTTCACCCCTGGCACCTTAGAGCAGTCTCTCAGGTCTCCACAGGGCCTTAGGCGCCCTCTACTCCACTTACTGCCCTTTTTCTGATGCTCCGACGCCGCTGGAGTCGTGTCGATGCCGTGAGGCGGTTCCGGTTCGATGTCGGCGGCCTCGGCACAATGTCAGTTCCTGACGACGCCGGTAGGCGGTTCCGGTTTCAATGTCGGCGGCCTCGGTTCGATCTCGACCTCCGATTCGATGGCGTCGGGCAGTCTTTACTCGATGTCGACTTCGGGCGGCTCCGGTCCGATGGCGACCTCGGATTCGATGACGTCGGCCGGCCTTGCCTCTATGTCGACTTCCGGCGGCTCCGGAGTGCGATCCTCACTCCCGACCTCCGGTGCTCCTCTCCTTAGGTTTCCGGCGACTCCGGAGTGCGACCTCCACTCCCGACCTCCGGCACGATTCTCACAGGTTCCGGCGACTCCGGAGTGCGATCCTCACTCCCGACCTCCGTTACACTTCACCTCGGTCTCCGACGACTCCGGAGGGCGGACTTCACTCCTCCGATGACGCCGCTCACTCGACCTCGGGTGACTTCCTCCTCGACCTCTGGTATTCCTCACGACCTCTGACGGCGCCCTCTCTCGACCTCTAGCGGCTCCGGGTACGACGTCTGCTTTTCCAGTCAGCGCCGCTTCTCCACCTCGGGCTCCAGGTCTTAGGCTACTCGACGTCGGACTTCAGGGAAACCAGCTTCCAGGTCAGGATCTTGCTGTTCTCTTGTTTCTAAGGCCTGTTCCTGCTGTCCAGGTCCTCAGGATGGTCTTTCTGACTTCTTCCCACACAGGGCTCTAGGCTGGGCTCCGTCAGTAGGGACTAGTATCAAGGGTGGGTTCATGGACCCCACTCCAGGCACAAGTTTCCACCCCTGCTGCTTCACTCCTTCCTCCTTCAAGTTTGTGCTGCTCACTCCTCACCAGTCAGGTGCCAACTGCCAGCTCCAACTGCCAACTCTCTGTCTTAGCTTCCCAACATTCTAAACCGCCTCCAACTGTCACAGGGTTCTGGAATGTTCTGGAAGGTGCTAGTAGGTTCCAGTGGATGCTGGTGATGTCACAGGTGGCCACCATTTTGTGCTCCAGGCCCTCAGACAGAAGTTTCAGGGGTAGGTAAAATGGCTCCCTGAATCTGCAGCAACACGAAAAAGTCTGGTGGTTCCCAAAAAGGAAAAATTCAAATAGGGTTTGAGGCAAAAGTGGGACAAAATAAATAATGATGAGGAGGGACCACCCAAAGGGCTGACAGGTCTAACACCCGGAACATAATAAACCATTGCAAATTGCTGCTCAGTTTTTGATTCTGGGTTCGTCGGGTTCTTGGTGAACCTACAAGTCCTATATATCCCCACAACCAGGAAGGTCCAGCGGATGTAACGGTATATTGTTTTCAAAGAGCTGTCATAATTGGAAGACGTTACAGGTGAAAACGTTGACACAAATTGCTGTTTTGTTCAACTAATTTTCAATTTTTCCTATATTTAACTGTTAGTTTCTATAAAGAAACCTTGACGAATCTACACAAATGACCCCTTGCTGAATTCAGAATTTTATCTACTTTTCTAAAATGTATAGCTTTCCAGGATCCTTTATTGCTTTCACACCCATTTCTACCATTAACTGGAAGGAGGTTGAATGTCCCAGAAAAATGCCAAAACTGTGTAAAAAATGTTGGTTTTCTGACAAAAGTCTGTCATTCCCTAAAAGCTGGGAAAGTGGTGATTTCAGCCCCACAAACCCATTTTTGATACCATTTGCAGAGAACAACCCAGACGCTTTCATTTGCAGCCTGTTTTTCCCATTTTTCCCCCAAAAAACAAATTTTGCTGTATTTTGGCTAATTTTTGGGACTCCTCCAGGGGAATCCACAAACCCTGGGTACCTTTACAATCCTCATGATGTTGGAAAAAAAGGACGCAAATTTGGTGTGGATACCTTATGTGGTCAAAACGTTACAGGGGCCTAAGCGCGCACTACCCCAAATAGTCAAAAAAAAGGCTTAGCACAGGGGGGGAAAAGGCCTAGCAGCGAAGGGGTTAATGGCATCAGAACTTTCCACAGAAGCAGCATTACAGAGATAGACTTATTCATCCAAGCATTTATTTTACCACTCCACAAAAGCAGTGTGGTGCCTCGGCAGCAGTATGAAGCACTGAATAAATGCAGCTACAACACAGTGCAGCTGTACTGGGTGTTATGTTTTAGTGACAGCCCTGAAGCCTTTTAAAGCCTGAGGCTCTTGGTTCTAATCACCACTCCAGTATTTGGAAGTAAATTGTGTGAATCTATGCAAATTTCTTAATCTATCGAAGTATAATATTGTAAATAAGTAAGGAATATAATACAGTGCTAAATATGTGAAATGTAATTTCATTGTGAATTACTACCCAACCACGTTTGCCCTTTATAAATACCATGAATACATCCTTGCAATCCTGTGCTACACTAGTTTAACAGCCAGCATGAAGCAGTATGATACTTTCCTTTACTGATGAGAAAAGGGCCCATTTGTTAAATATAATCCCCCGATGTCTGTTTGAGTAATACAGAAACGCAGGAGTTGCTGCTACGTAACGCAGTTGATGCCAATGCCCACGAAGCGTTGTGAGGCCTCCGCCCTCTGGCCCCACACCCCTTTGGCCGAGCCAAGGGCCGGGGAGGTTTCGTTAGCCCGGATCAGTGGTAATGCTCGCCCTCTGACTGTTGCCCCGGTGCCTCAATCAAGGATAGGCCATCGTGGCAGCCGTAACCTGCCTCACATCTCATCCCAAGCGTGGTTTCGAGTCTCACAATAGGGCCACTCTTAGGTGCTTGCCATGTGCGGCTGGTACAGGGCACAAAGAGACAGGGGCGCTGTGGGAGATTGTCATATCCCCCATCCATCCTGACACGTTATAGCAAAAGATAGAAAACCCTCAACCAATGGGTGCTTTCCACCCCACAGAGACAAAACATATTGCTGCTCTCTGGTCTTCCGCTTCGTAAAATGTATTAAGAAAGAAGGTAAGCAGAAAATAGTCTTTTTTACCCAAATTCTTCATCTATGTTCAATATCGCAGGAAGAAATTGAAACAAGCATTGAAAACGCAATAGGTCTCGCCCTCGTTTAAGTTAAAGCAATTTTGTTTGTAATTGGGTGGCTTTTTAGCTTTACTTTTTT